>NC_137463.1:37421140-38138350 GCF_964235325.1 Thermobia domestica | reverse complement strand
TTTGATCAAGATCGGTTGAGTGGTTCAGGAGTTATGAAGTTTTATTTATTTTTATACCCCTCCTCCTCCCCCATCCCTCAGTTCTACCATCAAAATGAATAGCCTGAAAGCAGCCCAGCCTCGAACCTCATCCATGTTACAAATTTGATCGAGGTCGGGCGGGCGGTTCAGGAGATTTAGAGTCACAAACATAGTGATTTTCAATTATATAGATTGAAAGTTTATGGTAAACTCATAATATTCCTATCATAGTCTGGGTTTTAGTTGTCCCCTCCAATTTTTACCTTCTAAATCTACCTCTACAATAAAAGTAAAAGTTCATGGTATGAGGAAAATGATAACTAAATAAACACGACGTTACGAACACACATCAAACAATAACTGGACTTTAAGAACACATATCAACAAATTTACAACAATCATGTGATAAGAAAAGTAATAAAATAAACCGGACGTCATGAACAGGACGTCATGAATATACGTGTGAAAAATAAACAAGATGTAAAGAAAACTTCCAACAAATCCAATACAATCTTAGATTAGAAAAGTAAATAAACTCGTTAAGAATATTACCAACAATATAAAAAAATAAACAGACACAACGTTAAGAACACGTATCAAGAAACATTCACTGAATTAGAAAACTATTTTAAATGAACGCAATGTTAAGTACACATACTAACAAAATGTAAAACAACGAACGCGATGTTAATTAAGAACACTTTCAACATATATGAATAGTGTTTGTAGTTTGTTGAAAACATCCCTAATCTAGGGAAATTGCGTAGGTAAATTTAGCCAAAATGGAAAAAGGAAATTTTTTTGTAGGACGTAAAATTTCAGAAAAATTCTCGCACTGATTGATTGGCCAATACATACGCTTAAATGTTTCTTTGTTCTTCAGAATTAAATCAATACAATAATAATTTGTGTGTGTGTTAGAGGTCTGCATGGGCCGGAATTTTTAGCCCGAGCCCGGCCCCGCCGTGAATTTACAATGTGAGGCCCGACCCGAGTCCGAAATATGTTTTAGCATTTAGGCCCGAGCTCGCGTGATAATCAAATGAGCCCGAAATATGCCCGAATTACAGAAACTTAATAATTAACGCAAAATTGTATTTTTATTTACAGCAATTAGAGGTTTAATTTTTCAGTTATGCTGTAAAAGTTCTCCAGAATGAACGGTGCAATATATGTCGTTGTACAGTATATTTACAAAATGAGGCCCGACGAGGTCCGAGAAATATGGTTGTATATTTAATAATTTACAGTTCGAGCCCGGCCCGGGCTCAGAGTTATATATGTTTTGTAGGTCCGAGTTCGGCCCGCGGGTCCGTGACCTCTAAAGATAATCTATGCCACATTGACTTGATCCCTAGTCTTCCGTAGCAAGCGCCGCTATCGGCTGAAGGAATTCCACTCGCTTTCTCTCGCTTAGCAACAGCTGAACCCTTATTAGCTCAACGCGTGGGTGTGAGCTTTAGTTCGCATTTTTGCCACGGCTCAAGACATTTTGGCAGCACTATAGTATGTGCATCGGTTCAAAGTATCATAATTTGCACCGTTTGTTTGTTGGGTATATTTATGTGTATTTTTTGTTTATAAAAGCGAAGAAAAAAGTAAAAATATAGAAGAAAAAATTAAATTAATAAAATAAATGTTATTGGTACTTTCTTTATTATAGCTAAAATAATCTCAATCACATAACTTAACCACATAGGAATTGGACACTAACAAACTAGAGAAAATTTTATTAGAAAAGAAGGAAAATTTTGTCTGTCAAGGGAAATTTTCTTAATAAAACCTACGAACACTGTATATGAGGCAATCATTGGATGGAAAAGTAATTATATGCGCCGTTGAGAAAGCGTATCAACAACACTAAAACATTAAAAAAATCTGTGTTAAGAACAAGTATAACCAAAATGTAAAACTATCATTGGATTGTAAACTACAATTAAATAGACACGACGTTAAGAACATGTCAAATGTCAAGAATGTATCAAAAAAATTGTCAAAACTATTATGAGGTAAGGAAAGAAATTGAATAAACACAACACTGATAAACAAGCACAAAACAATCTTTAAAGGAAAATTAGGTCAAACTTACGAAAAATTTAAATTTATTTGAATGTCTAATAAAAGTTTGAAATAATATTTAAATTTTTTATATATATCTACAGTATAGAACCCGCACTAATCTCAGCTTTGCTACATTTCAGGTTCGAGACGTTGTATAGGAGAGAATGTAGGCAAGATGGCAACATTCATCTTCTTTGCTAGTCTCCTTCAAAAATTTACGCTTCGTGCTGAGTCACTCAAGGAGTTACCCTCTACGGAACCAGTCGATGGAATAGGAATAAGGCCAAAGTCCTATAATGTGATCATTGAAGAAAGGCATTAACATGAAATTTGTATGGAGACTGATAGAAGTACCCTCATTAACGAATTTGGAGAATTTGTTAATGGGTCAAATGTAGATATGTTCCTGAATGCTTAAAAAATATTGTGTATATATAAATTAAATTATGCAATTTGTTCTCAAATTTAAGTGGTTACATATATATTCGAAAGTTGAAATCATTGGTGGATCCAGGACGGACTTCTGGAAGGTGGCGGCGGGTTGTAATAATGCTATTTAGAGCTACTTTTTAAGAGCCCCAAACTCTGGGATGAGTTTTATTCATATATAAATAAGAAAATTTGCTCTTCTGAAGGGAGGTGGGGGGCGATCGGCGCGATCGTCCCCTTGTGGTTGAAATTGGATAACTTGTTTAAGATTTACATGTTATGAATGGACAACAAACTTAGCCGGACGCTTTTCTCATTGGGAGAATGGCATCTTTTTACACCTTAATTAAGAGTCTTCATCCCTGCGAAATTAAAATACGGCTAATTTTACAGTAATTATGTGATATCTTCAAATAGATGAAAGATAATTGAAATATGGAACAAGAGCGCCCTAGACAATATTATTTTGCGTGAGGTACCGTTATCACAAGTCACCTAGCGGCTTTCCGTTTTCAGCTGTTTAGAAACGCGAAAATAAATGCCGATTTTCAAAATGGCTCGAAATCGAAAGCAGATAAGTAAGTCGTGATAACGGTTTCTCATGTAAAATAATATTGTCTAGGGCGCTCTTGTTCCACATTTCGATTATCTTTTATCTGTTTGAAGATATCATATAATTACTGTAAAATTAGCGGTATTTTAATTTCGCCGGGATGAAGACTCTTAAGCGAGGTTGAACATTGATCTATTTTAAAACAGATTTCAGATCAACTACGAAACAAGTGGTTAATAAAGACGTACTGCACTTTGTGACTGTATGTATAAATAGAAAAGTGTAGTGAAAAATGTAGTGACATAGCAGGACGATTGTTATTTCTACAATGGGAGAGAAAAAATTATTTCTCTCTCTAACAAGGAAACACACTGAGAAAAATGGCAGTACAAAATATACAAAGAAACGTTCATTGGCGTTAGTTTTCCCTTATACTGTCTGACTTGGGCGATGTCCGTGTACTTTGTACTGCTGCGTACTAAAAGCCTCAGTATTGGAAAATAGACGTACTGTACGTATAAAAGAATTGGCGTCATTTGTTTAGGGTGACGTCATTTGTCCATGGTGTGTGAGAGTATGTACGTATGTTCTTTACCTTCTGCTACGTATGTTTTGCACTGCCAGTCTGTATAAAATGTTCGTATAGTGCGTACGTTTTATATTGCCAGTCTGTACGAAACGTACGTACATTACCTTTGCTTTATACTGCTTTTCTATATGAATTGTACGTACAGTACGTACATTTTGTACTGTCCGTCTGTATGAAATAAACGTACAGTACGCATGATTTATTCTGCTAGTCCAAATGAAATGTACGTACACATGATTTATATGTACAGTTTATTAGAACACAATGGGCCTTATGCAGAGTCGTTCTTGTGCGTGATTAGTACCATACTAAAGAATTCGACTAACATATGTTTCCTGCAGTAGTCAGTCCTTTAGTATGACGCTAATCATACGTCAAAACGACTCTGCATAAGGCGAAGAATGTCTTGTCACCTTAGTGTTACCTTGTCACACACTACTTACCAGTTTTATACGTGGTTTTGGAAGCAGATGAAACTACTAACAGATAATCTTAATTGTATCTGTAAAGAATGAAATATTTTTAAAAATCAGTAATTAAAATTATCTGTCACCAGCTTTCAAAAGCACGTATAAAACTGACAAGCACTGTGTGACAAGGTAACGCTAAGATGACAAGACGACACTCAGTAGTGAAATAAACTGGACATATAAATCATAGGTCAAATTACATTACGTCCTGCTTCCTTCATTGTACGTACACTCATGTCCAAAATTATTGTCGCATATCTATAAATATGTTGTTGTAGGATTATAATTTGATAACGAATTCGCCCGGTATTTCTTATAATGTTAGTATGTGTATAATCGGCAAAGACATGTATGTAGCAAATTTCATGTCAAAAGAGCAGTAAATAAAACCAATAAAACGAAAATAAAACTTTCTTGTCCATTTAGCATTATTTTGTTTTGCTCACTCTAATTTTCGTATTTATTATTCTTTTCCTATGAAATTTACTACAAATCTACATTTCCCAATTATACACATAGTAACAGTATTAAAAGTACCCTGCAAAATCAGTATCACATTATATTCTTACAAGAAGATATTTATAGATATGCGACAATCATTTTGAACATGAGTGTACATTTCATCTGGAGTAGCGGAATAAACCATACGTGTTGCAGATAGCCTCCAATAATAAGGGGAGACACAACCTGAGAGCTGGATTTAGCTCCAACCTTGCGAAATATATATCTCTACGTCACTGAGACCGGTGATGATAGTCATTCGATTCGCTTTTGCTTTGTTGTGAACTTAGGGGTCTCGGAATTTTAACTTCACATAAATTGGGTATATAGGAAAAATGACTTTAAATTAGTATCTTGAAAACAATTAAAGTGATCAAAACGAAACGTAACCAAGAAGTATCGGAAACCGTGACAAGTGTTGTCAACTAAGCATACAAGTTGAAAAATATAAACAGCACTATATGCCTTTTATTACACATTTAAAAACTACTCACAAAATTTATACTTCAATTTAAAATTGGGGTCATTTAAAATTTTAAACTATGCTGAGTTGGCAAAACTGGTTACGGTTTCCGATACTTCTATTATTGGGCACCAGGCCCGTAGCCAGCCCAAAAATTTAGGGAGGGGGCGGTAGAAGTTAGGTGGGGCCCGACCCAATCATATTATATTTCATCACAATATTATAGTTCATTTGCAAGCCTACCGTGAAATTTTATGGGGCCAGCCAAAATTTAGGGGGGGGGGCGGCAACCTCTTGCCCCCCGTGGATACGGGCCTGTTGGGCACTAGCTGAAGTGCCCGGCGTTGCTTATATATATATATATATATATATATATATATGCAGATTTATAAAAATATTTGAAACTGGTTTTCCACATTAGAATACGTATGTGAGTCAAAATGAAATACTAGAAACCCAATTACAATAACATTGTAATATGCAAAACATACAATATTACTACGAGCTACATCTACATATGAATATATTTACTTCTAAAAAAGGTGCCAATGCTTAGCAAAGAGCGTTGCTATTGGATTAATCGTTCGGTTCACGGGACCCTACACTTAAAGAATTGAAGTGCCAAATCCGAGTCTTTTAAGTTCATAGCGACGTTCAAAGCTGGTGCAAAAACAGTTGCTGTTAGAGAAAATTAAAGGGTTTTGGGTAACAAATGAAAAAATTGGCATTTGTTATTTCTAGAATTAAATATATTCGTATGCTACAACACAATAAATTACACGAAATTTAAAGTTTGATGCATTGACATCCTACTTTATGCAAGCATCTCACTTACAATCCCATAGCCAAGGAAACGAGATAGAATTCTTGAATACAAAAAGAAAGAAACGTTTGAAGTATAATTTTAAATACCAAGTGCAACGAATAAAAATATTTACCCTTGCGTGTATTCCCAGTTACAGTTACACCTGGCTATGGGTTTTAAACTATACAACCACATACGAAAATAATTGCTGGTTTTATACAGAATGGGTTAAAGAAACACATAAAATTTAGTAAATTTTAGACGAAATATTTTATTTGCATTATATACGTTTGAAAATGTTACAAAAGCAAGCATATCACTTTTCCAAGATCAAATTAAAACAATAGGCATCTATCAACACAGAGACTGATGCTTCACGCTAGAAAATATTAGCAGCTGCCATGTGGAATGCAAGTAATTGGAAATTACATATAATGTTATTAAACCCAAACCTTACAAAGTAGTAAAGCATTCTGGAATAAGTGCAGTTAATAATGAACGAATAATTCAATAACTTTACAGTTATACTTAAAGAAACTGAATGATGTAGTTTTCCGAAAACAAACTGACTAAATATTCTGAACGATAGTTCAATAATCTTCAGGTGGCACACTTTGAACAAAGTCCGTCACTGATCAACGTAAAGTTGAAAGCACTGACTAGAGCCATGGAATTTGGACAATATGTATCTTCTATAGTGTAGAGACGCAATTTGCACAGGTTTTGTTACATTCTACTCCTATGTAGGTCGTAAGATTCAATTTTCATATGATCATATCAGATTAGTTTTTCATATATTTTTGCTCATTGGTCTGTTTACTCCCCTTAGTGCACCCAGTGTAGGGTGACCAAATCGTCAACTAGAAAAACCGGGACAATTTTTTACGTTTGGATAGGTTACTCCCCTAAATATATATTTTTGCATCTATCTCTCTCTCTCTCTCTATGTATCTCACAAAAAAGGACAAATTTACACTTTTTCATTTTAAAACCCATTGAAAAGGTTGTGGAATTAATTAAATAGCAAGTAACTATTAGCAACTAACAAAAAATAAAATTTTGAAAACATTACTAAAATACATAAAACATTCATCAATATTTATCAATCAAAATCTGTCACCGGCAGAATTTATAACAAACTACTCTCAGCATCGGATTCCAACTCCGTTTATTTGCTTTTTCTCACTTTTAAACATTATGTCACTTACAGCTAGTTTTCTTTTTACTTTCATTTTTATAGTTCTATACTTTTGTTTCCCTTTCTTAAATGACAGTATGTTACATCTTAGTCAAATCATGAAAACACTGTACTGTACTGCTGACAGCGCCTCAGTCTTCCACCGCCCGAAACAGAGAGTAAAAACAGTTTATTTTTCATAAGACTTTCAGCCCCTTGCATTGTCGTCTGCGGAGTGGGAGTCTTGAAGGGGGAGGCCTAGGAGGGAAAACAGTGCAGCCACCACATCCAATATTGCAAACGTCGTAATGATGTTGTTCAGTAATTAGACATATTAAAATATAATCACATAGTTTAGAAAATAATAATATTATTATTTTCTAAGCTATGTGATTAGAATATACGGTAATATAAATTAGGAAATTTTAGATTGGAAAGCTTTCTTGTACCTAATGTACGTTAATACGGGACATTTTGGCGTCCCGGGAAAATATTTCGGGACACCGGGAATGGTAGTGAAAAAAACGGGACAATCCCGTTTTTACGGGACGGTTGGTCACCCTAACCCAGTGCAATCAGAAAATGCTCTAATAAAATTGAGTACATGATGAAATAGGATAGACTTTTTTAATGCTGTATGAGTTATTAAGTCCTTCCACCTTGAAAATTCATTTGATAGTGTCTTTTCCTCCATAAATTAAAATATTCAATACATAATGAAACTGAAACAAGTGCGTGGGTATCTTATTATTCTATCATGTACTTACCTTTATCTTAGCCTAGCGTTATAATATTGACAGGAGAAAGACAGCGGTTGAAAAAAATAAACAGAAATTATTTTCTACGTTGAGCTTCGACTTGTAAAGAGGTTATCCACGATCAAATGTTAATATTTGGATTAAAAATATTGATTGTGTGAAACGGCAAAAGTGCATAGAAATTCTTATATTTCGTCAAATAATTACTTAACTGTATTGTGTACAGGCTGATTACAAATGGTTCATCGGGCCTCGTGACCTTGTTTTAAAAGAACTGGGAAACTTTCAGTGAAGCAACATACCTGAAAACAATCATAAACTTCCACCTTTTTACGCCTAATTTCGCATACATGTATAGGAAAGGGGGGCAAGAGTACGCAAATTTCAATTAAACTTATATATTTTGGTAAAAAATAGTTACAACGGAAAACTTTTACATGGAACACAAAACTTGAACTCTCCTTTACGAAATGTGAACTCAACTTTTATACACCTCTCTCATTGGAGGAACTATAATTCGTAAAATGAAAACATTCAAATTCGTACTCTTGCCCCGATATGTGGGGCAAGAGTACGAAATCAAAGGGGCAAGAGCACGCACTCAAAAGAGCATTAACAATTATCACAGATGATAGTGCCTACTCCTTCATATGATGTGCATTGTTCATGCCACCATTCATGGCATCTTGCGCACTTGATCCAGTCTTCTATTGCTGGATCACTGTAGATGATATTGCATAATGGACACTCGTACACTACTTCCTCACTGACCTGAGGAGTTACCTTCGGTTGTAGCTTTCTTGGTACAAGGTGATGTTTGCCTTTGCTCTTTGGAGGGCGCCGTTTCAGAAGTAAGTTCTGCTTGAAAGGAGAGGATGTCAGAATCTGATTGATCTCTGGAAGATCAAGATTTTTTTTGTTTCAGGGTTTGGTGGCAGTCGGAGGAGGACTGACAACCACCAAAGGAGTGCATGATGTGGACGATCTACATGGGCTCCTGCTTACTTCCAGTGAAGATCCAGCTTTACTAGTTGGAGGTTTGGTAACCGATGAACGAGCATCTGGCAGAGGGGTGTTGGATATGGACAATCTGCATGAGTTCCTGTTTGCTTCTAGTGAGGATCTAGCGTTACTGGTTGAATATTTCGTAACAGATGAATGAGAACGAGCAACCGGCAGAAGAGTGTTTGAAGTGGGCAGTCCGCATTAGCTCTTGCTTGCTTCTAATGAGGATCTAGCGTTACTGGTTGAATATTTCGTAACAGATGAATGAGAACGAGCAACCGGCAGAAGACTGTTTGAAGTGGGCAGTCCGCATTAGCTCTTGCTTGCTTCTAGTGAGGATCTAGCGTTACTGGTTGAATATTTCGTAACAGATGAATGAGAACGAGCAACCGGCAGAAGACTGTTTGAAGTGGGCAGTCCGCATGAGCTCTTGCTTGCTTCTAGTGGGGATCTAGCGTTACTGTTTGAAGGTTTGGTAACATATGGAGGAGAACGAGCAACTGGCAAAGGAGTGTTTGATCTGGATGCGCCACATGGGCCCATTTTTACTTCCAGTGAATCATCCAATGAACGATTTTGGGCTCTATTCAGGTCTGATGCTTGATTTGTTTCTTCAGGAATGCTTTCATCTTCAGAGCTGGCTTCTACATTTAAGTCTACCACATCTGAAATAGAAGGAAGAAAATATTCTTCATTGAACACATCTGGATTCAGTGGGACAACTCCAGATTCTTGAAGGCTGGATACCAAGCCTCAGTAGACAAACTCGCAGCTTGGAATTAGGCGGGATGGATGATTCCTCATCCATTTATCACACACTGTTGAATACACCCGGATTTCAGTGGGTCAAAAAAGGAGCGATCTAATGGTTTCAAATTATGGCTAGTATGGGGTGGTATACTCAACATCACTATCACATTTTGCCTGCAGAAATCAATCGCCTCGATTGAAATGTGAGAGGTTTGATTGTCAAAAAGTAACAATACTTTTTTCGTAACCGAATTTGATCGCACATGTTAGTGTAAATAATATAACCATTCTACGAAAAATTGTGAGTTGATGAACCGGAATCAGATATCATTCCCACAGAACCCAGCGGCGAGCCATCGAATAATTCTTGTTTCATTCGTTTTCTGGGAAATATATGGGGAGTAAAGGAACCAGATGCACTCACCAGGAAACAGCTGTTATGTTAGCTCCAAAATCACTAGATACAGTTTTATTCACAACTGATTTTTAGTCGACTTTTGAAACTTTATGAGGAACCGTATTTATGCCAGTTTCGTGCATGTTGTAGATATCCCGTGGAGGAAAGCCGTTTTCTTTTACAAGATCTTTTAGACAATTAAAAAAGCGTTCAACTTGTGGCTTGCTAAAACCACGAGCTCCCCCCAGACCAATCTTTGAAGGCTGTCGCAAAGCTATAGTTAAATGTCTACGACGAAAAGACTGTCCAATCTCTTCCTGCCGTTCGATTCACATGGCTAAAGGATATGGGGCAACTAGTTACGTTCAGCAAAATTGTATGCCATTCTTCTTAGTTCTTTTAAAGTTAAGTAATAGAAGAATTGATCCAGTAATGTGATATATTCCACTAATTTGTTCTCCATTTCTTCGGTAAATAAGCCTACTGGCTTTATTGTGCCTAAAGACGTTGCAGATTCTCATTTAAAAAAAGGAAAGAAAAATTCTTGATTCTTCTTACATCAGTAATGGGAATGCACAGGATACAAAAAAAAATCAGATAATATTTAGACCCTTTATAAAAATATATTTCCAAATTCAGCTTATTCCATCAGTTACAGAATGCTTGTCACCTACGAGGGTAACTTGAACACTTCTCGAGCTATCCTTGATGAAGCTCGATATTGTCAAATGTTAGGTTAGGTTAGCTTAATATATCTTTATAGGATCCCATACCACCATTGGGCTGATACCGCCTTATGCAGAGTCGTTTTAACGTATGATTACTAAAGGACTGACTACTACAGGAAACATATGGTAGTCGAATTTTTTAGTATGGCACTAATCACGCGTCAGAACGACTCTGCATAAGGCCCATTGAAATTTATTACTGAAGACTACTGACATTTAAGATAAAAGAGGACAAAGCGTAGCATTTCTGAAACCTGAATAAAATAAGCAAGAGTAATATTATTCAATAACTGCAGATTTAACTATCTCACACGTTTATCTGTTTCGAAAACTTAGACACCACCTTAGATACTGTTATGTAAGGAGTGGTATTTAGAATAACAATTTATCCCTCGTACATAAGAAAATATCAGGATTCTTTAGGATTCTTAACGTTAGAGGCTACATATGGGAACCAGTATTAGTAAAGTTTGCCGTCACTCTCTATTACAATGGAATCTACATTCTTTTTTGATTGTTAGATCTAAATAAAATCGGATTGTTTTTTTTTTTTTTTCATAGAACAGAAGGGGCAAGAGTACGCACGCGTACCCTTGCCCTGTCGGTATCTGCGTACCCTTGCCCCCTCACTACACAATTGACTTTCCCGTGATGTTGTACAGCCAACTGTTGGAAGAAAGTCAATTTACTCCATCCTGTCAAACAATGGATATGTTAGAAACTAACGCTTTATAGTTCTTTGAAATCGTTAAAAAATTGTGTAAGTTATTCCTTAAGTACTTATGTCCCAATATTATATCAAACTATTAGAAAAACATAAATAATTACCTAGATAGCTTGTAGTTTTCCGCAGCACACTCAAACTTGTTTAGGTTCTAGACGCCGTTAACATCAAACTCCACATGACGCATTATTGCGATACGCGAATATATTCACCTGATTTTAGGGAATCGTATTCTTACCCCCCACGTACTCTTGCCCCCCTCTACTCTAACTTTCAACTACATACATGTAACTAGGGCCAGATGGCAGTTATCAAAATGGCTTCTGGCTAGCAAAAATTATGCTAATGATGAACGCACTCTTCACATGGCCTCCTAGATCTCCAAATATAAGGGTTTGTGTCTTCCTCCTTTGGGAGCATGCCAAAAACTATCCAAGTTTGGACTTGTAACATCAAAAATGTTGTTTGTCTTTTTTTAGTAATACGAAAAGTGCAGTTATAGCACGTTTTTGGCTGGTGAGACTTCAAATTAACAACTGCTGCCATCTGACGCAAATCTTGTTACATGTATGAGAAATTTGACTTACAAACCTCACCAGTTTTTTATTTTTTATTTTCAGGCATGTTGTTTCACTGTAAGTGCATTACTTCTTTTTTTAAAATAAGATTACGAAGCTCGATGAATCAGTTGTAATCACCCAGTACTACTTCGTTCACAATATCACACTAAATTGCTCTATATCGATATTGAATGATTATGTCTGACATAAAAGCGACAGTAACTGCACATGTTGGAGAACACAGAAAATCAAATCGCATGTGATCAATAAGTTTACACACAGTACCGTATTTTCTTGAACAAGCGTAACATATGTCTAATGAAAGTGCAAAAGACATAAATTTTTCACAGGTTGACTCAGACGATCGAATTTCGTCTCAATATCATAAAATCCTCTTTGTATGACCAACCAAATATCCTCGGACTCCTCCGGATATTGTGCAAACGTGGCATGGAAAATCTTAAACGCGGCATCGACACCTTCCAATAAAAAGGAACAATTATAAAACGTGTTATCAACAACGACATACACAGTCTGTATTTCTTTGACACTTTCCCCAACATATATTACCAGTGGCTGGAATGTTCTTCCCAACCTATGCAGCTTACTCTTTCTCTCGTTTATAGTAGTTTCGACATCATACATTGATGCAACGTGCGTAGTAAAGCCTCCCTCACTTCTGATCGAGATGGTTTCCAGGTTATCTTCTCTTTCTGCTTTCGAACTGTCGATATTCCTATTACGTACGGAAGCAAGAATAGGGCAGTTGATGGTTTAGTGGTTGGGCTTTCATTTTCCCCTGGAAAAAAGATTTTGATTTATTAAAAACAATTGTACTTTTTTACTAATTCAAAATTAGTACAAAAATTTAGGTTCATCGTGTAACTTGTTTGACATTCATACAATACGGGTACGTAAATATGATGAGAAAATATTTTCTGTAAGTCTTACGAGGAAGGTCCATAAACCGTGAGAGTTGAATTTTGATGAAAATTTGTGACAAGATTCAGTTCAAGTTGCTAAGTAACGTAGTAATAGTCACTCGATGCGCAAATGCTCCGTTGAGCTGCTACACCGACGCCATCTTGAAATCCAGTAGGCAATGTCCAAAAATACCCTTTTGGCGCAAACATGAAAAAGCTTTTGATAGATCTGACTTCAGTATTGTAATCCAAGGTAGACCATCTATATGTGGTAGTACTTCCAGTGCATGATCGCCATCTTGAAAGGCGCCATATTGTATCGCCGTCAAATATGATAAATAGCAAGGGGGTCATGTGGGGTATCAATTAGCACTGGAATTTACTCCTGTACCCATTTCCGTAACCAAAGTTTACATATCTGTTTTCACTTCAGAGTTAAGAGGTCTCTTACCCACAGGAATATATAAAAACTGTGCGAGTTAGACTTGTGTTATGAAACACGTTCGTGCGAGCACTTGCAGGATTTTAACTAATGCAGTAGTTAATGCAGTATAATAGCTACTATAGCAATCAAATCTTGAGACTAGTAAGAGAAATCGTTAATTAAATTGAAATGTCTGTAGTGAAAAATGGAATAGCAGCATGCTTCAAGTTATACCTATTTCAAAGTGCACTATATATATGAGTGTGTGTGTGTTGCGATTATGCATAGCATTTAAATTCTGTAATATAAGTTAGTTTCGACGGCACATATGACTTTACAAGAATATGTCTTGAAGTTATTAGAAAACTAATAGAAAAATAATAGAAAAAATATTAGAAAAATAATATAAACTGGTGCACATAAGCAAATATTAACCTACTAACCTTTTGCTCTTCAGTTGATGATGGATATCCAAAACGAAGTGATTAGCACACAGCATCATGGAGCAGTGCAAACACTTAACAAATGCACTTTCATCACAATCTTCATGACCACAGACACTATTTTTTACTAGTCTCCAGAACATTTGTAAATGAATCAACTATTGCTCCTGTTACGTACCCACATTTCTGCCATGCATATGCAAGCATGTCCTTTAGGACTGGCGTACAAAATTGACGATACACTACAGAATGCATTTTCTTTATGGAGATTCTTACATATACCTTGTACACCGAACAAGTGAACACCTGCTAGAATTAGTTATTTATCACAGTTTTGATATGAAAACTAGTCTTGCCCTTATTATAAGCAAGTATTTTATCGTTAAAGGTGGGAAGATGCAGATATTTAATTATTTAATATTCTAGGAAAAGCAAGAAAGAGGCTTGTTTTATGGATTGCAACTTGGTATTGAATCTTGTAATATTTATTGCCATCTATTTTTAGCAGGTATGTATGTATTCTCTTATCACTAATAGCAGAACAGACACAAGAAAAGTGAATTCTGAGTTTCCAGGTGTATCTGCTTCTAAGAATTGGCTGTGAACTGATAATTTAAATCCACTTCATTGTTCAATGCGGCAGCAATAAATCGATTGTATTTAGACAAACTGGCAATAAATACATTAAATTTTTTTACCTTCGTAATATACACGGTAAATTATAGGTTGTCAAATACGAGTATTGGAAAATAATGCAATATTCTGCAACAATTATGGTCTTTGCGTAAGATGTCAAGATTAGAGAAGAAAACTTAAGACACTATAATGGACCAGGTAAAATTGCCTAAAATAAATTTTTGGTTTGATAAAGTTCAACATTAAACACGTATGCCTGCTACGCTAAAGGAGACGTGGATCTACTGATTATAGTGGAATCCGAACCATTTTGGTCGTTCAAATAATATGCACCAGTTCATATCATTTTTCTAATATATTTCCGAACAATCCCTTTGGTATTCTCTGCTCGTCAGCACTATTAGGCATGTGTTTCATCGACCAGCAGTCTATTCCATCGCACTTTGAAATAGGTATAAATTGTAGCATGCTGCTATTCCATTTTTCACTACAGACATTTCAATTTAATTAACGATTTCTCTTACTAGTCTCAAGATTTGATTGCTATAGTAGCTATTATACTGCATTAACTACTGCATTAGTTAAAATCCTGCAAGTGCTCGCACGAACGTGTTTCATAACACAAGTCTAACTCGCACAGTTTTTATATATTCCTGTGGGTAAGAGACCTCTTAACTCTGAAGTGAAAACAGATATGTAAACTTTGGTTACGGAAATGGATTCAGGAGTACATTCCAGTGCTAATTGATACCCCACATGACCCCCTTGATATTTATCATATTTGACGACGATTCAATATGGCGCCTTTCAAGATGGCGGTGATGTACTGGAAGTACTCCCACATATAGATGGTCTACCTTGGATTACAATACTGAAGTCAGATCTATCAAAAGCTTTTTCATGTTTGCGCCAAAAGGGTATTTTTGGACATTGCCTACTGGATTTCAAGATGGCGTCGGTGTAGCAGCTCAACGAAGCATTTGCGCATCGAGTGACTATTACTATGTTACTTAGCAACTTGAACTGAATCTTGTCACAAATTTTCATCAAAATTCAACTCTCACGGTTTATGGACCTTCCTCGTTAGTAAAACATAAGAAGAACTGGCGTCCGCATTGGACATAGAAAGTCGGGATAGTCATTGAACATGGAAGATAGCATGCTGTATCACAATTTGTTACATCAAAGCAGCAAACATTTGTTAATTGCATATAAAACAATAGTTTCTAATTTTTGAGATAGGATTTGTTTTTAAAAAAATACAACCAAATAAAAATTGTCTTTTTTTTTAAAGTCCAACACATTTATTTGTCTATATATTTCTCTTACATCGTCATGAATTTTGCAGTGGCCAGTCGTTGATCTGTCTAATGAAGATAGCTTGTATTTCTTTTTTTCAAAAAATGCGGGATCCAATTTTTCGATACTGACACTGTGAGGGTGAAATGTTCGTTATTTGGATAGTAAAATCATATATAATTTTTGAAGGAAATTATGGTCTCTGACATACCTCTGTACGATTTCAGATGAAAAGAGACATACGATTCTCATTAAATGCCCTAGAAAATATTCCTTGTCAAGTTCCCATAAGGTACTATTTGTACTATGTTCATACTGTGCATAGTCTCGAGGGACCAGAACTGAATTAATTCATCTGAAGGCCCGGGCTAGAAAAAATATGTGCCCCCTGCTAACTTCAACTACTTCATTTCTGTGAAAATAAAGAGGGAAACTTAGGGGAATATGTTTCATATTTTAGTCATATTTTATTTTATGATGATTGTATCTTCATGATTTTTTTAGATAGCTAGTTGGAATTTTGATCAGAGTAGGCCCCTGTCTACCTGGTTCCTGCCCCTCCCTATGCCTCCCTAGTGCTTTTTCCACCATCTACCTAGAGCTTTCTGATAGCCCTTATAAACAATGACGTTATAAAGCAACAGAAGAGTATGAAGTGGGTAGTTGGGAGATAGAGAAGGGGAGGTACCGAAGACACCAAAAGGGGGAAAGTTTTTGCACACACAACTTTATTGATAAAAAAAGTAATTTATGCAAGGGGTTAGAAGCCCCGCAGGGCTCGTTTAGTTCCACCTTGATTCCCAAGATAATACGTCACACTCAAGGATGTTATAAAATAGAGGATCTGCCCATACATATCTTCATCAAATGAACTCAATGAAGCCAAAAAAAAAAAAAAAAATGACATCGTCTAAGCCGGCACGTCTGATTGGCTACTCTCTTTTCCGCCATGATTGTTGGCTCGAAACATTGCGATCTTAGTGGTGCGGAGTGGGTGGATGTGGCTGTGATGTATGGCTTCACGGTTTTCTTGTATGGGCAGATCCTCTATTTTATAATATCCTTGGTCAGACTCGAGTAGTGCAACTTCGATGTAAATCCAACCTCACTTGCACAGACAAGAATATACAGACCACAAACTCCGCGAAAAAACTGGAAACATGGCAAACCGTAGCGCCTCTAACATACGACGACGGAACTAACCAGTTGATCTGTCATCAGCAGCTTGGAAAGATCGAAAATAACAATCTCTAGTAGCATATGTTGGGTGAAAGCGTGGTGTGCTTTCTTTAGTTTGTGTTTGACCGCTAGTTTGCATAAATTATTTAAACATAGTATTCGATAAGGATGTACGAAAATGTCAACAAAGCAATCCAAACACAATACAAGATATGCTTTTATAAAAGGTACAAAAAATATGATAGTTGTTTAGTACGGGTAACTGATAATCTGATCTTGCACTGCAACTGACACTGGCATGCAAAACAGACTGAAAGAATGAGCTGGATCAAGGGCAACCCATGATGTCACGTTTGAAAACCGATGGCAGCGCTATTCCACTTACGACGAAACATCATTATCCACCAAACATTGATTCGCTCTTTCGCCGTGCAGACGACACAAACTAATTTCAATAACGCATATAGGGAGTTGCTCGTCTGTTCATTCTTGTCTGTGCTCACTTGATTCCTTGCTTCTTTGTAACCAACTTGTGACTAGGGTAGCGAGTGAAAAAAAATGCTGTTCCGTCCAATTGACGCGGCAGCGCTTGTAAAAATAATGGCCTTCACATTTAAAAATTTGACGATTGAGGAGCAGAGTTGTTATCAGATTTCTGACTGCGGAAAGGGTTAAACCGGCCAATATTCATCGCCGGATGGTGGCCGTATACGGGGGATACTGCGTGTCTGACAAGTCTGTGAGAAAGTGAAGTGTCCGTTTTCGTGAAGGCCGGAAGTTTCAGTGATGACCCGAAAGGAGGCAAGGCTAACATGTTAATCACGGTCGAACTCATTAACAAGGTGAACGACCTGGGGAGAAGTGATCGGCGTGTCACAATGTGAATGTTTGCAGTGATGGTGGGGGTCAGCGTTGGAACAGTATGAACAATTGGTGGTGCAGTTGACAGTGCGTATGTTACATTTTTGAATTTTTTTAGATATATTGGTTCTAACAGGTCCGCAAAATGTAGAATTATTTGCTGGAAAAGTGGGATATGTGTATCTTAACTGAGTGAGAATCTATACACAAGTCTTATTTCTGCTTTTATGAGATACATTAGAAATGTACAGTAAAGAAAACCAATTTTCTCGAAATACTACTTTTGTAACATAAACAACTCTTGCTTCCAACGCCTCAATTGTGCACGACAGCTTGGGTTACCGGAAGGTCTACGCGCAGTGAGTTCCGAAGATGCTCAGTCAACCGCAAAAGAGCTAGTACTGCAAACATGTTTCGGTATCACGAAAAACCCGCATTCCTGGAGCGGATCGTCGCCAGTGACAACAGCGAGTACCATCACTTCGAGCCAGAGACAAAGTAAGACAACACGCAATGGAAGCATGAGTCATCATCTTCCCATAAAAAATATCAAGCTGGGCCCTCAACAGGTAAGGCCACCGTCCTTTTCGACGTCCGAGGTCTGGCACTCATTGAATTCCTCCAGCGAGGAAAAACCATTAAAAGTGACGTGTACTGTGAGACACTCAGTAGCCTCCGTAAGTCCATCAAAAGCAAACAGCCTGGTCTGCTTATTGAGGGAGTGATTATGCTCCCTATAACGCTCGTCTACATGTCTCCAACGACACACGAAGTGTAATGGACAAGTTCAAGTGGGAGCAAGTTGAGCATCCACTCTAAGCCCGGAATTCTCGCCCTGCGACTTACATTTGTTCCCTTCACAAAATAAATTGTCTCAAAGGGAAGCACTTCAACTCGTACGACGAACTGAAATACACAGTGGGGTACTGGCTGTTGTCACAACCACAGGAATTCTGTGAACAGGACCCTACATGGTTTACCCCGAATATTATTAATAAAATTAAACGTAAAACTTATCATCGTAAAAAAAGTCGTCTCAGTGTAGGTAACACTAAGTACCATGAAGAGCAATTTCGTCAACTGCGTAGAGAAATTAAAGCAGAAATAACTGCTGCTTATAAAGAGTTTTAAGCAGCACAGAAGATAAATTGAAGAATGATCCGAAATTATTATGGTCCTTCATTAAAAATAAATCGCGTCACTTGTCTTCTGATCGCATACAGTACAATGGTCACGACCTTACTGATGATAGGGACATAGCTAAAGCATTCGGGCAACATTTTAGTTCAGTCTATGGCTCCTCAAGAGCGGACTATGACGTATCGAGCATGTCTCTAAATGATCGTTCCAGTGCTCTTCTTGATATATTTTCACTACCTCTCATATCTGAAAAAGAAATAAAAGAAGCAGTAAGGAAGTTGAAATCGAAAACAGCAAGTGGCCCAGATATGATCCCAACGTACATTGTGAAAGGCTGTTCAGATATATTCTTACAACCTCTGAATATTATATTTAATTTATCTATAAAAACATGTACCTTTCCTGAAAAATGGAAGGAGTCAGTTGTGTGTCCAATACCCAAAACAAACTCAGCTAGCAACATCGAACAGTTCCGACCAATTTCTATCTTATCTGCGTTTGCCAAGGTGTATGAATATATACTGCATAAGCGAATAATGGATCATGTTAAACCTGCATTATCTGTCAGTCAGCATGGATTTCTGAAGGGCAGATCTACTGTATCAAATCTAGCACTAATAGCAGACTACATTTCGAAGGAACTTGACAAGCAAGGACAAGTAGATGTCATATATACTGATTTTTCTAAAGCATTTGACGTCATTGACCATGACATTCTGTTAAACAAACTGGCATCCTTTAACTTCTCGAAATCAACTCTGCAATATTTTGCTTCCTACCTTCAAAATCGTAAACAAACTGTATTGTATCGTAATCATAAATCTCAAATCTTCCTTGCAACATCTGGAGTCCCTCAAGGCTCGAATCTGGGACCTCTACTTTTCATTTTGGCGGTAAATGATCTTCCTGAGTGCTTTGACCAATAGCTTTATTAACCTATATAATCTGTATAGCGATATACTATGTAACACTGTAATTAGGCCTGTGCCTGTTGTGTTATATGTCAATAAATCAAATCAAATCAAATCAAATCAAATCCTTTGAGTCGCAAAACAGTTGGATAGTTAAGCTCAGGCATCTGGTGATTACTTTTGAATAAAATGTTTGATTATACTCACAGTGTTGTTTCGTACATTTTCATTTGAACACCCTTCGTAATTTTACACTTCCTATAATGCTGAATGAATAAAATAAGCATAATACCTTTTCTATGGAAGAGAAGCAGATTGTAGATAGAAAAAATTAAATCTTTGAGTTTTACGTCCCTCACTTATGCCGGCTAGGCTAAAGGAGACTGTGATGGTAAGAAATGAATGAAAATGGTGGAATGAAGAAAGTGGGAGGAAACGGGAGAACCCCGACAAAATCCACGAACGCGGTGTTTGTCCACCATAAAGTTCACTTAGCGCGAGCTGGGATAGAAAGGGGGACCTCATGCACCAGAAGTGAATGCTCTACCACGGAGCCACCACGACTTCTGTTTATAGATAGAACTGACAATCAGTAGTGAATTTGTGGTGGATTGAGGCTTGCGGGCTTAAAAACTGTACCCCAAAATTCCGTTATTTCTATAATAATAATGATAATAATAATAATAATAATAATAATAATAATAATAATAATAATAATAATAATAATAATAATACCACTACTACTACTACTACTACTACTACTACTACTACTACTACTACTAATAATAATAATAATAATAATAATAATAATAATAATAATAATAATAATAATAATAATAAAGGTATATATTTTTCATAGAACTCACGTGGCAGTGTAAACTATCCAGGAAGAAGTCTGCACATAACGGGTTTGGGCAGTAATCCACAAACGGAGGAAACGCATTCTCCGTTATACTCTACCTGAAGTACTCTTACGCGTCTAAATTCACTACTGCCTCCTCTTAAGAGCCTTATGTACTGCGAAATAAAACTACAACCATTTTACAGTTGTTCCGTAGTATCTTCAAAACAAAAAAATAATCGAAAAGTGAAAAGTTAGCCCACTAGACAGTATCATTTTGCATACGCTACCGTTATCACGATTCACTCCTATGATATGCTTATGAACATTTTTATGGGCCTTCCATTCACTACAGAAAAATTGTAAAATTAGCGGTACTTTGATTCCGCAGTACGAAAGACTGTTAATAGACGCAGTTCAGGTGAAGTAATAGACGGTATTGTAACACCCAACAATGTAATAAACATGTTAACACAACACCAAATACAAGTTCTCAGTGGCGTATTTAGGGGGGGCTTCCGGGCTTAAGCCCCCCCCAAATCTTACTTACTATAGTAAAGTATATGAAATATCTTGCAGAATTTTCACATTTTCAGGCAACCCCCCGAAAGTTAGCAAAGCCCTCCCAGAAACAAAATCGTAAATACGCCACTGCTAGTTCTTATGTATGAAGAAACCTTGACTTTTTTCCATTTTAACTAAGGATATTTCGCTTTTCTTCGCTGTGTAGTGTTTCTCCAAACGCTGTTTTAGCAACGATAAAACATGTTACTTCTCTTTCAAAGTAGTGCACTATATTCTACTCCTCAAGGCTAAACACTTGATATTCATAACTCAATTTCGATCACAAAGTGACATTTTGCGTTTTTTTTTTCGAGGGATCTGCATAAAGAAAAGAATCTTGCATCTTGCTGTCTCAAGTGGATGTATAGTTCCAAGTAACTGGGCGATAAGCACAGAGACTGGGCTACTTCCGTACTTCACATTCGATAATCTGGATGATTTTGAACTTTTTTCGCTGGTATTTGTAAACAGAAACATACAAAAGCTCATTTACTAGTGCATAACGTGCAGAAAAGTTTGACATAAACACGACAGTGAGTAGTTGTGTACGTGCACAGCAACGGGAAAGTGTAACGAGGACACTTTTTGCACGTCGAAGACATAAAGAACTCTACAGGCTAGTGATTATTGTTAAACTTTAATCATTACCTTCAAATGGTGAGAGAAATCTGTTGCAACCAACCGTGCGCGTTTATTTTTACCCATTACATACACTGGACTGGATTACTGGAAATTTCCATGTTACATATACTGAACTGCTGGAAAAACACTTGTTTCTTATTGATATTTCGATTATTTCCTATATACCGCACTTGGATTTCGATGTTTTACTAATATGTAAACAAGTGCGTGCGTTATAGGCGCATAAATCCTGTAAGTGGCCTTAAAATAAGTTAATACGCAGACAGAAATTTGGATTTAATACGCGTATGCAACAAACACAGAAAAATAAACACACTGCTGGACAAGACTGCACTTATTTAATATAAAAACACATTTACACGTGACGTTTCGATCTTCTAGCCAAGATCCTTATCAGACGTACACTGAGTGATACAAAAAAACTACTCAAGTATATATATATATACACAATTCATCTCCCTATCTGCTCTCCCATTGGTCCGTTCAA
This sequence comes from Thermobia domestica, assembly GCF_964235325.1. NCBI lineage: Eukaryota > Metazoa > Arthropoda > Insecta > Zygentoma > Lepismatidae > Thermobia > Thermobia domestica. The sequence continues at coordinate 38,116,009 of NC_137463.1, read as the reverse complement.
ACAGCCAATCAGAAGCGTGGAAATCTATCTGAACTGACCAATGGGACAACATAACATTCTACCAGAAAGAAACAACAAGGAGCAAGCAATCATTGAATACATTAATTCATATACATTTTTCTGTATTTATGTGTTTTTATATTAAATAAGTGCAGTCTTCTTCAGCAGTGTGTTTATTTTTCTGATTTTATTCGCAAGACGTTCACTATGATTGTGTGTCAGCAACAAACACGCTGTTAACACTTCAAGTCATTACATACCTTGAAAGAAAGTATGCAGAATACTGTCGAGCAATACTTCAAGATGTTGGAAAACGGATATATAAAATGATGTCAATTAAAAGTAAAATACATTACATAAGACGTATTTGATTTAGGTAATTGAAACTAAAAAAATATAACATTGCTTGTCTTCCCCGAAATTCTTTAATTTTTCAAAGAATTTTTAACTTTACATTTGAGTTCCCTGATTTTTCCAGTTATTAAAAACCTGTTTATACCCATCAGCCGTAGGTCAGTCGGTAGTGCGCTGAGTAGTATTAGGGAGAACCTGGACATATGTATGAAACGGATATATTCTCTACTCCTCCAGTCAATTCCGGGACAGTATCTTCTACAGGATCCTGTTAAACTTCAACATATTTTTTTCTTATCAATCTCCCGGATACAGGCTTAGCGCGAGAAGGAGACAAATATTAATGTAATTTACATGAATATTAATGACAAAGGAAGCTAGCTGTTCATTAAACGGGAAATGGCAATTTATATGGATTGTACGTTTGGTATCATACCGCATAAAGGAAAGACCCATATTCCAAACACATGAAAGAACAGTGAGCATAAATATTATTTCATTATATACTTACAAAAGAACTGAATGGTACATATATTGCCTCCTGGAGTAGACGTGTCACCGCTAACAGCGGCAATTGTGGGAAGAACTTCTCCTTGAGTTCCTTCCTGTACAGATGTGGTAGATGTATCTTGCACATGTGATTCTCCTTCTGTATCGCCATAGACAGGATTCAAAATCTCACAACCTGTTCCACATAGTACCGAATTTGACAGGTCTAGAAGAGGGTCATCAATATCTACGGACTTACTAACCTGTTAAGTAAAGGAAACAATAAATCTTGTGTAATTGCATATACGATATGTATTCCCTTTCAATCGAACGGCAATTTATCTCTAATCATGACATGTAAAACGCTTTGTCAAGTTACATATGAATATAGGGCTTGGTCCACATGTATGGAAACTATTTTGGGAAACTTATCATGAAGCGTACAGTCATGTTCACACCAGCAGTGGTGTTTACTATGCATACCCTGGCTATAGGCAATAGGCCTACATAGGAATTTTTATTTGAGGATGCTTGTGTTGAGAGACATCTGATAGATGTAATATGCCTATAATTTTTTGCACCGACTGTACTTGACGTTTAACAAAAAATTTCTGGCTGTTCATATAATTCGTAATATTGTTTGTTATTCTATTTCAAATTAACATGGAAAACTGCAAAAAATTTCGGGCACCCTCCTATTAAAAACATCATCACATTAGACTGTAATGGCATATTACATAGAAGTCCCTAATTTGATCGCTAAATATTTGATTTTTACGTCCCATGCTTATGCCAGACGGCGATGGTGGGAATAAATAAAGTGGTAGAATGAAGAAAGTGGGAGGAGACGGGATAACCCCGAGAGAACCCATACACATTGTGTTAGTCCTCCATAAAGCTCACTTGGCGCGAGCAGGTATTCCACGTACCAGAGGTGAATGCTATACCACTGAGCCACCGCGTCTCCTTTGTTGTTAAGTTATAGCAGGTTGCGAGATCCTGGAGAGACGTTAGAATCCCCCACTAAATATTTTGGAAGAAAAATCCCCACTAAAACTTTCTGGGGAGAGAATAAAATGAAATAACGTCCGCAATTTGCAAAATAATTACAATCATTCATATGTTATTAACTTTTATTTCATTTCTAATGATTGGGTGATCTAATAGTCATCGATATAATTCCTAATATTGCATACTTTAACATTTATGGATGCTCAAGGAAGTGAAGTTTCTCTATCGAAACCTTGTCGTGAAAAAGTGCGAAGAGCTCTTTTTCTCCAGCCCTGCAGTCTCCTCCAATTCGATTTCATGATTTCGCACCCTGAGTTAAAGTCATGTGCGATATACACGTATTCGTTATTAGCTCCAGGTGTAAGCATAGGCTTATACGTATGTATGCATGTATGTATGCGTGTGTGTGATAATTTATTTCTCGGTAACTACTGCTCGAATATAAACCAAACTTAATATGCAAGTAACTCATCGCCTAAGGAAAAAAATTGCTATATTTTGTAGTTTCCCCCTGATTCCTAGGGGTGCTGCGAGTGATATGTAAAAAAAATAAATGGAAAACGGTTTATGTAAGCGTCGAATTCATAATTTTCCAGATCACCAAAACTAATACTCATATTTCCTATAGCATTTAAATCCAATTTCAGCACCTATCGGTTCGGGGTTTTAGAGGGGGTCACATGTAAAAATAATCGAAAACAAATTATATTAGTGTCGAATCAATATTTTTGTATGAGTCGTTGGGATGAACATTGACACTCCCTCAACATGGGCAGGCCCGTTTTAAGCAGTACTAGTGCCCTGGGATGTGAAATGAACTTCTATCCGTTTAACTTTTTAAAAATCATATATATGTACCGAAATATCAATAATGATCTATCAATGTACAGTACTTACGGAATAGACGTACACCGTCTGTTAGAAGAGTGTTACTCTTATTTGCGTAATATACTGTAGATGCAGTACCAAACAAGAGGACACGGGAAAAATTTGGGGAGACCGTTTATACGTAGCATCCTGTTTTATGCAGAATTAAGTAAGAAATATACTATGTACGTATATTTCGCCAATGTTCTTACTGTCCACGTTGCGGATTTCTGTGTATCTGTGATGTTTATTACGTCGCAAATTACTAAATTACGTAATCTTACTACACTTGATTAATATGTTTTTTCTTCAATTGCAGCTGTATTCTGTTCTACTGATCATAACATAATTATTCAGTGTTTTAAATGAAGAACGATCATTTATGTATATGCATAAAATATGCCACCGATGATATTACTTTTTGTGTCAGTTTACATAGGTAGTTTGGAACCTATGGAGCTGCTCCATCCAGCTTTACTCAGAGTAGGAAATTATTCAGTTACCTTTCCGTCTTGAGTTGGAGATGTTTGGTTTACTCAGTATAACTTTTAATTTGTTTGTGTTATTAAAATACGAACTAATTTAAATTAGTTTATGTATTGTATTCTTGTAACAATATTTACAACCAAAGGGTATGATATCAGGACTCGAATTGTGCAATATCCTTAAATAGCATCAAATAGTTAATTAATTGCCAAGTTATTAGGTGCAGTCCGTCAATAGAGAAAAAATGATGGGACTTCAAAAGTAATATTGGGTCCTATGGCAAACACAGGAAAGAAAGAAAGCATTTGTCCCGTCTCTCCTATGTATTTGGGAAAGTGAGATAGCGAGATATATTCAAGCCATACAGTTGATGTGGAGAGTAGAAAAGATCGAATGATCCAAACAAAAGCAGTTTGTACAATGTGCACATCTTACAACAACGAACAAAGACAACGAGCTTTCCGACAAATTTGTTCCTGCGAATGCCACATTCACGAAGGAACTGATTCCGGCTGGATGCACAGGACCAGTGCAGCCCCTGGATGTGTACTTTTCCGCTCTTACGAGAACTTTGTCAAATTCGATACAATCCCAGGACACGTGGCACCGTGACAAGTGCTTGAATCTCCAATCGCTTACACTGTATCAGTTCTGTGCTCCCCTGTTCCGCAACATGGTTCGATTTGCTTTCTACAAAGCAGGATACCCGGATATCGAACCGAAAGCATTCACCGAAAAAAGTGAGAAATCCAAAGTTTTACGGGCCGACATCCAGAAACACAAGAGATACAGAGGAAAGAATGATCAAGAATCATGTGAAGAGAGCAATGCAAAAGATACACTGACACAGAAAGAACTTCAAAGTGATTAAGGTAATCAAAATGAAATTTACAGAACAGTATAGTAAGCAAATATTGTACCCACAGAGATGCTTAATAACATCATATGCAATGTAATGTTGCCAACAGAGCAAAAAATGACGTTTTGTTACATGGCATTGAACAAAAATTATAACGTCTAGCAAATCTAATTATGAGTAGAACCATATCTTTAAAGTCTTGATATAGTGTTGCCAACGTTTGAAGATAGGCCTATATGAATTACTATATGAATCTCGGATGTAGAAGAATACATGCAGTATACGATTCGAACTAGTTGAAACCAAAATATGAGATCGCGAACAAGAATATAATCACTGAGGTACACAAGTAACAGACGAAGCACATGTGTCGAAGCATTTTTGCTAAAGGAAAATGGCAGAATAGTATCAAAACACAGCACATAAGCTGAAATGATCCATGCCCTTGGATGACCAAGTGGTCCGCAAAGGTTAACAACACTGTACATCAAGACTTCACAGGTAAGGTTATACTCATAATTAGATTTTCTAGATGTTATAATTTGTGCTCCGTCCCATTTAACAAAACTTCATTTTCTGCTCAGTTGACAAAACTGCATTACATATGATGTTATTAACCATGTCTGTGAGCACAATGTTTGCTTACTATACAGTTATGTCATTTTGAAGTTCCTGTATCTCACAGTGTATCTCAGTGTATCTTTTGCATTGCTATCTTCATACGACTCTAGATAATTCTTTCCTCTGTGTTTCCTGTGTTTCTGGATGTCGGCCCGTAAAACTTTGGATTTTTCACTTTTCTTCACTCCTCTATCGATTGTGCATTGTTTGATTGGGCAATGCTACTATCAATAGAAGATGTTCCCTTGTCAGTTTAAAATAAGTATTTTACTATAACAGTAAATGTAAAATATTTTCATTCACATATGGCGATATCAAAATGACGAAAACAACAAATTGCTTTATTAGTATATTGGACCACTTTTAGTCTTCCTTACAACTCATATTTGTCACGGAATTGAGACACGTAATTCGTGAATCGTGTTCAGAGGAATAATGGACCATTATAGTATTCATGCAAAGAAACACTCAGTTTGTTCGTCAGCGATAATGGATGTATACATTTTTGACGGGCTCATTGCTAGGGTTACCTGTTTTGTAAAACATGTAGGGACACTTCATGCGGCTAATGAGAAAGAGAGAGAGAGAGAAATGTAGCGTAGCTCTTTTTGACAATAATGAAAGTCTTTCTTTTAAAGACCGCCATTTCTATTGATATTATGAAAAAAGTGAAACAATTTAGATCAAATAATGTTATTATATAATATATCAAGTTATCTAAAAAGTATTCAGCGTTTGCAGGTCAAAATTAACAATATTTTATTGATATTTGAAAATAATATTATTAAACCTCCTGGGTTTTCCAATACCTAGGCGCAGATGGGAGAATAATATTAAGGTGGATCTCGCAGAAATAGAAATACAAAGTGGAAACTGGGTCCATTTGGCTGAGGATTGAGGTCAATGGAGAGCTTCTGTGAACGCACCATTGAACCTCCAGGTTCCATAAGCCATAGGGTTAGTTAGAAACCACATAGACATCAGTTTCTTCAATGATCTTCTGCCATTTTTCGGCAACATCATAATCTCGTCACTACAGAGTTTCTGTGGTTTCTGGTCAAAAAGTTATGACACGAACTTTTAAGAATCTGTTTTGGGAACTAACTTAGTACCTTTCAGGAAGCTCTATAAAGGTAAAAACAGATGGTAGTCTGATAATGCCCGGTGTGAGCTATGCGGTAAATGCATTAAAACTGTCCAGCCAAGTTCTCTTAATTTCTGACTAGTTATTAAAGATGCATTCAGTCTGGCATTGTCAGCGTAGTATATAATACCCTTTCTTTTGAGCAGTGGTAGCTATTTCTTTTGAATTGCTTGGTGCACCCGTGCTAATTGTCAACAGTACTGGTTCGAATCTATCATCCTGCTTAACGGCAGCAGCTTCTGAAGTACGATGCCATTTTTATCCAACGAAATGCACGGTATAACCTTTGTGAGCATAACTTGGGCTATACTATGGGCTGTGGAGCTTCTTCTCCCTTTGACCACGATTTTCCTAACTCATTGTCATTGAAGGTTACTCACTTTTTATCAATTTTGATCAATCCCTTATGAAATTACTTGTATTCGTTAGGTTTTCGGTAGAAATTCAAAATAGAAATTCGATGGAGTTTCTTTGTCGTAACGACATAACCTGTATGAACACCATTTTCACAATACAAAGCTACCTTCCCATACGTTGATTATACTATCACATCCGAACGCATATGTTTGTTTATATTGCGCCTCTTGATTTGAATGAAGGATAGTGATATATAGCTCATACGTTTCTTTGTTTCATTTGTTCATGCTCCATTATTTGAGTGTTACATAAACTTTCCTCTTATGGTGCCACTGCACACCATGAACCGGTTGAATCTAGGCCTATCCCAGAGAAACTGTAATAATTCTTACGCAACACCCATCCTTTTATATCTTGTGACTTTTATTACTCTTTTGTGATGTTTCTGTTTTCAGAAATAGGAATGGATATCAAATATAGAACACAAACAGTTGTCAACGCTCAAATTTAGATCAAGGTAAGAAATAAGGTGTAATAAGCAGTTATTCATACACAAGCGCATTCTGTAGTTTTTGGGAACACCAGCAGGCAGTCTGTAGACAAACTCAATGAAGCAAATATGTATAGTTTCTCAGCTTTAACCAATAATCCTGAGTAGCTAGCTATTGGTGAGGTTTGTCGTTCGTTGAGTGGAGTTGTCCCGTTATATGCAGAAACTGGAAGTATCATATGTGCTCTCTTGAAAATTCGATAGGCTTGTACAAGAAACACTATTACTCGTTTGTATTGTAGGCTGCGGGAAGAAGAGAGATGTTGCTCCAATTCGGACCCCGAAAAAAATATTCTCTTTAGGTTGCCATGCACGCAACTCCAGGAAATTGTACACGCATGGTTCAATTTCAATAATGCTACACCTAGATCTCAAGCTTTATCCGCGATTATCAATAAGGCCTATTTTTATATGGATGAGACTGTTCATAAACAGAATATCCAACTGAATCAAGAGAACAATACATTCTGTGAACGACGAAGGCTAACCAGAAGATAAAGTTACCGTGTGGGTAGCTTTATCCAGTCATAGATTGATAGGGGCTTTTCTGACGGTAAGGTTTAAAATACTTGTTTATAAAGTTACTCTTTGCAAGATGGAACTATCTTTCAGATCGCTAATGCATTGGATTTTATTTTATGAACTGTTTTTGTTGATCGTGTAATTTCCAAACCGCTATCCGGTACTACATAATGGAGTTTCACTTTTGGGCCATCTTTAACCTCAAATTTAAAAATCTGTGTGACTTTTTATTTGAGACTATCCAAAGGAAAAGCTTTTTCCTATTCAACCAAGCAAACTATATGGAAATGCGAGGTTGCATACTTTAATTGTGTGGTGACTAGTGGCGTATTTACGATTTAGTTTTTTGGGGGGCTTTGCTAATTTTCTCCTGGAAATATGAAAATTCTACAAGATATTTCATTTACCGTGATATAAAAAATAAAATTTCGAGGGAGGGGTTTAAGCCCCGAAGCCCTCCCCTTTACATTCTCAGCCCCAACCTCTTTTGAGCAAATTTCATCCCGGGACCAGACTACAGTTTGCTATGAACACTGTCAGCCCATGTGTATCTATTTGATACACAGTTAGGTTTTACTGGTGGACCACTTGTATCTTATTTACTCACGTGAATTCGTTGTGTTTTAAAGCCTGTGTATATGCTAGGCTCACAGATATAATTTGAATAAGTGCTTCTGTTAAAAGCTCTAGACCCTGGGAAAAGAACTGTTCCCTTGGATCATGAAATTTCCAACAGGTGGTAGCACAGATGGCAGACTTCTGATAACACTATTTGCTCCGTTATTGTTGCACTGAAAGTAGGTGTATGTGCATGCTCTTTTGCTTGTTTCGTGGACATGGAGGCAGATGAGATTAGGGCAGCTTTAAGTGATTTTAGCGATGAAAGCAGCAGTGAACCAAGTATTATACGTAACCTAAGTGACTCAGATGATCCTACTGTACGTTGCTCTGATATATATTATGAAAGTGAAAGTGAGAGTGAGAGTACAAGTAAAAATGGCGACAATGAATGTGTCTCAGAAGCAACACAAGAACGTCAGTCTATGCATACTCCAGATGATGTCAATATGGATGGATCAAAAGAAGCTGTTACAGGTGTCAATAAAGCAGGACATAATATGTTTGTGTATTGGAAAGATGTTTCTGTTGACGTGAATGCTTTTGATGTGATCCCTGGACATGATTCTATTGTATCAGATTCAGTTAAGAATAAGATAACAGAAGGCACGCCGTATGAGTATTATTTGGTTTTCGTGGATAACAGTGTGTTAGAATTATTAGTGGCAGAAACTAATAGATAAGCAGAGCAGAAAATAATTGAAGCTAAAGAATCAGAAGCTGCTCACGTTACTCAAAGTTGGCAAATTGGAAGGATACAACTACGGAAGAAATGCTTACGTTTCTTGGGATATTTATGTGGATGGGGCTGGATTGTAAACCGAAACTTAGGAACTATTGGTCTAAAAATCCTATTTACGCGAATAAGATATCGAAAGTAATGTCTCGCAACAGATTTGAGACGTTGCTAAGCCTAATGCATATTTCGGAAAATGAAAATATCCGAGACAATGATCCCTTGTACAAAATATCTCCTTTGATTGATTTACTAAATTCAAAGTTCAAAAGTGCTGTCACCCCGGGCGAAGATATTTGTATAGACGAAACTATGGTACCGTTTCGCGGAAGGGTAAGGTTTCGACAATACATCCCTGGAAAAAGGCATAGATATGGTCTAAAACTTTTCAAATTATGCATTAAAGGGGGATATACGTGGTGTATGAAATTGTATGCTGGCAGAGAGAAAAAGAAACCGGAACAAAAGGACAGTACTCCAAATAGAGAGCTGGTATCTTCCAAAGTTGTAATGCATCTGATGGAACCACTGCTAGATACGGGACGAACGGTGTATACAGACAAATACTACACAAGTGTTAGCCTTGCGCATGATTTGAATTAGAAGAAAACTCACCTTACCGGCACATTAAGAAAAAAGTGGAAGTACAATCCAATCCTACTGGGATTGTGAAAGCGAAATTGAGAAGAGGTGAAATGATTGCTCAAGAAAGTAGTACCAAAGTTATTGTTGGGAAATGGAAAGACCAGAGAGACGTATTGTTTTTGACGACAAAATATGCTCCGGAAATGGTAGATGTAAACACTAAAATGGGGACTGTGAGAAAGCCATCAAGTATTGTTGAGTACAATTCTGCTAAATCATTTATCGACGTATCGGATCAAATGGCGTCTTATGGTACAGCTGTAAGGAGGGGAATAAAGTGGTATCGAAAAGTTGTGTTTGAACTGTTAACAAATACTGCTGTTGTTAATGCGCATTATCTACAGAAGCAGATGAATGATTCACCGACTGACATAGTACGTTTTAGGGAACAATTGGTTCTTCATTTGCTATTCCAATCACAAGAACTTATTACAGCAGCTTCACCTAGGATTGTTCATCGCCTGACAGAAACTGCTAAAAAGGGAAGGTGTTCTTGTTATGCACAATTGTCACAGCAACACGGCAGAGCGTATGCATCAAGAAAGGCATATCAAGTACGCATGCAGTGCCGTGCATGTCCTGCATTCAACTTTATGTGTATGGATTGCTTTTTCCAAAAGCATATCTCAGTGAGCAAAGAAAAGAATTATAAACTGTTGTATCTTGTCTCATTACATTGCATTCAGAGGCAATAAAAACCGCCAATAATTATTCCGCGTAAATTTTGCGAACAGTCGACTTAACATGTGGAAATTGAGACTTTTCCTGAAATTCACGGTGAATTGTTGGGGTTTTGATTGCATGTGAATGAATGCACAATAAAATCCCCACTGAGTTGCTAACGGTGTAATAATAGAAACACTGAGTGATGAAAAATTAGTTTATTTTGTTTCAAAGACTCTTTACAGCTTCGTTCATACAGACAGTTTCAGTATGTGTATAGTCTTTTTATTATAGTTTTATAGAACAAATATACTGTAAGAACTAATGAATGTTTATAAAATTGCATTTCAGTTTCTTTTGTGCCAAAGCTAATATAAACTAACCCCTCTGGTTAGGTTTAACTAAATAAGAAGTTGTTCAATATATGTATGTTTCAATTTCTTTTTAGTATTTTCATGATAATTTCATTATTCCTTTACAAATTGCGACAGCATTGTTGCATAGAGATATTATCAGCATCAGATAAATTGAATAAAACTACGCCGTACAATATCAGTACATTGGTTTTGTGCGTGAGTAGATTTGATACACATGGTCTGAGTAAAAGATTTTCAGTTCATAATATTCTTTTTTCCTAGCACGGGACCGCGTGTATCCATATGGCACACAGAATGTAATTGGTTCTGATGTGAGGCAGATGCATTGCAAATACACCCGGAAGTAGTTTTTTACACGTTTAGGTTAGTTTCATAGCAAAACGTAGTCTGGTCCCGGGATATATTTTACTCAAATAGGCTTCGGGCTGCACAACCAATGTACGTGAGGAAATAAGATACACGTGGTCCATCAGTAAACCATCACTGTGTATCAAAAAGATACATATGGGGCTGAAAGTGTTAAATACGCAAATGGTGGTGACATTCGTATTGTCATATGCCGCAGAATGACACAAAAACATGTTCATCCGCATTGTTGGCAAATTGTGGACATTTTGAAATGAGATACAGTGAAAAACTTCCCATAAAAGAAAACACATTTCTGTAGTTAATGACACTCATATATGTAATGTTTAAAAACACATTTGCAATCTAAATTTCAAATGTGTTAACTGTTCGTGCGCCATCTTGTATACTAAGATGATTCAGATGAAATGTCAATTCCAGGTGTGTCATTCGCAACGGCAAAAGAAAAAATCTACAATATCTAGTAGACTAGATCACAATATTAGCAGTCTGCAACCATAGACTTTTGCTATCACTCAATAAACATTTCGATTCCGTGGCGAAAGAAGTATGTGGTTTGCGATGCGAGGAAATCTTCAATGACAAATTATATATCGCCCAATCATCAGGAAAAGTCTTACCATTAAATGAGGTACTTATTAAGCAATTTTTCAGAATGTATGATTTTGAAAAATAATCAAATTTTCAATTCGTTGTAATTTTGTTTGTACTCATTCAAAATTCATCACACTATTAGACACTAAAGTACTTTGAATTTGCATTGCCTTATTTGTCTCATTTGCATTATTACGGCTGTAGACGTCCCCAAGATTTTAGTGGTTTGTGACACTGTAGTGTCCTTAGTTTGCAACACTGAATAGAAAATGCAACATTGTAAGCAGGGTTGCCAATTTAGCCACTTTGTGGCTAGATCTGGCCATTTTGAGAACCTGGCTAGCCACAAATTTTCGAAAAAGCCACTAGTGGTTTTTCTAGCCATATGATTTTTGTTTTTAGCCATTTCTAGCCATTTTCTGATATTAGCCACTTTTTCTAGATTCTATGCATCACTTTGATGTTTTCTGTTGACAATAGTGCTCACATCCGCTTAAACATCGTCTTGGACTCCGGGAAATCCCGGATTTCCAGAACGAATACGGATATATCCCGGCCTCCGTTCTTCACCTTCACGCAGAAAGAACCTGGATGTTTGTTCTTTGCTCAGTTACGTTCAAGTTTTTGTGCGCAGAAGTTCGGAAGTGAAATAAAACGTAGCTAGCGAGCTATTATTATTTTTTAAGAAAGACTGGTTACCGTACGTGTGTGGTGGATTGTGCGTGGTGTTAGTGCTGTGGAAGGTTGTGTGATTTATAGTAATTATTGTCATTAATGTTAACGATAAATTTCAGAAATGTCTGACAACATAGAAATTCTTCAGAAAATGTCACTTCTCAGTGTCAATGAGGTTTTAAAACCAACGAAACAACCTATTACCGATTTAGCTGTAGCTTTGGGATTTGAGCATAATATCGACCAAATTGAAAATCAATGGCGGAACATAAATTTCGTGAAATGGGTTAATAAATCTTCGACAGAAGAATTTTGGCTAGAAGTAAATCAGTATAGAGATGCTGGATGAGAGAATCTATTTTCAGAATTAGTTTAATTGGCTTTTTCTACATTAACACTTCCACATTCGAACGCGGAAGTTGAGCGTGTCTTCAGATAAGTGAATATGGTGAAAAATAAACTCAGAAACAGATTGAAAACAAAAACACTATCAACGTTCAACTTCCGCGTTCGGTGAGATTTGGATTGCGCCGTGTCCAAAAGTACTGTTTTTCATACGAAATTCCAACCGCAGTTTTGCAAAGAGTTGGGACAAAAGCAGCGTACACTCCGGTAGAGACAGGCCAAACAAAAGAAGCTCCGCCTCAACTTGAAGATGATGATGGCGACGATGATACTTATTTCTGTTAAGTGAGTATTGCTTTACCTGTATGTTATTATAGGAATCAATTCGTTACTTAGCTTTATTTTAGCTTTATTAATTTTTTTTTAGCCATTTCTGGCCACTTTTAGCTTCTGATTTTAGCCACTTTTTCTCGTTGGGTGTTGGCAACACTAATTGTAAGTTCTCGTTCTACATATAGATTTTAAACATTTAAAAACATTATTTAGTACTTTTTGAAAAAAGTTCAACTTTGTGTTGGTTTGGAAACACTGTAAACCTTGTGGTATCACAGAGTGTGCCAAACAATATTATTCCCCTGCCTATATTTTCATGGTACAAAATTTCAGCGTTTTTTATCCATTAGTTTAAAAGTCACATGCATATGTACATTGTGTCCCAGGAGGAAGGGGCAATACTTCGGAAAATGGTAGTATGTGTGATTCTAAGCAAAAATGTTCATATGAACATGGGTTCTAATCTCAACAGTTCGAGAACTACAGCTTGTGAACCATTTTTAACTTCATATTGCTTATTTCTCACCCTGTATTTATTCTACAGGGGTGAGACAGCGGAATTAGAAGGTGATGGCATGACCTCTCCAACGGTATGCAACATGTGGCAGTGGTGTCTTCGGAAGAGAGGTTATTGAGGGATATTTGGAAATCAATGTTGCTATACAATTTCTTTAAATAAGCTTAACTTCCCCAAATTTCCCTCAATAGCTTTCCTTTCAAAGGCACCACTGCTGCATGCTGCATACCGTTGGAAAGGGCATTCCATCACCTTTCAAATCCTCTATGTCTCACTTTTGTGGCGTCACTACAGTGTGAGTAATACACAACATAAAGTCAAAAGTGGTTCACAACCTGTGGATCTCAAACCGTTAAAATTAGGACCAATGTTCGTATATACATTTTCCTTAGAATCACCTATACTACCATTTCTCAAAATATTGCCTGTTTCTACTGGGGCACCCTGTATATTGTCACATATATGTTGCATGAACGCAGCACTCTAGGAGTGAATCCTGGCGGGAGCTCATGTGGTTCGGATTTCACGTTAATCAGTAGGTCCACGTCTCCTATAGCCTCGCTGCTGAACGGAACGTTAAACTCAAAATCAACTCAACTCTAGCACAGCTATTCCACGAAAAGTGGGAATTTCACGAGAAAAATAGATATGAAATCTGAAGAATAATGCTATCTACACTGGGATTGATCATCCTTATATTGTATAAAAAGAACTTACTTGTGCATTTATTGTACTTCTTTGTTATATATTTGTATCACTGAATGAAACTAGTCACCCAGTGTCAAAGTAACATATTTTGGGGAGGAACGAAAGAAGCACATTTGTAGTTTCCAAGAAAGTAATAAGTATTGTCAGGGCAGCTACCGTATTAAACTTATACATTGTCTGATGAGTAACAACACGATGCAACCTCCGTTACAAAAAAAAGAAAAAAAGAAAGGATGAATTCATGTAAAGTCGAACATAGGTGTCTTATTTACATCAAACCTGCGGAAAGTAATAATGAAGACATTACTAGTGTCCCGCCTACAATACTGGTTTATAAATACAATATTTCCTTTTTAAAAGGTGTAACGGAGGTTACATCTCTTGAATTGACACTGACACGATGTAACCTCCGTTACACAAAATAATGTTATAAATTCATGTACAATCGAAGTAATAGGTTTCTTAGTTACATAAAAATTTCACCTTCGCACCAGGACATCGAAAGGGACTAGGTCCTCAAATCGAAAGGACTGTTTGGATAAAACTTCTATGAACATAGTGCCAATTCGTCTAAAAGTATTATTGTGCTTGTTATATCTCAAGCTGATGAAGAAATGGTTCACCTCCTCCTGAACAAACGTTAGATGTTAGCAACTGATATCATTGGAATAGGGAACTTCTATCACGTACGAGAAGATGAATGACAATAATATTATAGTTGGTCTTACCGCAACGTCCAACTTACTGTACATGTTTCTTCGAGGTCGACTCAGCAATCTGCCATACAAAGATTATCCCAAAGGCGTTTAAAATATAGTGATGTTTACACTGATGACGATGATGATAGTGATGGTGATGATAATGGCACATTGTCTAACATACAAACGAACTATTCTGGCGTTCCTGGACCATCAGTTGAAAAACCCATATCGGAATTCGACTTCTTAGCATATAATATTAAGCCAGGAACTTATCTTCTGCTTGATTTCAAGTATGGCAATACAAGTAAAGTTGCCTATAAGTATGCAGGCATCTGTCAGACTGGATGTGAAGATGATAAAATTTGGGTGATATTTCTAAAATTGTGTGGAAGTAACGGTACATTGTTTCAACTTGATGAACATAATGATAAGTAAGTTAACTACAAGCAAATAGACCTCATGCAAATCTGAATATAATACGCAACAGGATACTGTACAAAGTTTCGCGTCCAGTTGATGTATATGAAAAATGAATATTTGATTAAAATCAGACAAACTACCCTGATCTTCTAGAAACAAGCTCTGAAACTTGATGGAGTATATTTAGTTCTGTAAATTATTTTACGCAAGTAACAGTTTCATTTGTCTCTTCCCGTTATTTTGTATCTTATGTCCTATAGTTGATAATACTTTCCAACTTCACTGCACAATAGTTTGTGTTGCTCTTGAGTGGAAATCCTGAGCTTGATATCGGTTATCAATAGTCTTATTTGTGCTATGTAAAACACTCTTCTATACACCCACGATTTGGTATTACAGAGACATTATATCTCGTCTTGCAAGTCTTTGTCCTGTTTGGTACTAGTATAAGACGAACATTCATTAAGATATACATTATATATAGATATGATTGTAGACTGCCTACAGTTGTATGTATTATGTAAATAATTATTGTAGTAACATAAACCGAGTTATATTACGATATAGTACTTCAGGAGTGGTTCAATCACTGATCTCAAATTACTTGTAACCTCCGTTACAAAGCATATGTAACCTCCGTTACACAATAAACATATCAGAAATAAAACAAATTTTATTTTTTTCTCCTCACAACTCTTCTTTCATTTCCTAGTTTTATCTTTTAATAAACAGAAAAATCGAACAGCAATAGTTTCGGTGCTACAAGGAACCAGAGTTTTGATTGGAAAAGTACGAAGACTTAAACCTGTTCCCAAAAAATGTAAAATGAAATGAAATCTTTGAGTTTTACGTCCCAACTCAAAGATGCCGGTTAGGCTAAAGGAGACGCTGATGATGAGTAATGAATGAAATGGTGGAATGAAGAAAGTGGGAGGAAACGGGAGAACCCCGAGGAAACCCACGCACCACGGTGTTTGTCCACCACAAAGTTCACTTGGCGGCGGCTAGGATTGAACCCGGGACCCCAAGCACCAGAGGTGAACGCTCTACCACTGGGCCACCGCAGCCCCCCCCCAAAAAATGTAACCTCCGTTACGCAACAAATAACGTTTTCTCTCCACAACGCTGTGATATTTCCACATGTACTTTTACCATATAAATGGCGGCATGGGTATGTATTATTTGGTCTATAACAACACGGACAGCACAAGTTTTATTTGCATAATATATCACTTCTCAGTAGTAAAAGTGTAACCTCCGTTACAAATGGAATGGCTGACCACTTAATATAACGTAGTTATTAAAAATGAACTTGACCTTCACGTTACCTTTTCACTGATACGCGGATAAACAATTAAAAGGAAAACCTTAATTACTTTTTTCTCATTGTGTATTTTGTTCGTGCTAATAAGTCTGTTTGTCGTGATGGGATATTATTCTTACTAAAAATGCAAAATGCAATAACACGAACAGTGTTTATTTTGAGGTCAAAGTTTCCCTGTATTGTTTAAATAACCAACTGCTCTTCAAAGTGTCAACGTATTCCGCCATGTTATTATATAACTAACCTTCCACTACTTATTCCCAACTGTTAAGAATAAGCTTTTTCTTACCTTATAAATATAGGTATATCAGTGAGATTAATTGTACGTAAGAAAGTGGAAGGATAGCTATCAGACAGACTACTATTGAGCTGAAGCTAAAAAAGTTGATTATAATTAACATTATGACAAAAGATGTAGGGTAGGAGGGGGCAATTTGGCGCTAAGGGTAATTAGGCGGAAAACTTCTTAAAACTTTATATTTTGACTTTCAGTATATTTTTATGGAATTTAATTACACCAAAATTTTGGGTGGGTAGATTTTGATCATAAAAAAAACCTTAGACGAATATTGAGAGGGTGTAAAAATGACAAAAAAGAAAAGAAAACTGATTTGGTTGAGAAACGACATGTTTGAAACCGACTTTCAGGTTTGTGTGCGTTTTGGTTTGAGTCACAATAAATTGCACATCTATTAATATTTTGAGGCAGATTTTTTACTGCTGCTTATAAACATCATAAGGATGGCGCCGTGAAGACCGCCAACTTGAATCCTCACTGTGAGGTAGTTAAAATTTTGTTAAAATTTGTATCTCCCAATTACTGGGCGCATGATGTGAGGATAAATGTGTGGAATGCCTTAAGTGAATATTTTTTTTGCGTAGAATTCATTTGAATGCTGCGCTATCTTTGTCTTTTGTGGTGTACACTTTTGTTTCACAGTGCATTCTGCTTATTAACGGGATGATCTACCTTTTCTCGGCACAAACATTT
This sequence comes from Thermobia domestica, assembly GCF_964235325.1. Classification (NCBI taxonomy): domain Eukaryota; kingdom Metazoa; phylum Arthropoda; class Insecta; order Zygentoma; family Lepismatidae; genus Thermobia; species Thermobia domestica. The sequence continues at coordinate 38,098,736 of NC_137463.1, read as the reverse complement.
TTATATTGGACCTTATGGGGAGAACATGGCTACCGAATTTCCTCAGTTTCTAAGGAACTAGGTGTATCTAATGGGAAAGAAAAATTTTGCAGCATTCTACAGAAGTTTATTAACGGGTTGAAATACTTAAATTGTATATTTGTCTGCTAGTTTAGCAGAAATAAATTATTAAAAAATAAATAAATTAGTTTCTTTTTATACAAATTATAATATGTCTAACTTTGGAACCAATTATGGTAGAAAGATCAACTTTTTTTGTTTTATTCCTTGAGAAGAAACGACTCTAATAGTTTTAATCACAACCATATCTGATACCCCAATTAAAAAATAGTATTTTAATATAAGTATTAAAATCCACCTGTCAAGAAGTTTGACGAGGGTAAGGCATCCGCGCCCACCCTTTTCTTCTGTTTTCGTCCCGAGAGATATGAAGGGACCATTTTCACAGCAGGTGTCAATGCGAATGTAAACATCCTGTCCTCACGTTCAATAGCCCAAGTTCGGCCACTTTCTCTGTCTCTTTTTTTTCTCTCTCTTCCAAGGAGGTATTTCTACCCTGTAAGAAAATTATAGATATGTAGAGAAAATGGTGATCAATTATTTCTGATAGCCAGATGATAGACAAACACTCTAAAATGCATTCGAATTCCAAAAACGTATCGACCATAACTTTACCATCTGGTTATTTTCAGGAGGCAAAAGTTATATTATTATTATTATTACTATTTGGAGTTAGAGTATATTTGTATGTATTTGTATGTATATATATTTGTATGTATTTATGTGTGTGTCGTGGATGAATAGTTACGCTCATCCCTTATAATCAAAGAGTCCCTTGTTTGATTCCCGATGAAGACACAAGTGGTTCGGATCCTACGTTAAGCTGTAGGTCTCACCCATAGGACGTCATCATTCTGAAAGTATGTTCTTTTCTGCGTATCTTGCTTCTTGTTTCAACTCTTTAGGATAAATCGAGACTAACTGACAGTGCGTAGTCTTAGCGCGGTAAGCGCGGAAAACGAAAAAGTCAAAGAAAACAGGGCTTTGCTCCCTTGTCCCCATATAACAATGCACAGTATGGACACCGTTCCAAATGGGTCTTATAGGAGCTATCATGGCAACATTTTTGTATAAGACAATTGGTGTGTGTCGTCTGCATGGTTGTCTGGGGACAAAAAAAGGCAAACATGTTTTTCAATAAAAAAATAAATAAATAAAAGAAAACGTGCATTTTTCAATTCCCATATCCTCGTCCTAAGAAGGCACTTAGCGCAACGAGCCTAAACTTTAAATGCTTTGGAAGTTTGTTCTTTTTTGCGTATCCTGCTTCTTGTTTCAACTCCCTAGGACAGTGATGATTTCAGGGGTGATTCTGGGGCGGAATTCTCCCAAGAGCTACGAAATTCACCCTCGGGTGCTTGAGATCTTCGCAGAAGTTTCTGTGGAGCACGCAATTTTTAGTCGCTTTCCCCCCTGTGCGTAGCGCCTCCGAAGGAAATGATCTGAAATTAACACTGCTATAGGATAATTGGAGATTGGCTCACAGTGCTTAGTCTTAGCGAAGTAAGCACGAGAAACCAGAAATATCACAAGAAACAGGGCTTTTGCTCCGCTGTTTTCCCGTGAAAATGCACGGTTTACACACAATACAGATTGGATCTAACAGGGCTATTTAGAGAACGTCTTATAGAGCATTTGGTGTGCAGTGTTGTCTGCGGAAAAGGAGGCAAAACCGTATTTTTCATTAAAAAATGAAGTATTTTAAATTTCCCTCGCCCCTTCAGGAGACGCTTCTTCAATGAGACCGTATCCTGCCTCTTTCTCCCATTCTCTAGGCTCTAGGCCAATTAGGACTGACAGGCATTTGAATAAGTCCATTACTTGGTTGCCTAGTAATTAGCCATCATATTGGCTGCCATATTGGATTTAGACAAATGTTCTCTCATGTTACCATGTGAAATGTGTCTTGTCGTGATGAAAGCTACCAGAAAAAGTAGGTTTCGTTTAGTCCTAAGGAAGTACGCTACATCCTAGAGTAATGCGTGCATATACACATTTGTAACTTTGTACAGTTAATCGTTAGACAACAGTGTTGCCAGGTTGTAGGGTTTCTAAGTGGTAATAAACAATGCCATATTTAAATTCATCGGCCTCAGAAACATATAGTTTGACACCAATATTATCTTTCTAAGTGCCTTGGTTCACGATCTCTCTCTTTATATATATATAAAGAGAGAGAGAGAGAGAGAAAGAGAGATTTACGTAGGGCGGCGGCCATATTGGAAAACGACGGCTACCAGGAAAACACCTCAAATTTGAAATATATTCCCAAGACATTATTTTAAAAAGAACTTAGGGGACATTTTTTTTACGGACACCTATATATGGGGGCCAGGACTTTACATTGTCGGAATCCTGTGGGGGCATCCCTCTGCCCCCTTCCCTTCGCCACTACTGTATGCTATAATATTTGTCCGGAAGGGAAAAAAATTCCCAAAATAACAGCGTTTTCTGATATATACTGTTCTTCCGCGCACTCTAGAATGCATTTTGATGAACTTCCAGAAATAACGGGGAAAAGAGGATACTTCACACCACATCGTCCAGTCTCTTAGTGTGGAACCATTGAGGGAGACAAACTCTATAAAGCTAACAGTATTTGGCAGGTGACAGGTAATCTCAGAAACTGGTCGAGAACCTGTTTCATTCAGACATCCACCCCCTCCATTTCACCAACCCCCGCCCTTTCCGCGGCCAAGCTTAGAGTGGGGCGTGACTTACCCTCGTCAAACTTTGACAGGTGGACTTTAATACTTATATTAAAATACTATTTTTTAATTGGCGTATCAGATATGGCTGTGATTAAAACTATTAGAGTCGTTTCTTCTCAAGGAATAAAACAAAAAAAGTTGATCTTTCTGCCATAATTGGTTCCAAAGTTAGACATAATATAATTTGTATAAAAAGAAATTAATTTATTTATTTTTTAATAGTTTATTTCTGCTAAACTAGCAGACAAATATACAATTTAAGTATTTCAACCCGTTAATAAACTTCTGTAGAATGCTGCAAAATTTTTCTTTCCCATTAGACACACCTAGTTCCTTAGAAACTGAGGAAATTCGATAGCCATGTTCTCCCCATAAGGTTCAATATAAAAATGTTTGTGCCGAGAAAAGGTAGATCATCCCGTTAAGCTATTTTTAGGATTCAGGATTTAGATTTCTGGGATTTCGGCATCTAAGGCTTTTTAGCCAATCACGTAAGAGGAAGCACACTATCCGCGGAAGGGAAGGAAGCGGCCTGGGACCTGTAAGTTAGATACCACCCTAGCATTTGCCTGATATGAATGAGGAAAACAAGGGGAAGCCTCATTCAGAATGGCTGTAATTAAAAGCTTTTTACACTTTTTCGACCAAGTGCCCCAACCGGGAATCGAACCCTGGACGGCTCGCACCGAAGACGAGAGTTAAGCTATTTTTGGTCCATTTAGGCCTCCAGTGGCTGTTGCGTATGCTAATAGTGCTGATATTGTAAATAGGACCTGTCTATTAATCCAGAGTTCCAACACATGTTCTATTGTAATAATTTATAGTTGTTTAGCTTTAGTCTTATTAGCTTCTCCTATGTTTGTTTGAGTTGAGTTGATTTTAGTTTAGCGTCCCTTTCAGCAGCGAGGCTATATGAGACGTGGACCTACTGATTAACGTGGAATCCGAACCACATGAGCTCCCGCCGGGAATCGAACGCGGGTCTCCCACGCCAAAGGCGCGTACGCTAACCGCTTAGCCACGGAGGAGCTCCTATGTTTGTTTGAATATCAGAGCCTGTTCTCTTGCTTTTTATATTTTTTTACGTTTTGGGCCAAAGTTTTGACCGCTTATAGTTTTTTTTTTTCGTATGTGATATATTTTGAATGAAGTTCACAGGACAATATATTGTGCTATAAACAATAACTGGCAAGCTTGAAAGGTCATTCAGATATCTTTTAAATTTAGATATAAATTACTCCCTATTTTGCGTAAACAGAGGTATATTTTTTCTAGGCTACATAAAACTATTAGTTTTAAGTGCAATACAAGTTATATATACCAAATGAAAGCTTGAGTGTTCTTCATTTACACCCAATCACTACCACGGGTTTATGTGCATCGGTAATGGCTTTAATCATTTTGTACCCAATTACCCGCAAGGGGGTAATTGGGTGGAAATCATATCAATAAAATAAAACTGTTGCAGCATCAAAAGTAGAGATGCTGAAAAAAGCTTTACACTACCACACTAGGTGCAGAAGATCAGTATTAAAACTACCCTGCAAAATCATTATCAAATTATATTCTTACAAGAAGACAGTTATAGATATACGACAATAATTTTAGACATGAGTGTACGTAGTGTGTGAATCAAACAAATGCTGAAAAATATGTGCCTCATAATTATGTTTTTATTTTATGTATTGTGGAATGTTCTCCTAAAAGGTAGCGTAATATTTTGTTTTAGTTTGACGTCCCACTTTTATGAATCGAGGCTGGGGCACGGTGGTTCAGTGCTAGAGCGTTCACGTCTGGTGCGCGGAGTCCTTGGTTCGATCCCAGCGCCAGTTGGGCTTTCTGGCGGACAAAACCGAGTCTGTGGATTTTCTCCGGGTTCTCCCTCAAGAAATACACATTTAAATAAAATGATATATTCATTCTTTTGTTTACTCAGTTTATTTATACAAGCGACATTTCTTGACGTCAGTTAGGATAAAGAGCAACTAACTACAATTGTTAGCGTCTCTGTTAACTATTGGGGTTAACGTCAAAGAGAGACGGAAGCGTTCTGTGTTTATACTAAGGTTTAAGAACATCTAAATATTTTCCCCTGATTATGCACCCTGTAACTCTTAAGTGTTTTGAAGCTTCAAATGTGTTATTTTATGTCAAGGAAACCAGGGCTCCGAGTTTGACATCTGAAAATTTAATGACATTTTGTGGGAAGTTTCTGTGAGAACGTAGATGCTTATGTGTCGAATGTTAGGTTAATGTCTTCTTTAGTTGTATAGAGGTAACCAAGAAAGTTCCGTCGCCCTCACACTGTGAGTTGAATGAAAATTGAGATAAGGCGAAGGTCAGTTGTTGGGGTGGGTATATCCAACAAATTTCCTGGTTGTGGCACTTCAGTTGTTACATTGTGAATTTGCGTAAGGACAGAGTGAACACGGGACCTTCACAGAGCGTCACAAGGATGTGTATGCTGTACGAGTTCAAATTCGGGTCAAACGTCGCTGCAGCGGAGCGGAAGATATGCCAAGGCATTAACGAGGGTGTCGTGACTACGCGGACAGTGCAGCGGTGGTTTAACAAGTATAAGGACGGTGACCAAACACTCGAAGACGCACAACGTTCTGAAGACAAACACATTTACAAAACGAAGATCTTCAGGCAGCAATTAAGGCGAACAGTGACCAGACATATAAGAAAGTGGAACTACAACTCAGTGTGAGTGGAGAAACTATTCGGCTGCACCTCCATCAACTTGGGGATCACTACAAGTTGGGTCGATAGGTCCCACATGATTTGACTCCGGGCCAGAAGGCAACACGAGCATACACCTGTGTTTCTTTGCTGTTCTGTCTGATGAAGAAGCTATTTTTGGATAGGGTCTTGACATGTGATGAGAAGTGGGTCCTGTACGAAACTCCATGGCGCTGTCATCATTGGTTATCATCTCATGAACCGGTCCGAAACCCCCAAAACCAATTCTGCACCACAGAATAGTCTTATTATATGTTTGGTAGACTGCTTGCGGCATCGTGCATCGGTAACTGCTACCAACTTGTCAGAGCATCAATGCAACTATGTACTGTCAGCAGTTGAACCGTAATCAAGAAGAACTCAAAACTCTGGAGCCAGCACTTCGCAAACAGGTCCTCCTGTTACCGCTAAGCCTCACGTAGCTAGAATGACCCTGACACGATTCTGCGTCCTGGATGGGAAAGACTATTGCATCCGCCATTCTCGCCAGGCATTGCGCCTTCCGGTGATCACCTGTTCCATTCCTTGGATAATCACCTTAGATTAGGCCAGTTCAAATCAGTAGTAGAGGTGCAAAATGGACTTCATACTTTCTTCGCTTCACAGTTTCCAAGTTCTACCGAAACCATGGTCTTTCAGAACGTTGGCAGAAGGTCGTCGATGCAGATGGGGATATTTCTGATCTTTCAGGTACGTCTTATATGATATATCGATGTTCGAAGATGGTGGGTGAAAATGGGACAAAACTTTTTTGGTTACCTTTATATTCTTATGGCCTGTAAAAAGAGAAATCACTTGGGTTCATGATACACATATGGGTGAGCAAATGTTAAATTTGCCTAGCTTTTCTGAAAGTTTTATTATACATACAGATCTCTGGTTTTAAATGCTTAAACAGTCTTTTAAGCTTCTTCAGAATAAATTACTCTCTAGCCTTTTAAACTTAAAATAATATATATATATGTTGCAATAGGCAAGAAATCATTTGTGCATGAAATCTTTCAGTTTACGTATCATGATTATGTCATGTATAGTAAGCTAGTTTTCGTTTTCTGGGTAGTATTATTAGTGATGATATGAAATGTGAAAGTAAAATAAACGCAAGGATAGGAATGGCGAAAGAAACCTTTAGGAGGAAGAAAATACTCTTTTGTGGGACCTTGAATGAAGAATTGAGGAAATGCATCATAAAATGCTTCTTGTAGAGCTTTATACTTTATCGGTTAGAAACATGGACATTACGAAAAAGTGATGAAAACGACGGGAAGCCTTAGAAATATGGGTGTGGAAAAGAATGTAGAGAATTAGTTGGTTCGAGCGGAATGATGATAGGATGTTAGAAGTGGTGGAGAAGAAAAGAACAAATTTAGATATTTTAAGAAGAGAAGAAGAAACTGATTGCGACATTCGCTACAAAGTAGCTTTGACATTGAAGTTTAACGTCCCTGTCAGCAGCGAGGCTATATTAGATGGAACCCACTGATTAGCATGGAATCCGAACGACATGAGCTCCCTCAGGGAATCGAACCATGTCTCTCACGTCAAAGGCGCGTATGCTAACGGCTCAGCCACGAATGAGCTCTTAACTGTATCATAAGGTACGATTTGGAGGGTATGGTGGCAGGAAAGAGAGGAAGGGGGCGAAGGAGGTTACAATTAATGGACCATAGCGAGACGGAGCCATACCTGAAGACGACGAGATTAAGTGAAGACCGTGGAGCATGGAAGCTTCTCAGTTGCGGCAAGTGATCTGCCTATAATGGCACACGAAAAAAAAAATGTAAGTGGCGTACTTAAAAAGTTAGGTTACATGCATAATTCCTGTAGTTTTTGGACTTAACGTACAGCAGACGTATAACTGAAAACGCATGTTTTATAATACTTTCTGTATAAGTGTTCCATCTTTACGTATTTTCCGTATGAAACAATGTAGGCGGTCAGGATCTCACATACAAATGGAAGTATATAACATATAGCTGAGGAATGTAACATAAGCATATGTATGTGATATACGGAAAACTGTTAGATGTCAGACATCCTTCAATGGCATGATGTAACATCTAAGGGCATTGCCTATGTAGCATACGGATAACGTATACTCTGTACTGATTTCTGTAATAAGCAAGAGGATTCGGTATATTTGTACAATATAAAGCTGTCCGGAGAACGAATTTTTCTCAGTGCAGAATATCTATATACAGATGGTGATCAGAAAAATGGAAACACCTGTAGTTGGACACGTCAGATGTATGGGTTGGCAGTGGTGTCGTGGCGCCCGCAGCGCCGGACCGCTAGCACTACAGTGGTAACGTTAAGGAAACTTTCATAAATGGTAACGTTGGGTCTACGGGACCCATTCAAGTTTTTACGCACTGAAATCAATTAAAGAAGAATATTTTATTACGTCGAGCTTATATTGACGAAATTATCTTTAGTAACATTAAACGAAAGAGTACAGTAATTTATTTTGAATGCCAAATTCAAAATTAATATGTGTCTTTTATTGTTATGAAAGTATTTAACGAACATTTTCCATTCAGCTATTATTTAGTTTGGTTTGGTTTAAACACAGTATTCAGTACGTAAAACAATATTCCAGACATGATACAAAAAATGAAAAGTGTTAGGTAATGACGATATTACTTGAAACTGAAGGAAAATATGTCTTTTAACTTTATTTCAATTTTTCTTTGCACTAATTTTCATCGAATTTATGAAAAACTGCAGCCACTCTTATTGGCATCTTTACATGTATGATCTGAACATTCACCACGCAACATTCTTGCGTGACCCAGGCAAATCCACTTACCACAATTTTGGCAAAAGTACCTGGTTATGCTGTCTTTACACATGTTGCAACGTCCTCGTTTCAATTCTCGCTGCATAGGAGCATGCTCTTCAAGGGTTAATCCACATAATCTTGCAGCTGATTTTCGAAGATCAGTAGGATTGCGTTTATTTTGTGCTCTCTGCATCAACTGGCTCTGTATCAATTCTTTAGACAATTCTTTAGACATCGGTATACGAGCAGTCACAATGTTACTAGAACGAGAACGAATATTCACATTTCCTTTTTTCTTCCTCCATTTCGTGTCGTTGTCTCTACCTACAAAATGTTTGTGCACAGTTTCTCAAAAACAGAACTTCCATCACTGTTTCCTCCTTCATTACTAGTATAATGATCACTAGGCAAACAAAAGTCAGGATCACAGTCTTCATCATCTTCTTTGCAAGCTACATCACTTAGTTCTTGCCCTAACATGTCCCTTATTTTTTGAGCATATGCATCATAGCTTTCGGCCATGCTTCACTTGAATATATATATTTAAAAAAAACTATACGACAAGTGCTTAAAAAACATGCAAATCAACACACGGAAATATGAAGTTTTCTCTTCTAAAATCGCTACTTAATATTATTTAATCGTGCTAGTAAAAATAACATCACTGGTAACGTTGGGTCTGTCCGGCCCACTCTATGAAAAAGAACGCGGCACACAACAATGACCAAGTGAAAACTAAAACAGGCTACGTATGATTAAACTACAACTTAGGAGGGGAAGGTAGGGGGAGGATGTAGCAGTTCGAGTGTTGCCAACTAAAGTTATATTATTTTTTGTAAAGGCTTGGGTCTCACAGGCCCAACGTTACCACCGTAGTGCTAGTGGTGGTGTGTTAGGTCGGTCTCCATACTACGTCAGGCGCACTGGAACAGCAGTGTCAAGTGGCAGCAGCAGACGGAGGTAGTGTAAAATGGGAGACCTCTCAGATTTTCAAGAGGGCAAATTGTTGGTGCGTGGTTATGTGTACTGAGTGTGACGGCAGTGGTTATTGTGTTAGGTGTGTCGCGTGGGACAGTGTTGAAGGTGATGACGGCCTACACAACACACGGGAAAACCACATCGGGAAAGCGGAACAGTGGGCGGAAGAAAATCATGAGTGACATGTCACGCCGGGTATTAAAGCGCATTGTCACGAAGAACCGTCGTGCCACTGCGTAGCAAGTGACGGAGGAACTCAGTCAGCACCTCGCCCACCCTGTTTCGACAATCACAGTCCGCCGCGAATTACATGACATGAACTTACGGGGTCGTGTTGCACGGGCCACACCGCTCATCAGGGACCATAACGCTTTCGCATGCAGCAAATGATGCTGCGACCATGCAACTTGGACAGTTGGGGACTGGAAACGTGTGATGTGGTCGGATGAGTCATTCTTCACCCTATTCCCAACCACGGGCCGTGTTTGTATGTGGAGAACGCCAAAAGAAGCTTATGATCTGCAGTGTCTCCGCCCAACTGTGTAACATGGCGGCAGCTCGGTGATGCTGTGGGCCGCCATATCATGCTTTTCATTATGATACACTTAGCGGACGAATCACTGTCAACGATTATGTCACAATTTTAGGAGACCACTTGTATCCTATTGTCCGGATGTTGTTCCCGGACATTGACGCCATCTTCCAGGATGATAATGCACCCATTCAGACAGCTGAGGTTCTGGCAGCGTGGTTTGAGGAACATCGGGATGAATTTCAACACCTCCCCTGGCCCGCCCAATCCCCAGATCTCAACATAATTGTACATCTGTGGTCCGTCTTGCAAACACGACTCCGGCGACGATTTCCACCTCCATCCTCTCTCACAGAACTGGCCGATGCCCTGCACGAGGAATGGTGTAACATTTCACTTACTACCATTCACGACCTCTATGCCTCCATCCCACGTCGCATCAAGGCTGTTCTAAAGGCGAAAGGTGGCCCGACACCATATTAATCTGGTAAGTTGCAATTTCGTTCAGGTGTTTCCATTTTTCTGATCACCATCTGTATATAGGATTAGGATTTAGATTTCTGAGTTTTCTGCATATATGGCCATTTAGGCCTCCCCCCCATATATATGTATATATATATATATATATATATATATATATATATATATATATATATATATGTATGTATGTATGTATGTATGTATAGATAGATAGATAGATAGATAGATAGATAGATAGATAGATAGATAGATATCAAGTAAAAACCTCGCATTGTACCAAATTGAAAACAATGGGTATGCACTAAATTCAATAGGACATTCAGTTCAGTTCATGTTGATATGTTTAAAGTTCATGGAAGCTTCTCCATATCTATTGTGTAACACTTCGAAAGCTGTATGTGAATATTTGTCAAACCTATTACTTAAGCATATCAGAGCAGTCTTTATGAAGTTCTTGGTTATTATCTACATATAATCTTAATATGAAGGGTGTAGAATTGGAACGTACCTGCAATCCAAGGGCTCGTGACTGAAGTCGTGTAGCTAAGAATCAATTCTCTGGGAAGAAAAGTTACCGAATTCCCTAATCCTGTTACATCCTCTTTTTTCTTTCACGTGCTACCCTTGCCAACTGTTTTAAGCTGGTCACAAGGAAGCGGGTGAGGGTAGGTCTAAATCGAACCCATGGCAAGAGCGATTTTTATTACTAGCCCGTTAGCTGGGACGATCGGCCACGAGGACCGCCAGCAGCTAGTGTTTGATTTGTACTATATGTATGCTACATTGCTAGAAATGTGTGACTTCAAACAATCAGAACCGTATATTTACCCCCTATTGCTAGGCTCTAGCGTGATTAAAATATATGCAATCCGGTTGCGTATAAGTTCGAACGATACGTAAGTCTTATTTCTTTAGCATGCAAGGACAGAAACATTTTTTTTTCTCATATGACTTCAAGAGTCACCCATGGCTAAACTCAAATTTTAAATCTTACATCATTTCTGAGAATATGTTGTTGTTTCCAAGATTTATGTAATAGATACTAATTATTTCGTCATAAAGATATTACATAAAAATGTCTTGCGTATGATTGATGACACATTGAACGTATATACGCAAGACTTGTTTCCACCAAAAGTCTTGCAATCGAGAATGCCGTTGATTTCAAAAAGTAAAAAAGTTGTTTCTGCATATTTGTAAAAGAATCTTAAACTATATAACAAACTATGTTTCTTAATTAAAAAAAAACAAAACAACATAATTCAAAGAGCTTAAAGTTGTATCTATCTATATATAAATAAATAAAAATGAATGTGACGGGGTAGCTGAGGTAAACAATGACACTTCCGATGCCTTTTCAGTCTAAATTCAGCCAACATATTAACTATTTAAGATAAAATTCATCGTCTACCAGAGAGTGCTTCAGTAATAGTAAAAAGTGATTGACTAACGGAACATACTAGTATTTTTCTTATTTTAACCCACTGAAGCAGGTAATTTACGCTTGTATACATACATACATACAGATATATATATATATACTTAAAAATTTAACAATAGTTTGAAAATGAAATGAAATGAAATTTTGAGTTTTACGTCCCACGATTATGCCGGTTAAGCTAAAGGAGACGGTGATAATGAGTAATGAATGAAATGGTGGAATGAAGAAAGTGGGAGGAAACGGGAGAACCCCGAGAAAACCCACGCACACGGTGTAACAATAGTTTGAATTCTGTAGTTGAAACTGTTGCATTGTATGACAAGTGTCTCAATTCCGATGATGAATATGTTGAAAGGTGTTGCCACCTGCAGTGGCGGATCTAGCCCAGGACCAGGGGGCCTAGACCCCAGTTTTTTAGAGTGACAAAAATCATTTAAGCTATTATTTATATGTATATTTTTGAAAAGTTTATAGTAAACTCATCATATGCCTATTATAGTTTGGGGTCTGGGTCCCTTAGTTTTTTCCTTCTAGATCCGACACTGGTCACCTGTATTCTATCTGTAATAATAAATGTTTCGCAGTCAATGTATCTTGTTAGTGTTTAACATCCTTGGGAAACTTATTTCCAGGGCGCCGTCTTGAATTGAACCATGGTTCATCGCACCATAAACGATGAGCTCTTTACAACTGCGCTAACGTTGCTCATTGTCGACCATGTTAAATGAGTACCAGTGAATACATTGCTTACTATAGTACGGAAGGTGTAACGTCGTTGGCTTCCCGCGAAAACTTATAGTGACGTTTATGGGGAGTGGCCAGCTTGGTTACTCGTGGCTTGCTGAGCACAGTAGACGATTGGTAGTGATTGGCTATTCTCTTACCACACCCCAATGACGAGCAGGTTCAAGCGCGGGAAGCCAACGACGTTATACATTCTGGACTTTAAAAAGAAAAAAGGAACTTGTTGAAATACAAATAGTATATGCTCTCGCTCCTGGTCTGGTGGTCGCTTGTGTCCTTTTGCTGCACGATGTCCTAGGTTAGATTAACGGGTGGGGAAGCCTTGAAATTTGGAAGCATTATGATATGTCCGACTCCATCTTAAGAGGCCAATCACTTCGTAATTAAAATACTGGTAATTTTACAGTAAGTATGTGATATCTTCAAACAGATAAAATATAATCGAAGTATGGAATAAGAGCTCGCTAGACAATATTATTTTGCATGAGATACCGTTATCACGACTCACTTATCTGCTTTTGATTTCCAGCCATTTAGAAAATCAGCATTTATTTTCGCGTTTCTAAATGGCTGAAATCGGGAAGTTACTAGGTGACTCGTGATTACAGTATCTCATGAAAAATAATATTGTCTAGCGAACTCTTGTTCTACATTTCGATTATCTTTCAACTATTTGAAGATATCACATAATTACTGTTAAATTAGCGGTATTTTAATTTCGCAGTGATTAGGCCTCTTATGCTGTAGAAAAGTGGTGCCAACCCGTGAAGAAAATCCGATTTTGGGTGATTTTCTTTTACATTAGTTATTCGGAATGGGATAAAGGGAATTTTCGTCGAAATTCGAGCATATATATGCGATTTTTCACTATATGTAAAATACACGCTAACAAAATTCTCTACGAGCGGGAGGTGAACATAAAAAGTCATCAATAAGGGTGTCAATGTTGCCAACTTTTAGTTTTTTCTTTCTTATGCTAGTGGGGAGTCACTTAATCATATGTGATTCTTAAAAAATCAAGTACCAAGAAACGAAATTTGTGTTCTGGATCTTGAAGAAAGAACAAAACAAAACAATGAACGAATAAGAAATGAAGTAAAATACCAAACGAGGAACAATCAATTTCCATATATTTCACTGGAAATGTGTGAAGAACAAAACTTTTTTTTTTTTTTTAGTATCAATAGGCTCAATGTAAGGTGATGGTACAAAGACGTGATGGGAAAACGTCCCATGATTATGCCGGTTAGGTTAAAGGAGACGGTGAAGATGAGAAATAAGTAAACTGAAGGAAGTGGGAGAAAACCCACGAGCACAGTGTTTGTCCATCACAAAGTCCACACGGCGTGAGCTGGGATCGAACCATGGACCCCAAACGCCGGAGGTGAACGCTCTACCACTGAGCCACCGCGCTCTACCACTGAGCAAGCCAACGCTCTACCACTGATGCCTATTTTTGGGCCACCCTGTATAGCATGTTTGTAGAAGTTGCAAGTACAGGTACTCCGCCGAAATAGAAAAGAAGTATTATATATTTACTCTTATGTTTACTTCTGATAACATTTTATTAAAAAGTCCTTGCAGAACTATTGCCCAACATAGTCATAACATACCATACCTCTCACACGCTTTGATTTAAGGTTTTATTAAACGTTTTCTTTAAAGAATGACGTAAACAATACATTACTCTGAATACTTAGTTTGATTATATGCTGTTCTATTCGTTCGAACGTAAACACTATTAGCCTTACAAATGTTTTGCAAAATGTCACTAAATTTCCCTATCATAATTTGAAAATTTCCTTCTCTGGTATAAGGCGAAACTGGAAAAGGTGAAATGAGATTTCGCGTTTCGCCTTACAATCAAATTAACATACAGTATCTTAGCATCATAGCCTGAAACAATGTAAACAGGCATAAGGCGGAACGGGAAAAGGCCAAACGGGAAGACACCTCACGACATATTGTTATATCTTCATATATTATTGTTATATATTTTCATATATTATTGTTATTATAGTACAACGTGGGAAATTAAGATGCAAAATTGAAGTTTTGGGCTCTCGAGATGGGATTTTATAGCGTTTCTGCTTGGCATCACTGGTGTAGACTCACATATCAGACAATCTCATTTTGAAAAGGAAAGCTAAAATACAACTATTATATTGGGAATAGCCACGATATATCTGCATAAAATTTACTAATAGTTACCATTAATAAGATTGTTTAAATGATTTTTAATCACAAATTTCTTAAACTCTTGCATGACCAATTTAAATTAAATCTCTTCTGTGGTTCAATTAGCTACGATCAGCCAAAGAGCTTTTATTTGAGAGATAGGCTGTTGCGTTCATCACAAACGTGGGTATTGTCACAATTCTTACGGTTTTGACCTTTCTACCTTTTTGCACATGGCCCAAGCATAATTCTTAACTGAAAATTAACCATAATTGTTAGTTTCCCATCGTATCTTCATCACAACTTTCAAATACATGTCACTTTAATTTTGGAATGTTAACTGCCTGTCTTTTTCAATGATTATTTTTTCTCACGAAAACATTAAACATAATGGAAACTTAAGTGTCTCCGTAAGTTAAGATTAAGAAACAAAATTCTATTATTATATAACTTTCTCTTACTTCATAGCGTGCGGCAGACTAAGATTGTGAGAGTTACGATAAATTATATTCCAGTAGCGGGAAGCTGAATAGTAGAGTAGTAAGAGATCCACCGCTTGGAGCAACTCTTCTTCAGCGGATAACATTGAAGTAAGTAGTGCAGTTTACACATAGAACACGTAGAAACCCATATCCACTATTGTCTTCTTTCGCTGGTTTAGTAGTTAGCGTGTTCATCTTTTGTGCATGGCGTACCGAGAGTACTGAACGCACTGTGGTGGTTCGAGTTCTACTTTAAACCGACCTATATCGAGGCGGTACTGCAGAGGAACGCTTAACTGAAGGAACAACAACAAAGATATACAGGGTGTTTTAAAATAACAGCGACAACGTTTGGGAGGTGATTCCTGACCCCAAGATAAGACGAAAAGTGTAGACTATCCTGGATGCACAAATGTTTCCTTTCGGAATTATAGGCTGCCGAAAACTCGGTAAAATTAACTTTAAAGGTCCATAACTCTAAAACTATAGGACCTAATGTAATCGGGTCAAGACTTCACTTACACTGAGAAAAATGATTGGGTTGAAACGTGACCATGCGGTGTGGTTAAAAAGATTTAAACCAAATTGAGTTTTTTAGGAACGATGGGTGGTCACTTGCAACCCAACTGCATTAACCGTTGGGTCAAGAAAATGACTATATGTCACCGTAGAGTATTTTAAACCAACACTTGAGTCATACCTGGTTAACGGAAAGTGTCATGATACGTGAAACATATAGTCTAATCGAAGCTGATTTAAGTGGACTATTAAGTACTACAAAAATTACAACTCATGTTTGTTATTTTCTGTCTATTCAATTAAAATTATACAGAGTTATATCTTGACAGAGCACGATTACAATAGCAACGTTACCTCCGGTCCAAGCGGAAGGCTGCGGAGGAAGAAAGTAGCGCCAAAAAGAAAAAAAATCATTGCATCGAAACCACAATGCATGAATAGCAGAGCTGTAATCTTTTTTCCTAATGTTATTCTTATGCCCTAGCATATAAGAGTAATAGATGGCGCCACCATTACTGTGTAACTATTGTCAGACTGTTCACAAGTTTAAAAAACGATTATTTTGGCCAATTACAGGAAACTTAGAACGTTATTTGTAGCTTTGCACAAATGTCAAATATACTGCGAAAAGCTTTGAAATTACTTACTGGCTATGAGAAATGAAAATATACACAGCCAGTACGTAATTATTTCTGATATACTCGGAAGGCGATATCGTTGGTGTTGAATAAAATTCCAAGAAACACGATAAAGTGGTAATCATTTTATAATGTGTAGTGTTGGGTCATCTATGTAACCAACGCATGGTTTGTTAAATGCCGTAACGGTTAATGTGATATTTACTCTTTTAACCCATTATTTCGTCATGTTTTAACTCAACCATGGTCAATTTTGTCTCATTTGTGAGTTATTTACACTCCCAGTCCCCTTCTCCAGGCGACCCCACACTGCGGTCATTTCTTACCCCATGTTTATTTACTTTTAACTACACGTTTGGTCAAACGCATTATCGGGTTAATGGAATTTACACTTTGTTGAGTCATATTGTACACCAAGTTGGGTTAAATGTATTAACCGGTTAAGCGATTTTAAACCAATTGGGTCGTTGCGTTGGACTCCTATATTTAACTACACGTTGGGTTGAACTTATTTCAACCCAATTTAACTAAACGCTTTGACCCTATTTGGGTCGGAGCAGTTTTAGCCACGTGGTCGGGTTAAAATATGCACCAATAGGGTCAATTTCAACCCAATCATATTTCTCAGTGTAGGAACTAGTACCTGCACTATCCAAATATCCATGTTTCAGAGTCCTACTGTATTTCCGCAACGATTTTTATAGAGGTACATCGTGAGTACTTCAAATTATATGCCCGTAGCCAAACTGCCTCTCCAAAAATTGTTGCGTGAGTACCTTAGAACTTTGCAACACGTATTTTTGGTTAGTCCACATATTAGTTCCTAAGTGAAGTCTTGACCCGACTACGGTAGATCTCATAGTTTTGGAGCTATAGACCTTCAAATTTAATTTTTTCAAGTTTTCGGCAGCCTATAACTCCGAAAGTAAGCATTTGTGTACCCAAATTGGACTATATTTTTTTTTTGTCTTATCTGGGTGTCAGGAATCCCCTCCCAAACGTTGTCGGTGTTGTTTTGAAATGAAATGAAATGAAATCTGGGAGTTTTACGTCCCACGGTTATGCCGGTTAGGCTAAAGGAGACGGTGATGATGAGTAATGAATGAAATGGTGGAATGAAGAAAGTGGGAGGAAACGGGAGAAATCCGAGAAAACCCACGCACACGGTGTTTGTCCACCACAAAGTTCACTTGGCGGGGGCTGGGATCGAACCCGGGACCCCAAGCACCAGAGGTGAACGCTCTACCACTGAGCCACCGCGGCCCCGGTGTTGTTTTGAAACACCCTGTAGATATATACAGTACTAGCAAATTGTTCGTTATTGGTACGGAGAGAATATGTTCCATTTTGGACATAAAGGGAAATGGGGCAGATTTTGGATTTAAACGACATCGGAAGTGTCACTGTTCATCTCAGCGACCCCGAAAGCTATGGACTTGACACTAATATCGGTCATTTTCGATCATTCTACTCCTCCCCTTCCTTAAGTTGTGCCACCAAAGCAACATGATAAGAACCATCCCAAGCCCGAACCACATTTATATTGAAAATTTGATCGAGATCAGTCAGGTGGTTCAAAAGTTCAAGAGTCGCAAACATAATCACTTTCAATTTTATATATTTAATTATGCAAATAGTTGATCTGTTAGTTTGTCTGTTTAAGTTTGAAATATCTTCTCGTGTCCCTCTATGGTAAAGTGATTTTTTTTTTTGAAGGAGGCAGGTTTGGGGAACATCTTTATTGTTTCAAAAGCAGAAGATGAGATTAATCTGCCACTAGAGGGTTTCGCCCTCTCTCTTGGCATGGGGTGTGTTTGCATCAATTGTGCTTTTATTTTACTTATAGTTGGGCATTGAGCTGTAGAGAAATATGCAGGTGATTAATAATTAACAAATATCAAAGAAATTAATATATTCCAGCATCATATATATTGATAAGTTAAGAGAAAACAAATGTAAAGAAAAGTTAACATATGAAAGATAATTATAACTAATATATAAGAAATATATAATGAAGTCAAGATACATATAACTAACTAATATATATAATAAAAAATGATAAAGAATAGTGAAGGTGCTAAGAATGCGACGAAATGTATGTACAAATATATAAAGCAATAATGTTATTCAAATAAGGTCGAATTAGAAAGAACGACAGTCGTGTGATAATTATGAATGCAGTGCACTTGACATCACAACACAAAACAATTAAATTTGTAAGTATGACGAATGCAGGTTAGTCTTCTGTCTCGGGGCGGCTCAAGACTAATGAGAAAACACTGGGAAGCCCTTGTTAGTGGTGTGATAAATAAACAGTGCTATAATGGAAAAAGATTAGGAATGTCATGGTGAATGAGTTGTCGTTGGAAAAATCTGACATGATGGTGATCATCCGGTAGAGTGCGAGCATAAATGGAAAGTAAGATGCTTAGTGGCGTATAACAGCATCTGAACTGTGATTCTTGCTCCAAATCTATAAATATGGTGTCTAGAAGAATATCCTTGTAGTCGTGAAGACATTTAGCTATATATTTTCTACGTAAGTGGGCAATGTGTTGTACAAGTGGCGGAAAGTTTATTTTGTCGTAGAGATCTTGATTATGGTAAGGTACCGATAGTTTGAAGCGAAATGCTAGCCGAAAGGCATGACGCTCGAGTATCTCCAATCTGTTACAAAACTTCTGGGGGGCTGAACACCAGGCAACATGACCAAAAGTGAGAATACTCCGTATAAATGCTTTAATACTGTTCAGTAGCAATGTTGAGTTTAAACCTCAGTTTTGAGCTACAAGGCGACGAAGAAGTTGAAGTCTAGTTTTCCCTTTTGTAACAAGTTACTGTACTTGTGCTGACCATCTCAATTTATCATCGAAAAATGACACCTAAACAAGTAACAGTTTTAGTTGGTCGGAGGGGATGATCGCCAACGCGTATCTCAAGCAAATTCGGATTACGATGGATTTTACTGCGACAATTGGGCGGTAAGTGAAAATCCAAGGGTGTATCAAAGCTATCGGCGGCATCATTCTAATGACTGCGACATAAGAAAAGAAGTGTTCGAATTACACTTTGGGTGTGGATGTCTAATTGTTCAGAGTATATTAGTCAGATCGATTCAATACTAAGAGTAAAACCACCCATCATCATAGGTATTCTGCCGTTATTGGCAGGTCACTTGCCACAACTGAGATTCAATAATAAGAGTAAAACCACCCATCATCATAGGTATTCTGCCATTATTGGCAGGTCACTTGCCACAACTGAGATTCAATAATAAGAGTAAAACCACCCATTATCATAGGTATTCTGCCATTATTGGCAGGTCACTTTCCACAACTGAGATTCAATAATAAGAGTAAAACCACCCATCATCATAGGTATTCTGCCATTATTGGCAGGTCACTTGCCACAACTGAGATTCAATAATAAGAGTAAAACCACCCATTATCATAGGTATTCTGCCATTATTGGCAGGTCACTTGCCACGACTGAGAAGCTTCCATGTTGCACTGTCTTCCGCTAACCTCTTTGTTTTCACGTATGATTTTCCTGTTATGACATAGTCCATTAATAGTAGTCTCCTTCGCTTCCTCTCTTTCCTGCCACAATATCCTTTACCACATCTCTCAAGATACAGTTCCTTCTTAGCCAATGCCCAACCAGTTTCTCTTCTCCTTCTTAACAATATCTAAAATTATACCTTCCTCCCCACCACTTCTAATACCCTCTCATTCATTTGCCGCTCGACCCATCTAATTCTCTCCATTCTTCTCCACACCCACATTTCAAAACTTTCCATTCGTTTTTAATCATTTTTATGCAATGTCAGTGTTTCTGCCCATATTGTACAATACTCCACACGAAGCATTTTATGAGTATTTTTCTCAGCTCTTTATTCAAGTTCCAAGGGAATCGTGTTTCCTTCCTTCTTAAGAAAATTTAAACTATTTATGAAGTGGAAAACACCTGCTTGGTCCTGATGTTTCTTAGGCAATCTAAAAGCTCAATACTTACACTAAAAGTTTAGCATACGTAACTTTGGCTCCGTGGCTAAGCGGTTAGCATACGTAACTTTGGCGTGGGAGACTCAGATTCGATTCCCGGCGGGAGCACATGTTTCGGATTCCACGTTAATCAGTAGGTCCACGTCTGACATAGCCTCGCTACTGAAAGGGACGTTAAACCCAATATCAATTAATCAATCAATAAAAGTTCAGCAGTTTATTGTTGATCATACGTTTTTCATCCTACTGATAATCTTTTCTACGTAAGCGTTGCTTGGGGGAATAATAAAAACGAAATGGAATCTTTACGTTTTCGTTCCACGATTACGTCGGCTAAGCTAAAGGAGATGGTGATGATGAGAAATGAATGACATGGTGGAATGAAGAAAGTACAAGGAAACGGGACAACCCCGAGAAAACTCACGCACATGGTGTTTATTCACCACAAAACTCACTTGGCGCGAACTGCCATCGAACCAAGGACCCCACGCACCAGAGTTAAACGTTATACCACTTTTTTCTTTTTATTTATTACAAGATTTCTACTTATTTTACTCTCTTTTACTTGTTTATCTTGCTTTACCAGCAGTGGCGGCGGTTGGACGTTAAAAGTGCGGGGGGGGGGGGGGGGCAAAACATGATCTTAACAATTGTATATCAATGTTAGATTTCCTGGTTGTTTCTAACAATGGTTGATGAAAAGTTGCATAACTAATAGGATACTATCTTTATCAGTTAAAATACCGTATATCGTATTTCTGTTTTATTAAGTAAATTCGTAAGAGCAATACAGATACGTACCTAGCCCTTTATACTCTTAAACAACGAAAGTGTAAGAAGAGATTTGATTCCTTGCTCATGAATATCTTACAATTCTGTCTGGAAAATTGTGTGACCAGATTATTTAATAACAAATTTGCAAAACAAATAAATAGAAATGATAATATTAATCATAGTAATGAATAATGATGCTTGGTTTGCAGAAGTTATATTAAAACTGGAAATTAATGAACAGCTTATACTTTTAATTCCACACATGTCATTAAATGAATGTTTTTACTCTTAGAAAATGAAATACAGTAAATACTGCAAGCATATGCTATGACATTTAAGGAAATATATAATTGCAATATTAATTGCTTTGAATTGCAATTAAAACGCAATTCCTGTAGCTTTCTTAACTCCACGAGAAGACAAATATCCAATTCGTACTCACGCAACTGCAAATATCATATGGCACTATTTTTTTTTCCTATGAAGCAGTAATACATACAAAACTTTTACCAGGGTGTCCACATTCTTGTAAATAAGTGAAAGTCAGGGAAAGGTCAGGGAGGTAAAATGTGTCAGGTGAAGTCACGGAAATGGCAGATTGATCAGGGAAAAATCGATTTAGGTCCATTGTTCAATTACTGAATTTATAAAATAGGGTTGATTTCTTTACTGTTACTGGATGCAAAATGTAGTGTTCTCTGATATAGTTGTTGAAACTAATTTTCTGCGAAAAACACATATCTAACTGCATCCTGGCATATTTGCTCAAAAGAGTAGACGCTGTTCTAGAAGAATTGCATGAGGATATCTGAACATGTGGCTCAGAACGCGAAGAAATATTATCTCCAGCTTACAGTAAAAGCTCAGACTGAAGAATTTAAAGAACACTCGAATGAATTCATAGCCAGTGATAGAGATTGTATTGGACTTGATGACTTGATGAGTTTTTTTTTTTTTTTTTTTTACTTAGTCTTAGGAAATGGGAAGAACTTCGTTGACTTATGGTCAGTTATGAAATTGTGTTTTATCTTCTTTCACGGAAACTCATTTTTTGAAAGTGGTTTTACAATAAATAAAATTCTCATTGTTGGCAACTTACAAGAAGAATCTCGGGTGGCTCAACGGATCATATGATTCTGTGATGAGAATATGTGGATAATCAGGATTAATAATTACAAGAGGTATGATAAATTCAGTGAGAAGTTCAATGAGACAATATCATGTGTATCTGGAAAAGAAAAGAGAAATAAATGCTGGAGACGAGAAGAGGAGAGAGAAACGGAAGATTCAGCAACAACTAAAGGAGTTGGAGGAAGAAGAAAAGAAAATTAAACTGCGGAGAAAACAACAAGGATATTCAGGTCAATGAGAAGAAAACTATGCGAGGAAGGATGAAAACAAATTTTTAAATGTGTTGCATTTAACAACTGCACCAGCAAAATTATGTGTGTGTGTGTTGTTTTAATAATCAGTAAAATCATGTATGAACTGTTTATTACTATAGGCAATATTATAATGCTGTGTAATTGGTATTATAATGTGTAAGCATATAATGTGTATTTTTTCATATCTTAAGTACTCTGTATATTGCACACTTTCGTTTGTAACTTTACATTTTGTGTAATATGTAGGCCTAATCAATATCGGCCTAATGCATATGTTTGTAAATTTACATTCCTTTGGAAAGAAAATAAAAAAAGAAACAGAAGCGGAAGAGAACAAGGCCAACTATGGGGAGTGTGGAGGCTGGAGTTTCTTTCTTTTTTCTATATTTTTAAGTTATTCAGGGGTCAAGGAAATCTGAAACTTTCGTCATTGAAAGTCAGGGAAAAGTCAGAGATCTTTTCTCCAAATTGTGTGGACACCCTGTTTATATTTCCAAATGAAATTATATAAATTAGGGCGTCTCTTCAAAAAAGTGGGGGCGCAACTGCCCCCTCTTGCCCCCCCTAATCGCCGCCCATATTTACCAGTAACCTAGAACGACAAGGACACAAATACAGAATTATCGATGACAGTTAAAATTCCAAAGGCTCTCCCACCGGAAATCGAACCCGGGACCTCGTACAAAGACGCACGTGCTAGCTACTAGACCAGCGGGAGGGCACCACTGAGCCACAGTGAACCCAGGGAAGAATAATAAGTATAATGATTGGTGATATTAATTAAATTTTTTTATTGCAGCCATTGTAACACATTAGTGTAAAGTTCCGACTTAATTACTGAATTAATTAACTAATTAACATATCTTTAGCTGATAATATACAGGTAATTCCTGTAAATAAAAGGACTAATGGAGAGGTGTCTGGTCTGACTAATGAACCGGACACCGGATAGCAAACAATAAAACCGAACTGTCTCTTTGAAAACCGGACGGTTGGTAATGTTATTTGTGATACATAGACAAACATTGTGTGTTAAATAACTTATAGCAGCAGACAGAAGCCATAGAATGGCATACATAGAAAAGAGATGTATATGGCGTACGTAAAAACGTTGGTTACAAACGTAAATTCTGTAGGTTTTGCATTTAACGTACGACTATAAGTAACATCCTACATCAAACGTGTAACAGAAAACCTGTGTTTTATAATAGTTACCTATAAGATTCCATCTATCCGTACATTCCGTATGAAAATAGTTACCTATAAGATTCCATCTATCCGTACTTTACGTATGAAAATAGTTACCTATAAGATGCCATCTATCCGTACTTTACGTATGAAAATAGTTACCTATACGATTCCATCTATCCGTACTTTCCGTATGAAACAAAGAAATGTGTATTAGTCGGTCAAGAACTCACATAAGAATATACGTATATAATATATAGGTGACGTATGTAACATAGCTATACGGTCGTAATATAGTGAAGACTGTTCGATGTGACACATGCTGCTGCAGCATGGTATAACATCTAAGCGAGATGTATCATATAAATAATGTATTCTTTGTACAGATTTTCATAGTAAAGTTATGGATTCTGTATATTTGTACAATGTACCATTGTCCGGTTGACTTATTCTTTTTTCAGTGTATGATGGAGAAAATATGTGTGCATTTCCTACTACTATCTGCATATGAGGAAAATATCAGCAAGAATTAATCAGCTTTAATGTATTTGTCTGAGTCCGCAGTGGTAGGCCGTAAGCTGTAACATCCTCCATGCATTTAAATTAGAAGATTTTAAACGGAATAAAACATAAAGAATATTTGATATGATAAGTAATTATTTAAAACTTCCCAAATGATTTTATAACAGCAAACCTGTATTGGATCGCGATGTGGCAATGATGTTAACCATATAAGTAGGTCTAAATATTTTCGTTGACCTCTGGTCGTACTAATAATGTTCTGGGTTATGTTTCATCTAGTTATGGTGAAGACTAACAATGCTTTTTTACATGTGAATTCTTTATTAAATCGCAATTTTTCCGAAATTTGAATATAATCCGAAATCAGGATTTCTTCGATTTTACTATCCGAAGTCGGGATATTTTAAAAAATCGGATTTGACCGTTTCTAACCTTTACATACGGCGTAAGTCATTTCTGCTTTCTAATTTAAAAAAACTACGCTCAACGTAGTGTACTTTCGGCGATTTTTTTCATATTTTACAAATTCATAATTTACTTAAAAAAATACGTGGTGTATGTGATTCATCATACTAATATTCACACGGGAAAGTCTTATCTTTGAGCTAGGAGTTTGTGAAAGATTTTCATAGAATACACATAAATTATTTTATTCTGACGTAAGTTCTATTCTTTTCGTACATTATTCTGCCAGGACCTTTCCCTCTAAAAAAAAGGTCAATTTTGTCTGTAAATGAAAAATAATAGTGGGCTATATTGTACAACAGTCATTTTTCGGGGTCCCGGTGGCTCAGTGGTAGAGATTTCACCTCTGGTGCTTGAGGTGACGGGTTCGATTCCAGCCCCCTCAAAGTTAACTCTATGGTGGACAAACGCCGTGTACGTGGGTTTCCTCGGGATTCTCCCGTTTCCTCCCACTTTCTTCACTCCACCATTTCATTCATTTCTCACGATCACCGTCTCTCAAAGATTTTATTTAATTTACAAGTCATTTTAATTGAATGGTGTGTGACGTCACAATCTGTTGGTCACTTTCCCAGTGAAGAAGGAAGGACTTGGCACCTCGATCTTAATAAAAGATAGTGTTGATAATGTAACAAGAATATACGAATGTCGTCCAGAAAATAAACAATTCTATTACAAACCTGAAGCTTTCTACACTACTCTAGATCAGGGTTTTTCAATTTGGAGTCGCGAATAGGGGTCGAGAAGATAAGTGGAAGAGATAAATATGATTAGTAGAGCATCCCACATTATGCTTTATTTTTTGCTTAATTATGCTTTGTTTTTTCCAAATTATGCTTTATTATGCTTTATTGTTAATTTCAATTATTGTTTTACATTAATCATGTATAATGTATAACATTTACTATACATTAAATTTCTAAATGTCTTGATCTATTTCTTAACATTTTATGCAACCTGTTTCTTTCATACTGTAAACAGATATACTTTACTCGAGTCCGTTTTTTTTTTATCACTTGTGTGCGTCTTAGAGGTGCATATATAGAGAAAGAGAAAGTAAAAAAAGCCACCAAAAATACAGAAAGTCTTAAGTTCAAGAGGTACACATAACAATATAGTGTTTAGTTCTTGTGCATTTTTTATACATTTCGAATCATCATACATAACTGCTCAGTTTCAATTAGAAAAAAACTATTGTTTATTCATTGTTGGCGGAAAGTTTTTTTCTTTTTTTCTTGACTTCAAAGGTTTACACCGAAAAGTTTACACATATAAAAATAAGGTTTCCATTGTTGTATTGTAAATATTGGTTTAACAAATATTAATTCAGTATGTTAAACTTACAGTTAAACAGAATTTTTCAAGAATTGTGCTATATATTTTAAATTATGCTTAATGCTTTATTTTTTAAAATAATGCTTTATTATGCTTTTAAAATTAAGTTTCATCTGAACCCTTAGACAACCACAACCATGTTCAAGGTATTAACCGTATGTGTAAATTGCTGTTATGCTTTTTATGCTTTTGGGTCGCTCTAATGATTAGAATCTAATACCGGAAAATATTTTTAAATGTTATTTGGAATTTTGTTCTGATAGACATATTTTATTTTTATTTTTATACATACTGTTAGGAACAACACAAAATAGGTCTACTAAACATTTTCCACATGTATAGATTTGTTTAAATGAAAGAGGTATGATATGGAACTAATGAGAATTGTATATTGCAACACCAGAAAAATATAAACGCAACAAAACCTGCAAATTGAAATACGATTAAAATTGAAAGCTAATGAGATACTTGAGCATGATATGACTTCTCTAGTGCAGCAATCTCCGGATCAATCTTCGTGATGCACAACTTTTTTCTAAACAGCTGTCCAATTTTTTTAAACCAAAAATTAGAAATCACTATTTTATTTTATGATGTGACCCAAAATTTAAGGGACTTATGAAGTTTTAAAATTTTCAAACGGCTTCCAGTTTGAAACAGTATGATGGATCAGATTCGATATTTGTAATATGAATAAACTGACGAAATTTGGATTAATCCATTTGCTTTCAGGTAAGTTACTATATCCAGTATATACAAGAAGTGGATTCTACTGTTATAGAAATAGATGAATATCGTGAGATCTCCGCAATAGGTATATTTAAAATCCCACACAAGCTTATTGCAAACCAGAAATTATAATGGGGTCACTGGCAAGAGGATGTGATAAAATGAGGATCCTGATAGGAATTAGGTTCAAAACCACTGCTCTAGATAATCACTATACCCTTTTAAACATTTGTCGTATGTCTGGTCACGACCTTCACAATTCCCATGTTATGTGCGTCTACCGAGAGTTTATTAAGCCAACTGCATTCTCCAACTCTTCATCATTTCCACAACGTTAACCGCCCAGAAACTCTTTCAGATTAAGGAAAAGGCGGAAATCACTATGAGCAAGGTCCGAACTATAGGCTGGGTGATTCAAACATTTCCAATCCGAATTGATTCAGCAATTCTTGAGTTAAAGGAGTAGCGTGAACGCGGGCATTGTCGTGAAGAAGCAGAATTTCTCGAGAAAGCAGTCTTAGCCTCCTGTTTTGCGGGGCGCGATGTAAGTTTCTTAGAGTCCCAGAATAATGATTTGCAATGATCGTAGTGCCTTTGGCGTAAATTCCACTAAAAGAATGCTGTTATCACAGGACTTCATGAACTGGCGCCAGGAGAGTATAACATGAGAATTCCAAAACTTGTGAACAGATACAACAAATGTTAAAATGAAGGTGGTAATTATGTAGAGAAGTGAAGAAAGGTTCTAGTATGTAACAGAATTGTTTTTTTTTTTAAATAAATATTGTGTTTTTCATTTTATATAACTAAATGATATTTATTTTCTGGATGATCTTCATATAGGCCTATCGCATAGTCGATGGTTTTGTGGGTTTACTAAAATATCCAATTAATAATACACGTAATAAGAAAAGCAATCATAACAATATGTGCTATATAACAAAAGTACATAAACCATAAAAACCTTCAGTTTTGACAAGATACCTATAATTTCCTATACACTAACCTGTACTTCGGAGGTGGCGTGAGTCAATGAAAACTTGATCCATGACCCACCGATCACTTACAAATCTTGACCCACCTGACTCACTTGATTCACGACCCACTAATCCACTCTATTTCTGAGATACTTATTTAAAGCTGAGGGAGTTAAGCTAAGATAAAGTTTGCCTACCAAGAAAGACATTAATATAAGTTTTAACCTTGCCTTCATAATTCATTGAGCTATTATTTAAATATTGATTGTTCACAAACGAACTATTAAACTCATTGGGTTTAATATTTGGCATATCATTTTCATAATTTGTCTTAATTTGAATATTAATTATAGACCAGGCAGCTTTGAATTTATTATTTGCCTGAACTATGTCTTCATCCTGAACTTTTACGTTGGCCAATTTTATTGATTAACATAATGATAATCATAAGACCTGAGAGTATCAGAAAAACATTTCTTTACAGCATTATCAATTACATACAACATTAATATTTACTGTATATCCTCCATGTAGATTACATAAAATCTTTTCTACTTATCAAGATACATTGTAAGTATTTTCCCTTGTAATACAAATATATTTGGGTCTGAATCAAGACTTCGATAAAAAGATGTGACTACCAATTTTAAGCTGTTGAATACAATACCAGTCACCTCGAATACTGTTTCAATACGTAAATGGTATATATCTAACGGCTGATACTTATTGTTAATGTGACGTCGTACATAATTATTAACAAACGGACGGCAGACGGCAGGCAGTTAAAGGGCTGCTCTATTAGACAATCGATTGTTAAAAAGAGCCAAGCCAGAAGACGTGAGCATAGAGTAACACAAATAACGTGATTTACACCGTCTTGCCAAATCTCTCAGGACATCATTCAGGGTTCCAGACTCTATATTAGAATCACTAAACACTTTGTTTGGTCGTTCCTCATTCCTTTGTCCATATTTCTTCTTAATTATTTTTCTTCATATCAACTGGGAAGGCACGTGACATTGTGACTACATTGTAGAGCCACCTCTAGTAATTCCCACGTTATAGAGTTCTGATATAGCTACTTATTTGAGCAAGAGAAATTTCTGGAAACTTATACTTTATTGCAATACTAGAAGTAGTATTAATAGAAGTAGTTCTACTTTAAAAATAAGTAATGCAGAGTTTGGAATGTTTTATTTATCCAATAATGAAAACTGAAACAATGGTCTTCTTTATGTAGCAGCCAGCGCGTCGCCTTTGGTGCATAAGGTTCTAGATTCGATTCTCGGCGAGGGAGTAACGAAAGTACTACTATGATTAAGACTTCGCTATAAATTATTTATGTTATTCTGTATAGCGTCACTGCTGTCAAAGTACGTACATACCATATAAATCAATATGAAGCAATTAAATTCACTAGAACATACTGAATTCTAATTAATATTTTTAGTTAGCTATATAAAAATATATAATTCTCTTTTCAGGTTCGGAGAAATGATACACTATTTGGGCATCATAGTACTAGTAATTGTACTGTGGATATATTTCGAAAATGAACGTTTACGCCGTTGTCCTCCAGGTAAGGTGTCTTTTAAAAACCCATTGTTAAATATGTAGAATTAATTGTAGTGTAGTATCAAATCTGTCGTACTTGTTTTCTTATTTTGTGATGTATTATGTGTGTATCATAGCATTCATCTGAGCGACCGTGAAAACTATAAATTTAACACTAATATCGGTCATTTTCTACTGCTTTTACATGTCCCCGTAAAGGCCCTTCCCCCTGAGACACCCTGATTCGAATTTTCAAAAAAAAAAAAAAAAAAAACGCTTTGTCTTGGTCTGGGACCTGGACCCAGGTACCCATGACAAAAAATTGGTAACTCTCAGTCCACTCATCTGGTCCCCAGGGCGCACACACACAGACAGACAAACCCATTTTATTTGTATTATATTACAAATTTCCATCCATGGGTACCATTAGGAGGTGCAAGACAGTGTTCGTAGATTTCCTTAAGAAAATGTCCCTCACCTCACTCAAAATTTTCCCTTTTCTTACCAAATTTTCTCAAGTTTGTTGATCATTCAATTCCTATCAGAGAAGTTATGTGATAAAATTAATTTAGCTATATTGAAGGAAGTGTCAATCACATTTGTTTTATTCATTTACTTTTTGCTTCTATTTTTTAAAAATTTTTTCCTATACATTTTTTAACAAGCATATACACACAAATACACCCAGCTAACAATTCGTGCTAATTATGCTACCTTGAACACACCCGCCCAAACTACTGCGATTGGATTGGTTTATTTCCGAAAAGCAAAAAGAAATTAAGCATTTATATTGGTCAATCAGTCAGCACAAGAACTTCTCTCTATTATCACGTTTTATTGGAAAATTCCCTTCTTCACTTTTTTGCTAAATTTATCTACGGAATTTCCGTATACTAGAGAAATTTACCTACGAATTTTCCGTAGATTAGAGAAATATACATACGACATTTCCGTAGATTAAAGAAATTTACGTACAAATTTCCGTAGATTAGAGAAATTTAACTACGAATTTTCCGTAGAATAGAGAAATTTAACTACGAAATTTCCGTAGATTAGAGAAATTTAACTACGAATTTTCCGTTGTTTAGAGAAATTACCCTTAAACTACGAACACTGGTGCAAGAGTGTGAATACACATCTCCTTAGTGGATCTCCGCACCCCAAATTTTTCAAGAAAATATAAGTGAAGTTATAAGTGACGATCAAAAGCATCGTACATTTTAGTACTTAAATTATAAACCAACTTCCAAATTATATTTTCTAAGATCAGATAAACGGAAAGAAATTTCGTGTAATGGTTTCATTTTTACCTATCACAATTCTTGAGAATGCTTCTTGGTAAAGTAAAAAAACAACAGATGCATTTTCAACTCAGTTGTCAATCTCACCGAGTTATTCAGCTACAATTCAGCTGACGTAATGGTCTCATTTTAAAAATATTAAATATTAAGATACTCTTTACTTTTCTAGTGTGTTGTGTTACCGTTATTGTTTTGTTCCTACTAGATTTTTAATTTTATAACAGCGATTTCATTCTCAAAGAAAACAAATTTCTGTAAAGGTAGCCGAGAAAGTTATGTCGCTTTTTCACCCACCACTTTCGAATATATCGATAAGACGTACCTGGAAGATCAAAACTAGTCCCCATCAGCATCAACGACCTTCTGCCAATGTTCTTGAAGGCCATGGATTCCATCGCGGTAGATCCTGGTGGGCCTTGAAGCGAAGATGGTATCTGGTGCAGTTTTCACCTCTACTAGGGATTTGAACTGCGGTTCTCTAAGGTAATTGTCCAAGGAACGGAACAGGCGATAACCGGACGGTGCAGCGTCCGGGGAGTATGACGGGTGCAATAGTGTTTCCTTTCCAGAGCGTAGAATGGAGTCCCGGGTCTTCCTAGCCGCTTGGCGCTTAGCGTTGCCTGTAAGAGGAGGACCCTTTTGCGATTCAGAAGCGCTGGTTCCAGAGTTTTGAGTTATTCTTGAACGCGGCTCAGCTGCTGACAGTACACAGTTTCATGCTCTGACTAGTAGGTAGCAGTTCCCAATGCACAATACCACGAGCAGTCTATGAAATACACAGGGGGACCTAGTTCTGGTGCAGTACTGGTTTCGGCTGTTTTGGAACCGGTTCATGGGATGCTAACCAATGATGACGGCACCGTAGAGCTTTGTACAGGACCCACTTCTTATCACGTGTCTACACTCCGTCCAGAAATGGCTCCTTCCTCGGACGAGACAGCAAAGAAGATATCTGCTGGTGACTGCTCGCGTTGCCTTCTGGCTTGGAGTCAAATCATGAGGGACTCATTGACCCAACTTGTAGTACTTCCTCGTAGTAAGTTGTAGTAAGTTGATGGAGGTGCTGCCGAATGAATTCTGCACCCAGTTCCTCACATATCTGCCCATTGTTGGCTTCAATTGCTACCTGAAGATTTTTATTTTGTAGTCGTGTTGGCCTTCCGGCATTTGGTGCATCTTCGAGTGTTTCGTCACCGCCCTTAAGGTTGTTAAACCACGGCTACACTGTCCGCGTAGTTACTGCACCCTCACCAAAGATCTGGCATATCTTCCGTCCTACTGCAGCGGTGTTTGACACCAGTTTGGACTCGTACAGCATACACGCCCTTACGACGCCCTGTGGAGGTCCCATGCTCACTCTGTCCTCACGCAAGTTAACGATGTAACTGAAGTGCATGAGCAAGTTCACTGTGTAACTGAACTGCCACAAGCAGATACTATGTTGGATACAGCAAACCAACAACTGACCTTCGCTTTATCTCTCTTCGCATTCAAATCACGGTGTGAGGATCAATTGAATACAGACCTCCATAAAAGACGACGGAACTTTCTTAGTTACCTTTATATAGATAAAAAGTTGCATAGTTGTGCAACATTGTTTCTTCATCGGCGGAATTAATCGAATTTCTGCAACCTTAGTTGCCAAAGTGCAGCGCAATCTAACATACAGTTGCCAACCGTCCGGTATTTTACAGTGACCACCTTGTCCGGTGTCCGGTACGACCACAAAACCGGACGTTAAATGTCCAGTAATTTTTCCTCCTACTACTCCTATTCTGTGTTCTATTCAGATTATTTTGAAATGACGAAAGGAATCGTTTGTCGATGTGCACGGTTAAAGCAGAGTTTGTAATTCGCTTTGATAGCAATTTGAAGTGCGCGGTATTTGCTGAAGTTTTGAAGGCAGGAAAATTTGCTAAAGTTATCAAAGCTGCTAAATGTCAACACAAGTACATTTTCAAGAACGCAGCTTGCACTTCTTCGTCCTCAGCTACATCTTCCAATTAAATAATGCATTCAAATCCAGTAAAAGTACGTATGTAGACATTATAAGATATTACCAGCCCCTTAGAAACTGGTAGGACTTATTTTCAAGTATATTTTGTGTATACCATAATTATATTGCCAATTATATTTGCTTTTCTATTTTAAATAGGATGTATTATGGATGATAAACTACAAACATTGCATTTGCCTACTCAACCAAAACTGCAATAAGTAAGTTTAATAAATGGTCCTAAAGTAACTAAAGCTATTAAAGTAGATTTCCTAATCGCAAACCACTTTCAGAGTGTTCACATTTTTGACGACCGATGATGTCACAATCTTAAGAGTATACGTTCTCCACAAACATGGCCGGTATTTGAATTTTCAAAAGTTGGCAACCCTAATCTAGCATCGTATTAAAGAATAGGGACTAGTATAAGTTTTCCATAATATGTTTTATTGTATTATTATTATTATCAATAGCCAAGATCTCTTTGCGGCTTTGTCTCGGTGTTCTTTGTTTTCTTACTAGAAAAAATGAGTTTTAAACTACGACTTCACAATGTGAACATTACTATCGGTGATTGAAGGTTTTTGTTCGTGTATCTGTGCTCATTCAAATCATAAGGTGAATCTTCCTGTGCCTGAACATGAAATGTAATTAAACATTTCTAGCAATCTCTCTCTCTCTCTCTCTCTCTCTCTGTGTGTGTGTGTGTGTGTGTGTGTGTGTGTGTGTGTGTGTGTGTCTGTCTGTCTGTGTATGTGCGTATGTAACAATTAAAAATAAGTAGAAGTTAGAAAGGAAATACTTCGTATATTTTCCAGAAAGTAGCTGTAAAAACAAAGAAGAAAAGGATAAATGAATGTCAGTGTCAAGTTAGTAACAGTTCGTGTAACAAGAAAGGTAATTTTGTATTTCCTTCTGCTGTGAAATTCAGTATGGCATTACTAAACATGGATGTTCCTATTTCGCCTGTCGTTTTTTGTACCGAGGATAACCACCGTTAGCAGCAGGCTAGGAATACGCCAATTGGAAGATGGCTCTTTTTGCCGATTCGAAAATCAGAAAACATACATATGCTGACGTTCACAAGAAGAGCTGTACTAGTTGGGAAGAATACCAGAGGATGAAGAAATGGATTTACAAACAACATCAACTTTGTTAAGTGAAACGTACTCTGCTGAAAATCGAATTACATTGAACATATAATTGAAATTCTCAGGTTTACTCCTGAGCATTACGTCATCTATGGTTCGTGTTCCGTCTTGTGGTTCGGATCTTTGATTCCTTTTGTTGTTCAGATTCCGCGTTAACATGTACGTCCACATCTCACACATATTATCCTAATGTTCAAAGAGACGCTAAACTCTAACAATGTGATTGTAATATTTGACGATCATTCAACTATTGCAATCATCTTGCACGGTGCTATAGGGTTACCAACTCTAGAAAATAAAGGCTCGGCACCCAGTCAAAATTCCCTATGATATAACTGTGAAGTATCTCTCAGAACCATTTATGGAAAGGAAATGTCCTATTGTGAACAAAAGTGCATTAGCATCTGTATTCTGCATTTCCTTAGTGCATTCACTAATAAACTTAATAGATACATTGTACTATAAAAGAGAAACTGACATTGGCTATGATCATTTTATTGTATTTACCAGTATGTGGCACTTCTTTAAAATTATCGAAACAGATGAACAATAGTATATTATCAATCTTTACGTGACAATTTTGGATTTGGAAAATGAAATTTATTCTTTAAACCTATATTTCAATTGGATGGTGTTGTGCATCAATTGACCAAGCAGCAAAACATGGTTCTGAGATATTGAAGGAAACACAAACATGTTGCCATTACGATCCAGTTCTGCCAATAGCTT
The DNA here is from genome assembly GCF_964235325.1 of Thermobia domestica. NCBI lineage: Eukaryota > Metazoa > Arthropoda > Insecta > Zygentoma > Lepismatidae > Thermobia > Thermobia domestica. Next base: position 38,064,336 of record NC_137463.1, on the reverse strand, counting down.
TTCCTGAATGTTTAAACAAATGGCAGGGCTTTCCATTTTTTTACATTATTTACAATGTCTCTTACTCACTGATGTAATCTCAAAAAATCGAAAAATGGCGCTTGATCAATTTATGCATAACACCGTCAAGTTACAGGAAATTACTTTAAGAATTCCTTTTCTACTCTCAATACATGTATAAAATTTCTTAAACCTAAATTTCAAATTTTCCCTGATACATCCCTGTCATCTGTTTAAAATTATCTAAATAGATGAACAAAACATATTAATCGTTAATAGATGGTGAAAGGTGACGGTTTTAGATTTACAAAATGAAAGTTAACATTTAAATTTATTTCGGACTAGATAAAGTGGCTTCGAACTAGATACAAATTTGAAAAAGAAAACGGTCATGAAAGAGCTAGTAAGAAGTTCATACCGCTCTCCGTCTTAGATCAAAATAACAGCAATATTTCCGACCAGATCGCTAAAAAATTGACCAGTTGGTAACCCTACTGCTTGATCAACTTTTATTTTAAACAGCCATTTTCCTATCATCCAAACAGGTTTAGGGGAAGAATCTTAGGCTTATCAATAATACGTATATTTGGTACTGTGGCTATCTTGCTTTTTTTATCAACTTTTACCATATAAAATCAGTAAGCTGCCCATCTGTTGTTTTAGAAGCGGCATATACCTTCCATGCACGTATTCAGTTCAATTCAATAGGATTCCACTAATTTAGGACAAACTACGCATATACTGACCAAAGAATATGGGTAAAATATAACCAATCTATTTTGTCAATTCGAAAATCCAGGCTGAATCGATTTTGCAAAGTGAGATCGAATAATGTTCCTCTTTGTTTCTTTGATAACAAACCGGTGAGTTCCTTAAACGATGAAGGCATTTACTTATAAAACTAATGTTTCACGAATTAATATAAAGAAACTACGATTTTAACATTAATATGTATATATATTACAGGTCCTATGAACATTCCTATACTGCGATCTTTTTATTTCGTGGGAAAATGGAGAAAGAAACAAACATGGAGTCAATTCTTGTCTTCTATTGGTGAAAAATGTGGACCAGTAGCATGCGTATCCGTGTTAAATCAGATAGCAATTATTGTGAATGGAGAAGAGGCTATTAAAGAAATTCTTCTTCATGAGAATGCTATAGGACGAGTTGGCGTTCCAGTTGAGAAATATCTTTATCAAGGAGGAGGAGGTATGTACTTTTTCAAATCTATTGCTTCTACATTCAATAATTAAAAAAAAATTGGCTCACACCAAAGAAATTTTGTTTGAATTCTTCAATTAGCGTATGAAGTTGAAGGATGAAACATACAGCAATGGAGTGGACTTACACAGCTAAATAAAATGTTATGGATGAATGTAAATTCCCTTGTGTAGGTTACGAGAAAATACTGAAATAATCTTCACTTCTAAACTCTTCTTTCTTAACTGCTGGACTTCGCACTTTTAAAGGCAAGCTTAACAGAACTAGTTATTATTTATTTTTATTTTTTATTATTCTTGAATTTTGCATATGTAATCTAAATTTTATATTCAGATTTTTAATATATATATTTAATTGGCTTAGTTATTTTTTATACATTAGATTTCAAGTTAATCATTCTTATATTACATTTTGTTTTAAATTTTATTAAGTTTAGTGGCATAACAGAAAACTGCTTATATATATATTTGTTGGAAAGTTCCGTATGATTTTAGAAACTTCAGAGAGATAGAGGTTAGTGACCTCCACAGCACCAAAGATTTCCAACCTATAGTATCTAGGAAATACTATAAACACAATTATTTTAGTGTGTTATAACTATTATATGAAATACATTGTAAGAATAAAGAAAGAAATTCTAACGATGGACAAAACAAAATTGACGACAGAAAGTCGCTGAGCAATCTTTTATTGAACTCTACACACCTAGATACAAATTTCCAAATACAATACGTGAGAAATTGTTTCACTGACCGCGATATTCACATTTTTAATGGAACCGCTACCTCTCCTGTGGGGGTGGTTCAACGGTTCTGGCTGCCCAGTCAGCGAACCTTCATCAATTCAATTTTCATATTATTTCTGGGTTACGAGAAGGTACTGGTATATTAAATATATTTTTATATAAATTCCAACCCATAACAATTCTTAAACAGATTCGATATAGTTATATTAGAATATAGAATCGCGATCCTTGCCGTATATTCTTTGGTATATACGGTATATAGGGATTTGGCACTTTGCTATTCTTTGTTTAATTTTAAACTCAGTATGTTGATTCTGGTACTCCCGGCATACCTTGAAGTGTGATTAAGGGTAGCAGAAGACAATTGTCTACCACCAAAAAGTTATTTTGTATTTTTTTCTTTTTTTAACATTGACAACTCCACCCAAGTTTATAAATGTAAAATTGGATATTTAAATATTGGTTTTCAACCGTTGTTACAAGTCAATTGTAATTCGTTAATCGTAATATCATTAAATATAAATGTAAACAGAAAAGGATATCGGTCACTAAGTGCGATTACATTTTCTAATTTATCTTCAAATTCTGATCTTGTGTGAACTATTTCATTTTGAACGATAGTTCCTTCACAGAAGGAAATAGAACAGAAAATTGATAATACTGAAAGGAAAATAGATTGTACAAATCGTAAGTTAGATCAAACAAACGCTTGCCAAAAAGAAATAGAAAGTAAACTATTGCAGATTGAAGAAAAATTAGAGAATACAAATACAGAAATTTGAAATGCGTGTAGGGTTTTAAAAATGTTCACAAGGATTTAGAAGAAAGATTATCTAAAGCTCTCGAAAATGCAAAGCAACAGTTACATAATGATCTTGAGAAAACAGTAAAGGAAGTAGATTATGCATTAGGAAAGAAAGTGAATAATCTTTATTATGAATTTACAGCTGAAAATGTCTGAAAAGTAAACGAATATCAGTTTAGCATACCAAAAGCAAAAATACTATGTTTTCACTACTGAGTTTCATTTTTACATCAGTGAAATGTTCTTTTATTAAACACAAGGTATAAGACTGAGTTAAAGATACCAATGTGGTTTACCAGCAGTTTCTCTCAAACTGAAACTTTATTCTCAATAGAAGATGACATCTAAAAAACAGTTACTCCCAAAGAAGAAGGATACGGACCTCTGCAGGAGAATCATCTGTAGTGAAGTGTGATCATAATGACCGAGAAATGAAATATCCTGTTTAAACGGTTTAGTAAGAGTGAACATTCGAATTTGAGAGAGATCTCTATTTAATTTTATTATGTTTTTAGAAAAGAAACTCATGTAAGGCAGTTTTCAAGTTGATTAAAAAAACATCTATTGAATATCTAGTGTGTGTATATCTATATATTGCGTGTGGTGGTGTTGTGTGTTCATTAGTGATTTTAAAATAAATATGTGTGCATTTTCTGTAAAGTGTGTGGGTTTAATTGAATACTTAGCCGCAGGGTAAGTACAAAATAACTTGTACATTTTTTACATTTCAAGCATTTGTAACGCCCCCATCCGTAGCCTAGCGGACAAGGTGGGAATAACCAATCCAGCCTGGCCTCAGAAGGGGCTTTACACGAGCAAGCATCCGGATAGCACAGGCTGTTATTTCAATTCGGAAATCCAGAGGAGTAATAGTTCATAAAGTAACAGTAAATATATATATAAACAAATAACAACACAACCAATTCAGGAATAAATGTTTATTACAAATAAATTACAATAATTAATCTGTCTTCTCGCTGCCAAGTCAAAATCTGGATTCAATAAATATCTTATTTCTCAGTTTGAGAAAAGAGAAAAAAATTAATATAATTCAAAAGAATCGTCCGCTGAATCATAATTCTTCAAAATTAAATAATAAAGCAAATTCTCCAGTCAAGTCAGGAACCTCTCAAGTTTGACGAAAATATTCTAGGCCAGTCAAGGACCTCTCACACTTAACTCTAGTATGAATACTCAAGGCCAATCCAGGACCTTTCTTGTCTAGTACTAATATATTCCTTGCTTTAAAAATAAGAAATAAATTCGTACCTTTAATCGAGTGAAGATTTCCCTTTCTTTCAAAACGAAGAACAAGTTCCATAAATACTTATCATAAAAAGAAATTATTTTTATTAATTTGTCGCAATTTAGTTTCAAAATGGAAATTTCCCGATGAAAAACAACCGCAAACAACTTTACTATACTCAATTGAATGAGTTGCAACATTGAAACATATCAAACATAAACCGGTCAAACATTTTTCAAACAGCACGAACAAGTCAAACGAAGTTTTACTTTCTAGTAAAAGAGAATTAAATTTTACTATCAATTCTTCAGCATTCAAAAACAGCATTAATAAGCCTTTCGGATTTTACTCTTTGAATCAAAAACATGAAATTCAGACCTGTAACAAACATAGGGTAAATAGCACATTTCAAAGGTTTCGGGTACCTTTGTTCCCCTGGATTTGCCGAGCTTATTCGCGATAATTATATTTTCCGCTGAAAATCTAACCAAATGGAGCCAACAAGACAACCCACAGAATACACATAATAGACGTAGACAGACAATCTAATTGAAAAATTGAAAATTAACTCACCTCTGAAAATCCACGTTTTTACCTCAACTTTCTGTAGTTTCTCTGCCCTCAATCGTCTCGGACTCTCTTATCAAAACAAGAATATTCCACTGTAACGTGAGGTTATGCTAAGGATTCAATTAAAATGATCTCAATTCAATCAGAAACTCAAATGAGAAAATGGGACGTAGATCCACAATTTCCCACTTTCACGAAATCGAGAAAAAATGCAGAAACAATTATAATTATGTGATTCTGAGTATTATTAACGCACTTTTCTATAATTTGCTTGCTAACAGAATCAGAGAGAACTAAATCAAGCCTCCCTTCCAACACTTTTATCAATTTTCCAAGCAACACTAATTTCACTAATTTTGCAAAAAAGGCAAATACACGAAATATTGCAGTAAATGAAATATCACTATAATCATAATCCTCACTTGTAATGGATATTCTTATTTCTTTCAATAACACACTCTTCTACAAACGAAGACTTCAATACAAGAAACGTGCACCAACACGAAACGTCCATTTAGATTCGTAATCCATTCGAAGAACTGAATCCTCCAGATGTTACCCGTTCGCAGAACACACTAACAACCAAAACCATCCAGATGTTGCCCGTTCGCAGAACACAGCCCAAGTCAGCTAGCCGAGGCCAGCTGCTTGCGGCCGCAAAGCTGTGACCATGCGCAGTCGACGACCAGCGCATAAGCCAAGACCTTGATATTTCTCGGTTACGAAAGGCAAAGGAAATCTTCTCACAAGCGTTATTTTTACATTCAATTCTTTCTCTTATTTTTTTAAAAAAATTCGAAGATGATATTCCTTTATATAAGCTTATGTCTCCTTCTGTAAACCATAATATTAAATACATAAATAGTAATTTTTACCATTTTCCTTATCGTAGATTTACATTTTTATTTTTTTTAATTTCTTGTTTTTTCCTGTGACTTGTAACGGGCACGTTACACATTCCAGGATTTGTTGTGTCTGCCAGAGTTAACTAATTCAATTTGATGATAAATTCACATTTTCTTAATATTAAGATAATATCTTACCTAAAGTCAGAACTTCAAGCAGCATTATTGTCCGTAACGGGGCAATGGGACGTTAAAATAGAACTCATGTTACAGGAATGTAAATTCTATCTTTATTTGTAATTTGGCTCTACCGACACTAAATTATTTTTTATTTTTTATTTTGGCTAAATTAAATTTTATTAATTACTAGCAGCGTTCACCCCGCTTCGCTGGGGTCACCCCGGAACGCAATAAACCTTGTTACTTAGATAATTTTTACTTTTTCGCTTTCAAGTGATATGATAAAAACCATAGTAGATTGCAGTAAATGTTAACATTATATCGCCTGTCATTTATGTTAACCCGCCGAGTGACACGGTCATGCGGGTTGCATATAAATACGTTTATTTTTACCTATGATGAACTAACAAAGGATTTGTACGTTATGGACACTTGAATGGTCAATTATCTCAAGACACTGGTAATTGAAAATTAAAGTGATATGATAAAAACCATCTAGGGTCCAAATCCTAATAACCCCCCAAAAATGAAAGAAATTGGTTCAGCCGTATTAGCGTGATGAGGGAACAAAGGATTTGTGCGTTCTCTTTTATATATAAGATTTACAACATTTACATATCATTTTGCATATGTCGTACAACCGTTTCTTCAACCTGCAATAGTTTGCTTTCTATTTCTTTTTGGCAAGCGTTTGTTTGATCTTACGAGTTGTAACTTACGATTTGTACAAACTGTTTTCCTTACAGTATTATCAATATGTTGTTCTATTTCTTTCTGCAAAGCAACTATCGTTAATTTTATAAATTCCATTAGATTTCTCATTTCCTCATTATTAACTTTTAATGGTGGTACTACAGTATTACTTGGCATAGCTTTCTCTTTATCTCCTGTCTCTTCTTGACTACGTTCTACTTTATCACCTTCTGATTGCCTAACTTCTAATGTTTCTCACCTATCACCTGTTGATACTTCATCTATTTCTTGGACATTTATTATGTCTTCCTCTGAAAAACTAAACCTTTGTGCATAATCTAAGAATACCAAATTTTCATCCATCTTTCTCTTTTGTGACTGAGTCAATACCATTAACTTTCTCTAAAATCTCTCAAGAATTATCTCTTAAACTCGATTTTTAAAATCCTAAAAATTATCTCCCCCTTTATTGTTTACATCTAAAACATAACTTTTGTATTAATGAGCTTCATACTTAATTATGTAACAATTCTTGGACCAGATATGGGAAAATATATTCGCGAACAGTTAATTTTGACTAACAACCTTTGTCATGATAAATTCTCATTTGCAATGACAGATGCAGCATTTAGTCTAGCAACACGCTGGATTGATTGTGTGTAAGACAATGACCAGCGTGATCAAGCCCCACGCTGGGCGCCAAATTTTTGTGAAGAGCGTGAGATAGGTGGGAGGTGCTTTCAATACAGAATACCCATCTCATCCTCTCACCACGGGAATGTGAAACAGACAGTTGAAGATGTTGGCTAAATAAGTGCATTTTGTGGTAAGGTTTTACTATTTACATTATTCCTTTGTGCTATCAATTGTAATGAACGTACGGATACTAGAAGAACTTTATTTTCCAATCATTTTGTGTAGATCATTTTCCAAATTGGTTGTTTCTGTATTTTACTTTTACATTTTCTTAGTTAATTATATTTTTTTCTATTTAAAAAGTACCAGAGCACAATTTACATTTCTTGGAAATTATATTTTGACAGTCAAAGTTACTTCTGCAGTAGCACACATTTCCCGGTAACGAAATTTGACAATTATCACTGATTTTTAAGATTATTTAAGAGTATTTTTTTACTTTCTGACCATAGTGAATGTTTTTGCAGTCGATGAAAAATCCCAAAGGGCCTGTGACACATCCATAAGGTATCTGGACCACAACAACCGATTTTGATTAAACTTGGTAGACTAATAGGACACCTTGCAAAACTAACGTAACTAGCAGGAATTTGACGAAAAGGCTGTAGTTTCTGAGATACAGTCGATTCAATAAAGATGTCATTTGTCGTGATATGTCGAGAACGGATTCACCGAGATCAAGCAAACTTTCCAAGCCATAGTAAATACATGGTAGCTTTAAAATGAAATTAAAACGAATTGTCTGCATCTTCGCAGAACTGCGCACAATGCGCAAATAATTGTGCGCATGTTCATATCTCGAAAACGTGAAGACTGGGATATATATATTTTTCTCTTCCTTAGGTTGAACTATATGACAAGTATAACATAATGCAAGAAAAAGTCTAGACTCAAAGGTGAGAGTTTTCAAGCAATTGAGGTAAGAAAATGTTGGGGTGGTCTGCCCCCGGACACCGGCCTCTAGTTAAGCACTCTGTCTGGCTTCTCAGTCATACATTTCCATTACACCTGTTTTGAAGTCATATAGTTAATCTTAATAGTTGCTATATTCGGTTCGTAGTGGTATCAAGTACTGTAAGTCATTAATGTTGCACAATAGCAACACAGGATTAAGAGAGCGTAAGGATAAACTATCAGGGCTATTGTCGCGGTCTATTAGAACACGTCATTGTGATGCAGGCATCTATGCTTCAAAGAAATCATAGGCCTAGGGTTACCTATATATAGTTAGTGTGGCCATGAGACGAGACCTTTGGGGTTTTCTCATCTTGTCGCGTGAAACAGTCTCATCTCAAAAAGTATAGCCTTGTTCCAATTAGGAATGGGCAAAACCGTTTTTTTTAAAAAAAATCGGAAATAGGTTTCTAAAAAAACGAAATCCGAAAAACCGACATCTCGGTTTTCACCAAAACCGGTTCGGCTTGTCACCGAAACCGGTTTCATTTCTTCCAGAACCGGTTTCCTTTTCTACAACACCGGTTCATTTTCTTCACCGAAACCAATTTCGGTTTTCTTCAAAAACCGGTTCGGTTTCTCACCAAAACTGATTTCTGTAAAACCTTTTAGTAAACAAAAGTATTTCTGTGGAAACGGTATCGATTTCCGGAGAACAAGGGATACTATTCTGGTCAGAAATAGGACAAATTTTGAAAAACAAACGGAACCGGTTTTGAAGGAAACCGAAACCGGATCCGGTGAAAACCCGAACCGATTTCGGTAAAAACCGGTTTCGGTGGAAAAACGGGTCTATTAAAACTTTTCAACCCTTGTTTCGGTTTTCCTTAAAAACCGAAAGCCGGAAAACCTGTTGTTGCGCCGAGCACTAGTTTCAATAGATCGCGAATATAGGCCTCATAGTTTATCCTTACGCTGTCTTAATACTGTGTTACTGTTGTGCAACATTGATGACTTACAGTACTTGATATCACTACGACCCGGATATGGCACCCAGATATTGTATATATTGTTCATATTGTTCCAACAGTGACAGACTCTGCACTATTTTTTATGTTCTCCTAGGAGTGACATAATTGCATTTATTGTTTATGCTCTTCCAACAGTGGCAGCTATTGTATCGTTTGGTTTTTCCAATACTGACAGACATTGTGCCTATTGTTAAGTTCTCCTAACAGTGATTGTTTTTAAGAGGACAGAATATTCCTAACAATGACATACTCCCAACAGTGAAACACACTTTATTTGTAGTAAATTAATGTTATGAATTCTTAAGTAATCTAGTATATAATACACAAAACAAGAATTAAAGATTGACTGAACCAAGGATGTTATAAAATAGAGGATCTGCCCACACATATCTTTCATCATATGAACTCAATGAAGCCAAAGAAACAACCGAGCATCGTCCGAGCCTTCACATCTAATTGGCTACCCTCGTTTCCGCCATGATTGTTGGCTCGAAACATTGCGATCTTAGTGGGGCGGAGTGGGCAGAGTAGGTGTGTCGAAGCTGTGACGTATGGCTTCACGATTTTGTTGTATGGGCAGATCCTCTATTTTATGACATCCTTGGACTGAACAACCTCTTGACTAAAGTGCTTAACCTTGAAAACTAACGTTTGATCAGTGTGTACGTTTTGTGATGTAGGGTACCACCAAGGGTGGATTTTTCAAAATTTGACGAGAAATTTGAGGGGGTTGCAATCATTATAATAAGATTGTCATATCTTTTAATGTCTTTAAGCTCAAGGAGCCAATCACAAAATCTGCATCTTCAGGTTAAAGGTAAAAACATAAGTGTTAAAATTTATTATTAAAAACAATGTCTTTTAATGTTGTGAAAGCATGAATTGAGAGTTTAAATGTCACCGAGACCGGAGCTGGCGGAAAGTAAAAATAAAAGAAATATAATTATATTATAGATATATCTATACGTTTCCTTACTTTCAATAAATCAATGTATACTTTATTTTGTAGATAACATTTGTTAGTTGTTCGTTCGTTTTCCTTTGAGTTATTATTATTATTATTATTATTATTATTATTATTATTATTATTATTATTATTATTATTATTATTATTATTATTATTATTATTATTATTATTGTACAAATTTATAAACTTCTGTTATTCTTTTATCTTATGTCTTCTATATACAAGGTCGACCGCTTATCTTGATACGCTCTTGTAATTTTCAAACTAATAAACAAAAAGCACTGTTATTTTGCAACCATGTAAATACAATTGTCCGAGATACTATGTCATATCACCAGGTTAACAGTGTTGTCAACCCCAAAACAGTTCTCAAATAGTACTACGTTAGTTTATTTCATATTTTAAATCCACATGTTAAATGAAAACTTACAGTAGCAGATTTGCGATTCAGTGTTGCAAACTAAGGACGCTATAGTATCACAAACATATGAAGTTTGGTGTAATTTATTGCAGTAATAACAACTGAATATTTTAACGGCTTTATACATTTAACTTATTTTAGATCCAAATACTATAATCATGATTTGACAGATTTCGAATGGAAAGGAATTTAAAAGCTTTTACTTCGCGAAACTGCTTAGATAATAACCTCATTCAATTTATATACGGGGCGTAATAGATGTGAATTCGTAATACCGTTTACAGTATGCGGATCTCGATTTGTTCCGGAGTTATAGGAAACAATGACAAAGTTTGCAACTATTGTTAAAACTGTGTAATTCGGAGAATTTGTTGTAACTACATTACACATAATATCATAAAAATAATTTCAATCATAATTGCTTTTAAAAGTTCCTACAAATACATAATTTTAAACAATATATCAAATTTTAGTATTTTTTCGTATCTTTGGAATGATTTGAAATATCAAATTGCGGTAAGGGGCATTATGATTTTTATATCTGTTCAAAACCATTTACGGTAATTATTTGGATTGGATACGTTTCAAAATAATGTTTTTTTAAATGAAAGTTACCATTTCTTGCAACTTTGGTACTACTTGTTCGAAATACGTCATATGATGACCGTCGTATTCGACAGCGTCCCTCTCACTTGCATCAATACTGTTGTAGGTACTGTTGTAGTTTGTAAGACTGCATAAATAGTGTAGTGTTGTATGATTTTTTGTTTTGCATGTAGTTTTGAAATATTTAATAAATTGACGTAGTGTGATTCGGAAACATTAGAACTTTTTGTTAGGTTGGCAACACTGTCAATCTTGTAATACCACAGAATATGTCAAGAAATGTCATCCTGCCGATATTTGCATAGTACGAAACTTAGAGTTATGTACTTGCCAGTTTAAAAAAAATACGAGAGCTTATTAATATAAGTGGTCCGCCGGATATATATATATAAGATTCTTATTCAAAAGTTGTACTAGATATCGTGTATATAACGGTACACTATTCATGGATTTCTTAATATATCCATATTTTTTAATTAAAAAAAACGTATGTGTGCTTCATGATTGTCAACTTTGTTTAACTCAAAAATAATGTATGTAAAATAATCATCAAAGTATAATATACAGCAGCGTTTCCCAACCGGTGTGCCGCGGCACACTGGTGTGCCGCAAATGGACCGCTGGTGTGCCGCGAGGAAATCGAAACAAAATTATTAATTCTATAGCAATCAAATTGCAAGACATAGAAAAAAATGTGAATTTTTGTATTTCACATTACTGTAAATTTCTACCATGGAAAAATTACTGTAATTGTAATATATTATTCTTCATCTATTACTGTGTAGCATACAGTATTTCGGTTCGTACACATTTCCACGGTTAGCTGCTATGTTACGCTTCAATTGACAGTCATATTAACACCGAGAAATGGAAGCACATGTACGGTATGAGTCAAGTGAACGTTCGTAGAACACTCATTAGCACGTGAATGACAGAACAACACTTTGTTCAACAGCTGTGTTTTGACGTCGATGCATCGCAAGCTGTGTGATTGCAATAATATGCACTGGTTTTGGTTAAAACAGTAAAATTAAAACTACAAGACATTTATTTGTTTGTTCGTTCGTTATTTAGTGATCTTCCTTCTTAGTGAAAGGTTGGATACAGTTTTCGAAAAAGAAAGCGTAATTTTTAAAATGTGAGTCCTATATTTCATTGCAATTGTTTTCTATTTTAAAATTAGAATAAAAATTAAGCATAACGAATTAGTATAGGGGAAAACCAGTGATCGTGCTTTCATCTCTGTGAGATGATCAGTAATCACAGAAAAAATACCATGGTATTTTATATTTGCAAATGAGTGTGCCGCGAGAATTCAAGTAATATCCGTAGTGTGCCGCAAGTTGAAAAAGGTTGGGAAACGCTGATATACAGGCACAACTTTGAATGAATTTCTATTAAAGAAGTAACGTTATAAAACGGAAAAATGTAATTGTCTCTCCTTTATACAATTCTTTGTAATCTTTAAATAGTAATAATAATAGATACACGGTGGTTCACAATTATCTGTGATGTTTCAAAGACTACGGGTAAACAAACTAACAACATGACTTGAATAGAAAATTGAACATAAGCACATTTATTTTCATACCTTTAATTACAAGAATTTTAATCTCTGTTCTCCAAAATGAAATGAAATGAAATCTTTAAGTTTTACGTCCCACGGTTATGCTAGTTAGGCTAAAGGAGATGGTGATCTTGAGAGATGAGTGAAATGAAGAAAGTGGGAGGAAACGGGAGAACCCCGAGAAAACCCAAGAGCACGGTGTTTGTCCACCACAAAGTCCACACGGCGCAAGCTGGGATCGAACCAGGGACCCCAAGCACATGAGGTGAACGCTCTACCACTGAGCCACCACGCCCTCTCTGTTCTCCATCGCGTGATACACCAATACAACATTCAAATCGATACACGCCTGGAGACAAAGAGCAACGTTGTCACAAGTGGCTTCACAGACTCGTACGGGTATCCTGTGGAAGTCTTCTCGGATAGGTTCCAATAGTTTGGCCAAATTGAATAAGTAATGTTGATACATTTTTTCTTCTAAAACACCCCATAGGAAAAAGTCAGGTCGTGGTAAATCGGGAGATCGAGCTGGCCACTCCTCAGACCCACGTCGACCGATTCAGTACACAACGCACACGCTTTTCCAGATTCTCCAGTCCGTCTGGCTTACACTAACGATTCTAAGTCCAGTGACCTCTGTCCTCACTCTTAGGCTACACAGTGTTGCCATATCAAAATTCTTGTCTAGAATTACAAATACTACATCAGTTAAACATCATGAGCGTAATTATGGTCCATCCTGTATATACGAATTTCAGTTTGAAAGATGAAGATAGGAACCATATGATGGTTAGCAAAGAATGCCAGTGGTGCTGAAATTTAGGTACGTTTAATTTGGTATTGAGACTTCTCATTTTTAAATAGCTACATACTTGCTCCAGCGTTCCTTCTTACTGACTTACAATTGAAGAAAAAAGGATGGGGTAGTTCAGCAAGATACCATAATGAGACGTTCGAACTTCTTGAGAGTCAATATTATCCATAGTAACACATGGGAACGGGGGGGGGGGGGAGCATTTGTTGTGTTTATAACACGAGGGTGATTCAGAAAGTAATGCCTCCAATGTGATTACTTTATTTGTGTTTGACCGATAGCACCGATACGAATATCAGTGGAAAGTTTGCAAAGTAGCTACAAATGGTTGTATAATTTTTCAATATAGTCCCCATTTAGGGCAACACACTTGCGCCATCACGAAACAAGTCTTCTCGAGCCGTCGGCGAAGATTTATAGTGGCTGCTGGCGATATCATTGCAGAACTGCTGTTTCCACTTTCCCGTCAGAACTGTAGAGATAGCCCTTAAGGTGATCTTTAAGTCTGAGGAAGAACCAAAATTATACTGGACAAGATCCGGACTATAGGGAGGATGAGGCAGAATGTCAACAACACTTTGCTAGCAGATGTACAACTTTTTTTGGGGGGGGCGGAGGATAGGACGTGTGGCAGTACTCCATTGACTGAAACTTCGCTTCCTAGTTGTAGTGGTGTATCTACGACTCGATGAGCGTTTCTGGACGCACAACCTTCCGCAGTCAGAAATTCAATGACAGCCTGCTGCGTCAACCAAACGTCACCACTGGTTGCCATGGATTGCTAAATTACTCTGGAACGAGAAAAGATAGGAAGGCGAAAGAAGTGACATAATATAGCTTAAACATTAGTACACTGATGATAAACAGTTCAGAATATTTGCAATACTATTGGCCAAGTAGTGGGGTTAGGAACATTACCTTCTGAATCACCCTCGTAGATATTTTAAACCAGTGTTTGCTTGCAGCTCTATGGTAATGAATTTTTTTAAAAAAACATTAAAGTACCTTCTTTTTCAGGGTTAATATTTTCAAATGGTCCTAAATGGAAAATTCACCGAAGATCTACCCAAAGATGGTTGAAAGATTTGGGCTTTGGGACCAAGAATATGGAGACTCAAATCGTTGAGGAGGCAAAGGAATTTCTTTCGCATCTCAAGAAGCGTAGTAGTATTGCAGGAAATAATGGCATTGATATGGAATTTGCATTTTCTGCGCCTACAACAAACATCATATGGAGAATGATTGCTAGTACAAGTTTTAATTATGACGACCCATTAGTAAACGTCATGGTTAAATGTATAAAAAGATTTAACGTTTCGTTAAGTGGCATTATATTGCTTTTTGTGTGTCCACCATTAAAATATGTTTTCCCTGAAGCTACAGGCTACAATGCTATGACAAATTTGAGAGATACATTTGGATCTTATATGAAGGTATGTAGATTCAATTAATTAACTGTTACTTATTTACTTAACGGTAAAATCTGTTCACTAAAATCCTAACTTACTATGGGTAAAGAATGATAATTATCTCTAGTACCGTAATTTACAAGTAATGCCAAAATGGATGAAGGTAAAATATTCACTATATATTTTTTTATAACTAGTAGCAGAAATGTCCTATCTTTGTACAGGATGAATACGATGTAATGGACAACCTCTGTCCAGAAAGTTCGGTGAATGACGTCATACTGCTCATAGTCGTAAGAGTACGTCACTGACGCATCCTGCGCCTGACAAGTCAAGACGTGTCTGAACAAGTTTTCTAGCGGTGGAGCTGCGAGTTCGCTTATCCTGTGTAAACAACCCATGGTAGAGTGAAGGTGTATTTCGTGGAAATATGCTGTTCTGTTTCAAACTTGAAAATCCGCGAAATAGGCTCATGATTGCTGACAATAATTTACGAAGAATGTGCAGTCACCTTGCAGTATGTTTGCGAGTAGTTCAAACTTTTATGAGAAGTATGGAGCACCGTACAATACGTTCCCCGAATTGGCCGGCCTGCAACTGCACGCACCTCGGACAGCCTTCAGAGGAAGTGGAAACTGGTCGTGAGACGGCCCACCTCATAGTGACCCAAGATTTAGATAAACGCAACCTTTGCTCCCGATTTGTGCCCCACATTTTGGCGCCGGTACAAATGCAACTTCGGCTTGACACCTGTAAAGATCTCATCGACACGACGGACCGAGATCCAAATTTCCTGAAAACTTCGTCATGCGCGACGGGACCTGGTCGCCTGAGGTATAACCCCGAAGGCAAGCGACAAAGTATGAAGTCACGCTGTTCATGGTCGCATAAAAAGAAGAAAGTGCGAAATGAAGATCCTGTCCCGCACGAAGACAATGCTTGTGTTGCACTTCGACTCTAAGGTTTTATCCATAAAGAATTCCTCCATGAGGGCACCAAGTTAAGGGCCGCTTTATACTTTGAAATTCTGAAATATATGCTGCAACACATCAAGCAGATATGTCCGCAGTACACCAAGTAAGACAAGTGGAACCTGCTTCACGATAAATGTCCGGTGACACATTACCTTTCTGGTCCAGCAGTTTCTAGCCAACAGGGGCGTTGTCACTCAATCCCCAACGCTACTCCCCAAATTTGTCTCCCCTGAACATTTTCTTGTTCCTCAAACTGAAATCAGTCTTGACGTACCAGAGGTTTTTGGACACGTATGACATCTGACGTACTGTAACGATCCAGACGAAAACCATCCCTAAAGATAATTATGTCAGGAATTTCCAGGATTTGTACAACCATTTCAGAAGTGCATTACCATCAAAGGAAATTATTTCGAAGAACAACAGTAACTGTTGTTTCAGAAAAGACAATCTACTTGAAATATAGACATGTTCAGCGAACTTTCTGAACAGAGGTTGTATATAAAATCAGAAATTTGAATATTGAACATTTTTTCCCTTTCTCTTCAGATTCGGAATCTTCCAGTATGCTGGGCCGCGATGCCTCAGTGGCAGAGCGTTCACTTCTAATGCGTCGGGTCCTTGATTCGATCCCAGCCAGGCTTTCTAATGGACAAACACCGTGTGCGTGGGTTTCATCGGGGTTTCCCCTTTTCCTTCCACTTTATTCATTCGATTATTTTATTTAATTTCTCATCACTACTGTCTCTTTTAGCCCATCTGGCATAATAGTGGGACGTAAAACTCATTTTATTTCATTTTATTTATTTCAAAATGTTGAATCACATTTTTCTTTTTATTTTAAATAAAGAGTTGTTATATTGAATTTCAAACTCCCAATTTAAGTAAATCCTCACGTTCGGCACTTCCTGAAGAAAGGCTGAAAAATAAGGATACCATAGAAATGACCCCTCCTCCTCCCCTTAGGAGCGGAATTTTTGAAAACGTTATAGCATATATTTTTTAATTTTCAATTAGATGTTTATATACCAAATTAAATATATCCAAGTAAAGCGTATCTCCACATTCCGCACTTCGTGAAGAAAGAAAGAGAAATTTCCTCTACTTTCCTTATTTAAGTGCGGAATTATCAAAATGCAGAAACATATTTTTTTATTGAAGAGCCGTGCATTTTTATTGTATGCCGAGTTTCATCTTTCATAGTTAAGGGATAAGTGAGAAAATTTAAACCCTCGTTTACCTCACTTTTAGTAGTTATATTTTGAAATATTCTTCTTTATCTTTTTTCTCCGGTGAGAACACGAGCTTTTGTCGAAACTTCACGTTTCTAACCAGTGGTGGCGATTGGACGTTAAAAGTTTTGCACAATCGGAATGTAATGTGGTCAAATCAATAAATTGCAAGTGCATCACACGAAAATATAAATTATAATGGAAGATTATGTGTATTTGTGCTCCCCGAAACATGAAAATACATGTATATTGGTCCGGATGGCGATCACTGACACACATCGTAATGTGTCATGAATGAGAGTAGGAGATTACAAAGAAAAACCAAAAACAATAAATCTGTTCATAAAACGAATTTAGTAAGATTACATCTTAAATTTATAAAACGTTGGTAAGTAGTTCTGGCTACACTGTTTGCAGCTCGAATACTACGAGTACGCTATTACGCGGGTTTTTGTTGGCCTTGATATTAGAAAACACATCCGATAAAGACTTCATCAGTTCAATGACTCCGACTCAAAAAGAATCTTGGATTGCCTTTACTGTGGACATAAAAGCGTTTTTGGGAAACCGAAAGGACTCACAGTACAAGTAAATGGTGCAAAAAAAGCTGCACGCGTTGCGAAACCTTGGTTGTTCCATGAGCTTAAAAGTCCATTTTCTCAACTCCCACCTTGACTACTTTCCTGAGCAATGTGGGAGCATTGAAAAAAAATGAAATGAAATGAAATGTTTGAGTTTTACGTCCCACGGTTATGCCGGTTAGGCTAAAGGAGACGGTGATGATGAGTGATGAATGAAATGGTGGAATGAAGAAAGTGGGAGGAAACGGGAGAACCCCGAGAAAACCCACGCACACGGTGTTTGTCCACCACAAAGTTCACTTGGCGGGGGCTGGGATCGAACCCGGGACCCCAAGCACCAGAGGTGAACGCTCTACCACTGAGCCACCGCGGCCCCTAGTGTGGGAGCATTGAGTGAAGAACAGGGGATCATTTCCATTAAGATATCAAAGAAATGGAACGACGGTAGCATGGGGAACTGGAGTAATACGATGATGGCAGACTAATGCTGGATGTTGTTTAGGGATATTCCGGCAGCCACCTACAAAAGGACAAAGTCCAAACGAAGTTTGACCTTAAAAAATAAAGACAATTTCACAAGCAATCTAATTGAGAGTGATATTACTTGTTTGTCTTTACGTGTGTGCATCTTTCTGTACATTAATCTGTGTTACGCTTTTAATGGTGTTTCTGTAAATCGCATATTTGTGTTCATATTTTTGTTCAACAATGACCACCCGAAACCCAGACGTCCCAGGACAAAACGTTGTCATTCCTGGATTCAGCGCATCCCAACACATACGAATCAGTTAACTAAACCGAAACAGCTTAGCATTGTTTTATTTTTGCAGACCTGTGTAGTAAATACTACAAACAAATGCTACGACATTTAAAGAAATACGCAATTGCAATATTAATTGCATTGAATTGCAATTATAACGTAATTCCTGTAGCTTTCATAACTCCACCGGAAGACAAATAACCAATACGTACACACGCAACGGTAAATATTATATAGCACTATTTTCTTTTTATGAACCAGTAACACATACAAAACTTAACGTTTTAAAATGAAACTATGTACATTAAGGAGTCACTTCAAAAATGTGGTGGGGCAACCGCCCCCTCATACCCCCCTAAAAGCCCCGCTCGTTTCTAACTATACTACGTCATAGTAGTATGATTAATTAGTAACATCGACTATTTATACAGCGTGTTTCACGAAAAAACGATTACACTTGTGGTTACCGTAGAAACCAAGTTAGATAGAAATATGAAATTTTACATTATGCAAACATCGGTACTGGAGCATTGTCTGACATACTCTGAAATACAACCAGATCAACAGAGTTCCTAGTCCAGCGTAAAATTGTATTGTATTTTTTTTAATGGCATTGAGCCAGTTGATTACAAAATCCAAAACTGCATAGTAAAAAAACTGCATTCCATACTTATTATTGAATGTTTCAAAGTAAAGTATCTACATTATCACAAAGATTCACATAATCTAAAATTTAGGGGCGGCTGTAGTTAAATTTACATTTAAGTTGCGCCATCCGGTCGTGACGTAATGTCACGTTGTATTAGTGCACTTTTCAAACACAACTTTATTGATTAAAGAAGAGCATATTTACTTACGCTACAAAACATAGCTGAGCGAACGTCAGCGAACGAACGGGGCTGGAAGCCACGCAAGGGTGCTCTTTTTTCGCATTTGCACTGAAATCACGCAACATTACGTCACGCTTGGGTTGTGCAATTCAATGTAAATCTAACCACAACCTTTAGAGGTAACTAGAATTATAATAACGCAAATAGGACGGATGTGGGAATCCTAATCTACAGTACCTTGTGGTTGGTACTATGATCATGGTATGAGGTTTTCTGAATAAATGAGAACAACATGTAGTGAATGAAAGCATGTAGTTAATCATAACTATTCATGGCAGATTGTTATTATTTTTCAAATCCTGGATTGCAACCTTTGGATCTACGCTGAGAACACCTCCGTGTTACCGCGCTGCGTGTAGCATTATTAAAGTCCACTGTTTGACTGATGGACCTAATATGTTGAAACTTGTCCCAGTTCAGTGACAGAGAGTACTTAGACACTTTTCTTGTTCCTGCGATGGGCCATTGTCTGTGGCTGAAAAAAAAAACGAAAGGAAGGAAGGAAGAAAGGAAGAAAAACATAAAATAATCAATTCAGAAATTTATTAACGTACTGTTTAAGATAAACTAAAGCTTAAGCTGGGTTGTTACTTTTCAAGAATCTTGTAGCTGTCATTAAAAAATCTTGTAACCCATTCCTCCATGTAAACATAGTCTTGAAAGGAATGTACATTTTTTTCATCTTGCAAGGAGTCAAATCATGTGCAACCTTCTGGATCGTCTTGCTTGCTACCTGCTATCGCCCTCTCGCTCACATAAAGAAGAAAAAAAAAAACAGTTTCGCCGTTTCCGAAACAATGTACTCTTTTGGACGTGGAGTGGAAGCGCGCCAAAATACACGTTTTTAATGACTAGGTTCACTACTTGTCCACTAGAATGCAGTGCTGCGTGAGTGAAAATACCTTTCTGGCTTTCAGCAAGTTGTAACGAATAAACACTAAATAGAAAGATCGGGTTACAAGTTTTTTTTTTTTATAACAGTTACAAGATTCTTGTAAAATAACAACCCAGCTTTAGTCAAAAACTATTATGTATTTATGCGATATGTAAGTGACAAGCTTACGTTTCTAAGTATAAGTTTAATCTTCAAACATACCAAATCTCATTAAATATAAGCAATCTAATGTATCTAGGTAGTTGTTGTAATAAGCCACATTAAACTCTTCTTACTGCAGAATATTGATGTTACCAACTCTTTTGCGATTAGGAATGAACTACACTGAGAAAAAAAATGGCAGGTGGCGTACTTAAAATGGTAGGTTACATGCGTGATTCCTGTAGTTTTTGGACTTAACTTACAGCAGACGTATAACTGAAAACGCCTGTTTTATAATACTTTCCGTATAAGTGTTTCATCTATACGTACTTTCCGTCTGAAACAATATAGGCGGTCAGGATTTTACATATAAATAGACGTATATAACATCGACAAATCTAGCAGTTCGGGAATATTTCGTCCAGCCACACTCGCAATGGTATGGTATAGTGACCGTGACCATTGGCATCTCAGGCTACACAGTGTTACCATATCGGAACTTTTGTCCCAAATTACAAACACTAGAGTTAGTCAAGCATCATATAGAATGATAGTTATGGGCCACCCAGTAGGTTGGTTTTAAATTAGGTTTCAGTAGACTTGTTAACAAAATTCATTATTGTTACCGAAACTATGTCTAATGTTAAATACAGTTTTGTTATCTTCACATTCCAGAAGGAAATTGCAGAGCGGAAGGATACACTGGATGAAAATAATCCTAGAAATCTGATTGACTGCTTATTAATTGAGCAATCAAAGGAGAAATCTATAACAGTAGAAGGTAAATAATTAATTAAACTTCTTTCTATACTCTTCTCGAATGTTAAAATATTTAGTTGTAATATTGTTGATGTTTGAATGAAAATTATAATTTCAGTTTGTAATTAATTATAATAAAAGTTATTTAAAATGTTCTTCTGGTTCATCTTAAAAAGTAGCCTCATAGGTTTTTGATTCTTTTGTATCACTGTGAAGTAGCCACATAGATTTTTGATTGTTTTGTATCACTGTGAAGTAGCCTCATAGATTTTTGATTCTTTTGTATCATTATGAAGTAGCCTCATAGAATTTTGATTCTTTTGTATCACAGTAAAGTAGCCTCACAGATGTTTTAATTCTTTTGTATCACTGTGAAGTACCCTAATTGATTTTTTTATTCTTTTGTGTCACTGTGAAGTATTCTCAGATTTTTGATTCTTTTGTGTTACTGTAAAGTATCCTTATAGATTTTTGATTCTTTTGTATTACTTTGAAGTAGTCTCATAGATTTTTTATTCTTTTGTATCACTCTGAAGTAGTCTCATAGATTTTTGATTCTTTTGTATCACTGTGAAGTTGCCTCATAGATTTTTGATTCTTTTGTATCACTGTGAAGTAGCCTCATATAATTTTGATTCTTTTGCATCACAGTAAAGTAGCCTCACAGACGTTTTAATTCTTTTGTATCACTCTGAAGTAGCCTAATAGATTTTTTTTATTATTTTGTGTCACTGTGAAGTAGTCTCAGAGATTTGATTCTTTTGTGTTACTGTGAAGTAGCATTATAGCTTTTTGATTCTTTTATATTACTTTCAAGTAGTCTCATTGATTTTTTATTATTTCGTATTACCGTGAAGTAGCCTCATAGAATTTTGATTGTTTTTATATTACAGTGAAGTGCCTTATAGATTTTTGATTATTTTGTACCATTATGAAATGTGTACATAGAAGGGCTGGATAAAATTATTGGGAACATTGTTATAATGCGTACATAGCTTTATGCACAAAAACGAACTTGTTAAATTTCATCAATGTAATCGCTTTCCGTCTCTATCACTTTCTGCTACGCATGTGAAAGTCGTCGTATACAGACAGGGCGTCAATCTTGGTCGATGTTTCGCAGGAAATGCTATATAGCACGGATGATGACTTCTCTTGTGTCGCAGTACTTCCCACAAAGTGATTTTTTCATTTTGGGGAAAACGTCGTCATAAAGTTCCTAAAGACATTGTTTTGCACTATATACACGTGTCACTTCAACCTTAATCCACGTACGTCTTTCTGAATACAGTGTTATGGTGCTGCGACTTTCCTCCTCTGCTTTATGGCACTGCTGTTTCTAACTAAATGGCACAGAGTCGTCAGCACTTGCCACATTTCATCGGCTCACATTGTCTTATCAGCTACGAAAATCTTGTAGTGCTTGTATCTATCTATCTATCTATCTATCTATCTATCTATCTATCTATCTATCTATCTATCTATCTATCTATATATATATATATATATATATATATATATATATATATATATATATATATAAAGGATGGACCATTTGTCTTGGTACTCCCTTCTAAGTCTAAAACTAATGGACGAAAACCACTGATAATTTGCACTATCCAAATATCAGCTTGGGGACATCGTTTAGCGTGTTTTGCAATACCACAATGTTAACAGCGTTGCCAACGCAACATAAAGATTTATTTTTCTAGTTGTTATACATTATATCAAGTTATTACACATTTCAAATCTACATTTCAAAACAAAAAGTTACAATGTTTTATTCATTATTCAGTGTTGAAAACTAAGGATGCTACGGCATCAACAAACACACAAATTCCGATGGCATGTAGAAGTAACATCGCAAATGCGTCAGATAGGACAATGGACGTCCAAATGGCTTTAGTATTTAATAGTATCATCGTGATACGACGGATTTCGAATGGATATGAAGAAAGTTATACGGGATTGAAAGTTTAATTTTTCTTTCAAAAGCTTTTATTGAGTTGATTTTCAGTTTAACGTCCCTTTCAGCGGCGAGGTTATATGAGACGGGACCTACTGATTAACGTGGAATCCGAACCACACAAGCTCCCAGCGGGAATCGAACCCTGGTCTCCCACGCCAAAGACGCGTCAAAAGCCTTTATTTCAAAGCACTACTTAGATAAGTACCTCATTAAATTAGACAAATCGTTTTCAACGGATGCGAAGATCACAATTCCATTTACAGTTATTTGATATCTCAAGCTGTTCAAGAGATATGATAAAAATGTTAAAATTTAAAACACTGCTTAAGAGTATACAATTCCGAGAACTTATTGTAATTACACTTACTAAAAAGTATTGTTTCAATTTTATAGAAGCAAAGTAAATAAAAAATTGCTTTAGAAGTTCTCAAAAATACGCCACTTTAAAAAATAAAATCTTTTACATTTTTTTTCATATTTCAAGAGTGGTTTGATATATCAAATTGTTGATAAACGGCGTTATTATCTTTATATTTGTTGGAAAGCACATATTTAATTCGATTTGATACTTATCTGAACACTTTTTCGAAATAATGTCCTTTCAAGAGAGTCAAATTTTGAGCTCATTGTAACTTTGTTGTTAGTTGTTCGAAATACGTGATATGATGACCGTGTTATTAGACCGTAAGTTACTGTCGATGTGTACTACCCTGTCTGTTTCATTTGCGTCATTATTGTTGTACAAACCCTTCAAAATGTGGTTGTCTTTTATGTTTGTCCTGAAGTTGCAACGCTGCATGACAAGTGTAGTATTGTATGTTGTTGGTTTATATGGAGATTTGAAATATGTATTAATTTGATTTAGTGGAATTTGAAAAATACATTTTTATGTTGAGTTGGCAGCACTGTTAGACTTGTGCTATTACAAGGTATGTCTAACAATATCTTCCAGCCGATATTTGCGTGATAGGAAATTTAATTCCCTTTTGTCCATTAGTTTAAAAGTTACAAGGTCGTATCAAGATATATCAAATCGTATCAAATATCCCACCCTGTTTGTATTGTATAATTCTGTCTTTTAGGGCATTGCTAAGAATGATACACGGGAAATTTTGGACTTTCCGAATTATCTTTTATTATAAAAATTGTTCATATACAAAGCAGTAATAAAAACCATAGTTCAAATATAATTTTCTCGGATAGTTTTGGTTTGATGGTGAGTCTGTGCAAACCCAGAGCTCAAGAGTTCTAGGGTGACAGGATTTAAGGCTCTTGCGGCCAAGGAATGTGTATAAGTACCTCTCAGAGACCAGGTATTTTAGGGAATAGTGAAATCAGGGTCCTAGCAATAGTCGTAGAGAGTCGTAGAGAGTGGAATGGATAATGGAGCTCTCAGAGATTAGACCTCGTAGAGAGTGAAGGTGATGATCAATCGGTGGAGGTTGATGCCTTCTGCGGTGTTCTGGTTCCTGTTATCCAGAAATGGTATTTCCTTCATCAATTTTCGTTGCTTGACGACGATTGACAATGTCTTCTGCGTAGGTATATATCCGTACTACAACTTTGTAACTCTGCTACACATTTAGTCTTCGTAATCTGTATGGCGTGATGTGTACACGTGCTTTGTGAGACTTCATATATCGTGGCAGTGAATAAAAAGAAATTGAGTGTATTAACACGCTGTTGTGTCCACGTCCACAATACGTTGGTACTGTCTTTTAGAGGGCAATGACGTACAAGATGTCGAACAACAATATCCCACACATAAACTAAAAGCAATCCTTTAGGAAAGGAGGTGGGCGGATAAGGGCCATTTTTCGCCCATCAGACAACTGACAAATGAAGTGTCCGATTCTGACAAGTTTGCAATGTATTTGTATACTAGAAGATATGTTGCATATGTAAAGAAAATAGATACGCGATAAAGAAAATAGTAAGTCATAGAAATGAGTGCCCAAAAAGAGTTCGTTTCAGCGTTTTGCGACATTTTGGTAATGTTTGCTGTCTTTGATGGAGGCTTTTAGGAAGAAGGAGTCGATGAACCAAAATAAATCTGACTCGTCATAATATAACGCTGTGTAACCTTTGATATGAGTACTAATTGATTTTGGTTCAGTGTGTCCTTCTACCTATTAGAGAACAAAATGTATTGCGTGAGAGTATATAGCGATGACTACCGTTCATACGCTGTAATGTACGAGTTCAACTGGAGACTCCAGCTCTGATGTTATTTACCGATTGTGACTGAAAATACATGCTCACCATGTCAATAAAATATATAAAGAAAATGTATTGTTTGCGCGGATGTGTGTGTAGGGCAGCAAAAATAGAGACAGCACGTTATGGAGTATTGAGAAAGCGTGTCATTTCTGAAAGTGGTATGAGTAAAGGTGCGAGCAGGAAAACCAGTCGCAGAATGGCATGAATTTCTCATATATATATATATATATATATCGAAGAATCATACATACCACACGTCAATGAAGTACCTATGGGAATTCATTGATACGCTATATTGCAATACTAAGGGAAAGATGAAAAACAACGACCAACAATAACTACCTGATGTATCCGATCCAAGTTAATACATACCCATACCCACAAACACCCCCACCCCCATATATATATATATATATATATATATATATATATATATATATATATATATATATATATATATATATATAGCCAATCTTACACTCACGAGCACTTAAGTGACGAAGGTATGTACTCTCTGTACATACATCATGACGATGCTTCTGTTCTCCGAGTTCAGTTACGATCACGACACATAAAATTTAAAACCTATAATATTTGGATCAAAACAGAGCAAAGCAACATCGCACACATACAATGGTACTGTCAATGTAAAGTAGGCCTCGGGTCGTTAGATGTTGTGCGCATGTTGCTTCCGTACTATGGTTTCTGGCTTACTGGCGCCACAATTCCACCGCAGTTAAGAAACCAAGTCTAGAATATACTCACACACTACAAGATGGCGCCTGCAAGATGGTCCAGTGGCGATTCGGATGACGACAGCAAGCACGATGCCTAATCTGCAAACTAGCTACAAGTGTCTCCAGCTGTCTGATTATTATCTATGCTTGATTATTTCCGATGTAATATATTGATCTCATAGTCGTAGTAGACTTCATTCTTCTTATTCTTGCCGTTAGTGTTATATTTACTATTGCTTTCTCGGATTACAACTCATGACATTAGTGTTTACGTTCCATCATTAACACACGACTTACCTCTTTGTTTATTTTTTTTACCTCTCACTTATAGCGCTTTCCGTTAAAATATATTTGTTTTCTTATTTTTATGAGGTATACTATTGAAAACCATGCATTTCACATCTCGGGCCTGATGGGCGAAAAATGGCCCTTATCAGCCCACCTCCTTTTATAGGCCAGGAAATTATCGGTAGTCGTCGTTCCTCGAAAAGAGCTCTGGCCAGGTATTGTCCTGCTGAAATATTGTGTGGAAAGTTATAAGGAAGATTATGATCCCGGCGTCTAGATCTTCCCTGATGTAGCCTTTTGTCACTCGCGCTGTTGGAAAAAA
This sequence comes from Thermobia domestica, assembly GCF_964235325.1. NCBI lineage: Eukaryota > Metazoa > Arthropoda > Insecta > Zygentoma > Lepismatidae > Thermobia > Thermobia domestica. The sequence goes on along the minus strand of NC_137463.1, from coordinate 38,037,855 downwards.
GCAAACAGGTGAATAAAAACTAATGCTGTTTACGAACAGTCGCATTAGCGGAATCATCCCCGCTTCTATTTCTGAAGTTGTTTCTTCCCGTCTTCTACCTCAAAGCTCGTTGGCGTGTTCCAATTGTAGTAGCTTCCAGTACAGGTTGAGGAAATAGTTTCGTCTGTGTTTGCTTTTTTCAAACGCGCGTGCACTTCCATGATAAAGGTAGCAACCATGTACTTTTATGGAGTTTGAAATTTTCAAACGCGCGATCATTAATGTAATAATTACTGTTTATGAGTGAAGTTTTGTTTTTCTAAGCAATGTCTCGCTTTTTGAATGCAAGTGAGATACAAAAGTGGCTTGACAATATTAATGATGAATCTGATGTTGATTATCGAGAATTAGTGGCTGCTGAAACGGATGCAGATATAAGTATTGAAGAAGTGAATGAGTATAGATGCAGACTCAGATGCAATTGACGTGGATGTGAGCCACAGTTACAGTGAAAATTGCTTCATTGGGAAAGACACAAAAACAAAATGGAATAAGAAGGAACTGGTAGCATCGGGAAAGACAAAGTGTAAAAACACTGAGAAAAAGATGCCAAAGCTAAGGGTATCTCTAAAAAAATAATGTTTTTTTAAAATTTATCAATGCAGTCATGATTGATGAAATTGTAAAATGTACTAACAAGTATTTGGATAAATTACAAACAAGTTTCGACAGAGAACGTGACTGTAAACCAGCATCAAAAGCGGAAATAATGCCTTTATTTGGACTTGCCTAAATTTGTGGAAATAAGTAAATACACCATTATATCAAACAGTCCAAAAACATTTTACAGACAGTCTTACAGTTATAAACAATTATCTGTATTGTATATTATTCAGACTGTAGCGTCAGTTATTTTTAAAACTTAATTCGCTTTCGCAATACATATAAAGTTCATTACGCTCATTTTTCACGTAGAGTCAAAGCATATGTTGTAAATATTATATATATACAGTGACGACGCCAGAGGGGGGCAAGGGGGCGAGCGCCCCCCTAGTAGCTACTACTGCCCCCCTGACTGCCACCTAGACTGCCCCCCCAGACTAATACAATCTTTAAACATTCTACATATAGTATTTTATATCAGTATCATAACCAATCTCATTGTCAAATTGTAGTCTACTTTCCATGCATTTACTATGTGGCAGATTAGTCCTCAAGCTTTCTTCTTTCAGCGTCTGGGTATGCACGCATATTTCTGTTTTCTAATTTGGCGCCTTTTGAGGTGAATTTTAGTTATACTTCTTTCTTATGATTTTTAATTATTGTGCCTAACGAAGAATAATAGATTTGGTCGATTTGTTTTCTTCTCATTGGATCAACTTCGATTGGAAACAAAAGAAAGGTAAAAACAGTTACATGAATGGTTTGTATTTATCCAGATTTGAAGTTTTCAGTTTCATATTTTGTTTTATTTAAAGGTTCTATACTTCTTTTTTTCTGAAACATTATTCTCGGCTTTCAATATTCAGAGGATGTGCTTATAACAGCTTAGTTTGCAACTACCAGGGCTTAATTTTTTGAAGGGGATAAAAAGAGTTGTGTTTTCCCTTTCCTGCAAATGACAATAATAAATTTATAGAATTAAATTGATTCCCAATAAAACGTATTGTCAGAGTGCTGATCTTTCGTTAGTAATTGGTATATACTAGTGCTCCCTTACTTATTTTGTTTCAAAGTACTGACGTGACGTATACAATATTGACTAGGAACTGCTGAAAAATTGGTAGCCCAACCCAGAAGGAGTGCACGTGGAATGGCGAAGTTTTACTTCTTCTACACTCCCCCGACAGTCAATATATTATTTTGTACAGTGCTCCAGTTTTTGTAGAAAAGTTAAAAAATCTGAAGATTTCCTCGCACCACTGTTCGTAGCACTACCCCTATCAGATCTAAAATGGCGTCCTTTTAAGTGTTATTTAAGTTTGGGAAATAAGTACACGTAATAGTTAGGCGGAGCAAAATCTGCGGAATAAGAATTATGATCTAGACATTGAAATCCTAGATTATTCAATGTCAGTTGTATTCGCAGGGGCTTGATGGAGAGGTGTATTCTCCTGAAGGAACAGAGTTCCTTTCTTTTCATTTTCCGCGGCGTTGAACTTTCAATTTTTCTTTCAGTTTTGTAAGTAATGTATAGAGTCTGGATTAAATATCTGACCGTTGCGGAGGTAGTCTATGAGTACGACTCCATACTTATCCCAGAAGGATGTTGCAAATAGTTTCTCAACCTACGTCTGTGTCTTGAACTTCTTGGGGCGAGGGAGAAATGAGTGCGCTACTATTCCACTGACAGTTGTTTCGTTTCAGGATTATAGTGGTACAACCATATTTCATCTATGGTTACTATTCGTGAGCGAAATTAATCAGCATTACAATCAAATTGGAAGAAGACTTCACTTGATGCCGCCACTGTTTCATTCTCCTGACAGATTTTTTGAAAATTTATTATGCCGAGAACCCAAGCCATTCTGAACTATGCTACCGACGAGTTCCAAAGAAATGCCCAGAACTGAGAAAGCGGGGTGCAGCCAGACCTCAGACTATAATAAGTATATTATGAGTTTAATATACACTTTAAAAACTATATAAATAATAGCTTAAACTATTTTTGTCACTCAAAAACTGGGGTGGCCTAGGCCCTCCGGCCCTGGGCTATATCCACCACTGACTGAAATGCTGCAATTTTCAAGAATAATGTCACAAATTGCATCCATGATTTCGGGAAGAGTTATTGCTTTTAATCACCCTGGATGTAATGCATAATTTGTTGAGAAATCGCCACGTTTATACTAAGCCAGTTACTTCTTCACCACTGTATATAACGGAGGAGAGTCCCGTGGTGTTTCTCTGATTTCCTAATTAATTTACTTCGATGACTTTCCTTGGTGGAACAGAAATGTTATAACAGTTAGGATCTGGATGTTCGTGAAATTCGCTGTTTGGGCGCATACAATCACTTCAGACGCCTGAGAAACAATAAGAATTTCATTATTAATATGAAAATTTGTATTTGTACATACAGAGATATGTATTTCTAAACTACGGTTTCATTTTTCTACCTAGTACCTACACTCCTTCTGGATTCCGATATTTCCAGCGGCCCCTCGTAAATTCTCTCTCTCTCTCTCTGTATACATATATATATATATATATATATATATATATATATATATATATACGTAGCATATAGTACTAGAGCAATGTGTTACTTGTAGCATACGCGAAAGTAATTCAATTTATGTTTAGGTTTCAAAAGTTTCATTGAAAAATATTTCATGTGCAGACGTTACTTATTTGTTAGTTATTGTTAGTCATACATTTTACTTGAAATAAGTTTAATATATAATCATATAGGTCTAATATAAAGACAGTAACGAAATACACAATGTAATGTAAAATAAGTCACACGTAATAAATATGTCATTTTTGGTATGGCAAATAGCCGCCCCCCCCCCCGAAAATGTATCTGCCCCTCCTTTGCCTCCTAAGAACTTAAAGCTGGCGTCGTCACTGTATATATATATATATATATATATATATATATATATATATATATATATATATATATATATATATATGTGTGTGTGTGTGTGTGTGTGTGTGTGTGTGTTACTTCCAATAATAGTTACCAAACATAGTGTTTGTATCTTAAAATGTCAATGTTGGAAAAAAGCAAACGCGCAAGCATTTATGTTACAAAATATCGCGCGAGTGACAAAAGGGTAATGGTCACTTTTGTATTTGTACTTTATTAAACATGTGCGAGGTAATATCCCGATGTATTTTGGTTACATAAACTATCTTATTGTGAAATAAATCAACATATTTTTTTTCCGTAGACTTTACGAGTTTATGCTTCCCTAAATGTTATTGCACTAGCGTTTCTTAATATATGCGTTTTATAAGTAATAGCGTGATGCCCAAACTAAAACTTTACGTCCGTAATCAATCCTTATGATACCTGCCTTTGACATAATCATACACTAAAAATTTGGATATTTCTTCTGCTAATTTATTAAATGTTCTTAATATACGAAAGCTGTAAATGTAGTGCTATTTCGCAATGCATGGAGAAATGGTTAATTAGGTCATGTGTTGATGAAACGAAGTCATGCTGACACATCCCCTGTATTATTTAGCAATTGAGAAGGAAATCCTGAATTAATATTTTCGATTGTGAAGCAGTCGTGCTATGAATTTGTAGCTGTCGACAGGATTCAGTAAGTTTCTCCTATATTGATAATATAGTACAGATCTTATCATTGAATGAACGCTTATTAATTCATATGGTAATGATATATCTGAAGCTGGTCATTATGTGATCATAGATGTTGAAGTTGTCCCTTTGTTTCTGTTATTGCAACGTTGTATATACACTATATTAAGGAAACAAACCAAACGAATCTTATGAATGTTAAAATCCAATAAAGGTATGAAAACCAGCAAATATGCATAATATTGTAGTAACTGCATTTGAGTAGAAGATATATAAGTTGGTATGTTATTTCCTTGTCGTGAACCTAACTGCAGTCCAAACGAGTCCGTGATCTAATGAATGTTTGTCACGTGCTAGGTAGCATAAATAATCTTCTTTCAACTTCACGTCTCATGCTTCAAGCTTAGAAGGAAATTGAACTTCAACCTCACCATAGCGAGACATTGTGTTATCATGATAGTTCTAACCATGACGATGGACGGGTGTAGTGATGAAGTGAAATGTAATTGATTATACTATCTGACTCTAATATGATGGTGATATAATTTGGCTGGCAAATTTCGGGTAATCGTTTCATTGTATTTTCGCTAGAGGTGAGTCATAACCTCTTACCGGCCCATTGGTGGTGTACACAGTGGAGAGCAATCGTTTCCACAATAGTCGTAACCCTCATTGCTTCCGCGGCACACTGGAAAGCTACTATAAATGTACCACATTGACTTGACACCTAGTCTTCCGTTCCGAGCGCTGCTATCGGCTGAAGGAATTCCGCTCCCTTTCGCTGAGGGTCTCTCGCTTAGCAACAGCTGAAACCTTATTAGCTCAACGCGTGGGTGTGTCGAGGGTGTTTTAGTTCGCATTTTTTCCACGGCTCAAGACATCTTGGCAGCAATTTAGTCAGAATTGTTCTAATCACTGCAAGTGATACGACTGTAACTACGACTGTAATGAGAGCCACCATGACCTCTCATGTAAGCCAAAGAATAAATTGTTGAAGGGATGTTAATGTCATAGCGTAATGTCATGTCACAGCTATTTTCGGTAAGTGAGGGGATGGCGTTCCCGCGGTTCCCCCGCATTTTTACTCCTGATTGTACCTGATACTTCGTCATCACCGAGGTCTATTCAGTGGTGCACGGAGAGTGGCGATGTAAATAGAGAGCTATATTTTTTAGAGATAAGAACCGGTTCTAAATTGGATACATCGATAACTGTTTTAGTGTTTATAGAGTTGAAAAGGACCAGGAAAATTCTACGTATATCTTGACATTCTGGCATTGAAGCAATAAGCTACAAAAGATACTCCCCTCTAGTCTACATTCAGAATGGTATAACTAATTTATCGTACCATTTTACCATAGCCAATTATGTCCTCTTAGTGTATCTATATTCTTTGACGGACTCCATCTTCCAGTAGGATAATACGCCACCACATGTCAGCTTGGCAGTTCAGCGGACTCTACTCGGTATATGACTTCTACCCTTGTCTGCTAAATCTTAAACCTAAACTTTATCGGACTTAATAGATCCAATAATGACCATTGCACACGTACAAAAAATATGTGCAGCAAAAAATCGCAGATCATACCTTCAGATAGACAACAGCTGCTTGTGTGACCGTTCGAAGTAATTACGCGTACTACTAAAGTAAGCATCATTTGCTCTAGAAAACTCTGTATAGTATGTTTAGGATATTCAGAAGGTATTCAGAGGCATTGCCAATCTTTTTCTTTGTGCAAAAGGGATGTACATGTATCTCTTTAAGTATCCATATGAGAGCTTTATCGAATATCCTCTATGTTGTAATATCCTATAATAGGAACATGGGAATATTGTATAAAATAGAAATATACCAGAGCGCTTTACCGAATTCTACACTGTTTCAATCAAGCTATTTTTGAAACTTATTTCATGAAATAATTTAGAACTTTGGACAACAATTACTAAAACAGAAATTTCTAAATAACGGTATATGTTTTGTTACTCTCTTTCAGATATTATTGACATATGCATAGACCTGTTCATTGCTTCATCTGATACATCTGGAAACACCTTGGCTTTTGCTGTATTGTATATGCTTACACACCCAGAGATGCAGAGGAAAGTACACGAAGAGATTGATTCCGTAATTGGAAGAGACAGATGTCCCACTTTCGCGGACATGGACAGGTAGAAAGCTAAAATTTTCATATATCTATTTTAAAAACGAACTCAAAAAACATATTTATACATTGAGTACAAATTTAAATGAGTTATAGACAGCAAAATTTGACTGTGATGCTTGAAATTAGTGTTTTGCAAAGATCCACAGTTGCTTCCAGCTCTGAAACGTTTATTGTTCTGTTCTCGAAGGGTACCAAGCATTTTCTACGATTATCACTTTTCTCCTCTGCACTATGAAAGCGGAGACCATTAGCTGCATCTTCATGTTTGTAAAAAGGAACTGATGAAGATGATAAGAATCTACAAGAGCTCAATGACAGGGTATAGTGTAGTTTTGGGAGGACCATTTTTTGTGCACTATAGCTTAGGCATTCATATAACGTAAAACTTTACAATGAAACTCGACATTCATAATCAGATCGTTGGGATTGAATTCATGGTGTGGAATTCCTAAATGTCAATAAGTACGAAGATGCTTTCAATGATCCTTCAACTACGACTCCCTTCTTTGTTGATGAATATTCTGAGCTTATAAGCTCTAGAACTAACATTTTTTTTATTTATTTGTGGTTCGGATAAGGAAACTCAATTACTGTTCCAAATGATGATCTTCGAAATAAACGTTGTCATGAAGATCACACTGATGTAGTTGTCTTCATGCTGCAGCTTGGTTGTTCCTTTAATTTGAACACAAACATTTAATGATACGATTCGTGATGAAATCACATATGAAAATTTTCCTGAACTATTCATGATTCTTAGACGATACTCAAGCACATACTGCCGATTTATTTTTCTTTTAGTTGTTTAGTTCCTCGAAGATCTCCCGGACCTTTCGACATTTTCAAGTGACGTTCTACGGAAGATTGCGCCGCTTATATATGTCCGATTTTAAATCTTCACCTCTGTTCACAGAATCGAGCGATTGGAATGATGCATACGCAGGAGAAAGGCAAAATTTTCTAGTATTGCTTCAAGTTTGCTTATGTGTGGTGTGTCCATCGTGGCTCTCAAGGTGAACTGGTTTCAGGGAGACTATGCTGCAGCACTTTTACACTCCGAGCTTTCCGAGACACAATTCAGAAACAGTGCATTGAAAATAGATGTGCATTAGGGTCAACGACTACCAAGAACATAATTAATCGACATAAATAGCACGACGTTCCAGCACTTCGTTAACTTAGACTGTAAGAGGCATCGTATATTGCGCTGACTGCGCCTGTAGCTCGGAAGTTGCGCCAAATTACCCTACAGGAAACCCTCCTACAAACCGTGTTATGGTAATGCGCTTGCATGTGGCACAGTATCTATGACCGACAACCTACGTTGCAAATTAAAACTTCGGATCGTGTCTAAAAGTCGTAGACATGTCCTTATTGCGTCTCATCGGAGGGAAAGACTCACTGCGGGCACCTCTACCAACGCCATCTATTCGGAGAAAAATGAGTGTTTTTTGCCAAGCATGATCATGCTTGGATGCTCATGCTCATGAAGCATGAATTTATCTATCAGATTGTGATGAAACTCGAGCCGTAATGTACGTTACACGAGGCGCAAAAACACGTTCTGACTTCATCCGTCAGTGTAAAGTAATGTCTCGAAGGAATTCCTGATTGTCGCTGGAAATTGCTTTGAAGGCAAGTTAACGATTCGACAGTCCCATAAACTGCTAAATCAACTTTACATTTTATCAGTAATATCCTCACACCAATTTATGCGAAAATGCAATAATTCTGTGCGGGTTTGTATAGAAATTCAGTAACTAAAGTACGAGTTCATATGGATTAGACCTCAATACGTATATTTACACAGAGATTTCTGCAATAGATGGTAACGAACACTGGCATCTAGGCCGTTTCCATTCCAGGGTACTCCAGTGAAGTCACCGTGCGCCAATCCCATGGATTTTTTTTTTTTTTTTTGCGGATTTGGACTATTGAAAAGAACACTTGTGTCTTGTCTTGTCACCACTGTTCGTGCTCCCTAGAGAGTCTCCCAGGAAGTGTGGCTTAAGATTCCCGTTTCTGTACTTCAGCGGAGCCTGCTACAATGGAAGTTACAGAGTACGTCTATTGCCAAAACACGTGGTGCTCACATACAGGGCAACTAATGGTGGTTTCGTGGTTATTTCTAAGGTGGGTGAGACGTCAAAGTCAGATACATATAGACTGATTAATCTTCTTTGCTTCCCATGAAGAGATGCTATTGGAAACACGACTTGTATCTGTATGGACTAATTGTCATTTATAAAAAACCCAACCGATTTAATGTACATAGATTACTGCCTAACTTTCTGAGGTTGAATATTACGATTTCAGTTCTATTTCTATAGTATTTGCGTCAATAACTGTGTAAATGTTACATTTGGTATTGTTAATACCAAGAAAATTTCACCTCCAACTACCATATTCTTTATTCAGGTAATTTGTGTTCAAATTCTATGTTTTCAAGCACTATTAAAGTTATCAAGTCTAAACTAACATAATACATTTGCGGGATAGTAAGACATGTCTTGCACATCTCAGACAAAGTGTTGTCAAGTAATCACCAAATAAATTATGAGCGCTAAGATTTCTCAGGAAAGTTTAAAAATACTCCTCTCATTTTCCTTTCGTACGTTGTGCCCAAGCATATAATTATTCAGCGAAAGGTGAGTAACTGAATTCAAACCAAGTACGGATTGCATTTGTACTCCAATTAGAACGTGTGTAAATGAGCATTATCTTCCACTTTAATAAACTTAATTTTCTACCTTTACATTACAACTGACAACTTAACTGTATCTTCGCAGGTACTGTAGGAGCTACGAACTTAATGTTCATACACTATCATCGAAATGCAATGGTGTATGCCTAGTAATCCTTTCTCTTTTCTCTGAAGCAGCATTGTCAATTTATAGAGCAATAAAGTTAGGAAACGTAAATTTCTTTAGGTAAATTATGAAAATATCCCTCTGATATTTCGTATTTCTGAGAGTATTCAAATTAAATTTTCACCAAAGAAAATAATTCTTAATTAAAATTCAAATGAGATATGAATCGTCTTTGTATTAGGAACTGAGTTATAGAGTCTTAATAAATTCACAATTTTACCAAAGGAGAGAAGTTTTATGTGCATTTTGAATTTCTTTTTCCTGCCAAACCAATGCCAGTCGGGTAAGAACATTGGCATAAGCTTTTAAATCAAAGAAGGAGAAATAAGTGGTTTTATCTGTCCTAAGAGAAAATTTTCCTCATGAGTACAAATTATCATTCCAGATTGCCGTATACAAAAGCAGCACTACTTGAAGTATTTAGACTTCGTCCAGCGTTACCAATATTTACTCGGATGGCTGTGAAGGAAATGGATTATAAAGGTTTCAGGATTCCTAAGGTAAAATACCTACTTAGTTGTAACATGACTTTTAAGAAATAGACAACATTTAGTGCTATTACAAATGAACTAAAATACTACACGGGGCAGCCCACAAAAAAACTAGCTCTTTTAAGTATAGAATAAGCTATATATATAATCCCAAGAAGATGGATTCGAAGAGTCGAGCAAAAACATCATGTTCATCTCGTCTACAGCCTCTCATGTGTCCAGACTTAATCCTTGTGATCCTGGATGATACATTATATATGGAAGTCGTGTATTCAGTACCAACGTTAGGAAGCAGTTAATAAGAGTGTGGCAAGAAATAAGCTATCATTTAGGTGATTACCACACTACAGGAGTCTCAAAACCAAATGAAATGATGACAAATGAATTATGATAATGAAATGACTGGCTAACGGGTATTACCTAATACCCATGAAATTCGAATCCAGGAGAAAAAATATTGTGATAAGTCTACTGTTGACATCCAGATCGCTCAGCCTGTTTGTAATTTGGAAGACTGGGTGCCATTTCATCCATTCCTGAAAGGTCCTTAAGTCCATTCGGAACACGATACGTGTCTTTAATTAGAATAGCCCTAACCTGACGAACCAAGTGGCGGGAGCAAGTAATCATTTGTGACACACAAATCACCAATGGCATGTTAATATTTTGTTAAAATAGTTTCATCTATATATGCAAAAATGTAATTAACTTTACACACATGTCTAATTTTAACGAAAAAACCGGTTGAACCATTTAAAATAAACTTTTGAATATAGTTAGCGCTTTATTTGATTTGAGATTTTGTCATTTCACTTTGATTTAAATAGTAGAACGCAGACCTCCAAATCAACAACCAACCAATCAACTGATTCCTGCGAACAGAGTTGAACAAGCTATTCTTCAGAAAATTATGAATATAATACATACACAAAGAATTATCAGGTAAATGAAAACACCTAGAATTAAAAATATGTCAAGTATCTGGGTTGCAAACAGTTAGGAGCCGACTACAGCACCGGGGTGTTGGTGATGGTGTTTTATGACAGACTCCGTACTATGTGATGAACATTAGAATGGCAATATCCGGGGAACAGAGCAGAATCTGATCATGTAGAATGGGCGATTTCTCTGATTTCCAGAGGACAAATTGTTGGCGTTTGTTTATGCGGGGCAAACGTGATGAAGGTCCTATCGTGTTTTGTGTCCCACGAAGGAATGTGTTCAAGGTGAAAGCGGTCAACAACACTCATAGCAAAATCGCATCGGGGAAGAAAAACAGTGGTCGAAAGCAAATCCAAAGTGACAGGTCCTGCCGTGCATTAAACGGGATTGTCGCTTAGAACCGCCATATCACTACGGTGCAACTCTATTCTGTTGTTTACAGCCAAAGTCTGCCACGAGTTACATAAAACAAACATACATGGTGGGATTTCATGGACGAAAACTCTAATATGGTCCATCAAGCTTTTTCACAGCTTTAATAGTAGCGGGAATATACAGTATGTACAGCTGATGTCTGAAACCTGTGGTTGGTTCAGAGGAGTTAACATTACGCTTATTTCAAAGCACAGAGCGTGTTTGTGAGTAGCGGATACCTCATAGGGGCATCTCTGTGATACTGTGAATCGCAGTATCCTGGTTTTCACTATATCCTGTACTAATGCTTTGCGGCTACATCACTGCCTATAATTACTGTAAGTCGCCACTTTAGGCGGCCATTTGCAACCTATTTAGAGATTTTTTTGGTCAATGAAGCCATATTCCAGTATGATATTGTGTTCATTCGTACCACTGCGCTGGAGGTGTTTGGACTTGGTTGGACAAACATCCGGAATAAGTTGGACCTCTCAGCTGGTCTGTGTACACTACGGATGTGAGCATAATTAACATCTGTTCCGTTTCTGTGACATAAATCAGGCACAAATTTCTATTTGGATTCCCCCTCTCGGAACTAATTGGTACATTGAATTCGAAATGGTGAAATATTTCACTTGCTACCAGCCACGACCTCTATGACTAAATTTCAAGTTATATGAGGTATGTTCTGGGGGCTTAAGGTGGTTCCAGGTCATTTACTCTCGCTAATCGCACTTACTTTTTCAGATATCTCCATTAAATTATTAAGACTCTATATACTTATGTGTGTTTGTGTTTATGTATGTGTTGTGAAGGATATCAGTGTATTAGGGGAAATGGGGGCATAATGATCCCTCGGGGAAAGATGGTCACTTCTGTATCATATAACGGTGTTTCTCTGATGACAGAAAACTGGTACTACTGCACGTAGTTTGTGTGACACGAAGTGTTGAGAAAGGCAGACTTCGCTGTCTTCAATGGCGTATGAAATAAGCGGAGATAACCATTTTTATGAGCCGTCGATAACCTGGTACGTTGATATAAGGTATGTAGTGAATATTCTACCCCTTGCTGAAAAAAGTAATTACGTCAATAAAACATGTTACACATAGTGAGAAAGGTGTGCCCATCAAACAATCATGCATGATTTTCTTGTGGAACATGACGGATACCGTGGAACTGTAACTGTTTCCTTACCTAAAAAGGATATAATTTTGGTTAATGTGTATATGCTCCAAGGATGGTGTAATATACCATTACAGTCTAATGAAATTATGTTTTTAATAGGAGGGTGCCCGAAATTTTTTGCACCGACTGTACTTGACGTTTAACAAAAAATTTCTGGCTGTTCAGATAATCCGTAAATTTTATTTGTTATTCTATTTCAAATTAACATGGAAAAACTGTAAAAATTCATTGGGAATGATAGTTTTGGGAATCAATATCTTTATTTATATTTTAAATTAGTTATAAGTCTTGCATATGTATATGTAAATGGATTATTACAATTCTTACGGTGTCAGTGCTATCCGAAAATATAGATCCACTATTGGACGGAACTTTCCAGATCAAATAACCAATCTAAAATTCGACAGAATTTTCAGGACCACCCTTCACCTCTCTTTTAGATACCTAGGTCCTTCTAAAAAACTAGTTTAATCCAGATTCTACCAAATTTTATTCGTTTCAAAGCCCCACCGCCAAAATGCTTAGTTTTGATTGGCTGATAAACCCACGCTATGATATTAGGGCGCAATTATTCCATTCCAAGCCGGAAAATCTTGCTGACAACAGCCAGATTTCGATCGTCGAGCTTAAAAGGTCGCAACGGAGTGAGAAAAACTGCAGTAAGAGGTAAAACTAATATAATAGTCGAATAACTACCAAGCAGGAAGCTACGGAGCCATAATTTGTTAGTTTTTCATAGTAAAAACCGGACTGAAGAAATAAAAAATAGATGACGCCATGTTGTGCAGATATTGTTAGTTATGGACAGGCTTTGTAAAGTGCATCAGTTTGCGAGTTTTCTTAGGAATCTATAAACAGTTTCGGAGGAGTGGTGTTTTCTCCCTTAAAATATTCTTATCCTTAAAATTATTCCTTTTCTAGTTACGTAAGGCCTGCCTCACTACCGTTTGTGTTCGTGTATGTAGTGGATGTGATTTCTTTTTGTATTTATTTATTAGTAACATGGCGGTATTTAATTTTGTGGTAGTCAGTCCAGTAATCACAATGCACGTGTAAATTTCAGTAAGGGCTCCTATCTAACTCCCAAATTGGGAGTCCGGCTTCCAGCGGGATGAGTTGAACATGTAGTTTGTTCCGGGTTCCTGCCCCTTCAGGGCAGGGGTCCTATTGCTAGCTAATACTCCGATATGTCCCCTCAGGGCATCGATTAAATAGGTCGAGTAAAGAATATGATTTGGTAAATATAAGGGCCAGTTGGCCCTGTTCATTTCTTTCCTTTCGTTACCTTTCATAGAGCCGATTTAACATGGTGAAATCTGAATGATTTCTGTGTATATTTATTAGTATAACATGTATTAATGTAGTGTGTAGTATGAATGTGGCATGATGTGTCTTGTAGTTCGAGTAGTATGTGTATATTTGTAATGTAGTATCAGTGATAGTGATAATTAAGTGATGAAAGAGTGTGTTGGACAGTGTAGTATTTACTATGCGATAAATTTTGATTACTCCGTCATTAAGTGAACGTAATATAGTATAATGATTCCGTGTACAAGGTCACTTTCAGTTGTTCAAGGGTTGATTACATCGTCGCTAGCCCTAGTGTCAAAAGTCAGTACTAACCGCCATTCTTCTGTCGAGGTGCTTAGTGATTTAGTTTCCGTGAAATTGACCTTTCTTTTCGAAATAAAACCTAGAAGGTATAATTCACAGCCCATATGAATGTACAGTTAGGTCAAGTGACCCAAGATTAATATATTCTGAAAGTTTCAACATTCTGCATAGTCTAGAAATCTAAATATTTAAATAAATAAACAATACGTAAATTTTTAACAGAAGTCGGGCGATATGATGCTAGTTCTTCGCTTTGAAAATATATTAAATGTCCATTTTTCTTCGTGGCTGTAGAATTTCATTGTTGATGCAGAATTTTATAAACATTAGACATTATCGCAGATAATTCTATTTTCAGTGAACATACATAGGATTTTTTTCTTTCTTCTTAATAAAGCTACCAGGTATTACATAGTATTGTGTGTGGGATGAAAGAGTCTTGGGTTCGAGTGAGGTTGTCGTGCGGTGATCGGAGCGGGAAATGTTTGTAGTGATTATAGATTTTAAAGTATTATGATGAAATGTGTAAATAGGCTGGGCGTAGATAGAGGAAACAGGGTGTTTGTAGAATATAGCGTCGTGGCAAATGAATATTAATGTGAATATGAATATTAATAAGTATATGAATATTGTAGTAAATGAATATAGAATATAGGACACCCATATAGTTAAATATATAGTAGCCCAGTGAATACTTCGCCGCGTGTTGATATAGATATTGAATAGATACGTGTAACTACAAACATCTCAGGTTCTGACCCCTGCACCATAATATCACGCGGACCGGAGGGCGATATATAGTCGGACTACGGTAATACTTTGTAGTTTATGTGTCATAATAGTAATCAACCATAGTAATACCATCTGATAGAATGGGTAGCATCATATAATCGCTGACTAGACATATTGAATAATAAATTATGAAAAGACAATAGTAGTTAGACAACAGGGCTGTAGTGAATCATATCTTCTGGTCGGTTTTAAAAATAGAATGTACCACTCCGTGAGATTTTTTTTTTCTTCACGTTACCTACTCAGGCTAGCTTACAATGTTCATGGAGGCGACAGCTCTGACTGGGTACAGAATCAAAACAATTAGTTATTGAAATTTATTTTCGCGTACCCGGATGTCGACCCCTAGTCCCTTTAAGTATTTTCATTTCTTTTCTTAGTTTAATTAGACGAGGGAAATTAACGACATCCCAGACTGTGGCGTGTCTGCGCGGGGTAGCTATCGGTGAGGTTTGGCATAGAAATCACCGATCCAAAATTCAGTTTATTTAATTTTTTTTTATTTCGGCAAATCATTAGTTAGGGATATCTTAGATAATACTTCTATTCTAGTTTCATTACTGTCCTCGAACCTTCTTAGTTTTCCTAAGGGGTCGAATATTTTTTTTTTACTTAGAGATTTCAAAATTGGGGACGCAGTTACCTGGTCCCTTTCCCCCCCTCCTTTTATCCTGCTGGTCTGGGCCGGATACGGGGATCGGATTTCAATCTTACAAGCCAACTCTTGTGGGATTGGGATCTGATGGACACAGAACTTGCATCCTTGGCAGCAGGGCGCCCCTTGAGTCTACGTATTTGAGTAGACCACCCTTTTTGGCATGTTAAGAATATTTTGGCTATGGATTTTGTTGAGAGCGAAATTCGACTTCTAACTTTGTAGCGTTAGTTATTTCTCACTTAAGTCTTTGGCGCCCCTATTCTTCGTCTTCCTTCTTCTCTATCTCTCTCTCTGTCTTCATTTCTTCAAGTTTTTTTAATTTTTCAACCTTCCCCCCCCCCCAAGATTTTGAACTTGTTACTTACGATTTATTTAACGTACAACTCTGATCTGAAATTACCAGCTGAGACGTTGCAAGACACGATTCATGAATGGAGTAGATAATGATTGGGTCCTCCATCACATTTTGACCTATCGCTGAAATGAACAAAGACTTAGTATTTGACGACACTTCGATTACGTTCTTTCACCGTCGTTCCTCTTAAGTTTTTTTTTTTTTAAATCCGTTGATCACTTTCCTTTCTGTTTTGGTTTTCGATTACTTTGTAGTTAATCTGGGCCCAGAAATTGTATTTTGATTTACCTAGTTATATCTAGAAATGCTCTGTGTTACGTGCCTGCCTCACAAAGTTTTTTTTTTCCTTCATGATTTAAACACGAATTGATTATATAAAAGTTAAAAATTTATAGACGCGCGGTATCAGATAAAATTTAATTTGTTTCCAAATGTAATGTTGGAAGTCATTTGTTTTCTTGGACAATGTTGCAACCTTGTAAAATTTTATTGTTGGGGATGATTAATTTAAATGTGTGCGCATTTATTATAAATATATATATATAGAGAGAAATAAATACTTCGAAATGTATGTGTAATTAGTATGTGAATATGATGTTAAAGTAATAGTATGATATTAAATGTATTATGAATATATGTAAGAGCGCTCGTGTCTGTCCCCCTAGACGTGTATTGGTTGCTATAGTTTACCAGAAGTCTTCCGACGAATTTAAGAATGTAGATTTTGTTAAGAATACCGCCGTGCACTTAAGTAATTTTCCTTTTCTTCTGAATCAATGTAAGTGATAACCTCTGTAATTATATAATGGCATGCATTGAAAAAATATCGGCAGGTCTAAACGTAACCCACATCATAACGAATATTATCCCTGAACAATTAACCTAAAACCATTGTGGAAAGTGTACCTTGAATCCGTCTCACCTTCATATGTATCCTGTGACTTGACCAGTTTTTTTTTTATCCTCAATTTGAACCATCATACTCCGTACACCTGTGGAAGATCATTTTTTTTTAATCCGAACCATGTATAAACATATACGAAAGTGATCCTAATGAAAGGTCTCGTGAAGTGTCCCAGTGTTGGATAAATAACTTGAAATTATTCGATTAATAAATTTGGAAATAGACCGTCTAAGAGGAGAAACTTCCTCTAGTGAAAGTTATTTTCTCGAAATCCCTAGATGGGTATAGACGTAGCAGTGTGCGATTGCAGATATAAACTGTTACCAGTTACAAACCAAATATAGACGACGAATGGTTTTGTAAACCAATAGATATATATATATACATATAGAGATATATATAAATGACCACAAACTAAGTTAAATGGAGCGAAACGTTTTGGACACTACGACTAGTGCGTGAGTTGTGATTTGGACGCTCAAAATTATTAATAGTTTAAATCTCGACGTGAGGTAGAGACTCATATAAGTTCTAATACACCAAAAAGTTTTTTTTTCTTCCCTCTTTGTCCAATTTTTTTTAAGTGAAATAAGTTTTTTTTCTTTTGCGTATGTCGCAAATCATCATTTTGCTTTAGCATGCCTAAGATATGATACGTGTAATTATTTTTTTTTCGTTCTTTTCCATTTGTCAATATGATTGAATATATAAAATTTACTAAAATATAATACTATGTACTCTATTAATATATAACCAAGAACTTGTGCTTTTAATATTTTCTTCATAATTATTTGTTTTGTCCTTTTTTTTTCACTATGAATGTAATAAACTATTTGTACCTTTGTAGTTAGTTGGTTTCCTTTAAACATATATACACTGTCCTGAGTGAGTGAGCGTGTGAATGCATGATAGATTTAATATAAGTAATTTTAGTGATATCATTTGTCATATTAACATCTGTAATATATGTGTCATGTTTTAATATATGTGTTAAGGTAAATAACCTAGGTCATGAAGGACCGTCACTAATGGTTTAAATCGGCTCGAGGAGTGAAGCAAAAATAGCAGGATAAGCCTAAATACGACATCTTTCTTCCAGGAAGTTGAGACTTTTATTGATGCGATATATAAATTTATATGGAGTTGATAAGTTTGATTTTTTTTTTCCCCTCGGCTAATTCATATGTGTGGTCGATCCTAGAGGACAGAGTTCAGATGCTGGATAGTTATCAATCACCGGTTGGAATAACATTACAAAGAATTAAATATCACTTTTCTCATTTCCAGCTCTAGGTCTGGGCAACCCCATGATCGTGGTGCCTGGAGCTAGGTCTGGGTGGTATGAGGGAACATGTGTCTATTCCGAAGCATTCCAAAATTGATTAGTTGTTAATAACATTTAGAATGATTCATCTTTCAACGACTTTCCCGACCTTTTACTATATTTCCGGAATTATCCAGTAATCTGTTTCTCATTAAAATACCCTATTTCTTTTCTTTCTTCTTTACCTACCTCCTTCTTTTACCCTTCTACTTTCTTCTCTTTCTTTCCTATTTCTAAATGAAAGAAAACGGAGTCATGATTGAGAGTAGTCGCTATTGGCACGGTCAATAAGTTGTTTCGATGAGTTTTCTTCGGGAGTCCGATATGGAATAATTAACAATAACAAAAGGTTTATTGGAAGTTACTCTATTGGAAAATAATCTGGATTTCAATCAGTAAGTGATCTTTCGTAATCGTCCTCGTTAAAGAAAATTAATTTCAGCGACTCCTCTCCAACTCTACATTAGCTCTTTTATCTTCGTTAATTTTTGTTTTCTTTCAATATTGGCGACCGTTGACATCGGACAGTTACCATGGAAACAATTGTTTTCCCTGGTAACGAATCTGAAATTATTTATTAAACACTGTTTAGGATCGAGCACATATTGACTTGGCCACAAAAGGTGCATAATTAAAAGTTACAGTGAGATTAAATAATTATAGTCATTGGCTGTTCTGCTATCTTTGTCTCTCTCTGTAGAAAGGGGGAAATGAAGGAATTTGTCAAAGTAAATTCTAAAATTTGAAAATGCTGGAAGTTGACCCAAGGAGGGAATTAGATAGGAGTCCCTTAATTTATGAATAGTACCTGATTAATAAGTCTTGTTAGTTGATAAGTATATAATTGCATGTGTTTATATTGTGTCTTTTTGGGTGTAAGCTATGGCAACCAATAGAGAAGTCGTATCACACGAGAACGCGGAAGTCTCATGTACACAATGTACATTAGAAAGTAGTGAGAAAAGAGCTCGCGTCTCTCGTAGGCTAGTGAGGTGTCACGAATGTGGGCTGAAATGGATTCATTTCAGTTGTATTAATTTAGAGGATACTGCTGAAAATGCAGAAAAGGTCCGGGCTGGTGAGATAGTTAAATACTGCAAAGAATGTGAGGGGAAGCTCCACCAGTCGCGTGAACCCATGAGTTTATCCTCTGAGAGAGAAAAGGAACATCCCGATTCAGACGGTGAACGAGGGTATAGTACCCCGAAGAACCGAGGCCAAATATCTCCAGTGGAGATATCTGACCTCGATGATGATGAAAGAGATGGGGATCCAGTTGGTGATAAACCCAAAGAAAAGAAAAGGAAGACTGGGTCATCTAATAATGACGCTCTCCTCCTTTCATTGCAACAAATGCTACAGGAAATGAGACGCGAAATAAATGAAAATATAGATAATAATAGCCGAGAGATGAGACGCGAAATGAATGAAAATAGCCGCGAGATAAATGAAAAAATAGATAATAATAGCCGAGAGATGAGACGTGAAATAAATGAGAAATTTGACACCTCGAAACGAGAAACCGAATCTCGATTCGAGGTGCTAACCCAGAAAATTGACAACATATGTTCGGACTTTGCTGCCTCAATAACCACGTTGAGGGAGCAAACGTCTACTGAAATTGATTTGGTCAGATGCGAGGCTCAGCAGTCCCTAAAGCAATATCAGCAGGAGACTGAGGGTAAATTAGATAATGTAAATTCTGAAATCGAACAAATAGATACCAAATTGCACAAGATTAACAATAAATTAGAAACACAGCAGGCCGAAATTGATAGTTTAAAGTCAACCTTGTCAGACTTATCATTGAAAACCGAACTGGAAGTAACTGACCAGAAAATTTCGAAAATTCAGAACGACATAGTAAATATTCGAAAAGAAATGACAAAATCTAGTCGCGAAAAATCAGAGGTAACCTATCCTTTCCCCGGTAGCGATTTCTCAGAAATATTACCTGCGATAACAACTACATGTAGCGCAGGAAAAGAAAATTTAACGTCAGGTGATGCACGGGATATTGCGACGCACTACCCCATGCATCAGTCAGAACCAAAGTCGTGGTTCAATTCTAATAGTGTGCCGAATCAGTCGAGTGTTGTGACGACTACGGTCACTAGCGTGAGTGCTCCCTCCTTACATGGAGGTATACAATCACATAGCGCGTTGCCGGGAAGAGGAGATGGGTGCCATTCTGAGTCGTTGTTCACGGGTGCGATTGGTCCGGGGATGGAGCCCAACATGTTCAATACGACCAACAAAATCCCTTTCCCTTACATGGGTAGTTATAACACCGCTACTACGTCGTCGGTGGTAAATCCGGTGACGACTCCGATTGTGCAGGATAATATGTTAATTCCCAGTAACTATTCCCCTGCTTATGTTAGTATGGGTTCCAAGGTTTCGCTGAGGGACATCGAACGTTTTCCCACTTTTGACGGGAATATTACCAATGGACAGCCTCGTGTTTTTCTGCGCAGATTGCAGCAGTGTTTAGAAATGTATCGGCTGACCGATAGAGAACGTTTACAAATAGTCGAAAAACTTTTAATTGCAGCATCAGGCGCGTGGTTTGCTTCTATTAAATATAGAATCCATACGTTTGATGATTTTCTGATCCTTTTTAAGGAAGAATACTGCAACGAACATATAGAGAGGCTTCAGAAACGCAACCTCCAATCTTTAAGATATGATCGAGCCAAGTATGGGTCCCTTCTGGACTATGCTTGGAAGATCATCGAACTGTACTACCAGATCGCAGAAAATCCATCGCAAGCCGAGCTAGTAGAGATCATAGTGAACGCTCTTCCACCAGATGAGTCGCGGGCTATTGCTTCCCACTTATGCCAAACGGTGCGAGAAGTTACGTCACGCCTAGCTGCCCTGTGTGGGAAAGAAACTGGAGGCCCACCAAAGAGGTATTTCGCCCGACAAGCAAAAGTTGTGAAACCCGTGAAAAGCAAGGCAACGGCAAGTTGCCAAACGGATTTTCTGAGTTACACCCAAGCTGGATCTCGCTATCCGAGTGGGAGTGGCTCAGAAAGCAATCAATATAACGGTCGACGTCTGTTCCGTAACCGACCGATGTTTAACAATCGCCGGGGTTATCGCCCCTATGACCGCACAATGGGGGAATCGAACCCGAATAGGGACGATAATAGGAGGAACTTTAACGGGGCGTACCGGAGAAGAGAAAACGGTACTGGTCAAAACGGCAATATTAACAATAACTGTGCAAGTAGATCTCAGAATTCTGCCCCTTCGCAAATACCAACTAATGGCGGAAATGGAATTCTAGCCACTCGAGGGATTGATAGTCGCGAGACCGCCGTCAAATCGACAAACTAATTCCGCAACTACCTGGTGAAATGGGGGAGGATAGTTGCGGGAAAATATACCCCATTATTTTGAAAAATCAGACTGACCACGAATGTAAATCTAAATTGTGGACACAAAATTTATCATTTCGGGACTCGTTACAATTTGTTATAAAATTTGTTATAGATGAGGAACCCTTTGCTTCAAGTGAAGAACGCTATTTTTCTGCCTCTCCCAGCCTACGAGGAAGTATCGGCGGCGTTGAACTTGTCGCTACAATAGATAGTGGCTCGGAGCTCTGCCTAATGGACTGGGAGGTGTGGAAAAAATTAAAGCAACGGTTTCCATCCGCTAAATTGAGACCATACACGGGCCTTACACTTGGCGCTTTCGCTGGAAAAGAGAGTTTTTCGGTTCAGGGCGTTCAAAATTTCAACCTAAATATACAGAATCATATATTTGAAATAGCCATTTTCGTTATAAAGTATTTGCGAACGGACCTAATACTGGGATGTCCGTTTCTAGATAAATTCCATTGTATCATTGACCGGGAAAAGAAAGAGATCAGAATGAAAGATAGTTTAGGAAACACTGTTGTCGTTCCTACGGATCGACCAAACATAATGCTAGTGAAATTACCAGTGGAAGAGATTGCAATCGGTGAATCAGGATGGCCGGTGATGGATCAACCCATGCTTGACCCCAATTTAAATTGTCAAGCTGCCTGTGCAGTGACACCTCTCCACAAGGGAGGGGTTAACAGGGGAGATCAGCTGGATCCACTCCTGGGCACCGAATGCAATGTCTCGGAACAAGAGATTGATTCATATATTGCCACTCGGGATGACTTACCATCACCGATTAAATCAGGTCTTCGGAAATTATTAATAAAGTACCGTTCTCTTTTCTCTGAGTACCCACGCCGCGTTAACGCGCCTCCCTATAAAATACAGTTGAAAGATGAAGAACCAGTTGTTGGACCATGTTATTCCGTTCCCCAGGCTATACAACCTGAGTTTGAAGCAGAGTTGAATAAATGGTTACGGTTGGGGATAGCAATAGAACAAATGTCTCCATATCGAAATCCTATTCATGTCGTCCGGAAGGCCTCTGGCGGTGTACGTCCAGTTTTAGATCTGAGGGCTACCAACTCAAAAATTATATCTCCACAGGTGCAGGTAGAACCTATCAATGAGTTATTACACCGAGTTTCGCAGGCAATGTGGTTTTCGTCGTTTGACGCGTCAAGTGCATATTATGGGATCAGTTTACACCCAGACTCTTACCAATGCACCAGTTTGTGTACAAGGGAAGACAATATTGCCTTACTGTTCTGCCACAGGGGCTGAAAAGTAGTCCTGCTGTATTTCAATCAGTAATGACAAAATTTTTTAATGACTCGACCCGTTCTTTTGTTATTTTGTACTTAGACGATGTACTAGTAAAATCAACTACTGAAGAAGAGCATTTGATTCATCTAGAGAGAACTTTCGAAATCTTTAAACAAGCAAATTTTTCATTAAATTTCAAGAAATGTAAGTTCTTTGCACGGGAAATAAAATTTTTAGGACATATAATTAGTGGCAGAACAATAAGGGTTGACCCTCGACTCAATGAGCCAATTCGTTGTTTTCCAGTACCGAAATCTAAGAAAGCATTACAGAAGTTTTTAGGGCTTATAGGATGGAGGCGAAAATTCATCCCAAACTTTTCTGGTCTCACTGCTAATCTGTATCAACTCCTGAAAAAGGATCAGAAATTCGTACTGAATAACGAAGCTTTGGAAACTTTCAATAAATTGAGAACTCTTCTTAGTAATCCACCTGCAATAAGTCAGCCAGATTTCTCCTTGCCTTTTCACATCCATAGTGATGCGTGCATGGAAAATTTGGCTGGCCTACTTGCACAATATCCTTCAGATAAAGATAATCCTAACGTCATTGGATATGCCAGTCGACGGGTGAAACCCTATGAGTTGTCTCTTTCAATATCTCAGCTGGAACTCCTGTCAGTCCTGTTCCTCTGTGAACAATTTAAGCAGTATATCATGGGTCGTACTACTTATGTCCATACAGATAACGCGGCAGTCACACATGCATTCACCCAAAAGAACCTTGAGCCACGAACCACCCGCATTCTATTGAAACTGCAGAAATTTGATTTAATTTTTCAACACTGTCCAGGCAGAGAAAATTTTGTAGCCGACACAATTAGTAGATACCCACCTGAGGTATTGCTTGAGCCCGAAACACATTATGTTCATTTTTTAACCAAAATGCAGGATGCTGATATTAATCTAGACTTTATTCGAGAAAATCAAATAACAGATGAATTATGTAAGAACCTGTTAAAGCAATATGAAAACAACCGTAATCTGGACAGAGTAACAATGTACTGTGGGTTAATTTATATTAAACCTTTGCGTATTCAGAAATGGCTCTTAGTGATACCGCAGAGTTGTATACCCCAAATTATCAGTGTTGTCCATTCTACCGGTCACTTTGGAGTTCAAAAGTGTTATCGCTTTTGTCGAGCTATATTTTATTGGAAGAATCAAAAAACCACGATTAAAAACTTCATACGAAATTGCATAGAATGTGCCGAAACAAAGTTTATAAACCGTGCTATAGCTAAGCAGGAATATCATATTCAAGCCACCGTACCCCATGAGACTTTGGGGGTGGATCTTATTGGAAAATTGCCACCCAGTCAGGGATATTATTATATTTTATCTTTAACAGATATTTATTCTCGTTTCGTTACCTTCCTCCCACTGAAAAAGGCTCATACTAAGGAAATAATCACCGTATTAGAGAGACGATACTTTCATCTATTGCCTTACCCACAGGAATTCTTATCTGATAAAGGACCACAGTTCCAATCTAAGTTATGGCAGGACTTTTGTAACAAATATAAAATTAAACATAAGAAAACTTCCAGTTATTCCCCGCAGGCTAACGGCGTTACAGAACGTAGCCATAAAGAACTCAATAGATTAGTTAGATTATGGTGTCATGAGGATCAAACCACTTGGCACAAGTACTTAGTTAAAATTCAGGACCTTCTGAACAATTCATATTGTTCCAGTATTGACTGTACGCCTGCGGAACGCTTTCTTAGTTATTCTGCCGTTGATAGCTATAGGAAAGTGTTCCCATGGCCCAAAGAGTTAGATTCCATAGATAACCGTTTCCGATACGCTGAAGTAGAGGTAAAATTAAAAAGTCATGCTAAACAGTCGTCAAACGCTATAAATCTGCAAGAAGGGCAATTAGTGATGTTGAAACTGCATAACTTATCCTCACTTATAAAGCATGAGTCAGCAAAATGGATGAAAGTCTATACCGGCCCGTTTTTAGCAGTTAAATTATTGAAAAATTGCGCTGTATTACACAATCTAAAAGGTGAAAGTATCGGAACTCACAATTTCCAAAATCTTAAACTTTTCAACTGTACCGAGGACAAAAAACGTGAACTTCTATCTCAATACCCAAAGTGAATGTTACACTGTCTCATTTGAGTGTATGAGTGTATGAGTGTATGAGTGAGTAGTTAGTTTATTAGTATTAATACATGTTAATTCTATTCAACAAAATTTTGTTATTCAAACAAAATTTTTTTAACGACGCCGGGGAACTGTAATATACCATTACAGTCTAATGAAATTATGTTTTTAATAGGAGGGTGCCCGAAATTTTTTGCACCGACTGTACTTGACGTTTAACAAAAAATTTCTGGCTGTTCAGATAATCCGTAAATTTTATTTGTTATTCTATTTCAAATTAACATGGAAAAACTGTAAAAATTCATTGGGAATGATAGTTTTGGGAATCAATATCTTTATTTATATTTTAAATTAGTTATAAGTCTTGCATATGTATATGTAAATGGATTATTACAATTCTTACGGTGTCAGTGCTATCCGAAAATATAGATCCACTATTGGACGGAACTTTCCAGATCAAATAACCAATCTAAAATTCGACAGAATTTTCAGGACCACCCTTCACCTCTCTTTTAGATACCTAGGTCCTTCTAAAAAACTAGTTTAATCCAGATTCTACCAAATTTTATTCGTTTCAAAGCCCCACCGCCAAAATGCTTAGTTTTGATTGGCTGATAAACCCACGCTATGATATTAGGGCGCAATTATTCCATTCCAAGCCGGAAAATCTTGCTGACAACAGCCAGATTTCGATCGTCGAGCTTAAAAGGTCGCAACGGAGTGAGAAAAACTGCAGTAAGAGGTAAAACTAATATAATAGTCGAATAACTACCAAGCAGGAAGCTACGGAGCCATAATTTGTTAGTTTTTCATAGTAAAAACCGGACTGAAGAAATAAAAAATAGATGACGCCATGTTGTGCAGATATTGTTAGTTATGGACAGGCTTTGTAAAGTGCATCAGTTTGCGAGTTTTCTTAGGAATCTATAAACAGTT
Source organism: Thermobia domestica (assembly GCF_964235325.1). NCBI lineage: Eukaryota > Metazoa > Arthropoda > Insecta > Zygentoma > Lepismatidae > Thermobia > Thermobia domestica. The sequence goes on along the minus strand of NC_137463.1, from coordinate 38,012,127 downwards.
TCGGAGGAGTGGTGTTTTCTCCCTTAAAATATTCTTATCCTTAAAATTATTCCTTTTCTAGTTACGTAAGGCCTGCCTCACTACCGTTTGTGTTCGTGTATGTAGTGGATGTGATTTCTTTTTGTATTTATTTATTAGTAACATGGCGGTATTTAATTTTGTGGTAGTCAGTCCAGTAATCACAATGCACGTGTAAATTTCAGTAAGGGCTCCTATCTAACTCCCAAATTGGGAGTCCGGCTTCCAGCGGGATGAGTTGAACATGTAGTTTGTTCCGGGTTCCTGCCCCTTCAGGGCAGGGGTCCTATTGCTAGCTAATACTCCGATATGTCCCCTCAGGGCATCGATTAAATAGGTCGAGTAAAGAATATGATTTGGTAAATATAAGGGCCAGTTGGCCCTGTTCATTTCTTTCCTTTCGTTACCTTTCATAGAGCCGATTTAACATGGTGAAATCTGAATGATTTCTGTGTATATTTATTAGTATAACATGTATTAATGTAGTGTGTAGTATGAATGTGGCATGATGTGTCTTGTAGTTCGAGTAGTATGTGTATATTTGTAATGTAGTATCAGTGATAGTGATAATTAAGTGATGAAAGAGTGTGTTGGACAGTGTAGTATTTACTATGCGATAAATTTTGATTACTCCGTCATTAAGTGAACGTAATATAGTATAATGATTCCGTGTACAAGGTCACTTTCAGTTGTTCAAGGGTTGATTACATCGTCGCTAGCCCTAGTGTCAAAAGTCAGTACTAACCGCCATTCTTCTGTCGAGGTGCTTAGTGATTTAGTTTCCGTGAAATTGACCTTTCTTTTCGAAATAAAACCTAGAAGGTATAATTCACAGCCCATATGAATGTACAGTTAGGTCAAGTGACCCAAGATTAATATATTCTGAAAGTTTCAACATTCTGCATAGTCTAGAAATCTAAATATTTAAATAAATAAACAATACGTAAATTTTTAACAGAAGTCGGGCGATATGATGCTAGTTCTTCGCTTTGAAAATATATTAAATGTCCATTTTTCTTCGTGGCTGTAGAATTTCATTGTTGATGCAGAATTTTATAAACATTAGACATTATCGCAGATAATTCTATTTTCAGTGAACATACATAGGATTTTTTTCTTTCTTCTTAATAAAGCTACCAGGTATTACATAGTATTGTGTGTGGGATGAAAGAGTCTTGGGTTCGAGTGAGGTTGTCGTGCGGTGATCGGAGCGGGAAATGTTTGTAGTGATTATAGATTTTAAAGTATTATGATGAAATGTGTAAATAGGCTGGGCGTAGATAGAGGAAACAGGGTGTTTGTAGAATATAGCGTCGTGGCAAATGAATATTAATGTGAATATGAATATTAATAAGTATATGAATATTGTAGTAAATGAATATAGAATATAGGACACCCATATAGTTAAATATATAGTAGCCCAGTGAATACTTCGCCGCGTGTTGATATAGATATTGAATAGATACGTGTAACTACAAACATCTCAGGTTCTGACCCCTGCACCATAATATCACGCGGACCGGAGGGCGATATATAGTCGGACTACGGTAATACTTTGTAGTTTATGTGTCATAATAGTAATCAACCATAGTAATACCATCTGATAGAATGGGTAGCATCATATAATCGCTGACTAGACATATTGAATAATAAATTATGAAAAGACAATAGTAGTTAGACAACAGGGCTGTAGTGAATCATATCTTCTGGTCGGTTTTAAAAATAGAATGTACCACTCCGTGAGATTTTTTTTTTCTTCACGTTACCTACTCAGGCTAGCTTACAATGTTCATGGAGGCGACAGCTCTGACTGGGTACAGAATCAAAACAATTAGTTATTGAAATTTATTTTCGCGTACCCGGATGTCGACCCCTAGTCCCTTTAAGTATTTTCATTTCTTTTCTTAGTTTAATTAGACGAGGGAAATTAACGACATCCCAGACTGTGGCGTGTCTGCGCGGGGTAGCTATCGGTGAGGTTTGGCATAGAAATCACCGATCCAAAATTCAGTTTATTTAATTTTTTTTTATTTCGGCAAATCATTAGTTAGGGATATCTTAGATAATACTTCTATTCTAGTTTCATTACTGTCCTCGAACCTTCTTAGTTTTCCTAAGGGGTCGAATATTTTTTTTTTTACTTAGAGATTTCAAAATTGGGGACGCAGTTACCTGGTCCCTTTCCCCCCCTCCTTTTATCCTGCTGGTCTGGGCCGGATACGGGGATCGGATTTCAATCTTACAAGCCAACTCTTGTGGGATTGGGATCTGATGGACACAGAACTTGCATCCTTGGCAGCAGGGCGCCCCTTGAGTCTACGTATTTGAGTAGACCACCCTTTTTGGCATGTTAAGAATATTTTGGCTATGGATTTTGTTGAGAGCGAAATTCGACTTCTAACTTTGTAGCGTTAGTTATTTCTCACTTAAGTCTTTGGCGCCCCTATTCTTCGTCTTCCTTCTTCTCTATCTCTCTCTCTGTCTTCATTTCTTCAAGTTTTTTTTAATTTTTCAACCTTCCCCCCCCCCCAAGATTTTGAACTTGTTACTTACGATTTATTTAACGTACAACTCTGATCTGAAATTACCAGCTGAGACGTTGCAAGACACGATTCATGAATGGAGTAGATAATGATTGGGTCCTCCATCACATTTTGACCTATCGCTGAAATGAACAAAGACTTAGTATTTGACGACACTTCGATTACGTTCTTTCACCGTCGTTCCTCTTAAGTTTTTTTTTTTTTAATCCGTTGGTCACTTTCCTTTCTGTTTTGGTTTTCGATTACTTTGTAGTTAATCTGGGCCCAGAAATTGTATTTTGATTTACCTAGTTATATCTAGAAATGCTCTGTGTTACGTGCCTGCCTCACAAAGTTTTTTTTTTCCTTCATGATTTAAACACGAATTGATTATATAAAAGTTAAAAATTTATAGACGCGCGGTATCAGATAAAATTTAATTTGTTTCCAAATGTAATGTTGGAAGTCATTTGTTTTCTTGGACAATGTTGCAACCTTGTAAAATTTTATTGTTGGGGATGATTAATTTAAATGTGTGCGCATTTATTATAAATATATATATATAGAGAGAAATAAATACTTCGAAATGTATGTGTAATTAGTATGTGAATATGATGTTAAAGTAAAAGTATGATATTAAATGTATTATGAATATATGTAAGAGCGCTCGTGTCTGTCCCCCTAGACGTGTATTGGTTGCTATAGTTTACCAGAAGTCTTCCGACGAATTTAAGAATGTAGATTTTGTTAAGAATACCGCCGTGCACTTAAGTAATTTTCCTTTTCTTCTGAATCAATGTAAGTGATAACCTCTGTAATTATATAATGGCATGCATTGAAAAAATATCGGCAGGTCTAAACGTAACCCACATCATAACGAATATTATCCCTGAACAATTAACCTAAAACCATTGTGGAAAGTGTACCTTGAATCCGTCTCACCTTCATATGTATCCTGTGACTTGACCAGTTTTTTTTTTATCCTCAATTTGAACCATCATACTCCGTACACCTGTGGAAGATCATTTTTTTTTAATCCGAACCATGTATAAACATATACGAAAGTGATCCTAATGAAAGGTCTCGTGAAGTGTCCCAGTGTTGGATAAATAACTTGAAATTATTCGATTAATAAATTTGGAAATAGACCGTCTAAGAGGAGAAACTTCCTCTAGTGAAAGTTATTTTCTCGAAATCCCTAGATGGGTATAGACGTAGCAGTGTGCGATTGCAGATATAAACTGTTACCAGTTACAAACCAAATATAGACGACGAATGGTTTTGTAAACCAATAGATATATATATATACATATAGAGATATATATAAATGACCACAAACTAAGTTAAATGGAGCGAAACGTTTTGGACACTACGACTAGTGCGTGAGTTGTGATTTGGACGCTCAAAATTATTAATAGTTTAAATCTCGACGTGAGGTAGAGACTCATATAAGTTCTAATACACCAAAAAGTTTTTTTTTCTTCCCTCTTTGTCCAATTTTTTTTAAGTGAAATAAGTTTTTTTTCTTTTGCGTATGTCGCAAATCATCATTTTGCTTTAGCATGCCTAAGATATGATACGTGTAATTATTTTTTTTTCGTTCTTTTCCATTTGTCAATATGATTGAATATATAAAATTTACTAAAATATAATACTATGTACTCTATTAATATATAACCAAGAACTTGTGCTTTTAATATTTTCTTCATAATTATTTGTTTTGTCCTTTTTTTTTCACTATGAATGTAATAAACTATTTGTACCTTTGTAGTTAGTTGGTTTCCTTTAAACATATATACACTGTCCTGAGTGAGTGAGCGTGTGAATGCATGATAGATTTAATATAAGTAATTTTAGTGATATCATTTGTCATATTAACATCTGTAATATATGTGTCATGTTTTAATATATGTGTTAAGGTAAATAACCTAGGTCATGAAGGACCGTCACTAATGGTTTAAATCGGCTCGAGGAGTGAAGCAAAAATAGCAGGATAAGCCTAAATACGACATCTTTCTTCCAGGAAGTTGAGACTTTTATTGATGCGATACATAAATTTATATTGAGTTGATAAGTTTGATTTTTTTTTTCCCTCGGCTAATTCATATGTGTGGTCGATCCTAGAGGACAGAGTTCAGATGCTGGATAGTTATCAATCACCGGTTGGAATAACATTACAAAGAATTAAATATCACTTTTCTCATTTCCAGGTCTAGGTCTGGGCAACCCCATGATCGTGGTGCCTGGAGCTAGGTCTGGGTAGTATGAGGGAACATGTGTCTATTCCGAAGCATTCCAAAATTGATTAGTTGTTAATAACATTTAGAATGATTCATCTTTCAACGACTTTCCCGACCTTTTACTATATTTCCGGAATTATCCAGTAATCTGTTTCTCATTAAAATACCCTATTTCTTTTCTTTCTTCTTTACCTACCTCCTTCTTTTACCCTTCTACTTTCTTCTCTTTCTTTCCTATTTCTAAATGAAAGAAAACGGAGTCATGATTGAGAGTAGTCGCTATTGGCACGGTCAATAAGTTGTTTCGATGAGTTTTCTTCGGGAGTCCGATATGGAATAATTAACAATAACAAAAGGTTTATTGGAAGTTACTCTATTGGAAAATAATCTGGATTTCAATCAGTAAGTGATCTTTCGTAATCGTCCTCGTTAAAGAAAATTAATTTCAGCGACTCCTCTCCAACTCTACATTAGCTCTTTTATCTTCGTTAATTTTTGTTTTCTTTCAATGGAGCTATTTTACACAGGGGGTGGGATAAAATGGTCATTCACAATAGGTCAATCTATTTGCACATACAACTTGTTTGGCAAAACTGCACGGCTTACACTCTTTACATTTGTAGAAGAAAGAATAAAGAATATTCAACTGCAAAATCATCCACTCTCCATTGATAGCAACGTTGCTATTTCAATTTCATCCTTCAGGTGGCCATTATGCTTCCACTTCCAATACCTTGTTGTTACAATATTAGAGAGGAAGGTACATAGAACAAACGTACCAGTGTATGACAAATTATATACTTATAGAGTAGGGTCAAATCACTGCAAGTAAATTGCTCTTAGTTCTAGCGGGAAAGTCACAGCAACAAGTTACATGGTACACTAGAGTCCCTAAAACTAGGCTCAATGTGGATCGAAGGGTGGCCGAATTTTTGAAAATGCCAGGTTATTGGAAATGGAGTTAAAAAAGAATAAATACGAATTTTTCTCACAAAATACAGTACAGGTACTGCTCTTGTATAAATTGGTTGCTTGAGAATACAACAGAGAATAAACTACCCAAATACCCTTAAACAAAGGAAAAGTATGTAGCTTATGAAGGCATAAAGCCTGTACTCTAGATGAAAATAAAAATTAATGAATACACACTGTACAGTAATTTACCTGATAAGACAGACCTCAGAAAAATACTTTATGAAGCGATAAAGCTGTCTATAATCAAAATTAACTAGTTGACTTTTCAAGGGGTCTGCTTGTGGGTTTTTTCGCCCTGCCAGAATGTAACCGAGTTATCTGCACTGTCGGGTTATCGAGTGTTGAGTTTAAGGGACACTGCTGTATACGTAAAATGGAGTATGAGAGCTTACCATGTAAGGAAATACATAGAGAAAGTACGACCGAAATTTATGTCATATATCATGGCAAATAAACATTTTGTGTTAATTATCGTACCTAAAATGTAAGTGTGATCAAAGTGTACGATATTACTCAAGTAATGATAAAAGACTGAAAGTGTTCGATAAAATCAGTGTCTGTAAGGAAAAGGAGAAAATTAGATGGATAGAATAACCCCACAGAGAAAGTGTTATCGAAAGGTGGAAAAAGCAGGATAATAAGTTAATATACACTGTAGAAATAGTTGAAAAGAAAGCTATTTAGGACATTGAAAGTTCGGGAATACTCATCCTAGCTATTCATCACAAATTGTTTATAACATTTTATGGAACAAGTCTTTCACCTACCTTCTGCAAATTGACAACTGCGTTTAAAAGCTTTTGGGTTTCTTATCTGAAGTTTGTCTGATAGCCGTTCTTGTATACATGCATAATACATACATTATGTTAGAAATAGATTAACTTGTTGCTCATGTATTTCAGGGTAGCTCAATTTTCTGCAATGTAATGGGCTTACAGAAAGAACTGTGTGTTGGAAAAGATCCTGAGTTGTATAGACCTGAACGATATATAGACGCCAACACAATGCCCCCTTTCGGCCAAAGTCTTTTATATAACTTTGGCTTTGGTAAGTATTCTCGTACATTTGTATTTCTTTTATTGTTATTATTTTTAAGGGAACCACGTGCGGTAGATCAATAGAACTAATAGATTACACTATTAAGTTCTATAGGTAATTGGCAGGAACTATAAATTAGATATAAAGAAAATATTATTTAGGGGTACCACAAGAATGTGTGCTAGGACCATTGTTCTTTTAATTAATAATTAATATTTATTACTGATGTGGTGGCATTCGTTTATAGCGCAGAATTTACATCTAACACGTTCCTAATAATAAAATCAACATATTTCTTTTTTTGGTATCTGTGGTAAAATTGTGAGTCTCTTATCAGGATCAAGCTATATGAAATGTTGACCTAGATCTTAAGAAAGAATCCAAACCATTATAATGAGTTTAAGTTTTTAGAGATCTCTCATCGACAATCAAACCCAGACCCTCGTGAAGCGAAGGCTTTTGCGTTAACCACAACATCAATGGGAAGGGCTCGAACAAACATGAATATGCAAACAAAACTTCGACGAATCCCGCAATATTATCCAAAGATTATCTCACGAAAACAGCATTTAGCCAATGAATCGAAGATAAAATGCGAGTATACAAGATGTGATAAAAATAACTACGGTGTATATATAGTTGCAAAGTGCCACATATCGATGTTGTATCCAATCGTTCTTTCAGAAAAAAGTGTTCCGGGGGCACACGTAGTATTCCGGGGGGCACAGCTGGTACTATTTTATTTATTATTATATTATAAACGTATTATTTTGGTCTCGTCCGGGGGGCATTCTCAGAGGCCCGGGGTCAATGCCCCCAAAGGAAGTCTGGAATTAACACTGGTTGTATCAATTCGGACCCGTATCAAGGAGAGGTGTAGGGGGGCCTAAATTTTAGCTTCCCCCCTACAATTTTAACGGTAGGCTTGCAAATGAACTATAATATGGTGATGAACTATAATAATGTTGGATCGGGCCCCCCTAACTTCAGCAGGGCTCTCCCTACATTTTTGGACTGGCTAACAGCCTGTATCCATTTCAACTAATATGCCCGATAGTCTAAACTTTTGTTCAGTCAGTGGCGAATTTGAATGAATTTTGACATGTTAATTGGCTTCCAGAGGCAGGATAGTGAGGATGTGTTAAAAGTGTCTGTCGCACGTCAACATTAAGTTTTATTCTAAGCTGCAAACAAAGTGCCAAAGAAGCTAATGAAATATCAAAATCATTGTATGGCAATGAAGCAGTGGCAAGATTATTTACAAGTGGTATGAGAGATTCAAAAGCAGCAAGAAGTAGGTTGAAAACGAGAGGTTCTTCGACGTCAAAAACAGATGACAAACAGTGGCACAAATGATTTGTTCAAACATGGGAATGACTATTTGAGAGCTTTCCGAAGAACAAAACATCTCTTATGGGTTCCTAAACCGCCGATTAAATGGGCAAATAGCTTCTTTCTTCACCACGAAAACGCGCCATGCCACACCTTCCTTTTGATCCGCGAATTTTTGGTCGAAAACATATTTCTATTTATCCACTCCCTGTGCTCTCCAGATACAGCACCGTCTTAAGACTGGTAGGGAATATCCCCCAAGTTCGTGTTGTTTTGATTAGTGAATGTCAGTACAAAATCATTTTTTAACTGTGATATTCATATCTTCATCACAATTTTCTTAATTCCCTCTTGTACATGGCGTGTAACTTTTTTTTCAGTTCAGTCTCGCAGTGAATTGATTTCTTCTGTGTACCTACCTGCACCTATTTTAATAATGGAATGATTTATCTAAAAAGTATCATCAAGAAAATAGCGTAAAATGTTCTTAGACTAGCTGCAAACCAATATTACATTCTTTATATTTTAATGGAATTAGTAATACAGGTCATGGTTTTTACACTATTCATATAAAAAGAATGCTTCTGTATCACCTATCTGTTATGCCAATTATAATATTCACAAAAAAGCGTATATCCTGTAAAATCTTTATCACTATTACCGCACTAACTACTTATATGTATCGTTCTTGTAGATACACGCTTGAACATACTATAGATGATGTATCGCATATGATAATTTTACTAAATTATAATTTATACGTTTCTTTCGTATAACAAACTCAATAAATACAGTATGGTATCAATTTTCTGTCAGTGTCTATTTAGCTATTGTCTCATCTTTTTAAGTTCTGATCATGTAAAAACAATATTTATGTTACAGGTCCAAGACGCTGTATAGGTGAGAATGTAGGAAAAATGACAACATTCACTTTCTTTGCGATTCTTATGCAGAAGTTTAGTCTACATCTTCCAGCATCCCAGAAGATGCCTTCATTGGAACATATCGACGGACCTGGAATAAGACCAAAACCATTTCGTGTCTTGCTTAAAGAAAGATTCTGAGTGTTTTCACATTTGAATAATATTAACTGTGAGGAAAGGCGGAAAATAAGTTTCTATTCTTCTGCTTCTCTGAGATATGATCTGTTTAATGAGAGAGCCTTCCATACGTCATTTGATGACAGTGATCAAAATTTTGCATTGCATTTTAAAGAGAAAGTTTGGATGAACGATTCATTCAGTACTCAGCAATTATGTGGATTAGAACATATAATAATTAGTGATATTGACAGATGCTGAATAGAACTTAAATATATATTATTTGCAAAAAGTGACCAGACCTACTGACATGTTCCGTTTTGCCGATGTACAACAATGCGAGATCATATCAGTTTGGAAGGAAACCCGGATTTCCACCGTCGCCTGTTGGGGCTTCTTGCCCATCCGCCGTACAGTGCTCATCTTGTACTTAGTGGCTTCTATTTCTTTCTGGCGTCGAAGAAGACTCTAAACATAAAGGACTTTAGAAACAATGACAAAGTGTAGACAGCGGTGTGTAGGACATGCGTTTTTTCATCAAACCTTTAAAGTTGTAGTACAGGTGCATCGTCATCCTTTGATTTTATGTCGGATTTCGAAATACGAGATCTGGCTAAACCAAAAGTGCTATTATTGCCACAAACTTACAAATTAAAGGTGATCCTCTTCAATATAATCCCTTCCCCTTTCTATACACATTTGCATATGAAGTTCCCATTATTGTAGGCAGTTGTGTTAAACTTCAGGTGCCACCGTGTTGAGTAGCGCTGCCGTTTCCTGCTTCATCTCTTCTAAGGTCTGAAAATGTGTTTTTCACTTTCGGAGAAAGAAAGAATCATTTAATGCTAAGTCCACTGAGAAAGATGCGTGTTCCAACACGAGTTTTCTTAGCAGTCAGAAACGGCTTAACGGCCAAAGCAGTATGCGAAGTAGCATTGTTGTGATGCACAATCCATTCATTGTCCTTCCACAAGAGCGAGTCTTCTTTCTCACGCGTTCCCACAATTTCACCAAAACCTTCTGGTAATGCTGCGTACCCATTGTCTGACTTAATGGTATCCATTCAATCAGGAGCAGGCCATTGATATTAAAAAACACAATAAGTAGGACTTTCCCTTTTGATTTGCTCATGCGTGCATTTTACATTCGCGATGATGAGGAAGTTTTCCACTGCATGAGTTGCCTTTTTGTTTCGGGATCTACTGAAATATCCACGTCTTGTCATCAATGACGATTTCCGTTAACAAGTCCTGTTCTGCTTCCAGACGTTACATTGTGTCACTGCAAGAGAGAAGTTCTGGTTTTGTATGACATATTTTGGTACCACTTTAGATCAGACTTTGCGTATATTCAAATGGTCGTGCCGAATTGCGCTGACAGACTCTTTATCAATGCCCATCATTTCTATCATTCAAATACTGAACCTGTGATCTTAACCTGGCAATGTTCGTCACTTTGCTAAATTTTCCTCTGTTGATGATCTGGTCTTTCGTCATCATCGACAATCTACCATCCCTGGCTGTGCCACTCAAATACTTGCGTACGTTCCACCTTATTATTACCGTTTACGTTTTGCAACAGTTTCACATACTCACGCGATTTCTTTAATTTAACAAGAAATTTCAGGTCAATAACCTGCTCAATTTTTACATTGCACATCTCTGTCTTTAATCGCTACTGACAGACTAAACGCGACTAAGAGCGACAATTCATATATATATATATATATATATATATATATATATATATATATATATATATATATATATATATATATATATATATATATATATATATATATATAATTCTCTTCTCGAAGGTTCAAAGTTGTTCTGCGCTCATGCTGGCCTCACAGTTCGACGTATACTTTTGACAGGATTGCCAGTCCCATTATTTTGTAAACCAAGTCTCGTAAATTATTTTCTTGTATTCAGACATCTGTTTGCAGCCGCCATGAGGAACTTATTTTCCGACGTAATATCGCACTATATATTGCTCAGAACTTAATTATGTAATGTAATTATTTAATCTTATGAACCTAACTGAATTGAAGCATGTGTACTACCCTATGATATAGGCCTAGTTTTCAATTAAAGATACGACTCGTAATAAATCTGCCAAAACATATGTAATTCCTCAAAATCAGTCGTATAATTTACAGCTTGAATCTGAAAATGTGAATCAGTTGTACTGGAAAATGGTATGTGGTATTGTAGGGAGAGAACATATTTAACAGGTAACTTGTATATATTTTGTATTTACCCGATGTAATACACACACCAAATTGAGGGGCTGACCGAAAGAGGAGGGCCAAACCACACGCCAAAGAAAATGAGATTATGGTTTAAATACGTTGCACTGTCGTCTGTCTATGAGATTCCGAAGTCTATGAGTCTGTAATTTGTTCCCTGTGTCTTCAAAAATAGGATTAAAAATATGTGACGGTTTGCGGCACAATTACTCGTGTTCTGAGAGAAGTGGTCAAACCACAATCCAGCTGGAACGACCAACCAGAATACATGTTTGTTTGTAAACAAAGATGTCGGAGTCTGGTTGCATGCTACCAAACACAACGGCAACAAAAGGTCGTAAACGTGTTTTAAATGGGGAACAGTGGAAACGAAATGTGACTAAAAAGGAATGAAATAGTGGACAGCAGTACAATATGAAAAATGCTTGCATGCGTACGTGGCCAGAAACAGTTGCATCCCTTGGCTCATCTGAAATTTCTGCTTGCTTCTTTGCTATAATTTCATCTGAATCCTGGCCATGTTGTACACAAGGAAAAACTGTGTTTCTTTACGGAGTCCTGGTTTGGACAAAACATGAACATTACCATTTTCTTATTGTACTACATTCTGGTTCACTCACCCAAGTTTGAAGAAATAAGTCACTACTATCTGGTTCCAAACCATACCTTTCTGCCGTGGGAAGTCGGTTTTGGAGTTATCGAGAAAGAAATTCAGGAAAGCAAGTCATATATACATGCCTGAACAGTGATACGATCTTGTTGGAAGAGCCAGTGTGCAGGATCCATTTCATGTAATACGTATGTCAATGATATGAAAAGTGTACAGTCCATTTTCAAAGTGTTATTCAAAGATGCAGTCGATGAATCTCGCAGTAAGGTGAAAATGTGAAAGGTGAGGGCTGTCAGAGAATCGGCAACAAAACCTGTTTTCTTCTTGGTTAAGTACATCTACTCATATGTTGAGGTTTGAAAAAAACGTCGTGTGTTCAGGAACAGCCAGGCACAGGACGCAAAGTGTTATCTAACCTATTATATTTAGTGAGTATTGACCAAACTTTCAGATATCATCACTGCAAAATATTTCCTTTACATTAGTAATATCCGTTCACTACTCTTAATACAACACACATTACATAATGTATTACAGGTTAAAAGTTGAACAGATATCTGTAGAATGGTATACAGAAATAAAAGAACCACCTTTACAGGGAAAAATGCAGTAATTTGTCCTACACTTTACCCTGCGATTTCTCGGAATTTAGTTTTTGTGGCTTGGTCCCCTCTCTCAGTCTGCCCTACAATTATATATCGGAACAGAGTTTCTGGTGACCTATTGTTATGTCACACAATCATTGTTAAAGAAATCACTGTACTACCTACATAAAATAAACTTTTGTAATGAAAACTTAAATAAATAATTTAATCCTCGTTACACTGTTCGTCTAACCTTCCGTTATTAGGTTCCGAATACCTCAAAACTTTCTCGTAACACGACTTTCTATGCAGTCTCCATAGTTACTCTCATATGTGCGTTAAAAGACAACTACCACTTGTTTTATGACATAGTTGAAGAGATTCAAAACGTATAAATTTACTAATAATTGCGGTAAATGACTACATTAAATTATGCCACACGTCTTAAACGTAAGTATATTGATATGTTTTGAAATACATGTAGTATTAACAGGTTGATTGCCACGAAACCAGAAAATTGGTCTCAAATACCATCCTTTGTGAAGTCGTCATACTCAGGTTTGGATCTCACCAAAATTACTTGAAGTTGTGGCATCTTTATGAGGGATTCACTAGAAATTTTCTAATGTATATAAACTAGTTGTACAAACTCCTGAATTTGCCCTGCACCTGTATAGCAAAGCGTCAAGAAGCACTAGTTGTTCATACCTCATAGAAATGTCTTAACATGTATCTAACTAATTTACTGATTAATTTTTACGCACATTATTTATATGTTAGAAAACTTGAGAAAGGGCTATGAAGAATATGGGATGGAAATAAATGTTAGAAAGAAAAAAGCCATGGTGATTGGAACGGAGCTTTCGGTGTTAAATATAGAGGTAGGAGGAGAGAAAATAGAACAGGTTACTAGTTTCCGATACCTGGGTAGTATTGTTAGTGATTATATGAAGTGTAAACGTGAAACAAAAGCAAGGATAGAAATGGAAAGAAGCTTTTTGGAGGAAGAAAATGCTATGTTGTGGGACGCTGAATGAAGAGTTGAGAAAAGACTCATAAAATGCTTCGTGTGGAGTATTCTTCTGTATAGATCAGAAACATGGGCGTTGCGAAAAATGATGAAAAACGAATGAAAGCTTTCGAAATGTGGGCGTTGAGAAGAATGGAGAGAATTTGCTGGATCAAGCGAAAAACTAACGAGAGTTTGTTAGAAATTGTAGGGAAGAAAAGAACAATTTAAGACATTATTAAGAGGAGGAAGAGAAACTGTTAGAACATTGACTAAGAAGAAACTATATCATGAGGGACGTACCCTTCTCCAAAGCCTTCCTATTTCAAATGTGTCATCGGAAACTATGCGAAACATACCAAATGTTCCACCCCCGCCATCATCTTACAGAGGAAACCCTCTCTTTGCTTTGGGGAAAGAAGTGAATTACTTTGGTCGTGTTGCTAATTTGTCGTTCAGTCGTTTAGTCTTGACGAGTGGATCTCGTATGGCATATAGAATGGGTGACAAGACACTGTACATCGAAATGTGTGAAATAATTCATTGTGGTAACGCTTTAGCACCTAACTACTGAAAGATCCCGGCCAAAGCAATTTCTCCTTCTCTTTGGAGGAAGTTACGGAAAAACACACATCGACACCATCGCTAGCAGGGACACGCTTGAAATAAAATGGCTCTAGAGGGTATAGTAGCAAGAAAAAAGAGAAAGGTGGCGAAGGAGTCTAGTATTAGTAGAAGATATCAAAACAAAAAAATCATACCTGAAAACGAACATGTGGAAAACCATGGAGCATGGAAGCTTTTCAGATGCGGCAAATGACATGTCAATACTGGCAGAATACCTATGATGATGATGATGATATTTATAATTTACTCGTTCTGTTACTTTAAAGGATATCAGCTTAATAGTTCATGATTTTTTTGGTTAAATTTAATTATGTGCAAGACTTTGCTTTATCGGAGATGAAGGAAAAAATGTCTGTGAAAAAAATGTAGTGATCAAAGTTGTAAGATCTATATAATGATGTCTGCAAGTTGAGTGACCAAAAAGCAAAACCACTTTGTGCAATATTGAATCTTATGGATTGCTATTGTAAATACTACACTCAACTACGATACCCAAAAGCGGGTCTCAAATTTAAATTGCCGTTAAATTGTCTCTAAGTTTGTTTTGTTTGAGTAATCTGAAGAAATTCTCCATCCATATTTGCTACCCACCCCTATATCGCACTTACATTTTGTTCATAGCAGTCAGTCTAATAAAATATAAACGTGATTATTGAAATTATAATTATTATGAGTAATAGATTTAAATTACACTTGCACTTTTTTATTTATGTCACTGACCTTCTAGAAACATATGTTTGTGTTATTAACAGTATATAGTTGTTTATTTTGGGTAAATGGAAGAATGACTACAAAAGTGAAAGATGAATTGAAATTAAATGACGATTGGTATATATTTAGTATACTTAATTAATCTATTTATATCGACCTATATATAAATGAAAGTGACTACATTTATGAGTTAGTAAGTCTTAAACCACTGACAGACCTCGATCTAATTTTCAACATAGATTAGGTTCAGGCCTGGAATGGTTTCCATAATTTCACTTTGATAGTGAAGGGGAAATTATATATAGGGTAAGTTTGGGTGACAGTTCTGATGTTTCTTTCTTTTACTGCTACCCCGCTAAACAAAATTATCTAATACTTCGTCATATTATTTAACGATATGTTGGTATTCATGTACGGGGCGCATCCAGAAATTAAGTTTCCCACGCGTCCCATAGCTAGGAAACCGTATGTTGCACGAAGAGACTGCGTGTACATAAGAGAGCAAGGTCCTAATAGAGCGCATGCGCCAGCAGAAATTCCCTAATTCTCTCAGTATCGACGTGGAAATGATTGAAGATTGGGGTTCCTATTCCAGCTCCCGCCGCGTGTGAAGTGCGAGCAGTGATAAAGTTTTTGAATGCACAGGGCACAGCACCGATTGAAATCAATCGTCAGCTGTATCGTTGCAAAAATGTCAACGCTGAACCTGTGCGCCTTGCTTTGTACTCTAGGGTCAGTTGCTTCAACACAAAACTTCTTCTTGATCAACAGGCACTCCGTGATAGTGGTGTGCAATAAAAAGCGGAAAATCTACAGGAACTCCTTGCTCATGCCCTTAGGCCCATGGACCTGGCACAGCTAACGATGGATTTCGATTGGTGCTATGCCCTTGCATTCAAAAACTTTATGACTGCTCGCACTTCACACGTGGCGAGAGCAGGCATAGGAACGTCCATCTTCAATCACTGCCACGACACTACTGAGAGCACTAAGGAAGTTCCGCTAGTGCATATGCATCAGGGTTGGCAAAAACCATGGTTTTTATTTAAAAAAAACAAAAAAACGTTTTTTTGTTTAAACCACGTTTTTTTGGTTTAAATCAGGTTTTTATGGTTTAAATGATTTGCTCTATATATTCATATCATATATGGACATAAATAAGTTTGTTTCGTCTTGATGTTATTATGCAACAACCGGGTTATGCTGGAAGGGGTCACATAACCTTAAAGCGGAATAAAAACCGCTTCTCGAGTTACATCCGAGAGAAATTGTCCTCCATTTGAACTCGGAACCAGGACTAATTGGCCACAAATGCGATACGTCTGCCGACTCACTCACGAAGGAATCCTGATAAAAAGATACGTTGTACTGATCATTACATGCTTCTTATTATACCTGTCAAGAGTCATTTCAGAAGGACAAAAAGATAAACAGTTGCACAAGTGAAACCATTACACAGAATTACATATGAACAATTTCAAAGTACTACGGAGCACAGAAGAACTAATTTAGTTCAAGTTAGTTAACAACGATTTTTATTGGTCCAAATTAAAGAAATACACCGACTTAATCTGCATATCAATAAGAAAAGTGAATAAAGATACGAATTATTTGAGTCCACTTTGGCTCAAACTAATTTATACACATATAGATACCAAAGATACTTATTTCACTAAATGCTTCTCGTGGGGTCTGTATGATCCCCCCCCCACACACACACACAAAGTACGGCATTTTCGATGTATTTTATCAATAGTAAACATTGAAACGAAACAATATTTAGAATTTTTCTTCGATTGCAATTACATAACAATAATAACAACTACAAAAAAAATCACAAAATAAACATTTATAAACTTGTAAAAAAAAAGTTGCTTTTGTAGTACAATCTTTTTGAGTAATGAATGGGGAATTTAGGTGTGAATATAATACGAATAATATACGGGAGTGAAACGTGATAACCCACAAATGTGTGTTCATCAAGATTTTACAAACACTTACACTTTTACGAACATTTTTTTTTTTTTTGTTTTTTGGTTTAAACCAGTTGGTTTTTATGAAAAAACCAGCTGGTTTAAACCTTGGTTTAAACCACCTTGGTTTAAACCAGCCAACCCTGATATGCATGCTAGGACCTTACTCTCTCACGTACACGTAGTCGCTTCGCGCAACATACGCGCGTAGTCGCTTCCTTGCTATGGGACGTGTGGGAAACTTACTTTCTGGATGCGCCTCGTACAACTGAAATAGTTTTCGTGGAATGGCATGTTAAGAAACAAAAAATAATTTTATGAAAGTTGACAAAATCTTCGATTTGCAAATTTGGAATAGTGAATCCGGACAGTAGGTTGGCTATTCCGGACACTGAACTTTGAAGGAAGATATATATACATGATAGATATATTGTAGTTTACTATCTTGCAACACTAACATTCTAACATATTAAGTACAGAATATAAATACAAATACATGATAAATACATACAAATTGCTAACGTAGCAATTTCTATACGAATTACTGTTGAAATATTAAGCTAAATGCGCAGTAGTTTAACTATCACTATAGCTTTTAATCATTAAACGTAGTACTGTATTCACATTTGTTTACTTTAAAACTACATTATACTTCTATTTTTTGGTAGTAACAGCTAGATTATTAGTAAAATGTATAACATGTATACACTCATACTAGCATTTATTTTTTTTTTTTTTGCGGTAATTACATATGCCAGTTTCGTGAACCACTACTCATAATTCAGACACATCGTGAACAGATAAAAACTGTTCCTTATCACCTCCCACACATCTTTCATGAAACCAGGTCTTACACACAGTACAGAATACCCAGAAACCGTATTTGCTTCATAATGGTGCATAATAATTCTTCCCCAAAAATCCACAGTTTTCTCACCCATATCTTCGATTTTGTTTGAGGAGGCAGTTTGAAACAAACTGCCTTTCATGATACTTTTTTTTTTTTTTTTTTTTTTTTTTTAGCAACGCCTGTTCTTAGGGATATGGGTTTGCGAGAAACAACAGCAGCAAAAGAGAGGAACTGTTCCCCTGAGGACTCTGAAGGCGACAGAGACCTGTTTGGGGATGAGTCTGACAAACACAGAAGAGGAATTGTTTCCAGATGCTGGCAGATTATGTTCATTCGACAAAAGAAATTCATGTTCCCCGATTTATTGCAGATCAAATGGGAACATACCAGAAGATGTAGCTATTTAGTAGTGCAGAATTTCTGAGCACCTTATGATTAGCATTTTGTAATTTAGTTGTGTTGGTAGATCCTAAGATATTTTATAACATTTTGCGGTTATCCCTCGGAGTCCATTTAGGGTAAAGAAAAATGAATAGACGCTAGACACAAGCAATAAACCTCACGTACTATTTAACACTCATAAACGAGAAGAGCGAGAGAAAAGGGAGTGTTCTGAATCATCTTAGTTCATTAAATACATTATCCGGATTCACCTTAACGTAATAAACGTGTCCGAATTCATCCTTCCCTAAACATCCGTATTCGCCCCTTTTGAGCACTGTAAACTTGTGCAGGCGTTGAGCAGGCGCACTCAAAGCAATAGAATTCTTCCAATATGCAACGAGTAAAGTAACGTCTTCGCTTCGATATATGTCTTACTTAACCATTTGCTGAAAACCACTTCTGGGTAAAACCCTAACATATTTCACTAGAAAGTTACATCAGGCCAAAAAACGTGCATACATTTAGGGATTTCTTCTTCTTTCTCCCACAGTTGAAACTACGTATAACACACTTCGCACTTCCACTAAGCACTGAACTGTGGGAAGGTATGGTGCTTCAAACAGGCGTCACAACAAGTCTCCATATTACACATACGAAGAACAGTATTATCACAAGCTTAGAATGTCCGGATTCAGCGGCTGTCTGGAATCACCCAAAATTACTATATATATATGATCGAAAATAACCGATATTAGTATCGAATTCATAGTTTCTGGAATTCCTAAGTTGATTGGTGACAGTTTTGGTGTCCTTTATGATAGAGTGAAATACGCGACAGAGAACTGCTGAAGCTCTTTGTATATTTTCTCCTGTTTTATATTTAGTTTTTTCGCAAGAGCTCTGAAAGCTCCTGCAGACAACCATTCTTCTTGATTTCCGAAAAGTGCTTGGAATCCAGCATTTGGAGTTCTTTTGGCTGCTGAAATCTATCACTGACACAAGTAACAGCTATACTCAGAATTTTCGTTGAAGTTTTTTATTCTGTATAAATAATTTTCATTTATATTTAAGTTCTTACCCAGTTCATCTGCCGCAAGCTCTCCTGACATTTTCTTCTTCTTTAAGAATCTTCTGAACGTCTTCTGGAAGTCTTTTTCTATCTCTACGCCAGATTGCGCAAGCTGTTATTCTTTTTCACACAAAATATTTTCGTATTTTTGTAAAGCATTAAACAGACATCTTTTGCCTCTTTTTTCTTCAGAAGCTGCTGCTGCATTGTCTACAAATCTCAGGTTGTAAGATAGTCCAATCAGTGAGACTGCAGGTATTTTGAAACATGTTCCGTTTCTGGAAACAAGTCCTGAAACACATAGCATATCATTACAGTGTTAAATTCTGTCCATTTATTCAGCAAAATTTAGCTTGAAATTTTGATTTTGCATTAAAACTCCTGTCCTGTACATCATCATTGAGGAACAATAAAAATGAAAGAAACCTTGATGATGATAGACAGACGTCCTCGTCTGGGGTTCATTTCTTGTAGCGAAACTCGTTAGTGTCGACTACCGCATTCAGTGCCTTGTTTTTGCTCGACCGTCGTGTTGCACCAACTTGTTGAACTTTTCGTAGTCTGTCATGTCCCTTATGGCTTGCATCAATTATTTTCTTCCAAACATCCTTTCTTTGTAGTATTTAGGCAGAATATGGCACTGGTTTCAACCACACTAAATAAGTTTGCAGCTTCAGTGATCCACTCAGTCGAATTTGTCATAACCAAATTAAGAGCATGAGCCATGCATTGGGTGTAAATGATTTCAGGATTATCCTTCTCCAGTAATGCTTTAACTCCTTTATAGCTCCACTCAAGTTATCAGCTCCATTAAAAGGGCAATTTAAATTTTATCAGACATCAAAACATTGTTGGCACAAAGTACTCTTTTGATTTCATTGTAAGTTACTTGTCTTATACTGTCACTGTTTACGACAACTGCTAACAGCCGCTCAAATACTTGACCGTTTGTAACGTACAGAATTACTATAGTATGCTGATTCAGCACTAAAACCATTATGCTGAAAATGCCCGGTTTCTTGGCGTCTTCCACTGTTTTCTCCTGGAATTTTGTAAACGTTTTTTTTATAGAAAATAAATGTTAAAAATGCGTTATTTTTTTCATTTTTGAGTTATCAAATATAGACCTACAAGATGTATTAACATCCATAAAGGACCAATCAGCCTGTGGTTAAATATGGACTCAACTACAAACCAGACTCCAGTCTTCAACGATGAAAGGGTCCCAACTGCCCAACATAATAAAAACAGGTCCCAGGTCCCAACAGCTCAAGATGATGAAAAAAGTGCCTAGGACCCGAACTACTCAATGAAATGAAAGAAGGACCCCAACTGCCTAATATAATGAATAAAGTTCCCAGGGCCACAACTGCTCAATGTAATAAAAGAAGTCCCCAACTGTCCAATATGTTGAAAGAAGGGCCCAAGGCCCCAGGTACAAATTAAATCAAAGTGTCTGATAATAAAAGACCATAGTGAAAGATGGACCTACCCACAAATCCAGTAACAAAAGGACCCTATTGAAAAAGATAACTTACTGATTGATGGAAGGATGGAAGAGGAGTATGTATTAGCAGCATAATAACAGTGATCTACCTAATTATTTAGCTTTCTTCTGTTTTAGCTTTTCTCTTTTTCTCTTTCTTTCTTTATTATTTCATCATTTTTTTGAGAGGGCCTAGGCCCCGATTGAGACCTAACGGTCCTGGCCAGTTCCCCCTGACTCCCGTCTTTCTAACTTTGTATTCTCGTGACATAGCCCAATCAAACTTTATCTATTGTTGACTTTGCCCTTACTTCTAAAATTCCATTTCTACCCCTGGATCAAAGTATAGTATGAAAAATATTCTGTGGAAAAGATTTGTTTAATTTTACTGTGAGAAGACATATATGGATCTGTATACAGGGTTAGTGAAAAGTATTGGGACAGAAAAATAATGACATGCGCGGACAAAGGGAAAATAAATCCTACAAATGGTATTATTGCAAACACTGAATTGATTTGGAGTGTGGTCACCATGGAAGACATCTTGAATTCCGCCATATTGCATAGCATACAATATTGTTTTAAATGTAAAAGATTATGATTTTACACATCAACTTAGGTTTGAATACTCTCACAAATGAGAATGTGAACTCATTTTTTACACATCATGTGTTTGAGACAGAGTGTGCTATGTTTGTCATGTGTATCTAATAGAATAAATGTATCATGATAGTGCAGTAACAAAAAGACTCATAAACGGAGGAAAAGTGAATGTTACAATTTGGCATTGGAGTAGAAACTGCGTTAAATTATTTAGTATACATCATGGCAGCCATCTTGAATTCCGCATATTGTATATTCCACACAATATTTTTAAATAGAAAAAGGTATGTGTTGAATTTTGATTTTGAGTTTAACGCAGTGGCGAGGCTTGAAAGGAGACAGGGTAGACAGCGTCTACCCTTTAGAATTTTATATGTATTAAGCCATTAAGCCTAAATTACTAACTTAAAATTTTGTAATTTAGATTCTTAGAATTTTCTACAATTTATTCTGAGCATTCTTTAATGCTTTCGTATGAAAGACAGAAGACAAAACATCTCGCGAAACCTTGAAAATTATTCCGCTGCTGCATCTATTTAAAGGAGCAGTTCGACTTAGAAATGCATTTTTTACAAATTATTTCCAATTGTAGAGTTGAAATTTCTAAAAGGAATCGTGTTTGTTTGATCGCGATACGTTCAGTCGTTAACGAGTAACAGGGGAAAATTTTTGTGATGACGTCATACGTGGTCAAGCAGCAAGATCAGGCTTCCATCACAGTACCAAGCATTTTGTTTGTGAGAGGTAAAGTAGCATATTTTAAAGTGTGATTTCCTTTCCCAGAACTGATTGCAATGACTTAAATGTCATCTGCATGTAGAATATGATAATATGTGATGGTGGGCTACACAAAAGTTTTATAAAACGTAGTTTGTCCTACAAAGCATAAATTTAGCGTTTCACAAAAGGAACTAAAATTCCGAAACCAATGCCATGTAAATAGATGGTGGACGAGATTGCTATAACACCTGCAGTAAGTACCTTCTAAAAAGAAATCATTCTCCCAATTTCAAAACATAAGTATGTTCATTTTCACGAATAGTTGCAATTTTTAACGCTGACGCTATAATTTTGTGCTTCAAGGTATGTACAGGAGCGCCACATATCAGGCAAAAATGAAATATCTGTGAAGTTTCCCAGAATGTGAAAAACTCTTTACCAATTAAATTTCTTTTATTTTTATCGCTCTCCGAGAGACAACTCTCATCACCCGTTTCATCATCATTGTCACTTGATACAGAAAACTTAAATGATGAATCAATGACCTGAGGAACACTGTCATAGTCACTGATTCCTTCTACAAGCCGGCATATTTCACTCCCTAATTCACATTGTATAGCTTATTTATAAAGCAGTATCTTCATAATCATGAGTGACACCGTCGCTATTACCTTCTAATGCCTCGTCTTGACTACAACCGTCAATTGCATTTTGTACGATATTTTTATGTTGGTAACTCGACATAGAGCGGTGCTTGTTCAATAGCTCGAATTCTAAACCTTTCAATAATATACTTGGAACAGCATTCAATCTCAGTTTGTGTGTAAATATTTCTCCTGGCATTATCCAAAGGCTGATTTAGAGGGCAAAAACTGGAGGGAGGTTTTCAGAACCAAGACTATGATAGGTATATCATGTTTACTATAAACTTTCAAAAATATCTCTAAATAATAGCTTAAATTATTTCTGTCACTCAAACAAACTAGAGGTTCCTAGGGCCCCCGCGGCCCCAGCCTAGATCCGCCAAAGGATTAGCTTTTCTTTCGGTAAACTTGCCTGCTCGAAGTCGGACTCTTCAAGATGTTTGGAACGCGAGTGTTTTTATTTGGCACAATTTTTTCCTATTGATTTTCTTGAGCCATAATTTATATCGATCTGCTGATTTCACACGACTTGGAAACGTAAAAGAAAAAGATACTTTATATCCTCAGCTTTAATCGCACGAGAATTACAACCGAAAACACAGCACGTGTTAGGCATTTCTACTTCACGTTACAGACACAGCAAGCGCAGCGTTAACACGTGTTTTCTACTTCACACTAGTGTTTCTTTAAGAAAAAATGTTACTGGGGGGGGGGGACTTAGTATTTGGAGAGGCACATTACTTTCACACAATACTATTATATTTATTAAATTGTACATGTATTATTTTGATCTCCGAGGGGCACTCTCTAAGCTCCGGGAGAGAGTGCTCCCCTAAAAACATATTTGGAAGAAACGCAGCTTCTCACAACACTACGTAATTACTGCTCTCTACTCTTTTCTATACTAATGGTGTAGGAAAAACAACTTACAAAAATGTCCCTCAAGAATCCAACACAAAGCAAGACTGTTAACTTGGATCAACCTATAGAAGCGTAGGATAAACAGCCAAGTAAGAAGTTAAAATCCATAGACTCGCGCTGTGTAGTAGTACCAGTGTAAAGACGTTTGCTGTTCTGTCTACGTTTACAGGGCAGCCTATCTTCATTTTAAGCTGGATTTGTAACTGACAGAAACAAACCGCTATTTCTTTTTATTTGTTTTTTTGTTTTTATTTTAAACCATCTTTCGAGCTCCCTTTATAAAATGTTAAATTTATAACGTACCCGTGAAGAGAATTAGTATATATATATATATATATATATATATATATATATATATATATATATATCTTCACAAAATATGAAAATTCGACAGGTGCGCCCTTTTGGCGCTCAAAAATCGTGTCTCCAACATCAGAATTAAAAAAAAAGAAGACCCCCTAACGAAAAGTTTAGATGTATTGGGAATTCTATCATTTTTATGTTTTTCGCGATAGTGACAAGTTCTTTTACATGTCCCGGTAAACGCCCCGCCCAGTTGAAATTTTGAAAAAGAAAGGAACGTTTCGTCTTGGTCTGGGGTCTGGATCAAGGTACCCGTTACCAAATTTTGGTATCTCGGTCCACTTGCCTGGTCCCATGGTGTACACGGACACAAAGATATTTAGATAGACACAGAAACAAACTCTACTTTGTTTATATTAGATTCTTCGCTCAATAATTGTGCAGATGAAAGATTTGAAAAATACAAAAATCTGGTCATTGTAGAACTAATAAATTATAGAATATTTAGTGTGCATCAACAAAATTTTTCATACGGCAAACTGAATGACTTGATATCCACCTTTCCTAATACTTTTTGTTGAGATCAGCTTAAGAAAGAACTTATCAACATATGTTCCGATAGTAACAAACACATTTCTCTTCCCGAATACTTGAAATATATTCTCAGTAATGAACCTCAAAGCATATATCAGGAAACAACAAAGCTGCTAAATATGGTATTCAGCTCCATTCCATCAATTCCAGTTTTTTGTAAACATTAAATGAGTGCCCTGAAAAGAGTGTAACTTACTTAACGAACAACATGACAAACTTTCTGAATTACGGACATTTACAATAAAGAACTTCGTGTGGGAGCTTTGTAGGATACCTGAACTCAAAGAAAGAGCTATTAATATTTTCGCCGAAATGAAGAACAGGGTATGGAGCTCATTTTCAAAACTGTAAGCTATTAGGTAAGATATTTGGTATTAGGTATTAATTTAGGTGTTGTGAGGTGCTTGGTTTTTTACTTCTATGTTTTCTTGTTTTTTGTTTACTTTGCAGCTCATTTCTAAAGTATTTAGAAACCTGTCTATGTTGGTCAACATTGGTTCCATAGAAAAGTGCCCAACTTAGACAGGTGGCCTACTTACAGAAAATAAGTGTGATTCGTGTATTTTTAGAACAGGATTTCTAACAGGATTCGATGTTTTTGTGTTCGTGTCCCTGTCGTTCTAGGTTAATAGAAAAATTAGCTAAGGTCACTGAGAAAAATTCGTTATCCGAACAGCGGTATAGTGTACAAGTATACGGGATCCTTATTTTTACTACAGAAATCAATACTTAATATACGTTATCCATACGCTACATACAAACTTCCCTCTTTCCCGCTTAGATGTTACACAATGCCGTTCCAGGGTGTCTGACATCTAACAGTCTTCCGTACATTACGTACGTCAGCTATAAGTTATATACGGCCATCTGTATGTGAGATCCTGACCGCCTACATACAGTCTTTTCATTCATGCGGAAAGTACGTTTATTCGGAACACTTATACGGAAAGTATGTTTAAAATATACTTTTCCAGTTATACGTTTAGTGTACGTTAAGTCCCAAAACTACAGAATTTACACATGTAACCAAGGTTTTTACGTACGCCACATACATTTTTTCTCAGTGTGCTAGTAAAATAAGTGAAAGCTACTAATAAGTAGTTAAGCAAGTTAATGAGGCACGTTCTGTGAATCAGTTAACTTTTAAAAACGTGGGCTAAGACACGTACCTACTGCCGTAAATTTCGTGGTTGGAAACGCAGACAAGGAAAGCCAATATTATGTCTTTTTTTGGTGAATATTTTTTTCTTTATTGCAGTCATTGGTATTAAATATATATTGAAATTAATTTGATAAGTAAGATAAGTAGAGGTAAGGATATTTAAAATTAATGAAGTTTTCGAAGAAATGAGAACTCCAATTGTTTGAATTTATGTGAGACTAGCAACAAAATGTAACCGATTTCGTAAATATATTGGTACCACGAGTTATATTATAGTTACCACAGTCGTTATGTAAAAATGTTCTTGATGCTTCGTGTCTCTATCTGTGAACAGTGTGAGAATCTCTTAGGTATCAGCCTTTTTATCAACAGTGAATTTCGTGCCTTTGCTCTTCATATTTCCTGAATTTGCCCTCCTGGGGATTCGCCCCCACACCCTCGCCTTTGCTCGGCCTACTTCCTCACAATTCTTAAGCTTACAATTCCCGAATTTCAAGTTTCCTTTCCTATTTCAACTATCTAAAATATAAGATTTTGTATTCCAGGAAAATGCCTATTTAAATAATATGGTGATTTCTTTATCTCCCTTTAGACTACTTAAAAATTAAAAATATTCAATTTTAGCAATTTTCCTGTAAGTTAGTCCCGTGAGGCTAAAATCGTGCCAAATTTCATCATTCTAATCCTGCCGGAAGTGTCTGAACATTTTGGGGTGTAGAAGATGTCCAATGTAAATAACATGGAAAAGGATTTTCTGTTCCCCATAAAACCACTCTAAATTTGAAAATTTTCATTTTTACTGTCTTACCTAGGTAATACTAACGAAAACGTTGAATCATAAAAAAATTCACGTTTGTATTCCAATTTCAAGTACCTAAAGTATGAGATTATAAGTCCAAAAAAGGCCTATTTAAATAGCATGGGGGATTTCTTCATCTCACCTTTAGACTCCCTAAAAATTAAAAATATTCACTTTTGCAATTTTTCGGTTGGTTAGTTCCGAAAAACTACAATCATGTGAAATTTAATCATTGTAGCCCTACTTTAAGTGTCCTATAATTTTGGGGTGTAAAAGGTGTTCCATATAAATACGCACCATGGGAAAGATTTTTCAGTTCCGCATAAAACCACTCTAAAGTTGTAATTGTTTATTTTTACTGATTTACTTAGGTAATACTAATGAAAACGTACAAGCATAACGAATTTCAATTTTTTATTCCAATTCCAAGTTCCTAAAACATGAGATATGTAAAAAAATAACATGGGAGAATTCTTCATCTTCCTTCATCATTTCAACTTTCCACGTCAACCGGAAGCACCCCTTTAATTTATGTCAGTTCATGTAGTTTTATATACAGTTAGAATATGTTGGTGGCAAATATTATTAACTTTACAAGCTATTTGAAAGGTATATATCATTGGAAGGAAAACCCGAGGCAGTATGAAACTGCGCATCATGCGCGTCATGTAATGAACTCCGTAATTTCGCAATGTGAAAACGTAGAACACAACTAAGTATATTAAAACACCAGGTATGTCTAGTGATGTAGCAGCGAGTATTCAGCATCAAAGGATTTGGGCCCTGTTGATACTCTTCCTATTTAGGTAATGAAAAATGAGATGTTAGCGATCGTGATTTTGTAGTTCGGGTAAATGAATTAGAATCTCGTTTGGATATAACTCTCTGACATATATTTAATAGAATAAATCCTCCCCGCTGTTCTAGTGGATAGCATGTGCGCTTTTCTTGTACAAGGTCTTGGGTTCGATTCCCGGTGGGATAGCCCTTGGGAACTAATGTTGCATAAGACACATTATGACTCCTTTAAAAATGTACAATTTTAAATTTAAATCCAGCAATATGCCACAATTGAGAATCCTAATATACGATATTGACATGGTGAACTACAAAAAGAAGTGAAATATGAACAAAAACACCAGAGGTACAAAAATTGCAGCCAAGTTCGTCAGCCTCAAAAAGTGTTGAGATGAGGATGGATGAGCCAAGTTCTCTGGCCACTGGATCTGAAAGGAACACTGGAACTTGGCGCGAGGTGTCAAGAAAAATGATGTTAAGGAACCTTAGGGATAGTGGTGGTGAGATAGTGGGCCTGGTGAGTTTTGTACCACCACCAGCCTTAGGAATATCAACTTTGCTAAAGCGCTAATTCACATATACAGTATACTACAGTAACATTGGTGGTTCGAAACCCAGACAAGGAAAACTTATATTCCTCCACGAAGTGTCAAAGTAAATTATGTTAACGAGCCTTAGGGATGGTGTTTGTGAGCGTGGTGGATTTGGGGGTCACCACTAGCCTTAGGGCTAAAATGTCCCGGCGGTGAAACTAGGAACATACATCTTAATGTATTCAAATATATTAGACACCTCGCGCCAAGTTCCAGTGTTCTTGTCAGATGCAGTGGCCAGAGAACTTAGCTCATCCATCTTCATCTCAACACTTTTTGAGGCTGACGAACTTGGCTGCAATTTTTGAACCTCTGGTGTTTTTGTTCATATTCCAACTTAAAACCCTTCATATTAAGATTACATGTAGATAATAGCCAAGAACTTCATAAAGACTGCTCTGATATGCTTAAGTAATGGGTTTGACGAATATTCACATCCGGCTTTCGAAGTGTTTCACAATAGATATGTAGGAACTGGCATGAACTTTAAACATATCAACATGCATTGAATTGAATGTCCTATTGAATTTAGTGAATATCCATTGTTTTCAATTTGGTACAATGCGAGGTTTTCACTTGATAAATCGATACATCACTTACAAAGTTAATACTAAGATGTCAAAATAGAAAAGAAAGGAAAGAAAGAAAGAAAGAAACAGAGATTTATCAATTGATTTAAGATACCAGTATGTTGAAGCCATGCATGTCATTGTGAGAACCTACAATTCAGTTCCAAAAGATGGAAATCAAATTTTAAGACTGGACTGGTACATTTAAACACACACACACACACACACACACACACACACACACACACACACACACACACATCTATCTATCTATCTATTACGTATACATATTGTAGTTTTTCGGAACTAACCAACCGAAAAATTGCAAAAGTGAATATTTTTAATTTTTAGGGAGTCTAAAGGTGAGATGAAGAAATCCCCCATGCTATTTAAATAGGCCTTTTTTGGACTTATAATCTCATACTTTAGGTACTTGAAATTGGAATACAAACGTGAAATTTTTTATGATTCAACGTTTTCGTTAGTATTACCTAGGTAAGACAGTAAAAATGAAAATTTTCAAATTTAGAGTGGTTTTATGGGGAACAGAAAATCCTTTTCCATGTTATTTACATTGGACATCTTCTACACCCCAAAATGTTCAGACACTTCCGGCAGGATTAGAATGATGAAATTTGGCACGATTTTAGCCTCACGGGACTAACCTACAGGAAAATTGCTAAAATTGAATATTTTTAATTTTTAAGTAGTCTAAAGGGAGATAAAGAAATCACCATATTATTTAAATAGGCATTTTCCTGGAATACAAAATCTTATATTTTAGATAGTTGAAATAGGAAAGGAAACTTGAAATTCGGGAATTGTAAGCTTAAGAATTGTGAGGAAGTAGGCCGAGCAAAGGCGAGGGTGTGGGGGCGAATCCCCAGGAGGGCAAATTCAGGAAATATGAAGAGCAAAGGCACGAAATTCACTGTTGATAAAAAGGCTGATACCTAAGAGATTCTCACACTGTTCACAGATAGAGACACGAAGCATCAAGAACATTTTTACATAACGACTGTGGTAACTATAATATAACTCGTGGTACCAATATATTTACGAAATCGGTTACATTTTGTTGCTAGTCTCACATAAATTCAAACAATTGGAGTTCTCATTTCTTCGAAAACTTCATTAATTTTAAATATCCTTACCTCTACTTATCTTACTTATCAAATTAATTTCAATATATATTTAATACCAATGACTGCAATAAAGAAAAAAATATTCACCAAAAAAAGACATAATATTGGCTTTCCTTGTCTGCGTTTCCAACCACGAAATTTACGGCAGTAGGTACGTGTCTTAGCCCACGTTTTTAAAAGTTAACTGATTCACAGAACGTGCCTCATTAACTTGCTTAACTACTTATTAGTAGCTTTCACTTATTTTACTAGCACACTGAGAAAAAATGTATGTGGCGTACGTAAAAACCTTGGTTACATGTGTAAATTCTGTAGTTTTGGGACTTAACGTACACTAAACGTATAACTGGAAAAGTATATTTTAAACATACTTTCCGTATAAGTGTTCCGAATAAACGTACTTTCCGCATGAATGAAAAGACTGTATGTAGGCGGTCAGGATCTCACATACAGATGGCCGTATATAACTTATAGCTGACGTACGTAATGTACGGAAGACTGTTAGATGTCAGACAGCCTGGAACGGCATTGTGTAACATCTAAGCGTGAAAGAGGGCAGTACGTATGTAGCATATGGATAACGTATGATAAGTATTGATTTCTGTAGTAAAAATAAGGATCCCGTATACTTGTACACTATACCGCTGTTCGGATAACGAATTTTTCTCAGTGACCTTAGCTAATTTTTCTATTAACCTAGAACGACAGGGACACGAATACAGAAACATCGAGGAGAGTTAAGATTGCAAAGGCTCTTCCACCGGATATAGAACGCAGGACCCCATTCACCAAAGACATACGTGGCAGCCAATAGACCAGCGAGGAGTGCATCAACTCGACCACTCAGACGATTGACAACATTATCACTATGCACATGATGTGTTCAATAACAGAATCGTTCCCGATTTCTGATTGTAACGATAGATATATATATATATATTTTGCTAATGAAAAATTTTCCATAGCAAATTCCTCAAATTTCATTTTCAAGCCCTTATAGGGTACCTTTATGGAGAGTTTCGCATCTTTATCTCATTTAAAAGTACCTAATAGCTCAGTTTTTCGCCCATAAAAATTCCCATGGTACATTCCTTAAATTTGAAACCTGTACTTACACAAGTCATTAGTCATAAAGTAGGTATTATTATCAAGAGTTTCAATTCTCTATCTCATTTGGAAGCACCTAATCAATGATGAGTGAGTAAATGAACCGATCTCTGTTTGAGTAAGGACAGTTTTTCGCCCATAGAAAATTCCATAGCACATTCCTTAAATTTCGGATATTTTTCATATTCAAGTCATTATAAGCTACCTTCGTGTGGACATTCACATCTTCATCTCATTGGGAAGTACCTAATGGCTACGGACATTTTTTCTCCTATAAAAAATTTCCCTTACCACATAGCACATTCGTCACATTTCGGACTTTTTCCATATTCAGATCATTACAAGATACCTTTATGCCGAGTTTCACGACTTATCTCATTGAAAAGTTTAAAATCAATGTGATGAGAGAGGGAGTGAACCGATTTCTGCTTGACTAAGAACAGTTTTCACCCATAAAAATTTTCCATAGCACTTCCTTAAATTTCGGACATTTTCCATACTCAAATCATTATAAGGTACCTTTATGCAGAGATTCATCCTTCTATCTCATTGGGAAGTACCTAGTTAATGCTATGAGCGAGTGAGTCAGTGAGTGAACCGATTTCTGCTTGTCTAAGGACAGTTTTCACCCATAAAAAAATTCCTTTAGTACATTACTTAAAATTAAGACCTTTTCCATACTCAAGTCATTAAAGGTACCAATATACATACTTTTACGACAATATTTCATAAACAAGTACTTAATCAATGTGACGAGTGAATGAATGAACCGATATCTGCTTGGCTAAAAATAGTTTTTTACCCATAAAAAGATTCCCATTTCACATTCCTCAGGTTTCGGAATTTTTTCACACTTAAGCCATTATAAGGTATCTTTATGAACAGTTTCACGTTTCTATCTCATTGCGAAGTACCTAATCAATTTGATGAGTGAGAGGACGAACCTATTTATGTTTGGATAAGTCAGTTCTAGCCCATAAAAATTCCCATAGCACATTAATCACATTTCGGACCTTTTCTGTACTCGAGTCACTATAGGGTACTTCTATGCAAAGTTTCACGTCTATATCCCATTGGGAAGTACCTAATTAACTTAATGACTGAGTGAGTAAAACGATTTCTTACTTAGCTAGGACAGTTTTTGCAAATAAAAAATTCCCGTAGCACATTCCTGAGATTTATGAGTTTCTTCCGTACTCAAGTCATTATAGGGTATCATTATGCAAAGTTTCACGTTTCTATCTCGTTGGGAAGTACCTAATCAATTTGTTGAGTGAGTGAGTGAAACGATTTTTTTTCCTGGGTAAGGACAGTTTTTTGTCCATAAAAAAATTTCCATAGCACATTCCACAGGTTTCGGATCTTTTCTATACTGAGGTCGTTATAGGGTACTTCTATGCAAAGTTTCACGTTTCTATCTCGTTGGGAAGTACCTAATCAATTTGATAAGTGAGTGAGTGAAACGATTTTTTTCCTGGCTAAGGACAGTTTTTTGTCCATAATAAAATTTCCATAGCACTTTCCACAGATTTCGGACTTTTTCATACTGAGGTCGTTATAGGGTACCTTTATGCAAAATTTCACGTTTCTATCTTATTGGGAAGTACCTAACCAATTTTATAAGTGAGTGAGTGAGTGAAACGATTTTTTCCTGGCTAAGGACAGTTTTTGCCTATAAAAACTTTCCTATAGGGCATTCCTCAAATTTCAGACCTTTTCCATACTCAGGTCATTATAAGGTACCTTTGTGCTGAGTTTCACGTCTCTGTCTCATTTGGAAGTACCTAATCAATTTGATGAGTGAGTGAGTGAAACGATTTTTTCCTGGCTAAGGACAGTTTTTGGCCCATAAAAAATTTCCCATAGCACATTCCTCAGATTTCGGACCTTTTTCATACTGAGGTCGTTATAGGGTACCTTTATACAAAGTTGCACGTTTCTATCTCATTGGAAAGTACCTAATCAATTTGATAAGTGAGTGAGTGAAACGATTTTTTTCCTGGCTAAGGACAGTTTTTTGCCCATAAAAAAATTTTTGGTAGCGCATTCCTCAGATTTCGGACCTTTTCCATACTGAAGTCGTTATAGGGTACCTTTATGCAAAGTTTCACGTTTCTATCTCATTGGGAAGTACCTAATCAATTTGATGAGTGAGTGAGTGAAACGATTTTTTTTCTGGCTAAGGACAGTTTTTGCCTATAAAAACTTTCCCATAGGACATTGCTCAAATTTCAGACTTTTTGCATACTCAAGTCATTATAAGGTACCATTGTGCAGAGATTCACGTCTATATCTCATTGGGAAGTACCTAATCAGTTTGATAAGTGAGTGAGTGAAACTTTTTTTTCCTGGCTAAGGACAGTTTTTTGCTCATAAAAAATTCCCCACAGCACATTCTTCAGATTTCGAACTTTTTCCATACTGAGGTTGTTATAGGGTACCTTTATGCAAAGTTTCACGTATCTATCTCATTGGGAAGTACCTAATCAATTTGATGAGTGAGTCAGTGAGTCAGTGAGCCTGAAAACTGCATATTTTGTGGGTCCAGTACTCGAATGTGGTTGAAGGAAGGAATGTGAGACTTGGCATATGAGTACACCTATTCTAAATTTCATATTTCTACCCTTAATAGAATTGGTTTTACAAAACTTCGAAATCGGCGATTTTACCCAAAACTCTTGTTCGTGTATAATACGCTTACGGCAGTGCAGGCCAGTTTTCATTTTCTTTGCGGAACTTGGCTGCCATGCACTACCGTGCATATTGATGTATTATCTTTCAGGAAAGTAAATGTATTCCTGTTTTTTGACGCTTGAATTCCTGCGCTAAATCAATTGAAAGTATGAGAGTTAAATCAATCAAATGTTTACTGAGGGACAAGAAGAAAGTCTAATCTGAATAAGACATTGCAGAGAGTCACAAGCTGTGAATACGAATAGTGCATAGTGTAAATAAAAGTCGACACCGAAAGAGAAAGCCAGAAACAGTTGCTAAACGGAGAAAAAAAAAGTAAAAATTGTCGAAGTGGGAACATAAATACAAAAAGAACAAATATGCCAACTACTAAGCGTTTACCAAGCAACGAGCTTGGTGTAGTGGTTAAGGCGCTAGATTATATATCAGAAAACGGTTGGTTCGAATCTGCTCCAAGTAGTATATTTTTTATTCTTTAAATAATGCCTTTAGCATATGAAAGGTGGTAAAAGAGAGCGTATTACCCATTTAAAAATTTCGGTGAAGTTTATTAGAGAAGTGTTAAAATCAAAAGTGAGGAAGCAAGTATATTTAATCAAAGGTCGTATCAGAGGGCGTGACCGGAAACACTGGAAATCTTCGCGAATTTCGCTCATGAGTCTCTACGATAGTCAAATTTCTTCAGAAATGTGCGTATTGCAGAGAAAGAGAGGGAGAGATGCTCCCGGATCTGAGAGTATGGTGCTACCATTCAAATCAACGAGATGACAAATAGACGCTTACATAATAAGAATGCCGAATACAAACAGCCATAAAACAGCAAAGTAATAATTGCAAGTGTTATCACCTAAGGTTCCAAGATCCGAACAACATGTCACTAATATCCCAAACGCCAAAATATTGTGACTTACACAACTCCCCCTCTCCCCAAATGTGTCCTGTGAAAACTATCACAAGTTTTGGGATGAGGGACCTTATTGAGACTACAATATCCTAACTATATATAAAACTACATGAGCTGACATAAATTATTGAGCACTTCCTGCAGGGCTACAATGATTAAATTTGACATGATTATAGCTTTTCGGGACAAACCCACAGGAAAAATGCCAAAAGTGAATATTTTTAATTTTTAGGGGGTCTAAAGAGAGGACGAAGAATTTCCCCATGTTATTTAAATGAGACTTTTCCTGGACCTATAATCTCATGTTTTAGGTACTTAGAATTGGAATAAAAACTTCAAATTTGGTATGCTTGTACGTTTTCGTTAGCTTTACCTAAGGGAATCATCAGAAATGAAAATTTCTAACCGTAAAATGGTTTCATGGGGAACTGAAAAATCTTTCCAATGTTATTTATATGGGACGTCTTCTATACCCCAAAATGTTTAGGCACTTCCGGCAAGATTAGAATGATGAAATTCGGCATGATTGTAGCCTCCCAGGACTAACCGACAGAAAAATTGCCAAAAGTAAAAAATTCCAACTTTAGAGTGGTTTTATAGGGAACTGAAAAATCTTTCCCATGTTATTTATATGGGACACCTTTTACACCCTCAAATTATTGAGCACTTCCTGCAGGGCTACAATGATTAAATTTGACATAATTATAGCTTTTCAGGACAAACCCACAGGAAAATTGCCAAAAGTGAATATTTTAAATTTTTTGGGGGTCTAAAGAGGGGATGAAGAATTTCCCCATGTTATTTAAATGAGACTTTCTCTGAACCTACAATCTCATGTTTTAGGTACTTAGAATTGAAATAAAAACTTCAAATTCGGTATGCTTGTACGTTTTCGTTAGCTTTACCTAAGTGAATCATCAGAAATGAAAATTTCTAACCATAAAGTGGTTTCATGGGGAACTGAAAAATCTTTCCAATGTTATTTATATGGGACGTCTTCTATACCCCAAAATGTTTAGGCACTTCCGGCAAGATTAGAATGATGAAATTTGGCATGATTGTAGCCTCCCAAGACTAACCGACAGAAAAATTGCCAAAAGTAAAAAAATCCTACTTTAGAGTGGTTTTATAGGGAACTGAAAAATCTTTCCCATGTTATTTATATGGGACACCTTTTACACCCTCAAATTATTGAGCACTTCCTGCAGGGCTACAATGATTAAATTTGACATGATTATAGCTTTTCGGGACAAACCCACAGGAAAATTGCCAAAAGTGAATATTTTTAATTTTTAGGGGGTCTAAAGAGGGGATGAAGAATTTCCCCATGTTATTTAAATGGACCTTTTTTTGACGTATAATCTCATGTTTTAGGTACTTTGGATTGGAATAAAAGCTTGAAATTCGGTATGCTTCTACGTTTTTGTTAGCTTTACCTAAGTGAATCATCAGAAATAAAAATTTGGAAACGTAGATTGGTTTTATGGAGAACTGAAAAAATCTTTCGCATGTTATTTATATAGGACGTCTTCTACACCCTAAAATGTTTAGGCACTTCCGATATGATTAGAATGATGAAATTTGGCATGATTGTAGCCTTTGTGAACTAACCGTGAAAAAATTGCCAAAAGTGATTTTTTTTTAATTTTTCAGGGGTCGAAAGGGGATGAAGAAATTCCTATGCTATTTAAATGGGCGTTTTCTTGGGATACAAAATCTTATCTTTCAGATAGTTGAGATAGGAAAAAAAAAGAAAGTCGGTAGAATTCCGCTCCGCTGCAGCTGTCTTTGTTCCCACTTTGAACTCGTATTGCATACACGCCCTTATGACGCTCTGTGGAGGTCTCATTCACTCTGTTCTTACGCAAGTTCACAATGTAACTGTACTACCATAACCAGGTAGTATGCTGCATATACGCAGAACAACAGCTGACCTTCGTCTTATCCTCATTCGCATTCAACTCACGGTGGGAGGTCCAATTGAACACAGACCTCCACAAAAGCGACAGAACTTTCTTGCTTACCTTTATAAATTAACAGAAATAAAAAATTCCAACTTTGGTGGGGTTTATTTATAGGAACTCCTTTTATATCTCAAAATTATTGGGCAATTTCTTTAGGATTACAATGATTGAATTTGGCATGTCAAAGGAAAATTGCCAAAAGTGAATATTTTTAGTTTTTATGGGATTTTTGAAACGGGTATTACGGAACGTGTTTGTTACAGTTGCTTTATATGTTGTATTCTTGTTGATCTCTTGTTAAAATGCACGGTTATTGTTACCTTAAGTTATCATTATAGCGGTTGCTGTTAATTGTTTAATTTCATTTAATGTTATTTGTTTTAAACAGTTGCGCACTACATATGAAATCAGTACCTCCGATAATTGTAATCGTTTCGAGGACAAGAACCTGCGCTCTCTACACAGCGCATCATTCGCATATGAGCATGAATCTCCTTGACATTCCTGGAAACATCTGTACATGTTCATTACAGACAAAAGTTATAGACGCCGTGATAAAAATTGGCAAACGATACTATAAAAATGAGATTTTTTCGATTATTTTTTCAATATCTCGGACCGTTTGCAAGATTTGAGCCTACTTCCGTTTGAAGTTTCTAATTCATGTATGATAAGTGTATTCTTTTTTCTTGCATTCAGTATGTAATAAGCAAACAGATTACATACACAATTAATTACAATGTCAGTTATAGATGGTGTTCAATGGGCAAAACACTGCAAAAATAAAAGTTCGTCTTAGACTGCAGAAATGGTTATCGTTCCTTTTCAATTATTTGGCCATAAAACAAACGTCTGAGACATATACAACCCCAATATACAACGATGTGGTGTTGCAATGCATAATGCTTAGGATATGATGCTCTTTTTTTTTTTTTTTTTTTAATTTCAACACTTCCAGTGTACCCGTAAAAATGTAATAAAGAAATAACAACTATGCTTTTTAAATATTCAATTGGAACTGGACAATCTACAGAAAATTTGCAATCGATCAGTGAAAATGCTATCTATTTTGAGCCTGTTGTTTCCGAGATCTCATTTTCGAAAGGTTTCAGCACAAACATATAAAGTCCACAAACATATTCTAAAGGAACTCCAAAGATGGCAGGGCAGTTTGCTTCCATTGATTTTCGAGAAGACTTATTAAAATAGAAAATCTTTGAACACTAATTTTAAATCATAAACTTTATGAAAGAAAAAAGTGTATTTAACTGGTTTATTTAAAGCACACACACTTAAACTGTTTGTCTCTCTGAAACGTAAAATCACAAGTAACCGTAAATAAAAGAATTGAAAGCCGAAGTTATAATTTGGAGTTGAGGCGCTTGTATTCGTTATACTTCCACTTGGCTCTCAACTCTCCGGCCGAGGTACCTAGGTATCGAGTCTAGGCTTTGATCGATCCTGAGTTGTGGACGCAACCAGGCACTCATTGCTACGGGCGTAGTGGTGCGGCGAGATAGAGGGTTTCACCCGAGAGAGGCCAGCTATTTTTGGCTATTGCATCATTTCATTTTTCTCATTCAGGCTACCTTCATCTGAGTTACGTACTTTGTTGATTCATCACATTGACTTAGACGACCATGGATATTGACACCGGACAAACAACACCCTCACCTTCTGCTTCAACTGGTGCTATCAGCAAGACTGATAAACGCAAAAACAGCAAGGGTTCGCGGGCAGGTGTCCGATCTCGGTCGCGATCCCCAGCCCCAGTGCGAACCACTCGCAGTCAGCAAAAATCGCCACCGCCAAAAAAGCACCACTCTTCGCAACCTTTGCAACCTTCTACCGAGATGGACGTACCATCTCCAGACGATAGGCAGCAATTTCCTTCTCTAGAAGATATCTCCAAGCCGACGTTCTATTCTTATCTGCTTACTAATTACGATCCGAAGTTCCAAAACGAGAAACAAATTTTTCTTCAACCAACAAAGTATTTCACTCGAGCACAAGTCACTCAGATCACTAAAACTCGCAACGGGATCATAATTAAATCACCAGATCCTAACTTTGCAACGACTATTCGAAATAAATACTCATTTGAAATTTTTGGGAAAAACGCTAACCTGCAGAAACTAACAGATAAACATATAAAACAGCAACCTCCTCCACGCCGACAACCTGCCTTATCAGTAGTCATACGTGGGGTCGAACCAAGTATAAGCGACGATGAAGTCAGCGAGGAACTAAAAGCTGAAGGGCACTCCATTCTCAAGTGTTTACGCATCAAAAGCGTACATGGCGCAACTTACATGGTCCGCGTTTTGACTAGCTCTCAAGAGACCATTGACGATTTACTTTGCAATGGAGCTTTCATTTATAAGAAACGCCACAGAGTGGAGCCATCACACACTCCAGCTCCCCTTCCATTGCGTTGCGAGAAATGTCAAATTTATAACTCTCATAGCACAGCGGAATGTCGCAATCCAGCGAAATGCGGATACTGCAACTTCATAACACGAAAACCTGTCCAAACCTTCAAAATCCGCCAGCATGTAGTACTTGTGGAGATGCTCATCCCACTTTTAGCTACAGGTGCAAAGCACGGCCCCGTCCTGAACCAAGCAAGCCAGAACTAGTCGTACCCTTAAAGGTTACGGCACCTACCGACAATCCTATGGATACGCCAACTTCTGTTTTTCAACCAATCCAAATCAACCAGTTTCTTTCTTTTCTCACCACAGCACTTCAAAATATTCTTCCCTTTCAACGGCAACACGTCTTCCAACAAATTCAACTGGCAGCCAAAAGAATCCTCAATGTTAACTTCCAAGCTACTTACTCTGGTCAAAATGTATATTTTCACTCTTCTATTCTCAACACTGACCTTACAACTGATACACATTGAGTTTTCAGACATGGACTCTCATATTAGTTTATTGTTTCTGAGTATCAGCTCCTTACAGGAACACAGGACTTTGTTTGAACAACTTCTTTTGGAGGAAACCATTCATGCATTCTTACTAAACGAAACTCACCTTACAGCTGCACGCTCCAGCAAAGTTTCAAATTATCATGTTCTTCGCCATGACAACACCATACCAGCCCGCAGAGCAAATGGTGGGGTAGCTATTGGTTTCCCTCGAAGCTTACCATATCGCATCTTTCATCCTCCAATACAAAATCTGTCTGAAAACTTGGTTGTTACGCTCTATTTTTTAAACCTTTATGTAACCATTGCCACAATCTACATTCGCCCTGGTCATGAGCTTCCTTATGGGTTTTTTCAATATATTTCCAATAACTTCAGAATGTTTGTAATCATGGCTGACATCAATTTTCACAGCCGTACCGATCGTCAGAAACGCCATTTCCAGGATTTCATCACCACTCACACTACCGGCACTATTCTGCAACTACCCAAACCAACTCGACATGTTTCCAACACTACACCAGATGTAGTCATAGTTTCGCATAATCTCATAGACCGATGCACTGTGCACGTACTCGATCCGATGGGCAGTGATCACCTTCCCATTAAACTTTCTATCACACGCCGAGTCTCCAACCTATCCAATTCTATTCCATCACGTGAAGTCCCACGTTTTGATAAAGCAGACTGGGAAGCATACCGCATTTCTCTTGCACGCAGTCTTGAACACTTAGAAGCCCCTACTACAGAAGAAGGTTTATATCATGCGCTTGACGTTATCACATCATCTATTCAGGCATCCGCAAACTCCCATATTCCCAAGTCAACTATTTCTCCTCATCATCCTCAACTCCCACCCCATTACCTTCCACTTATTCGTCGTTCTAGAGAACTCTATAGAGATTATCAACGCACCGGCAATGTCGAATCCTTAAGGCTTCATAGACAATATCAACGGACAGTCCGAAATTACATACGGGCATATAAACAACGGCGTTGGATAGACACTTGCAATAAACTTTCAGATACTGCTCACCCCACAAAATTTTGGAAAAGATTCAACATCCTAACAGGTAAAAAGACACATACGCCATATCCATTAATTCACCATGACAAAGCTCTTCATACCGATAAAGATAAAGCGGACGCTTTTGCCGATTACCTACAAACCATTTTCACTCCTCTACCACCTACTAATCAGTCAAAACCTCATCCAGTCGAAAAAGTTAATTTTCAGTCCCCTCACCTTCAACCAAATCCATCCCACTCTCTTCCCGCTAACCATCCACTTACAGCTCCTATCACCACAGTCGAAATTCAAGACACCATAGCACGAAAACGCAATACTGCCCCTGGACTAGATGAGATCACATATCGCCATATCAAAGAAGGACCGTATATTCTCCTACACCTCTTAGCTCTCATTTTTACATTTATACTCAGAACAGGTTACATACCGTCTCACTGGAAAACCTCGAAAGTTTTAATGTTTCAAAAGCCGGACAAACCTGCCAATAGCGTTGCTTCTTACAGAACAATTCAATTAACATCCATCTACAGCAAAATTCTTGAACGTATTCTCGTTTACAGGCTCCACCAACACCTCTCTGTTAAAAACCTTCTCCCGAATCATCAAGCAGGCTTTCGTCCAAATTACTGTATCAACGACCAACTTTTACGAATGCTCACTATCATAACTGATCATTACAATACCATCAAACCATCCTGCTTAGTATTATTTGATCTTGAGAAAGCATTTGATAAAGTTTGGCACCAAGGTCTCATTGCTAAATTGTTGAATTTCAAACTTCCTCTTGCCTACGTCCGTTTTATTTATAATTTTCTCTCTTGCAGATTGGCCTATATCTCAATCAACAGTGCTCTTTCACATCCCATCTTTCTACATTCCGGCGTGCCTCAGGGTTCAGCACTTTCTCCTTTATTATATC
The DNA here is from genome assembly GCF_964235325.1 of Thermobia domestica. Lineage (NCBI taxonomy): Eukaryota > Metazoa > Arthropoda > Insecta > Zygentoma > Lepismatidae > Thermobia > Thermobia domestica. The sequence continues at coordinate 37,971,007 of NC_137463.1, read as the reverse complement.
TTCTATATGTTGCAGACTTACCGCCACTTCCAGACAACATTCAACTTTTTCAATACGCAGACGACACAGCCTTCCTAGCCTTAGGGAACACAGTACAGCAAATTAATACCGCTATGCAGTCTGCTATCAACTCCTTCGTCAGCTGGTGCAACCAGTGGAGGCTCAAGATAAATCCAGATAAAACACAAACATTATTTCTTCTTCCTCCCGGAAAACGTAGTAAAATTCAGAAAAATCCATCTTATCTCAATTTGACCGTGGACGACACTCGCCTGAAACCCGCTAATTACGTTAAATATCTTGGTCTCACCATTGACAAACACCTTACCTGGCGTCCTCATTTAAAGACGGTTGTCGCTAAAGCTTATAATAGATTGAATCTATTACGATGCTTAACTGGAACGACTTGGGGCCTCAAATCATCTGTCGTCCTAAACACATACAAGGTTTTTCTCCGGCCAATACTAACGTATGGGTTCGTGGCTTGGATTAACGCCTCTCCCTTTTATTACGAGAAACTAAAAATTCTTGAACGACATGCCTTACGCATTGCATTCCGCATTAAATTACCCAGCCCTACACATGAACTTTATGAGCGCCTAACTTTTCCCCATATTTTATACCACCTCGAAACCCTCCGATTGAAGTATATTACTAAACGGTTCGAGGAACGACATGCCCTCCTCTTAGATACTATGAAATTTGATATAGCTTATACCCCTTCTCACCCCCTTCATCATACTTCACTTTCCCTTCTATTTTCATTATACCATTATACTTTACCCCCTGATCATCCCGATCTTCATGCCGTTGCTGCTTATAAAACCGACTATTCTTCACTTCTCATCTTTCCATCTTTGTTGCACAGTAGTCCTTTTGTTCTAACAGGGTTTCCACTGTCTCCATCATGGTCCTGAGCCACCCCAGGACCGGAAGATAAGCTCATTCGTCCACTAACATATCCCACGTGTTGTGATGTCCGATGCACTTCATTTCCATCTCATATATTAATAAAGAATGCACTCATAGACCAGCACTATATACCTTCTACCCACAATCCTCTTCCTTCTCTTCCCATATAAAGGGCATAATCCTTTGGGGGAGCTAGCCATCAAGCTAGCATTAAAAAAAAAGCTTCTATTCAAACTCGACTCAGAATTCAGGATCGATTATCGATTCAAGATCTGGGAACGATCAGTAACGCTCTACGAGCATTTTCTAGCATTTTTGTTCATTTTGGGAGGATTGTTCTATTATAGACAACCGACATCCCCTTGCAGTTGACTCAAGAGGGAGTCCGTGGCCATCATCACCTAGTTAAACTATATAAGTAGACTTTTAGCAGATTCGTATTCAGTTATCTTTTTTCCACAACCAGTTTTATTGATATTCAAGACAGCAAAAGCACCATATTTGTGAATGACAAAGCGAAGTTATTGCAACACTGCGTTACACAGTGAATCATGCATATTACACTCGTGAATTTTGCTATGCAGAAGCTAGCTACAGAGGCACGGTGAATAACGCCTGCAGGAAGTAGCGAGGACAGATAGCGATACAGTGAACGGAACAAGCAATGCATTACAGACATTTAAAGAGAAAAAAAGAAAGATCCCTCTTTCCACACTTCATGCTGTAGTTCTAACTTCCATTTCCCCATCGAAGTTACATGCCTAGACTATTATAAAATTCCATTACACTTAATCCAGAACATTCAAACAAGTTTGTTCTACGAAGGGAAACGTAGAACACTACACTTATAGATATACCATAAATAGACAGTTAAGTAGTAATAGATGAATGCAATTAACCCCACATAATAACGATTGTCTAAATATACATTGGTCTCAAACAATTAGACACAGAACAAACATTCACAACACCATTATAACCTATCATATATTAATTCCACTTCACAAGTGGTAGAATAAAAACCGTAGACTAACCGTGGAATGAAAACCGTAGAAAATAGAATGATTTTTTTTTTAAAATTACAATTATGAACACACGATAGTGAAGGAAACAAAGACGGTCAATGAAAAGAAAATGATTCGAGGTCGGATTTCGAGAAATAACTTGATAATGAGATGAAAACAGAATTTTATAAAAGTAATGGCTATGACGCGCTATACACAACATGGTTGCCTGTTTCGTCTATTCATCTGAAAATGTCTCGTTTTAGAGAGGCGAGAAAAAGCCTGTATTTCGTCTTGTGCAGTGGCGGATCTAGCAGGGGTGGGGCCCCTAGACCACCCACTTTCAGATTGAAAATAATTTAAGCTATTATTTATATAGTTTTGAAAATTTATAGTAAGGTCATGATATACTTATTATAGTCTAAATTCAGGCAGCTCCCCAGTTTTTACCTTTTGGATCCGCCATTGGTTTCATGGCTATCCCGGTGTCATCTCGTGTTTCCGAAACGAGACAAATTGTTATCTAGTCTCCTTTCGTTTAATTTTCTTTCATAAACCTCATAATAATAGAAGTAAAATTGGAAGCCATGCGGTTTCGAAATGTAAAGAAGTTTACAATTTAGAATTGATAATCGGACAACACAGGGCTATGGAGTGCTTTCAAGACATTTAAAACGCAACGAGTCCAGACAAGGACCTATCACGTCTCGTCTAGGAAAACGAGACGAGGCAGCCGCTTTGTTTCGTCTCGTCTCGAATTTAACAAAGCCTATATTGTCTCGCCCATGCTGGATTGGAAGCCTTTCACCAGAGATGAAGTAGATCGTGGGTCAACAGGACGTGACCCATTGCAATCCACCATCCGCCGTGACTCAACGTAAACCAGTGACCCACCATAACCTACATACCCACTACGACCGACCTACACACTCTGCTTAGTGCATTGTATATAGCACCCTCTGAAGAGTGGTGAATTTGTCTACATTTTACTTTTAGGATCTCAATTTTATTTTTCTTCTTCTTCTTCTTCTTTTGCATTTGTTTCTATTTACTTACCTGAGATGAGTATATCTAACAAGGACAGGCAGACTTTCTTAAATGAACTTAGAGGCCATCTTTCGCGAGGTAGTAGTACGCATTTAAACTGGGAGAGCGCAATAGCCAGAAATAGCCTAGAAAAGGCGCCTTAAAGTTTCGACTCGCCATATATATGGTACGACGCCTAAAATTATGAAGTAGTGGTATGGCAGAGTGTGGAGCATTCACGACTCCCGTGTAAAGGGTTCAGCGTTCGATTCCCGCTCGAGTCAAGTTATTTTTGCTTTTTACCAATAAAGTAGTTATTTATAACTACAACTAAAATATTAATTCACTATTTGTTCATATATTCTAAACGATAACAATTTTCAAATCAGTTGTAAAACTTTTCAATGTTTTATGTGAACTAGATACAAAATAAAACCTATTTCATAAATATATTGATATTACTAGCTGTATTACGGTTACCACAGTCGTTGTGTCCGAAGTTTCGTGTCCATATCTGTGGACAGTGTGCAAATTGGAAGGGGGAAGAGGGGGAAATCCGCTAAGGAATACTGGATGAATGCTATAGCCAAAGGGGATTTGCGAATTATCCCCCTTGCAATTCGCACTCTGTCCACAGATATAGACACGAATCGTCAAGAACATTTTTCACTTAACGACTTTACGAAATAGGTTATGTTTGTATCTAGTTCACATGCATCATTGAAAAGTTTTACAACTGATTTAAAAATTCCTATTGTTTCAGGCATTATAAGCATATGGTGAATTAATATTTTACTTGTAGTTATAATTGACTACTTTATTGGTAAATGCAAAAACAAGTTGACTCGAGCGGGAATCGAACTCGCGATCCTTTACGTGTAAATCGTGAATGCTCCACACTCCGCCACACCTCCACTTGGTAATTTTAGGCGTCGTATCATATATACGGCAAATCAAAACTTTAAGACGCATTTTCTCGGCTATTTCTAGTTATTGCGCTCTCCCAGTTTGTAATATTAACACTTTAAATATGCACTACTACCTCGCGAAAGTTCATTAAACAAAGTCTGCTTTTTCCTTGTAAGATATAGTGATCTCAGATAAGTAAATAGAAACAAATGCCAAAAAAAAAAAAATAGAGACCCTAAAAGTAAAACTTAGACAAATTCACTACTGTTCAGAGGATGCTATATACAATGCACTAAGCAGAGTGTGTCGGTGGGTCATAGTCAGTCTGTAGGTTATGGTGGATTGCTGGTTTATGGTGGGTCACGGTGGGTAGTGGATTGCAGTGGGTTACATCCTGTTGACCCACGACCCACTAACTGACTTACACATCTTGACCCACATGTCTCACTTGACACAAAAACCACTTCAATTCTGGTGAGAGGTTTCCAATTCAGCATGAGCGAGACATTATAGGCTTTGTTAAATCCGAGACGAGACAAAGCGTCTGTCTCGCCTCGTTTTCCGAGACGAGACGCGACATGTCCTTGTCTGGACTCATCAGGTTTTAAATGTCTTGAAAGCATTGGATAACCCGCTCTTGTCCGATTATCAATTCTAACTTGTAAACTTCGTTACATTTCGAAGTCGCATGGCTTCCAATTTTATTTCTATTATTATGAGGTTTACGAAAGAAAATTAGACGAAAGGAGACCAGATAACAATTTGTCTCATTTCGGAAACACAAGATGACACTGGGATAGCCAAGACAAGACACAGGCTTCGTCTCGCATCGCTAAAATGAGACAATTTAACATGAGGAGAAGGAACAGGCAAACACGTTGTGTCTAGTGCATCATAATAATTTCTTTTCTGAAGTTCTATTTTCATTTCAGTTTCAAATTATTTATCGACGTCCGACATCGGATCATGTTTCATTGACCGTCACGGTTCCAGAATCTTAGGTGATAATGCTTGGAATCATCACTTTGATGTTTTATAGTTGTTTGTATGCCGCATTCTCATTATGTAAGCGTTTATTTGTCAACCCGTTGATTTGAATGAAGGCACCTCACTCTCAGTTCCGGGAATATCTCTTTCTCTCTTTCCGTTTCAGATGTGATAATAGACAAAAGGCAAAATTGAATAGAAATTTTACGGCATTTCTGGTAAAATGTTTTCTGCAATGGGCACATTTCTGAAGAAATGTGCCTATCGTAGAGACTCACATGTGCGAAATTCGGGAAAATTTGCAGTTTTTGAGATTACCACCCTCTGAGACATACCCCTGATTAAATACACCTGCTTCCTCGTTTTCATTGAGCCGATGGATCGAGCTTTCTCGGTTGGGGTGGGTCACCTACTCGGCTCACCTACTCGGTTCGAGCCAGCTATGTTGAAACTAGTCCATCGGTACGGTTCGACTCAGCTCAACTAAGCCGATGGCTCAAATCGGCTAGGTTGGGTGAGCTGTTGGCTCGGCCCACTTCTCGGTTCGGTTCGGTAGTGAATGAGCTGTAAACCGAGCCGCTCGAGCCGTTGAAAAGTCTAAACTCGGCCCAGCCGTTTTGAACATGTTTGGCTAAAGTCTATAACTTTTAACAATTTTTGGCACGAGCCCGAATACTTGCCCCTTCGGAACTCAAACCCAGAACGTGACCGATGTCCTTGCCTCCTGAAGACTTCTCGACGACCGAGATCGACAGTCAATTAGCTTTCACTATTCAGATACAAACCGCATATCTTTTAAAGATTATACACGGTGTTGATATAATAATAATAATAATAATAATAATAATAATAATAATAATAATAATAATAATAATAATAATAATAATAATGGCATTAAATTTTTAAACTTGCCCTAAAATTTGGCAAAACTTACTTAAAAGTAGAGATTTCGGCGAAAGGGTTCCGTACCTTCAAGACACACCTCTGCAACTACAAAAATTTTAACTAGAGCGTTCCACTGAAGTTTCATGTAGAAAGTATTCTACTGTGTGTTTTAAGGAAAGTAACTGTAATAAAAATAACTCACTATCACGCAACAGTAAGGCATATAATAAACTAATTTTTAGAATATGTAGAGGTAAATATAAAAGCTTTGCTACAAAAATACCTATACAGACCATAATTCAATGAGCTCTGAAATACAATGTAACGAAATAGCCTATGAGATTCAGTCCACAGTGCAATTGTTACTTAAAGAATGGACATACACTATTTCGAGAATCGAGACAAGACGGTAAATGTTTACGAAACTTTTCGTCTCGTCTCGATTCTCATCTCCAAAGCGAGACGAAAATTTTAAGTTAGCCTTGTCTCGTCTCGAATGTAAAATGTTAATTCTCATGTTATTTTTTTTTGTTTTAGAAACGAGATGAGAAATTCCTCTTCTTGTGGGCAACATTAAACCAAACCGAAATATTCTTTCCAAATGACACTTTTCTGCTTGTAATGGTATGGCCTGAGCGATAATTAGCTCCTAGCTTTTAATCTTCTACGAGATAATAATAATAATTATTAGTTTAGTATTATAATTATTATTCCTGAAAACTTGATAGTTCAAGTATTCAAACATCCGAATAATTAAATATCTAAATATAGTAAAACTATGTCATCGCCGATCAATCGCCATAAAAAATCCTAAAGTAAAAAAATATGTTCAATTTGGATTCGAACAAGCAACTTGACCACTGTACCGCGATTGGTACGCGGTAAACGATTCGTCTTTAGTCTGGTTACGTTAGTTTTTTGGCTCCGCTTGCAAAGTTGTATGTTATATTCCTTCGATTCGAAACGTCTTTCGTATTTGATTTGTGAATAATCTTCGCCAAACTTTATATTAATAACTTGACTTGTTCTTAAGCCTTTGGTTCACAAGTTTGTTTTTTCTCCAGAAGAAACTACAGATACACTTTTTGATTCTCATACTTTGCATTTGTTTCAAAGCAGTAGCCATTACCTGGTCAAAGACTTACGTCCATCACGTTACAAATTAACCAACAGAAATTCATTTTCCGGAAGCGGAAGTTTCACTTTCCGAATTTCGGAAAATTATGGAATTCGGTAAAATTCCGGAATTCAGAAAAATCCGGAACGAGGAAATAATCCGGAATTTAGAAAATTCCGAAATTCAGAAAAATCCAGGAATTCGGAAAAATTCCGGATTTTTCCGAATTTCGGAATGTTTACGAAATCAGAAATTCCTAAATTCCGGATTTTTCCGAATTCCGGAATTTTTCCAAAATCGTTTTCTTCCGAATTCCGGAATTTGTCCGGTTTTACTTTCGGGAGTCCAGAAAGTAAAATTCTGGAATTGGCCATCCCTAGTTTACACACGACATTTCAGAACACTAAACTACTAGCTGTCCACAAACAAAGAAATAATGTAAAGCATTTTGTATCCTGTAATACGTCATGTATTAAAATTCGACAGCAGTTTCAGTATCTAGCCAGAAATTGAATATATCTAGCTACTGGAAGTTGAGGTATGAAGAATTGTATTGTGTCTTATCTTTTTGTGTCTTATACAACCCTGCAAACCACTGAATGTCTAAACGGCTTTCGTTAAATCCAAGTTGTAGTATTCACAGTTATACCCATTTGTATCTATATAATCGGGTTAGTAAAGCTTTCTATATGATAGGGTTAGAAAGACTTTCTCAGCTCTCCCGTAATGTTGTGATACGATCTACTAGAGAATACAGAACGAATTATCAATTTAATCAAGTTGTTTTATTACTACACATCTGCTTTCTCTTCTGTCAACTCTGGTCGATCTCGTTGAGACGACATATTTGCTTTTTTTAACACCCCTTTCTTCGTTTACTGAACTAAACAGTAACTATTCTGAATTATATTACTGCGCATGCCTCGTAGATAAATATTTCTGATGCCAATAGTTTCCGTTTTGTCCAAGGAATGTTCTTTTTCTTATTCACAGCATGACCCTTCTATTACATTATATGAAGAGCATGTAGGTCTAAATACCTCATGTATTACATAGAATGTAGGTTTAACTCTTCCAGCACAGAAGGAACATGTGATCATAGTATACAACCCACAGAAGTGATAGCTGGCAATACAGTAGTCGTAATCCCTAACGACACAGAGGTTGAGTAGTGCCCTCCTCGCTGGTCTAGTGGCTAGCGCGTGCGCCTTTGGTGTACGGTGTCCCGGGTTTGATTCCTGGCGGGAGAGCCTTTATGACTTTTAACTCTCCTCGATGCTTCTGCGTTCGTGTTCCTCTCGTTATAAGTTATTAGAAAAAACAAGTTAAACGAGTGAAGCAAGTAAAATTAGCAATAAGTAAGTTACTGAAATACGTTCGGTGAGTCAGTTAAAAAACAAAAAGTGGACAAAGCACTGACTTTTCGCGCCGTTCATGCGAGTTCGAATCTATCTTGGATTGATTTTTTTTATCCATTTGAGAGAAAGTATTGTTTCTTTTCGCTACAGGTAGTCACTATTTTCGTATTTTTCGCCGTCCTTCAAAGTTAAAGTAGCTGGCTATTCTTATTCTTTCTACGAATGATGGATCTTCTCTTTGGTTTCATGTCAAACATGCACACGTAATGAAAAGACGCTGTTGATAATAATAATAATAATAATAATAATAATGTGAAATATTATTAGCTAATTCGCACAATATAATTTTGTATTATCATGTGGAAATAAGTAAGGCTGGCTGGAGCCCCCCCTCAATTTTTTCGATGCGCCTTATGGGTCCACAGTGTCCAACGTTGGTCCCATGCCATTATCACCTCCTGTTCTCTCGATATAAGTTATCAACATTTTGCCTAAAGAGGGTTTTGCCTTGGCCCCATGAATCCCCATGACAATGACTCTTCGTTCTTTTTGCGTTGAAATCGCTTATTTTTCTGAGTACTATGAGTGCATACTTTCCAACGTTGCTCCCATCACTCTACCATTTACCGTTCTGTCGATATAAATTGCTAATATTTTGTTTGTAAGGGAGATATGGCGTTACAATCATTACATTTGAAGAAGAATTTAGGAAGATATTGCCTTGCAACAACACCTATTATTATTATTATTATTATTATTATTATTATTATTATTATTATTATTATTATTATTATTATTATTATTATTATTATTATTATTATTGTTTTACTTAGCACTAATGTTGCCTACCACTATTTGCAATGCAGTGTGTTACTAAAAAGCAAATCAAATAACACTCCTCGCCATTCACGCTCCCGATCTCGAAATACATGATTTACAGTTCTCTGTGTTAGGGGAAAGCACATTTATTATATTATTCTTTCAAATAACACGTTTCACAAGTTACTTCACTTTCAGTGTGTAACTTCATAACAATCATCTTGTTCCAATAGGAAAATATTCCCCCCTGTAAAAAGAAAATGCCTGACCGTAGCGAAAGGGTGTGAACCTTTTTTAGGTGATTAATAAGGTCCAATATTTCAATAAAAGAGGATACGTCCCTGCTCACAAATGTTTCAGTAAAAGAGGAAAAATTACTCAAACTTTGTGAATACCCATTTATGGGCGAAATTTAGTACCCTTGGAACTTTTTAAGAGTTTGAAGGGCCGCCATTTTGAACATTTTCATCTGATTATTCTGGTTAACGAACTCAGTCAAGATATTTCAACAATTAATGTTTGTTCCAAGTTTCGTCTCAATCCGATGAAAATTACGGTGGTTATGGCATTCACAAATAGCGTTATATATATACAGACAGATAGATAGATAGACACACAGAGGGAGAGAGAAAAAGTGTCTTGCACCCTTCTCTCTTCTCGCAACTGTGCTGCGTCAGAGCTAAACCGGGCCTCTTTGCAAAACGTATTGACCAGCCTAACCTAAGCACAAGCCTCTTAGTAGTTAACGTAGAAACATGGTCGAGAGGTCTAAGGCATATAGTGATTGCATTTTTAATAACCATGAGTATTGGTTTCGAACACCTCCACTTCCATGTTCTTTTTTTTTTTTACTTTTTGAGCTACGTCGAAACGTTCAATTTTTATTCTTTACTAATTGCAAATGGCGTTTACATTCAAAATAAGAGGAATTTTGGTGGCATTTCTTCGGATATTCTTCTCTTCCAAAATGAAGACAAGAATAAAAGCAATGCACAAAGAAAAAAAGTATTATCAGTACTAAACATTACCAATAATAATTACTACGAAAGACTAAATACGACCCCTTTTACCATCTCTCATGAGCTGTATGTATTCTTAACAAAACGATTAAAAATGTCCTTGCCGGGGATTTGAACTGGCGTCCTTTGCATTTGTAAGCCAGCACCTTAACCACTAAACCAAGATCATGCTTTGGTGAACATTGGTTTGTCGGTGTATTTATTCTATTTGTGTTTTATGTTCCCACTTCGACAAGTTTTACTCTTTTTTCTCCGTTTAGCAGCTGTTTCTGGCTTTCTCTTTCGGTGTCGTCCTCTATTTACACTATGCACTATTCGTATTCACAGCTCGTGAAGCTCTGCAATGTCTTATTCAGATTAGACTTTTCTTCTTGCTACTGAGTAAATATTTGATTGATTTAATTCCCCCAGCGGTACTCTTCATGGATGGAGCGCAGGAATGTCAGACTCGAAGAATAAGTGTACATTTACTTCCCTGACAGATAATACCTTCAAAGCAAGGGCTCGTGACTGAAGTCGTGTAGCTAAGAATCAATTCTGTGCGAAGAAAAGTTACCGAATGCCCTAATCCGGTTGCATATTTCTTTTCTTATTCTTTCACGTGCTACCCTTGCCACCTGTTATAAGCTGGTCACAAGGAAGCAAGTGAGGGTAAGATTAAATCGAAGTTACACCCTTAGTGTCACGTAGTATTATCATATGGGTCAACATGAAACAAAATGAGCCCTGCATGACTTTTAACTCCCTTCGCTCGCTCAGTTGCGTTTCCTAACGTAAGTAAATCACTTTTTATGCATTATATATTACGTACAAGGGCAAATGAGTATTATATTTATCTTATTTTAATGATCAAAATGTTATTAAAATGTTTAAAAAGTAAAAAAAAACTTTCGTTTGGCTGGGTTTGAACCCATGGCAAGAGCGAATTTTATTACTATCCCGTTAGCTAGGACGATCGGTCAAGAGGACAGACAGCAGCTAGCATTTGATTTGTGCTATATGTATGCTACGTGGCAAGAAATCAACGACTTCAACCAATCAGAACCGTATATTTACCTCCTATAGCTAATGTCGAGCGTGATTCAAATGTATGCAATTCCATTACGTATAAGTTAGAACGATACGTAAGTCTTATTCCTTCAGCATGCAAGGACAAAGGCTTTTTTTTTTGTCATATGACTTCTTCAAGAGTCACCAATGGCTAAACTCAAATTTTAAATCTTACATCATTTCTGAGAAAATGTTGATTTCATGATTTATGTAAATATAGTAATTATTACGTCATAAAGATATTACATAAAAAGTTTTGCTTATGATTAATGACATATTTAATGAATATACTCAAGAGTTGATTCCACCAAAAATCTTGCAACCGACAACTCCGTTGGTTCCAAATAGTAAAATGTTATTTCTGTATATTTGTAAAAGAATCTTAAACTAAAAAAAAAAAAAAAAAAAAAATAAGTTCATTAATTGAAATAACATAGTTCGAAGAGTTATGTTATGTCTATCTATATATAAATAAATGAAAATGAAAGTAACTATGTTCATGACTTGATAAAGCTTCAACCCGACCTATCTCGATCAAATTTTCAACATTGATGAGGTCCGGAACTGGGATGGTTTTTATAATTTCAGTTTGACAGTGTAACTTAGCGGTTCGGAGAGGGATATATATATATATATATATATATATATATATATATATATATATATATATATATATATATATATATATATATATATATATATATATATAAAGTGATCGAAAATGATCGATATATGTATCGAATCCATAGTTTTCGGTGTAGCTGAGTTGAATAGTTACACTTCCGATGCCGTTTGAATCCACATTCAGCCCATATATTTAATATTTAACATAAAAATCAACATCTATCAGAAAGTGCTTTAGTAAAAGTAAAAAGTGTTTGAATAACGGAACATATTACTATTTTTTCTTATTTTAACCCAGTGAAGCGTGTAATTGACGGTAGTATATATATATATATTTAAAAATTATTAATAGTTTGAATTCTGTAGTTCGAAACTCTTGCATTGTATGAGAAGTGTCCCAATTCCGATGATGAATATGTTGAAAGGTAGTACCACCTGCAGTGACGGATCTGGCGCAGAACCAGGCGACCAGACCCCAGTTTTTTTAGAGTGACAAAAATAATTTAAGCTATTATTTATATATTTTTTAAAAGTTTATAGTAAACTCGTCATATGCCTATTATAGTTTGGGGTCTGTGTCCCTTAGTTTTACCTTCTAGATCCGCCACTGGTCGCCTGTGTTCTATCTGTAATAATAAATGTTTCCGAGTCAATGTATCTTGTTAGTGTTTAACACCCATGGGAAACTTATTTTCAGGCCGCCGTCTTGAATTGAACCATGGTTCATCGCACCATAAAAGATTAGCTTTCTACAACTGCGCTAACGTTGCTCACTGTCGACCATGCTAAATGAGCACTAGTGAATAAATTACTTACTAAAAAGAAAAAAGAACTTGTTGAAATACAAAGAGTATATGCTCTTACTCCTCGTCTAGTGCTAGCGGGTGTGCCTTTACTGTCTAGTGTCCTAGATTAAAGGGCGGGGAAGCCTTGAAATTTGAAACTATTATGATACATAAGACTCCATCTTAAGAGATCAATCACTACGAAATTAAAATACTGCTAATTTTACAGTAATTATGTGATATCTTCAAACAGATAAAAGATAACCGAAAAGTGGAATAAGAGCTCGCTAGACAATATTATTTTACATGACATACCGTTATCACGACTCACACTATCTGCTTTTAATTTCCAGCCATTTAGAAAATCGGCATTTATTTTTGCTTTTCTAAATTGCTACAAACGCAGGGTTGCCAGATTTTGTAAACGAAAAACCGGGGCACCAATCTCATGCTGTACAGGGTGATTCACGAAATCCGTAACAGGGCCTTAACTCAGGTCCTAGTGAACAGAAAGGTTTGAAACAAAGAAATTTATTACGAAAGTGCATATGGCGAACTCACATGGTAATGCTTCTGACACCAGGGGCGTCTCAGGAATACCTCTACGGGGGGACAAGTTTAAAATTTTAAATCTAAGCAGCGATCTTGTTTGCCCCCATTGAAACAATCGCTAAAGTTTGAACAACTTTGAAAGGAAACACTTTGTCATATCTCTTACCGTTTGGGAGCTACACGAGCTCATTATTACTTCAATGCGAGAATTTCCCCATGCTGAAACTCATAAGAAATGGCAAATAGTTGTTTGAAACTAAAACGAAGTACGAAAGTGAACATGAGAAATAAACGGTGCAATTTTCGAAAACAGTGGTGTCTCGGTTGGGGGAGGCAACTTCAAAATTTCAAATCAAAAGGGATCGATTTGGCTTGCACTGAAAGAAGCACTAAATATTGGAACACTTCCATAGGGAATAGTTCATGATAGTTGGTACCGTATGGCTGCTACAGAAGCTGAGTTTTAAGGAGAAAATACTAGGAGATACGATTTACGATGCTAGATTCGGGTGAATTTCTTTACTTCATACTGCAAAATATCTTGAAAAACAAACAACAGACGAAATAAAAAGATAGTTTTGCAGGGAGAAATTTACGTATGCTAAAATTAATCTCTGCTTCCCCAGTTAGGGTGGGACAGAGGGAAAGTGAAAACTGATATGGAAACGTCATCATTTCAATTGCAGATTCAGGTTCTAGGGGGAAAATACGTACATTTTATCCGAAACATTTTTTCGAACCCTAATAAGGGTGCTGTAATAAGTTAAATCTAGGTTCACTAAGGTATCTTCACTTACGTTGATTAGATAACAGTTTAGTGTATTTCTCGGCACCGAAGCTACATAAAATACAGACAGACCATTTAACATAGAATTCGAAGCACTGTAATGGGTTCAAATGTCAATATTTTCCCGCTGGGGACCGAATAGTTCATATACAGACGTCACCTTATTTGTTAGTCGCAATTTTTATTTGAAATTAGTTGATAATATGAAAACAACACGTTGTACTGTAATGTAAGTCAAACATCATAACACTATCATTTTTGGTGTGGAAAAATAGCTAGCTGCCCCTCCTTTATTCCCCTAAGAAATTAAAGTTGCGTCGTCACTGTTGTAAAAGTGTGCCTCAGAAGACGTCAGACAGAACGAAATAGACAGTTTAAGTGCGGTTAACATGCAGCGACTGAGAACAATATCTCCATTCTTTTTTCAAGTTCCCGCAATGAACCAGTTCTTCGCCACCGACTGATGTATAAAATAACTAGTAGTTAAAGCTCTTTACCAAGAAAGCCCCAATCTGAAGAACGAAAACCGGGACAAACAGGCGTCCCGAAAGCCTTTTTCGGGACAGATAATTCTTTCATTGAAAACCGGGAGTCTGGCAACCCAATATCAGCAGAAACCTACTAGGTGACTCGTGACAACGGTATCTCATGCAAAATAATATTGTCTAGCGCGCTCTTGTTCCACTTTTCGATTATCTTTTATCTATAAAAGATATTACATAATTACTGTTAAATTAGCGGTATTTTAATTTCGCAGTAATTAGGCCTCTTATGCTGTAGACCAGTGATGCCAACCCGTGAGGAAAATCCGATTTTGGGTGATTTTCTTTTACATTAGTTATTCGGAATGGGATAAAGGGAATTTTCGTCGAAATTTGAGCATATATGCGATTTTTCACTATATGTAAAATCCACGCTAATAAAATTCTTTACGAGCGGGAAGTCAACATAAAAAGCCACCAATAATCGTGTCAATGTTGCCAAATTTTAGTCTTTTCTTTCTTATGCTAGTAGGGAGTCACTTAATCATATGTGATTCTTAAAAATCAAGTACCAAGAGACGGAATTTGTGTTCTGGTTGTTGAAGAAAGATAAAAACAAAGCAATGAACGAATGAAAGAAATGAAGTAAAATACCAAACGAGCACCAATCAATTTCCATATATTTTACAGGATATGTGTGAAGAACAAAACTTTTTTTAATATCAATGTGCTCAGTGTAAGGTGATAGTACAAAGATGTGTTGGAACAATGAAAATGAAATCTTTAATTTTTACGTCCCACGGTTATGCCGGTTAGGCTAAAGGAGACGGTGAAGATGAGAAATGAATAAAATGGTGGAATGAAGAAAGTGGGAGGAAACGGGAGAACACTGAGAAAACCCAGAGCACAGTGCTTGTCCATCACAAAATCCATACGGCGCGAGCTGGGATCGAACCAAGTTCCCAAAGCACTGGAGGTGAGCCACCGCGCCCCCAAAAAATGTGATGGAGTCATTGCACTTCTGAATCATAACAAAATAGAATTGTTTTCGATTAATGAAAACGTGGGAGATCGAAATTGATTGATAACTCACCCAGAAATTTAAAAAAAAAAAAACTAACACAAACAAGGTTATGCCCATTTCGCCTTATGCTCTCAAAACATATTTCGACAAACAACCGATAAGGATGTTATCTTAGGGCAGAACGGGAATTCCTGTTTGACCTTTACCCGTTTCCCCTTATAGTATACAAGTGAAATTTCACTCCGTGTCTGTAACAAAGGGGGATTCATTTTATTCCCAGCTTGCAGGACTATTGGCCAACATAGTCATAACATAACAATACCTCTCACATGCTTTGAATTAAGGTTTTATTAAACGTTTTCTTTAAACAATGACGTAAACAATACATTACTCTGAATACTTAGTTTGATTATATGCTGTTCTATTCGTTCGAACGTAAACATTATTAGCCTTACAAATGTTTTGCAAAATATCACTAAATTTCCCTATCATAATTTGAAAATTAACTTCTCTGGTATACTGCGAAACGGGAAAAGGTCAAATGGGAATTCCCGTATCGCCTTACAATCAAATTAACATACAGTATCTTAGCATCATAGCCTAAAACAATGAAAACAGGCATAAGGCGAAACGGGAAAAGGCCAAACGGGAAGACACCACACGACATACGTAAGTTTCATTTTCATATATTATTGTTACTATAGTACAACATGGGAAATTAAGATCCAAAATTGAAGTTTTGGGCTTTCGAGATGAGATTTTATGGCGTTTCAGGTTGCCATCACTGGTGTAGACCCACATAATAGACAACCTCATTTTGAAAAGGAACACAAAAATATAACCATTATATTGGGAGTAGCCACGAAATATCTACAAAAAATTACTAATAGTTACCATCTGAAACCATTAATAAGATTGTTTAAACGATTTTTAATCACAAATTTTCTAAACTTTTGCATGGCTAGTTTAAATTAAATCTCTTCTGTAGTCTAATCAGCTACGACCAGCGTAAGAGCTTTTATTTTAGAGATAGGCTGATGCCTTCATCACAAACGTGGGTATTGTCTCCATTCTTACTGTTTTGACCTTTCTTTCTTTTTGAACATTGCCCAAGCATAATTCATTACTGAAAATTAGACATAATTGTTTGTTTCCCATCGTATCTTCGTCACAACTTTCAAGTACATATCACTTTAATTTTGGAATGTCAACTGCCTGTCTTTTTCAATGATAAAAATAAAATGATTATTTTTTTTTCTCAGGAAAACGTTAAATATAATGGAAACTTAAATGTCTCCGTAAGTTAAGATTAAGAAACAAAATTACATTATTATAAACCAACATTGTCTTACTTCATAGCGTGCGGTAGATTATGATTGTGAGAATTACTATAAATTATATTTGAGTACCCGGGAAGCTGAATAGTACACTAGTAAGAGATCCACTGCAAGGAGCAACTCTTTTTCAGCGGATAACATTGAAGTAAGTAGTGCAGTTTACACATAGAAGTGGCAAAGAACACGTACAGATCCATATCCATTATTGTCTTCTTACGCTGATCTAGTAGTTAACGTGTTCACCTTTTGGCATGGCATACCGAGGGTACTAATGGCATTGTGGTGGTTTGAGTTCTACTTTAAACCGACCTGAAGAGGAACGCTTAACTTAAAGAACAACAACAAAGATATATACAGTACTAGCAGATTGTTCGTTCTTCGTAGGGGAGAATGTGTTCCAGTTTGGACATAAAGGGTAAAGGGGCTGAATTTGGATTTAAACGACATCTGAAGTATCATTGTTCATATCAACGACTCCGAAAACTATGGATTCGACACTAATATCGGTCATTTTCGATCATTTTCGATCATTCTACTCCTCTCCCTTCCTTATGTTGCGCCGTCAAAGCGACATGATAAATACCATCCCTAGGACCGAACCTCATTTATATTGAAAATTTGATCGAGATCAGTCAGGTGGTTCAAAAGTTCAAGAGTCGCAAACATAATCACTTTCAATTTTATATATTAAATTATGCATATATTTGATCTGTTAGTTTGTCTGTTTAAGTTTGAAATATCTTCTCGTATCCCTCTATGGTCAAGTGAAAATCCAAGGGTGTAACAAAGCTAACGGAGCCATCATTCTAGTAACTACCAAATAAGAAAATAAGTGTTCGATTCACACTTTGGGTATGGATGTCTAACTGTCCTGAGTATATTAGTTTGATCGATTCAATACTAAGAGTAAAACCACCCATCATCATAGGTATTCTGCCATTATTGGCAGGTCACTTGCCACGACTGAGAAGCTCCCATGCTGCACCGTCTTCCGCTAACCTCTTTGTTTTCACGTACGATTTTCCTGTTTTGACATAGTCCATTAATAGCAGTCTCCTTCGCTCCCTCTCTTTCCTGCCACAATATCCTTTACCACATCTCTCAAGATACAGTTCCTTCTTAGCCAATGCCCCAACCAGTTTCTCTTCTCCTTCTTAACAATATCTAAAATTATACCTTCCTCCCCCACCACTTCTAATACCCTCTCATTCATTTGCCGCTAATTCTCTCCATTCTTCTCCACACCCACATTTCAAAACTTTCCAGTCGTTTTTAATCATTTTTATGCAATGTCTGTGTTGCAGCCCATATTGTACAATACTCCACACGAATCATTTTATGAGTATTTTTCTCAGCTCTTTATTTAAGTCCCAACGGAATCGTGTTTCCTTCCTTCTTAAGAAAATTTTAACTATTTATGAAGTGGAAAATACCTGCTTGGTCCTGATTTTTCTTAACCAATCTAAAAGCTCCCCACCCAACCAGGTACATTCTAGGAACGTGCCATTTACGTTCCATATGTACCGTTTACGTACCTGGTACTTGAAAAATGTACATTTCATATGCATAGCACGTGTCGCTAGGTACGTGCCTTTCGAGGAATTTCTGACACTTGAAAGGTAATTTTACATGCTTCACTGGAATGTAAGGAATGTGAATGGAACATACCCCATGTACCATGGCATGGTTGTGCGTAAGTTGCTTCGTATTGCGACTAGGGTTGCCAATTTAGCCACTTTGTGACGAGATCTGGCCATTTTGAGAACGTCGTTAGTCACATAATTTCCAAAGAGCCAATAGTGGCTTTTTAGCCATATGCTTTTCACTTCTATAGCCACTTTCTGAGTTTAGCCACATTGTAATATATTGTGTGTGTCATTTTGCAATTTTCTGACGTTTGATACGTTCTCTAGGTTGTAACATTCTAAACCCCACTGTCAGAATTGTCCTCATAAAATTAGCATTGATGGTTATATTGTGACGTTACACAGCAGAGAATTAGTTCAAAACCTGTACGTTAAAACTAGACGTTAAATAAAATTTTCGGGAAGACGTAAGTTTAAGTATAAACTAACTCCTTAACGAAAGTCAGCCTGATAATATAGACATCCTTCAGGAAATGTCGCTTTTCAGTGGCAATAAGCTTGAAACCGGTGAAATATCTTTTACTGATTTAGCCTTCCTTTTCCATTATTATTTGGCTATGAAACAAATGCCGGAGACATATACAACCGCTATATACAACAGTGTGGTGTTGGAATGTGTAATGATTAGGATGTGATGTTTTATTTTATTTTTTTGAAAGTTCAACACTTCCAATGTACCCGTAAAAATGTACTAAAGAAATAGTGCCCATGTTTTTTAAATATTCAATTAGAACTGGACAATCTACATGAAATTTGCAATCGATCAGTGAAAACGTCATCTTTCTAGAGCCTGTAGTTTCTGAGATCTCATTGTCGAGAAACATATATGTGTATTTTAAAAGAGCTCCAAAGATGGCAGCACAATTCATTTGCATGTATTTCGGAGAAGGCTTACTAAAGGCAAAGGCCTTTGAACAATAATTTAAAAGGATAAACTTTGTGAAAAATATTTATTTCAGTAGTTTATTTAAACTACACTCTTTTCAAAATATTTGTCTTTGTTATAAACGTGAAATCACAAATAACCGTAAATCAAAGGTTTGAATGCTAAGATTATAGGTTAGAGCTCGGTCGCTTCGTAAATGTTATTGTAGTATTTTAATAGATAGTTAAATTGCCACACAGATGCCGGAGGAGGGCATATATTTTCAGAGTTAGTTGCTTGGCTTTTTTTAAAAGTACAAGCTTCTAAATTCGAACGTAAAAATGAAGCGTTAAGGTTTTAGTATTTAAGTACTCGCACCCTCAGTTGCATAGCACTGCCCTAAGGAACATTACTGACATGCCTAGTACATTCCTGGCACATGCCAATGCCAAGTAAATGTATCAAGTACATACACGGTACGTGATATACACATAATAGATACATTCCTCGGTATGTGTCATGCACGTACTTTTGGGCGGAAGTAACCTTATTCCTTACATGTGTATTTCACATGATTGCTCTATTCACGTACCTATCATGTACATTCCAATGTACCTCGAGGAACATTCTTTACACATGATCAGTATGTACTTGTGTTGGGTGGGTCAATACTTACACTAAAAGTTCAGCAAAGCTCATCCATGGCTAAGCGGTTAGCATACGCGCCTTTGGAGTGGGAAATTCAGGTTCGATTTCCGGCGGGAGCGCATATTTCGTATTCCACGTTAATCAGCAGGTCCACGTCTCATATAGCATCGCTGCTGAAAGGGACGTTAAACTCAAAATCAATCAATCAATATAAGTTCACCAGCCTACGTGTTTTATCCTACTGATAATCTTTTCTACGTAAGCGTTGGTTGGGGGAATAATAAAAAGAAATTGAATCTTTACGTTTTACGTTCCACGATTATGTCGGCTAGGCTACAGGAGATGGTGATGATGAGAAATGAATGACATGATGGAATGAAGAATGTGCAAGGAGACGGGAGAACACAGAGAAAACCCACGCACACGGTGTTTGTCCATCACAAAGTCCACTTGGCCCGAACTGGCATCGAACCAATGACCCCATGCAACAGAATTGAACGTTCTACTAGTTTTCTTTTTTAATTTATTACTAGGTTTTTACTTATTTTACTTGTTTAACTCGTTTTGCCAGTGACCTAGAACGACAGAGAGAGAAACACAGAGACATCAAGGACAGTTAAAATTCCAAAGGCTCTCCCACCGGGAATCGAACCCGGAAATTCACCGTGAGCCCAGGGGGGAATAATAAGTATAATAATTGGCGATGTTCATTAAATTTGGATTGCAGCCATTGTAACACATTAGTGTAAAGTTCCCACTTAATTACTAAATTAATTAACTAATCAATATATCTTTAGCTGATAATATACGGGTAATTCCTGTAAATAAAAGGACTAAAGGAGAGATGTCCGGTCTGACTAATGAACCGAACACCGAATAGCAAAGAATAAAACCGAACTGTCCTTTTGAAAACCGGAAGGTTGGTAATGCTATTTGTAATACGAAGACAAACACCGTGTGTTAAATAACTAAGTGCAGCAGACAGAAGACATAGAATAGCATACACAGAAAAGAGACGTACATGGCATACGTAAAAACGTAGGTTAAAAGCGTAAATTCTGTAGGTTTTGGATTTAACGTACGACTATAGGTAATATCCTACAGCAAACCTGTAACAGAAAACCTATGTTTTATAATAGTTACCTATAAGATTCCATGTATCAGTACTTTCCGTATGAAAATAGTTACCTATAAGATTCCATCTATCCGTACTTTCCGTACGAAAATAGTTACCTATAAAGTTCCATCTATCCGTACTTTCCACATGAAAATAGTTACCTATAAGATTCCATCTATCCGTACTTTCCGTATGTAAATAGTTACATATAAGATTCCATCTATACGTATTTTCCGTATGAAAATAATTACCTATAAGATTCCATCTATCCGTATTTTCCCTATGAAAATAGTTATTTATAAGATTCCATCTATCCGTACTTTCCGTATGAAAATAGTTACATAGAAGATTCTATCTTTCCGTACTTTTCGTATGAAAATAGTTACCTATAAGATTCCATCTATCCGTACTTTCGGTATGGAAATAGTTCTTAAAAGATTCCATCTATCCGTACTTTCCGTATGAAAATAGTTATCTATAAGATTCCATCTATCCGTACTTTCCGTATGAAAATAGTTACATAGAAGATTCTATCTATCCGTACTTTCCGTATGAAAATAATTACCTATAAGACTCTATCTTTCCGTATTTTCAGTATGAAAATAGTTACATAGAAAATTCTATCTATCCGTACTTTTCGTATGAAAATAATTATCTATAAGATTCCATCTATTCGTACTTTCAGTATGAAAATAATTACCTATAAGATTCCATCTATCCGTACTTTCCGTATGAAAATAGTTACCTATAAGATTCCATCTATCCGTACTTTTCGTATGAAAATAGTTACCTATAAGATTCCATCTATCCGTACTTTCAGTATGAAGATAGTTACTAATAAGATACCATCTATCTGTACTTTCCGTATGAAAATAATTACCTATGAGATTCCATCTATCCGTACTTTCAGTATGAAAATAGTTACCTATAAGATTCCATCTATCCGTACTTTCCGTATGAAAATAGTTACCTATAAGATTCCATCTATCCGTACTTTCCGTATGAAAATAGTTACATAGAAGATTCTATCTTTCCGTACTTTTCGTATGAAAATAGTTACCTATAAGATTCCATCTATCCGTACTTTCGGTATGGAAATAGTTCTTAAAAGATTCCATCTATCCGTACTTTCCGTATGAAAATAGTTATCTATAAGATTCCATCTATCCGTACTTTCCGTATGAAAATAGTTACATAGAAGATTCTATCTATCCGTACTTTCCGTATGAAAATAATTACCTATAAGACTCTATCTTTCCGTATTTTCAGTATGAAAATAGTTACATAGAAGATTCTATCTATCCGTACTTTTCGTATGAAAATAATTATCTATAAGATTCCATCTATTCGTACTTTCAGTATGAAAATAATTACCTATAAGATTCCATCTATCCGTACTTTCCGTATGAAAATAGTTACCTATAAGATTCCATCTATCCGTACTTTTCGTATGAAAATAGTTACCTATAAGATTCCATCTATCCGTACTTTCGGTATGGTAATAGTTCTTAAAAGATTCCATCTATCCGTACTTTCCGTATGAAAATAGTTATCTATAAGATTCCATCTATCCGTACTTTCCGTATGAAAATAGTTACATAGAAGATTCTATCTATCCGTACATTCCGTATGAAAATAATTGCCTATAAGATTCTATTTTTCCGTACTTTCCGTATGAAAATAGTTACATAGAAGATTCTATCTATCCGTACTTTTCGTATGAAAATAATTATCTATAAGATTCCATCTATTCGTACTTTCCGTATGAAAATAGTTACTAATAAGATACCATCTATCTGTACTTTCCGTATGAAAATAATTACCTATAAGATTTCATCTATCCGTACTTTCCGTATGAAAATAGTTACATATAAGATTCCATCTATACGTATTTTCCGTATGAAAATAATTACCTATAAGATTCCATCTATCCGTATTTTCCCTATGAAAATAGTTATCTGTAAGATTCCATCTATCCGTACTTTCCGTATGAAAATAGTTACATAGAAGATTCTATCTATCCGTACTTTCCGTATGAAAATAATTACCTATAAGATTCTATCTTTCCGTACTTTCCGTATGAAAATAGTTACATAGACGATTCTATCTATCCGTACTTTTCGTATGAAAATAATTATCTATAAGATTCCATCTATTCGTACTTTCAGTATGAAGATAGTTACTAATAAGATACCATCTATCTGTACTTTCCGTATGAAAATAATTACCTATGAGATTCCATCTATCCGTACTTTCCGTATGAAAATAGTTACCTATAAGATTCCATCTATCCGTACTTTTCGTATGAAAATAGTTACCTATAAGATTCCATCTATCCGTACTTTCGGTATGGAAATAGTTCTTAAAAGATTCCATCTATCCGTACTTTCCGTATGAAAATAGTTATCTATAAGATTCCATCTATCCGTACTTTCCGTATGAAAATAGTTACATAGAAGATTCTATCTATCCGTACTTTCCGTATGAAAATAATTACCTATAAGACTCTATCTTTCCGTACTTTTCGTATGAAAATAGTTACATAGACGATTCTATCTATCCGTACTTTTCGTATGAAAATATTTATCCATAAGATTCCATCTATTCGTACTTTCAGTATGAAAATAATTACCTATAAGATTCCATCTATCCGTACGGTCCGTATGAAAATAGTTACCTATAAGATTCCATCTATCCGTACTTTCCGTATGAAAATAGTTACCTATAAGATTCCATCTATCCGTACTTTCGGTATGGAAATAGTTCTTAAAAGATTCCATCTATCCGTACTTTCCGTATGAAAATAGTTATCTATAAGATTCCATCTATCCGTACTTTCCGTATGAAAATAGTTACATAGAAGATTCTATCTATCCGTACTTTCCGTATGAAAATAATTACCTATAAGATTCTATTTTTCCGTACTTTCCGTATGAAAATAGTTACATAGAAGATTCTATCTATCCGTACTTTTCGTATGAAAATAATTATTTATAAGATTCCATCTATTCGTACTTTCAGTATGAAAATAGTTACTAATAAGATACCATCTATCTGTACTTTCCGTATGAAAATAATTACCTATGAGATTCCATCTATCCGTACTTTCGGTATGAAAATAGTTATCTATAAGATTCCATCTATCCGTACTTTCGGTATGAAAATAGTTACCTATAAGATTCCATCTATCCGTACTTTCCGTATGAAAATAGTTACGTATAAGATTCCATCTATCCGTACTTTCGGTATGGAAATAGTTCTTAAAAGATTCCATCTATCCGTACTGTCCGTATGAAAATAGTTACTTATAAGATTCCATCTATCCGTACTTTCGGTATGAAAGTAGTTATCTATAAGATTCCATCTATCCGTAGTTTCCGTATGCCGTTTGAAACAGAGAAATGTGTATTAGTTGGTCAAGATCTCACGTAAGAATATACGTATAAAACATATAGCTGACGTATATATCATAGCTATACGGACGTAATATAATGAGGACTGTTCGATACGAAACATGCTGTACCAGCATGATACAATATCTAAGCGGGAAAAAGCCACTACATATGTATCATATAGATAATGCATTCTTTGTACAGATTTTCATAGTAAAGTTATGGATTCCGTATATTTGTATATTCAATATATCATTGTCCGGTTAACTTATTCTTTTTTCAGTGTACGATGGAGAAAATATGTGTGCATTTAATATTACTATCTGCATATGAGGAAAATATCAGCAAGAATTAATCAGCTTAAATGTATTTGGCTGAATCCGCAGTGGTAGGTCGTAAGCTGTAACATCCTCCATGCTTTGAAATTAGAAGATTTTAACGGATGAACCATAAAGAATCAGACACACAAAGAATATTTGATATGATAAGTAATTATTTAAAACTTCCTAAATGATTTTATAAAACCAAACCTGTATTGCATCGCGATGTGGCAATGATGTTAACCATATAAGTAGATCAGAATATTTTCGTTGACCTCTATTCGTACTAGTAATGTTCTGGGTTATCTTTCATCTAGTTATGGTGAAGAGTAACAATCTTTTTTTATATGTGAATTGTTTATTAAATCGCAATTTTTCCGAAATTTGAATATAATCCGAAATCAGGATTTCTTCGATTTTACTATCCGAAATCGGAATATTTTAAAAAATCGGATATGACCGTTCCTAACCTTTACATACGGCTGAAGTCATTTCTGCTTTTTAATTTAAAAAAAAAAAACTACACTCAAAGTAGTGTACTTTCGGCGATTTTTTCATATTTCACAAATTCATAATTTACTTTTAAAAAATACATGGTGTATGTGATTCATCATACTAATATTTAGAGATGCAAGGGCTCGGAAAAAACCGGCTTTTTTGGAAAAAAAACTCGGTTTTTTCTGCTTTGCTTTTTTGCTTGGGAAATTTTGGGCTTTTTTCAAAATTCTGCTTTAAATCGATAAAGCAGACTTTGTTTCGCTTCTCTATAACACAGAAAGTCATTTAATTAGTGGTTGGTGCCGATAATAATATAAAACCTCGAAAGTAAACCATGAATTTCGAAAAGATATTTTAAACAATTTTACTTCAACATTTTTACATTATGAATTCCAAAGGATTAACATATGTATATAATAAACACATTTTAACCTTCTATATACAAAAGTAAGCAGAGTTGGCAAGAAACATGGTTGTTTCTGAAAATGCCAAAAACCCGTTTTGGGGGGGCAGTTTAAACCAGGCTTTTTTGGGGTTTAAACCAGGTTTTTTGATTTAGATATTTTGCTTTATGCATTTATATTACATATTCACAGAAATAAGTTTGTTTCGCCTTGGTGTTATTATTCAACAACGGGGTTATGCTGGAAGAGGTCCCATAAGCTTAAAGAAGTCCGGTCAGTAAATTTCTTAAATTGAGAAACTCCCGCCCTAGCCATCGGGAAAATCCCGTCATTCTTTTAAATGTAAAACAATAACGTGAAAATCCTGTAAAATTTAATTTGCATGTAAAATTTAAAGGTCAACGTATTATAATCAGTACGCTAAAACTGAGTGACACACAATCATAGTCAACGTCTTACGAATAAAATCAGAAAAATAAACACACTGCTGAAGAAGACTGCACTTATTTAATATAAAAACACATTTACACGTGACGTTTCGATCTTCTATCCAAGATCCTCATCAGACGTACACTCACGTCTGATGAGGATCTTGGATAGAAGATCGAAACGTCACGTGTAAATGTGTTTTTATATTAAATAAGTGCAGTCTCGTTCAGCAGTGTGTTTATTTTTCTAAAACTGAGGTATTAAATTACAAATTAGTATGTAGGTATCATTGAAAGTCCAATCCAAGCTCTTGCCCCCCCTAGAGGAAAATGTACTTCAGAATATTGAAAATCCAATAGGATTTTTACATTAGTTACAGCAAAATTTGAAACTATTTTTGAAACGTCGCTTATACTTGCCCCTCCTTGGAAACCACAACATGGGCGCCCTTGACCACCATCACGGTTTACCCAGTCCTCAAGTTTTGTGAATTTTTAACAAGAGGGATTCAACATATCATTACGGAACAAAAGAAAAGACTACGGAATATATTTAAGTTAAGCTAAATACAACTGCACAACAAACGTGACTGAGTGGTTGGCTTTTGCGCTTCTATCGGGAAGTCCGGGATTCAACCCAGCATTCGACCATTCTGACAAAGCCTTCCTTCATTCCATCTGAGAATGTAGAAATAGTGCGTGTACTGGCCGACTAGGAGTGTAGGAGTTGGCCGACTTCCTTTCTTATTGTTTTTAAATCGTTATTATTACTAATTACCAGCAGTGACGGTTTTGCGAAGGTTAGAGGATCGGTCTTTCGGACTAAAGCCTGTTCTCCAAAGTTGTGGAATGTCTAAAACGAACGAAATATCTATTAGTTATGCCTTTACGCATAAACTTTAAGCTCCCGTCAAATAAAAATTACGAATGTTTAGAAAAACTAAACATTAGTAGTAAGAAAACCCCTCCCAAAACACTTTTTTAAATTCGCCACTGATTCTCAGTATAAAATGATCTTCAAGGTTGTATCTGGAAGATTATTGCTAAACATATAAACGAAACGAAATATTAGTTATGCCTGTACTCATAAACTTCAAGCTGCTCCCAAATAAAAATAGGACTTTTTAGAAAACGAAACAATCAGAGAAACCCCTCCCAAAGTACTTTTCTAAATCCGCTATTGATTATTTGTATACATTGGTATTCAAGGTTCTATCTGGAAAATTATTGCTAAATCATTGCACAACTACAGTATAACAGAAATGTGGAAATACGGTTTGACGGACATATTGAAAAACGTATGCTTTGACGGATATATAGAAAAACGTAAGTTTAACTTTCGTACTAGAAGCTGGAGTACTAAGCTCTTAGAAATGAAACACGGATGACAAACTAAAATGACCTAGAGAAGGAAAAAATGTCGATAACTCAAAAGTTAAAATAAAGTTAAATAACCTGTAAAATTGCCCTCAAATACTACATTCTTCATGTTAGCTTTAATTCGTAAAATATGTGCTCCATCCATTTTGATGGTGAATTACAGAGCTAAATATGGCATTCAGGTCGTGGGAATCTTATCTAAATATAGAATATACTATAAGAAAGCTATTTGGATAGAAAAATCATGAAAATGAAAAAAGGCAAAATTTCCAAAATTCTCGTTTTTTTTTTTCAAAAAAGCCGGCTTTTTATGTGAAAAAAACTATCGATTCAAAAAAGCCGGCTTTTTTGCATCTCTACTAATATTCACACGGGAAAGTCTTATCTTGGAGTTAGGAGTTTGTGAAAGATTTTCATAGAATACACACGTTATTTTACTCTGACGTAAGTTCTATTCTTTTCGTACATTATTCTGCCAGGACCTTTCCCACTAAAAAAAAGGGTGAATTTTGTCCGTAAATGAAAAAAAAATACTAGGCTATATTGTACAACAGTCAGTTTTCGGAGCCCCGGTGGCTCAGTCGTGGAACGTTCACCTCTCGTGCTTGGGTTCCCGGGTTCGATTTTAGTCCCTTCAAAGTAAACTTTATGGTGGAAAAACACCGTGTACGTGGGTTTCCTCAAGATTCTCCCGTTTCCTCCCACTTTCTTCACTCCACCATTTCATTTATTTCTCATCATCACCGTCTCCATTAGCCTAACCGGCATAACTGGCGTAAAATTCAAGGATTTCATTTAATTTACATTCATTTTAATTGAATGGTGTGTGACGTCACAGACTGTTGGTCACTTTCCCAGTGAAGAAGGAAGGACTTGGCACCTCGATCTTAATAAAAGGTAGTGTTGTCAATGAAACAACAATATACGAATGTCGTCCAGAAAATATACAATTCTGTTACAAACCTGAAGTTTTCTACACTACTCTAGATCAGGGTTTCTCAATCTGGAGTCGCGAATAGGGGTTGCGAAGATAAGCGGAAAAGATAAATATGATTAGTAGGGCAACCCACATTATGCTTTATTTTTTTCCAAATTATGCTTTAGTATGCTTTATTGTTAGTTTCAATCATTGTTTTACATTAATCGTGTATAAAGTATAATATTTACTTTACATTAAATATTCTAAAAATCTTGATATATTTATTAATATTTTATGCAATCTGTTTTTTCATACTGTAAACAGATATACTTTACTCGAGTCCGTTTTTTTATCACTTATGTGCGTTTTAGAGGTGCATATGTACAGAAAGAAAAGCAAAAAATGCCACCAAAAAATACAGAAAGTCCTAAGTTCAAGTGGTGCACATAAAAATATAGTGTTTAGTTCTTGTGCACTTTTTGTGCATTTCGAATCATCATACATAACTGCTCAGTTTAGAAAAAAAAAAAACAATTGTTTATTCATTGTTGGTGGAAAGTTTTCTTAATTTCTTCTTTTCTCGACTTCAAAAGGCTACACCGAAAAGTTTACAGAAATAAAAATAAGGTTTGCATTGTTGCATTGTAAATATTGGTTTCAAAATATTAATACAGTATGTTAAATTTACAGTTAAACAGAATTTTTTAAGAATTGTGCTATATATTTTAAATTATGCTTTATGCTTTCTTTTTTTAAAATTATGCTTTATTATGCTTTTAAAATTAGTTTCATCTGGACCCTTAGACAACCACAACCATGTTCAAGGTACTAACCATACGTATAAATTGCTGTTATGCTTTTTATGCTTTTGAGTTGCTCTAATGATTAGAATCTAATACCGGAAAATATTTTTTAATGTTATTTGGAATTTTGTTCTGATAGACATATTCTATTTTTATACCTACTGTTAGGAACAACAAAAAATAGGTCTACTACACATTTTCCACATGTATAGATTTGTTTAAATGAAAGAGGTATGACATGGAACTAATGAGAATTGTGTATTGCAATACCAGAAAAACATAAACGCAACAAAACCTGCAAATTGAAATACGATTAAAATTTAAAGCTAATGAGATACTTGAGCATGATGTGACTTCACTAGTGCAGCAATTTCCAGTTCAATCTTCGTGATGCACAACTTTTCTTAAAAACAACTGTCCAATTTTTTAAAACCAAAAATTAGAAATCACCTTATTTTCTTTTATGATATGACCCAAAATTTAAGGGACTTATGAAGTTTTAAAATTTTCAAACGTCTTCCAGTTTGAAACAGTATGATGAATCGGATTCGATATTTGTAATATGAATGAACTGACGGAATTTGGTTTTAATCTATTCGTTTTATATGCTCTTATCACATGGCTTCATGAACTGGTGGCAAGAGAGTATAGCATGAGAATTCCGAAGTTCGTGAACAAATACAACAAATGTTGAAATGAAGGTGGTAATTAGGTAGAGAAGTGAAGGAAGCCTCAGGTATGTAACAGAATTGTTTTTTAAAAAATAAATATTGTGTTTTTCATTTTATATAACTAAACGATCTTTATTTTATGGATGATCTTCATATAGACCTATCGCATAGTCGATGGTTTTGTGGGTTTACTAAAATATCCAATTTATAATACACATAATAAGAAAAGCAATCATAACAATATCTGCTTTATAACAAAAGTAGATAAACCATTAAAACCTTAATTTTTAACAAGATACCTAGAATTTCCTATACACTAACCTGTACTTCGGAGGTGGCGTGAGTCAATGAAAACTTGACCCATGACCCACCGATCACTTACAAATATTGGCCCACCTGACTCACTTGATCCATGACCCATTAATCCACTCTATCTCTGAGGTATTTATTTACAGCTGAGGTAGTTAAGCTGAGACAAAGTTAGCCAACCAAGAAAGCCATTAATATAAGTGCTAACCTCGCCTTCATGATTCATTGAGCTATTATTTAAATGTTGATTGTTCACAAACGAACTATTAAACTCATTGGGTTTAATATTTGGCAAGATACTTTCATAATTTGTCTTAATTTGAATATTAATTATAGACCAGGCAGCTTTGAATTTATTATTTGCCTGAACTATGTCTTCATCCTGAACTTTTACGTTGGCCAATTTTATTGATTAACATAATGATAATCATTAAGACCTGAGATTATCAGAAAATGATTTATTTACAGCATTATCAATTACATACAACATTAATATTTACTGTATATCCTCCATCTAGATTACATAAAATCTTTTCTACTTTTCAAGATACATAGTAAGTTTTCTCCCTTGTAACATAAATATATTTGGGTCTGAATCAATACATCGATAAAAAGATGTGACTACCAATTTTAAGCTGTTGAATACAATACCAGTCACCTCGAATACTCCTTCAATACATAAATGGTATATATCTAACAGCTGATACTCATTGTTAATGTGACGTAGTACATAATTATTAACACATCCGTAGATC
Source organism: Thermobia domestica (assembly GCF_964235325.1). Classification (NCBI taxonomy): domain Eukaryota; kingdom Metazoa; phylum Arthropoda; class Insecta; order Zygentoma; family Lepismatidae; genus Thermobia; species Thermobia domestica. The sequence continues at coordinate 37,940,175 of NC_137463.1, read as the reverse complement.
AAACGGCAGGCAGTTAAAGGGCTGCTCTGTGAGACAATCGATTGTTGAAAAGAGCCAAGCCAGAAGACGTGAGCATACAGTAACACAAATAATGAGATTTACAGTGTCTTGCCAAATCTCTCAGAACATCATTCAGGGTTCCAGACTCTATATTAGAACAACTAAACACTTTGGTCGTTCCTCATTCCTTTGTCCATATTTCTTCTTAATTATTTTTCTTCATAGCAACTGGGAAAGCACGTGACTTTGTGACTACACTGTATAGCCGCCTCTAGTATTACCCATGTTATAGAGTTCTGGTGTAGATACTTATTTGAACAAGAGGAATTTGTGGAAACTTATACTTTATTGCAATAATAAAAGTAGTATTAATATTAGTAGTTCTACTTTACACAAAAGTAATGCAGAGTTTGGAATGTTTTATTTATCCAATAATGGAAGCATTGAAACAATGATCTTGTAGCAGCCAACGCGGCGCCTTTGGTGCATAAGGTTCTAGATTCGATTCTCGGTGAGGGAGTATCGAAAGTACTACAATGATTAAGACTCCGCTTAAATTATTGATGTTATTCTGTATAGCGTCACTGCTGTCAAAGGACGTAAATACTATATAAATCCATATGAAGCAATTAAATTAACTAGAATATACTGAATTCTAATTAATATTTTCAGATAGCTATATGAAAATATATAATTCTCTTTTCAGGTTCCAAAAAATGATACATTTTTTGGGCATCATAATACTAGTAATTGTACTGTGGATATATTTCGAAAATGAACGTTTACTCCGTTGTCCTCCAGGTAACGTGTCTTTTAAAAATTCATTGCTAAATGTGTAGAATTAATTGTAGTGTAGTATCAAATGTGTCGTACTTGTTTTCTTATTTTGTGATGTGTTATGTCTGTATCATATGTTCCACTTAAGCTATTTCCTTTTAACTAATTTGTATTTTAATATACTAACTGAAATACTCATTCTTCGAATGGGTCAGATAAAATATCTACGTAAACAAATTGAACAACGAAAGGAAAAAACATATCGGTCATTTTCTACTAGTGCTGCCACGAGACGAGACGAGACGAGACTTCAGGCTGTCTCGTCTCGTCTCGAGAAAATGTGCTGGTCCCGTCTCGTCTCGAGAGGTTCTGTCCCGTCTCATCTCGTTTGTCTGGTTTTGTCTCGTAAAAAATATAGCAGCATACCATGGGAACGAAAGTAAAATGTAGCAAACTGCACCATGCTAATCAAGATACAACTAAGTTATATCTATTACCCAGAACACACAAGGCAAAAAAATGTCACGGTAGCTACACCGTGAAGCATTCACCTCTGGTGTGTGTGGTTTGATCTCGGTTAGTGCCATGTGAGCTTTGTGGTGGACAAACATCGAGTGTGTGTGTTTTCTCGAAGTTGAATTGTATCCTACCACTTTCTTCATTCCACTAATTTTCCCATCATCATCTATTTGGAGTGAGCCAAAGTTGCCTAAAGGTCTTAAAAAATAAATTCAAATAAGCTCACAATGCAAGGACAAATAGTTTACAAGTTATTATATATCTGCTCTTAGTTGTCTGAGGCTTCTCGACCCTGGTTTCTTTTTTTACATTCTGAAACATTGAAATTTGTTTCACCAGTTTCACTACACGAATATACAGAAATTCCTCATAGGTACGTCGAAGATGAAGACACTAATGTCAAATAATGTTTACACGACAAGCAAAGTTCGATGTAAAGCTGTCACCATCCCCGACACTACCGTATATCCAGGGGTGTTGCCAGCAGGTTTGTGTAAGGGGGGCCCGTCGTTTTTGAGGGGGGCCAGCTACAATGTACAAAGCTAAAAAAAAAGTGTTGCTGCTAGTGTTTTTGAGGCCTGAAAGAATGGAAAATTTTGGTTTTCTTCTGGAAAACTAAAAACACTATTTTAGCTTATTATTATTATTATTATTATTATTATTATTATTATTATTATTATTATTATTATATTATTATTATTATTATTATTATTATTATTATTATTATTATTATTATTATTATTATTATTATTATTATTATTATCCATAAATAATATTCAAGATAGTTTTTATTATGCTTAAATCAAGAACTACTGCCCGGGACCAAACGCTATACTTTTGTGCATAACTATAAAGTTAACCAAGAAAGTTCTGTCCCTTTTCGTGGAGGTTTGTGTTCGATTGGACCTCACACCGTGAGTTGAATGCGAGTGGAGATAAGGCGAACGTCAGTTGTTGGTGTGGGTATATCCAACATACTACCTTGTTGTGGCAATTCAGACACACCGTGAACTGCGTAAAGACAGAGGGAACATGGGACATCCACAGAGCGTCATAAGAGCATGTATGCTAAACGAGTTCAAATGGAGGTCAAACGCCGCTGTAGCGGGACAGAAGATATGCCAGGCCTTTGGTGAGGGTGTCGTGACGACGCGGACATTGCAGCGATGGTTTAACATGTTTAAGGACGATGACGAAACACCCGAAAACACCACGTGCCAGAAGACCAACACATGTACAAAGAGGAACTGGGACTACAATTCAGTCTGTGGAGAAACCATTCGGCAGCACATCCATCAACTTGTGAAGTACTACAAGTTGGGTCAATGGGTCTCACATATTTTGACTCCGGGCCAGAAGGCAACGCGGCAGTCGCCTGTGTTTATTTACTGTTTCAGAGCAATTTCTTTGATTTCGGAGTCGTTGACATGTGATAAAAAGTGTGTCCTATACGAAGCTCCACCGCGCCGTCATCATTGGTTAGCATCCCATGAACCGATTTCAAAACAGCCGAAACCAGCACTGTACCAGAATAAGGTCCTTGTGTGTGTTTGGTGCATTCGGGAACTGCTACCAGCTGGTCAGAGTAGCAATGCAACTGTGTAGTGTCAGCAGTTGAGCTGTGCTGAACAAAAAACTCAAAACTCTGGAGCCATCACTTCTGAATTGCAAATGGGTTCTCGTTTACGGGACAACGCTAAGTCCCACGTGGCTAAGATGACTCAGGACACAATTTTCCGCCTTGGATGGGAAGCAATATTGCAACCACTATATTTCCCGGGTATTGCACCGTCCGATTATCACCTGTTCCATTCTTTGAATAATCACCTTAGAGGACGCCAGTTCAAATCCCTAGTAAAAGTCCAAAATGCACGTGATACTTTCTTCGTTTCACGGCCCACCAAGTTCTACCGCGATGGATTCCATGGCCTTCCAGAACGTTTTCAGAAGATCGTCGATGCTGATGGGGACTATTTTGGATCTTCCATGTTAGGTGACATATCAATGTTCGAAGGTGGTGGGTGAAAAAGCAACAAAACTTTTCTTGGTTACCTTTATATTTAAATTTAAGACCTTGTATACAGAACCTATCTACACAAGACTGATTTTCTTTGAAATTTCACTTAATTTCCTTACGGTTTCCTGACAAAAATATTTATTATTCGTGATTTAAAAAAAAAAATATATTTTATTACACTGAGTAGAAATAAGAGATAGAGCAAATGAAATCCAAATTGAATAGAAACATTGTTTCTCACCAAATTTTCCATCCTCTATGTCTTTTAAAATACTTGTTAAAGCATATAGAAATGTACTGTAGTTACAAATCAGTTTAATACCATTGTTTTATGGCTGTATTTGTAGTACCTTGTTAAAACGTTTGTCTTCAAACTGTCAAATATAAATCGCAGTAAATTGTGTAATCTGCTGTCACAAAAAAGTATCCTATTTTTTGATCGGTATAAGGAAGAGATACTATACTATTTTTCGATTGGTATGAAAAAAAAACAATATTTCTCCTTACTATTTTACCATAAATTATTATTTGTCAATAAACTTTGTTACTTTTAAATGAATGAAGCGAGATAATTTTACTATGATGTTTTAAAAGCTGGTCATTTGGGGGGGCCAGGAAACCATTTCGGGGGGCCCAGCCCCGATGGGCCCCCCCTTGGCTACACCCCTGCGTATATCTGCGTTCTGCGGCGATAGACCATCGGCTTGAAGGCCCCGGGTTGAGACCCGGAAGGGTCATGTTTAACAGCATTTGTTTTTTCGTATTGTGTCAGGATGCGAAATCGTACGGGATTAAAGAATTTCAGTCTGAAAAATTTGGAGAGAATATCTTCCCCAGTTTACTTTCATGGGAGTAAGGAAATAGTAAAAATATAGGATATGCATTTTATAGCAAGGTTAAAAATATGGTTTGGGTATCCTGTTTCTTTTCTGTTAATTATGTTCTTCAATGTTCGAATTTTGATCATTCTCATGATATTATCTGCTTTCAACGGAGTTCCATGAATATTATACCAAATGTTCTTTAAACTTATCAAGTTCGAGAGGTTTTATGTGCCTGTAAGAAACCATTTCTGAAGATAATTCAGGTCCTAATGAATATTATTCAATAGGAAAGGGATGTATTCCCCTCCTCTCAACATGGAAGCAGAGGGCAATTTCGCACTCTGGTCAGATGAAACATTTCCGCGTAACAAAACGAAGGACTCCTTGTAAAACCTCTTCACGTCCAGTGTTATTGATAGTATCATATATTTGCTGAAAGCAAACAATTTGAAGAGTTTGTTGACAACATCTTTGCTTTCTTTGTCCTTCACCCGCCTTCTAAATGAAGTGGTGAATTTTACAACATGACGGCTATAAGCGAGCGATTGGTAAAATGGTAAAAGTGTGTTTTTATATATATGTGTGTGAGAGAGAGAAAGAGAAAAGACAAAATTTTAGTTGCAAGATGATGTACTTCAATTGCCATTTTCGGTTCATTTAGCGAAAAGAATACCGCCACCCGCCACCTCAGGCAGAACTTTCAACTACAGCCTGTGATCAGTGTAGACCTTACCCAGTTTTCAAATTGAATGGCTGCTGGTGGCAGTTCGGTTTCTTGACCTTGTAAAAATCTTCCCTGTCTTTGTTTTGTTTGTCATCATTCCAGCCAGAAAAAAAAAGAGAATTCCTGAGTTTTCAGCAAGGGAAATTTGGGACAAGAGATTAAGGATAATATTCCTGGGAGCTCATGTATCACGATTGTTTCATTCAATAGACAGAGGACACTTTTCTATGATGGCTTTTCAACATCTTTTCTCAGAAAGGGGATTTCCTTTTGCAATTCATATGACTGCTGGCAGCTTTAATCTTGGCCTTTCACGCCAGTGGTTCGCATTTTCGAGACACGAGACGAGACGAGACATTTCACGAGACGTCCCGTCTCGTGTCGTATCTCGTCTAAAAGGGTTCTGTCTCGTCTCGTGGTAACACTATTTTCTACTACTTTTACATATCCCGGCAAATGCCCCCTGAGACTCTTTGGTTCGAATTTCGAAAAAAAATAAACGCTACTGGCCCCCAGCCAATAGGGGCAATATTTGAAAGTCAACGCTTGTGGGAATATCGCCATTCATCTAAGCAACCGTGAAAACTATGAATTTAACACTAATATCGGTCATTTTCTACTACTTTTACATGTCCCCGTAAAAATCCCCTCCTGAGACACCCTGTTTCGAATTTTCAAAAAAAAAAAACGCTTCGTCTTGGTCTGGGATTTGGACCCAGGTACCCATGACAAAACATTGTTAACTCTCTGTTCACTTATCTCGTCCCCAGGCAGCACACAGACAGGCAGACAAACAAAATCTTTATTTTATTTGTATTATATTACAAATTTCCATCCATGGGTACCTTTAGGAGGTGCAAGACAGTGTTCGTAGATTTCCTTAAGAAAATTTCCCTCACCTCACTCAAAACTTTCCCTTTTCTTACCAAAGTTTCTCCAGTTTATTGATCATTCAATTCCTATCACAGAAGTCATGTGATAAGATTAATTTAGTTATATTAAAGGAAGTGTCAACCACATTTGGTTTATTCATTCACTGTGTAACTGAACTGCCACAACCAGGTACTATGTTGGATATTCCCAAACCAACAACTGACCTTCGCCTTATCTCTATTCGCATTTAACTCACGGTGTGAGGGCCAATTGAACACAGGCCTCCATAAAGGCGACAGAACTTCCTTAGTTACTTTTATATAGGTAAAAAGTTGCATAGTTTTCTGAACATTTTTTCATCATCGGTGGAATTAATCGAATTTCTGCAGCCTTAGTTGTCAAAATGCAACGCAATCTAACATACAGTTGCCAACCTTCCGGTATTTCACCGTGACCACCTTGTCCGGTGTCCAGTGCGACCACAAAATCGGACGTTATGTGTCCGGTAATTTTTCCTCTCACTAGTCCTATTCTGTGTTCTTTTCAGATTATTTTGGAGTGACGAAAGGAATCGTTTGTCGATGCGCACTGTTAAAGCAGAGCTTGTAATTTGCTTTGATAGTAATTTGAAGTGCGTGGTATTTGCTGAAGTTTTGAAGCCAGGAAAATTTGCTAAAGTTATCAAAGCTGCTAAATGTCAACACAAGTACATTTTCAAGAACGCAGCTCCCACAGCTTCATCCTCAGCTACATCTTCCAATTAAATAATGCATCCAAATCCAGTAAAAGTACACATGTAGGCATTACGAGAGTCACTACGAAAATTTTGAGATACGCATTGTTGTGGCACAGTATTTGAATTCCAACAATTGCGTTCGGTAGTGGCATCCAGAGCGAAGAAGCAAAGCAAGTTTCAACTCGTCTCGCTTATCGACGTGGCCGTATCGCCTTCACTTGTTTGTTGATGTAAGCAGTATTCGGATGTCTAGAATGGAGCTCGAAAGGGAACGTTTTCGGGCAATAATCCTTTACGATTTCAAAAGTGGCTTGAACGAGACACAAAGCCTTGATCGTTTGCAGGGGACATTTGGGGACTTTGCTCCTTCCCGTGCCACAATTTTTCGGTGGTTCGGTGAATTCAGAAGAGGCCGGACATCGCTTAAAGATGAAGAGAGAGCTGGATGTCCGGCAACAGCTGTGTCAGATGAAAACGTTGCCGCTGTGGAACAAATGATTCGAGGAAATCCTCGAACAACTTTCAAGGACACTGAATCTACAGTGAACATTGGATCGCCAGCAGTAACAGAAATTCTTCATGATCATCTTCGGCTCAGGAAGGTTTCATCTCGTTGGGTGCCAACACTTTGACTGAACAGAAGAAGCGAATGCGTGTGGAATGGTGTGAAAAAATGCTTGCAAGATTTGATGGAGGCAATTCTCGACGCGTCTCTGACATTGTTACTGGTGATGAGACCTGGATCTATCAATTTTACTCTGAAAATAAACGCCAGTCTACAGTTTGGATTTTTCCAGACGAAAATCCACCCACGAAAGTGAAGCGACCGCGAAGTGTGGGGAAGAAGATGGTCGCAACTTTCTTCTCCAAATCTGGCCATATTGCAACTGTTCCACTTGAAAAACAAAGGACTGTTACTGCTCAGTGGTACACCACTGTTTGCCTAACAAAAGTGTTCTAGAAGCTCGGGAACGCCGTCGGAGAACTGGATTGTGTGGGATCGTACTTCATCATGAGAACGCGTCCGCACACATGGCCATCATAATTCAGTTTTTAGAATCTACGGAGGTCAAACTTATGACTCTTCCGCCGTATAACCCTGACCTGACCCCGTGTTTTTTTTTTTTTTTTTGTTCCTCACGATCAAAGATCGCATTCGTGGGAACAGATTTTGCTGCCCTGAAGAAGCTGTAGTGGCTTACGAGAATGAACTTTCAACACTTGAAGAAAAAGACTGCCAACACTGCTTCCAAAAGTGGTTTCCGATGATGCAAAAGTGTGTACAGTGTAACGGTAAATACTGTGAAAAATGTTAAGTGTTAAATTGATTTTAAGTATTAAGTTATTTCACATCTCAAAACTTTCGTAGTGACTCTCGTATGACATTCTCAGTCTGAGGGATACTGGTGGGACTTATTTTCAAGTATACTTTGTGTATGCCATAATTCCATTGCCAATTATATTTGCTTTTCTATTTTAAATAGGATGTATTATGGATGATAAACTACAAACATTACATTTGCCTACTCAACCCAAACTGCAATAAGTAAGTTTAATAAATGGTCCTAATGCAACTAAAGCTATTAAAGTAGATCTCCTAATCGCTAACCACTTTCAGAGTGTTCACATTTTTGACGACCGATGATGTCACAATCTTAAGAGTAAATGTTCTCCAGAAGGATGACCGGTATTTCAATTTTCAAAATTTGGCAACCCTGATCTAGCATCCTATTAAAGAATAGGGACTAGTATAAGTTTTCCATAATATGTTTTATTGTATTGTTATTATTATCCATAGCCAAGGTCTCTTTGCGGCTTTGTCTCGGTGTCCTTTGTTTTCTTACTAAAAAAATGAGTGTTGAAATACGACTTCACAATGTGAACAATACATGATTACTGTCAGTGGTTGAAGGTTTTTTTTTTTTTTTTTTTCGTGTTATCTGTGCTCATACAAATCACAAGATGGATCTTCCTGTGCCTGAACATGACATGTAATTAAAATATTTCTAACAATCTCTCTCTCTCTCTTTCTCTCTCTGTGCGTGTCTCTCTGTCTGTGTATGTGCGTATGTAACAATTAAAAATAAGTAGTAGTTAGAAAGAAAACATTTCGGTAGTTTTTGACCACGCTGTAATAGAAGTTAGTACCGGTAACAGCCCGTGTAACGAGAAATGTAATTTTGAATTTCTTTCTGATATCGCAACATTCAGTATGGCATTACTGAACATGGATGTCCCAATTTCACATGTCGTTTCTTTGTACCGAGGATAACCACCGTTAGCAGCAGGCTAGGAATACGCCAATTGGAAGATGGCTCTTTCTGCCGATTCGAAAATCAGAAAACATGAATATGCTGACGTTCACAAGAAGAGCTGTACTAGTTGGGAAGAATACCAGAGGATGAAGAAATGGATTTACAAACAACATCAACTTTGTTAAGCGAAACGTACTCTGCTGAAAATCGAATTACATTGAGCATATAATTGAAATTCTCAAGTTTACGGCTGAGCATTACGTCATCTATGGTTCGTGTTCCGTGGTGTGGTTCGGATCTTTGATTCGTTTTGTTGTTCAGATTTCACGTTAACATGTACGTCCACATCTCACACGTATTATCCTAACGTTCAAAGAGACGCTAAACTCTAACAATGTGATTGTAATACTTGAAGAACATTCAACTATTGCAATCATCTTGCACGGTGCTATACAAGTTAAGCTGCTTGCTAGGGTTACCAACTTTAGAAAATAAAGGCTCGGCAATCAGTCAAAATTCTTTATGATATAGGAGTGAAGTATCTCTGTTCGGAATCACTTAAACAATGGGAATGTCTTATCGTGAACAAAAGTGCATTGGCATCTATATTCTGCATATCCATAGTACATTCACTAATAAATTTAATACATACATTGTACTATAAATGAGAAACTGAAATTGGCATTGATCATTTTGTTGTATTTACCAGTAACTGCCATTTCTTTAAAGTTAGTGAAACAGATGGACAAAAGTATATTATCAATCTTTACGTGACAATTTTGGATTTGAAAAATGAAATTTATTCTTTATACCTATACTTCAACTACACGAAATTGCTGTAAAAGTCCTTTTTTACTCTCAATAAATGTATAAAATTTCTTACACCTAAATTTCAAATTTACCCTGACACAGTCCCCGTCATCTATTTAAAATTATCTAAACAGATGAACAAAATCGTTGATAGAGGGTGAAAGGCGACAGTTTTGGATTTACAAAATGAAAGTTACTTTTCAAATTTATACTTCGAATTAGATGAAATTGCTTCAAATTAAATACAATTAAATAAACGGTCATAAAGGGGCTGGTAAGAAGTTTATACCGGTCACCGGCTTAAAATAACAACAATATTTCCGAGCAGGCCTGTAAAAAATTGGCCAGTTGGTAACCCTACTGCTTGATCATGTTTTGTTTTAAACATGCCATTTCCCTTTCATTCAAATATTTCTAGGCGAACAATCATAGGCTTATCAATAATACGTATATTTGATAAAGTGTGGTTATCTTTATTCGTTTATCTTATCAACTTTTACCATATAAAATCAGTAAGTAACCTGATCAACTGTTGTTTTAGAAGCGGCATATACCTTCCATGCACGTATTCAGTTCAATTCAATAAGTGTGGAGTTTGTATCTGGCAAGGTTGAAGTCATGTGTACCGGTAACATTTGTAATTTTTGAAGACATTCAGTCAATTTGTATGGTTTTGGTCTTGTTTGTAGAATGATATAGTAATGTGTGATGTTTAATGGAAAATAGACAAAATATAGAAAGTTGTGGTTTGATTCTTAAACACAAATTGCTTTTATAGACTGTAACAATAGGATTCTAATAGTTTAGGGCAAACTACGCATATACTGACCAAAAAATATGGGTAAAATCTAACCAATCCAATTTGTCAATTCGGAAATCCAGGCTGAATCGATTTTGCAAAGTGAGATCGAATAATGTTTCTCTTTGTTTCTTTGATAATAAACCGGTGAGTTCCTTAAACGATGAAGGTATTTACTTATAAAACTAATGTTTCACGAATTAATATCGAGAAACTACGATTTTAACATTAATATGTATATATATTACAGGTCCTATGAACATTCCTATACTGCGATCCATTTATTTCGTGGGAAAATGGAGAAAGAAACAAACATGGAGTCAATTCTTGTCTTCTGTTGGTGAAAAATGTGGACCAGTAGCATGCTTATCCGTGTTAAATCAGATAGTAATTATTGTGAATGGAGAAGAGGCCATTAAAGAAATCCTTCTTCATGAGAATGCTTTAGGACGAGTTGGCGTTCCAATTGAGAACTATCTTTATCAAGGAGGAGGAGGTATGTACTTTTTCAAATCTATTATTTCTATATTAAATTATTATTTTTTAAAAAAGAAAAACTTAAATATTTTTGCTCACACCAAAAAAACTTTGTTTCACTTCTTCAATTAGCTATGAAGTTGAAGGATGAAACGTATAGCGATCGAGTGGACTTACACAGCTAAATAAAATGTTATGGATGAATGTAAATTCCCTTGTGTAGGTTACGAGAAAATAGTGAAATAATCCTTACTTCCAAACTCTTCTTTCTTAACTGCTGGACTTCGCACTTACATTGATATTTACTAGGGATGGCCAAATTTTTGCGGAATCGGAAATCTCACTTTCCGGATTTCGAAAAAAATCTGGAATTCCGAACAATCAGGAATTTATAAAATTCCGGAATTCAAAAAAATTCCGAATTTCGAAAACAATCCGATTTTTTTTAATTCTGGCATTTTTTCCGAAATTCAAATTTTCCCGAATTCCGAATTTTTCCGATTTTACTTTCTGGATACCAGAAAGTAAAAATTCCGGAATTGGCCATCCCTAGTACTTACTGTATGTTAATTCCCATTATTATATCTAAACTCATTTGACTTTTCATAAACATGTCTTTCTCAATTCTTGGATTTTCCACAATGTTTTGTCATTTATTATACTATGATTCTCATTGTTATCTTTAAGTTTTCTCTTGTCTTAAATATAAAACGAAATGAAATGAAATCTTTGAGTTTTACGTCCCACGATTATGACGGTTAGGCTAAAGGAGACGGTGATGGTGAGAAATGAGTGAAATGGTGGAATGAAGAAAGTGGGAGGAAACGGGAGAACCCCGAAAAAGCCACGCGCACGGTGTTTTTCCACCACAAAGCTCACTTGGCGGGAGCATGTTTTGAACCAGGGACCCCAAGCACCGGAAGTGAACGCTCTACCACTGAGCCACCGAGCCTTCTCTGTTCTCCATGTCGTGATACACCAATACAACATTCAAATCGATACACGCCTGGAGACAAAGAGCAACGTTGTCACAAGTGGCTTCACAGACTCGTACGGGTATCCTGTGGAAGTCTTCTCGGATAGGTTCCCGTAGTTTGGCCAAATTGAATAAGTAATGTTGATACACTTTTCCTTTTAAAACACCCCATAGGAAAAAGTCAGGTCGTGGTAAATCGGGAGATCGAGCTGGCCACTCCTCAGACCCACGTCGACCGATTCAGCACACAACGCACACGCTTTTCCAGATTCGCCATTCCGTCTGGCTTACATTAACGATTATAAGTCCAGTGACCGCTGCCCTCACTCTTAGGCTACACAGTGTTGCCATATCAAAATTTTTGTCTAGAATTACAACTACTACATGAGTTAAACATCATGTTCGTAATTATGGTCCATCCTGTATATACGAATTTCAGTTTGAAAGATGAAGATAGGAACCATATGATGGTTAGCAAAGAATGCCAGTGGTGCTGAAATTTAAGTACGTTTAATTTGATATTGAGACTTCTCATTTAAAATAGCTACATACTTGCTCCGGCGTTCCTTCTTACTGACTTACAATTGAAGAAAAAAGGATGGGGTAGTTCAGCAAGATACCATAATGAGACGTTCGAACTTCTTGAGAGTCAATATTATCCATAGTAACACATGGGAACGGGGGGGGGGGGCATTTGTTGTGTTTATAACACGAGGGTGATTCAGAAAGTAATGCCTCCAATGTGATTACTTTATTTGTGTTTGACCGATAGCACCGATCAGTGGAAAGTTTGCTAAGTAGCTACAAATGGTTGTACAATTTTTCAATATAGTCCCCATTTAGGGCAACACACTTGCGCCATCACGAAACAAGTCTTCTCGAGCCGTCGGCGAAGAATTATAGTGGCTGCTAGCGATATCATTGCAGAACTACTGTTTCCACTTTCCCGTCAGAACTGTAGAGATAGCCCTTAAGGTGATCTTTAAGTCTGAGGAAGAACCAAAATTATACTGGACAAGATCCGGACTATAGGGAGGATGAGGCAGAATGTCAACAACACTTTGCTAGCAGATGTACAACTTTGATTTTTTTTTTTTTGGGCGGAGGATAGGACGTGTGGCAGTACTCCATTGACTGAAACTTCGCTTCCTAGTTGTAATGGTGTATCTACGACTCGATGAGCGTTTCTGGACGCACAACCTTCCGCAGTCAGAAATTCAGTGACAGCCTGCTGCGTCAACCAAACGTCACCACTGGTTGCCATGGATTGCTTCATTACTCTGGAACGAGAAAAGATAGGAAAGCGAAAGAAGTGACATAATATAGCTTAAACATTAGTGCACTGGTAATAAACAGTTCAGAATATTTGCAATACTATTGGCCAAGTAGTGGGGTTAGGAACATTACCTTCTGAATCACCCTCGTAGATATTTTAAACCAGTGTTTGCTTGCAGCTCTATGGTAATGATTTTTTTTAAAAAAAACATTAAAAGTACCTTCTTTTTCAGGGTTAATATTTTCAAATGGTCCTAAATGGAAAATTCACCGAAGATCTACTTAAAGATGGTTGAAAGATTTGGGCTTTGGGACCAAGAATATGGAGACTCAAATCGTTGAGGAGGCAAAGGAATTTCTTTCGCATCTTAAGAAACGTAGTACTATTGCAGGGAATAATGGCATTGATATGGAATTTGCATTTTCTGCGCCTACAACAAACATCATATGGAGAATGATTGCTAGTACAAGTTTTAATTATGACGACCCATTAGTAAACGTCATGGTTAAATGTATAAAAAGATTTAACGTTTCGTTAAGTGGCATTATATTGCTTTTTGTGTGTCCACCATTAAAATATGTTTTCCCTGAAGCTACAGGCTACAATGCTATGACAAATTTGAGAGATACATTTGGATCTTATATGAAGGTATGTAGATTCAATTAATTAACTGTTACTTATTTACTTAACGGTAAAATCTGTTCACTAAAATCCTAACTTACTATGGGTAAAGAATGATAATTATCTCTAGTACCGTAATTTACAAGTAATGCCAAAATGGATGAAGGTAAAATATTCACTATATATTTTTTTATAACTAGTAGCAGAAATGTCCTATCTTTGTACAGGATGAATACGATGTAATGGACAACCTCTGTCCAGAAAGTTCGGTGAATGACGTCATACTGCTCATAGTCGTAAGAGTACGTCACTGACGCATCCTGCGCCTGACAAGTCAAGACGTGTCTGAACAAGTTTTCTAACGGTGGAGCTGCGAGTTCGCTTATCCTGTGTAAACAACCCATGGTAGAGTGAAGGTGTATTTCGTGGAAATATGCTGTTCTGTTTCAAACTTGAAAATCCGCGAAATAGGCTCATGATTGCTGACAATAATTTACGAAGAATGTGCAGTCACCTTGCAGTATGTTTGCGAGTAGTTCAAACTTTTATGAGAAGTATGCAGCACCGTACAATACGTTCCCCGAATTGGCCGGCCTGCAACTGCACGCACCTCGGACAGCCTTCAGAGGAAGTGGAAACTGGTCGTGAGACGGCCCACCTCATAGTGACCCAAGATTTAGATAAACGCAACCTTTGCTCCCGATTTGTGCCCCACATTTTGGCGCCGGTACAAATGCAACTTCGGCTTGACACCTGTAAAGATCTCATCGAGATCCACGACGGACCGAGATCCAAATTTCCTGAAAACTTCGTCATGCGCGACGGGACCTGGTCGCCTGAGGTATAACCCCGAAGGCAAGCGTCAAAGTATGAAGTCACGCTGTTCATGGTCGCATAAAAAGAAGAAAGTGCGAAATGAAGATCCTGTCCCGCACGAAGACAATGCTTGTGTTGCACTTCGACTCTAAGGTTTTATCCATAAAGAATTCCTCCATGAGGGCACCAAGTTAAGGGCCGCTTTATACTTTGAAATTCTGAAATATATGCTGCAACACATCCAGCAGATGTGTCCGCAGTACACCAAGTAAGACAAGTGGAACCTGCTTCACGATAAATGTCCGGTGACACATTACCTTTCTGGTCCAGCAGTTTCTAGCCAACAGGGGCGTTGTCACTCAATCCCCAACGCTACTCCCCAAATTTGTCTCCCCTGAACATTTTCTTGTTCCTCAAACTGAAATCAGTCTTGACGTACCAGAGATTTTTGGACACGTATGACATCTGACGTACTGTAACGATCCAGATGAAAACCATCCCTAAAGATAATTATGTCAGGAATTTCCAGGATTTGTACAACCATTTCAGAAGTGCATTACCATCAAAGGAAATTATTTCGAAGAACAACAGTAACTGTTGTTTCAGGAAAGACAATCTACTTGAAATATAGACATGTTCAGCGAACTTTCTGGACAGAGGTTGTATATAAAATCAGAAATTTGAATATTGAACATTTTTTCCCTTTCTCTTCAGATTCGGGATCTTCCAGTATGCTGGGCCGCGATGCCTTAATGGCAGAGCGTTCACTTCTAATGCGTCGGGTCCTTGATTCGATCCCAGCCAGGCTTTCTAATGGACAAACACCGTGTGCGTGAGTTTCCTCGGGGTTTTCCCGTTTCCTTCCACTTTCTTCATTCGATTATTTTATTTAATTTCTCATCACTACTGTCTCTTTTAGCCCATCTGGCATAATAGTGGGACGTAAAACTCATTTTATTTCATTTTATTTATTTCAAAATGTTGAATCACATTTTTCTTTTTATTTTAAATAAAGAGTTGTTATATTGAATTTCAAACTCCCAATTTAAGTAAATCCTCACGTTCAGCACTTCCTGAAGAAAGGCTGAAAAATAACGATACCATAGAAATGACCCCTCCTCCTCCCCTTAGGAGCGGAATTTTTGAAAACGTTATAGCATATATTTTTTAATTTTCAATTAGATGTTTATATACCAAATTAAATATATCCAAGTAAAGTGTATCTCCACATTCCGCACTTCGTGAAGAAAGAAAGAGAAATTTCCTCTACTTTCCTTATTTAAGTGCGGAATTATCAAAATGCAGAAACATATTTTTTTTTATTGAAGAGCCGTGCATTTTTATTGTATGCCGTGTTTCATCTTTCAAAGTTAAGGGATAAGTGAGAAAATTTAAACCCTCGTTTACCTCACTTTTAGTAGTTATATTTTGAAATATTCTTCTTTATCTTTTTTCTCCGGTGAGAACACGAGCTTTTGTCGAAACTTCACGTTTCTAACCAGTGGTGGCGATTGGACGTTAAAAGTTTTGCACAATCGGAATGTAATGTGGTCAAATAGGTAGCTGGAAATCCCTAAATTGCAAGTGCATCACACGAAAATATAAATTATAATGGAAGATTATGTGTATTTGTGCTCCCCGAAACATGAAAATACATGTATATTGGTCCGGATGGCGATCACTGACACACATCGTAATGTGTCATGAATGAGAGTAGGAGATTACAAAGAAAAACCAAAAACAATAAATCTGTTCATAAAACGAATTTAGTAAGATTACATCTTAGATTTGTAAAACGTTGGTAAGTAGTTCTGGCTACACTGTTTGCAGCTCGAATACTACGAGTACGCTATTACGCGGGTTTTTGTTGGCCTTGATATTAGAAAACACATCCGATAAAGACTTCATCAGTTCAATGACTCCGACTCAAAAAGAATCTTGGATTGCCTTTACTGTGCACATAAAAGCGTTTTTGGGAAACCGAAAGGACTCACAGTACAAGTAAATGGTGCAAAAAAAGTTGCACGCGTTGCGAAACCTTGGTTGTTCCATGAGCTTAAAAGTCCATTTTCTCAACTCCCACCTTGACTACTTTCCTGAGCAATGTGGGAGCATTGAAAAAAATGAAATGTTTGAGTTTTACGTCCCACGATTATGCCGGTTAGGCTAAAGGAGACGGTGATGATGAGTGATAAATGAAATGTTGGAATGAAGAAAGTGGGAGGAAACGGGAGAACCCCGAGAAAACCCACGCACACGGTGTTTGTCCACCACAAAGTTCACTTGGCGGGGGCTGGGATCGAACCCGGGACCCCAAGCACCAGAGGTGAACGCTCTACCACTGAGCCACCGCGGCCTCTAGTGTGGGAGCATTGAGTGAAGAACAGGGGATCATTTCCATTAAGATATCAAAGAAATGGAACGACGGTAGCATGGGGAACTGGAGTGTTACGATGATGGCAGACTAATGCTGGATGTTGTTTAGGGATATTCCGGCAGCCACCTACAAAATAACAAAGTCCAAACGAAGTTTGATCTTAAAAAATAAAGACAATTTCACAAGCAATCTAATTGAGAGTGGTATTACTTGTTTGTCTTTACGTGAGTGCATCTTTCTGTACATTAATCTGTGTTACGCTGTTAATGGTGTTTCTGTAAATCGCATATTTGTGTTCATATTTTTGTTCAACAATGACCACCCGAAACCCAGACGTCCCAGGACAAAACGTTGTCATTCCTGGATTCAGCGCATCCCAACACATACGAATCAGTTAACTAAACGGAAACAGCTTAGCATTGTTTTATTTTTGCAGACCTGTGTAGTAAATACTACAAACAAATGCTACGACATTTAAAGAAATACGCAATTGCAATATTAATTGCATTGAATTGCAATTATAACGTAATTCCTGTAGCTTTCATAACTCCACCGGAAGACAAATAACCAATACGTACACACGCAACGGTAAATATTATATAGCACTATTTTCTTTTTATGAACCAGTAACACATACAAAACTTAACGTTTTAAAATGAAACTATGTACATTAAGGAGTCACTTCAAAAATGTGGTGGGGCAACCGCCCCCTCATACCCCCCTAAAAGCCGCTCGTTTCTAACTATACTACGTCATGGTAGTATGATTAATTAGTAACATCGACTATTTATACAGAGTGTTTCACGAAAAAACGATTACACTTGTGGTTACCGTAGAAACCAAGTTAGAAATATGAAATTTTACATTATGCAAACATCGGTACTGGAGCATTGTCTGACATACTCTGAAATACAACCAGATCAACAGAATTCCTAGTCCAGCGTAAAATTGTATTGTATTTTTTTTAATGGCATTGCGCCAGTTGATTACAAAATCCAAAACTGCATAGTAAAAAAATTGCACTCCTTACTTATTATTGAATGTTTCAAAGTAAAGTATCTACATTATCACAAAGATTCACATAATCTAAAATTTAGGGGCGGCTGTAGTTAAATTTACATTTAAGTTGCGCCATCCGGTCGTGACGTAATGTCACGTTGTATTAGTCCACTTTTCAAACACAACTTTATTGATTAAAGAAGAGCATATTTACTTACGCTACGAAACATAGCTGAGCGAACGTCAGCGAACGAACGGGGCTGGAAGCCACGCAAGGGTGCTCTTTTTTCGCATTTGCACTGATGATAATACCACGCAACATTACGTCACGCTTGGGTTGTGCAATTCAATGTAAATCTAACCACAACCTTTACAGGTAACTAGAATTATAATAACGCAAATAGGACGGATGTGGGAATCCTAATCTACAGTACCTTGTGGTTGGTACTATGATCATGGTATGAGGTTTTCTGAATAAATGAGAACAAAGTTGCAAGGTATATTTCATGCCCGAAAAGCATGTAGTTAATCATAACTATTCATGGCAGATTGTTATTATTTTTCAAATCCTGGATTGCAACCTTTGGACCTACGCTGAGAACACCTCCGTGTTACCGCGCTGCGTGTAGCATTATTAAAGTCCACTGTTTGACTGATGGACCTAATATGTTGAAACTTGTCCCAGTTCAGTGACAGACAGTACTTAGACACTTTTCTTGTTCCTGCGATGGACCATTGTCTGTGGCTGAAAAAAAAAACAAAGGAAGAAAGGAAGAAAGGAAGAAAAACAAAATAATCAATTCAGAAATTTATTAACGTACTGTTTAAGATAAACTAAAGCTTAAGCTGGGTTGTTACTTTTCAAGAATCTTGTAGCTGTCATTAAAAAATCTTGTAACACATTCCTCCATGTAAACATAGTCTTGAAAGGAATGTACTGACACATAAAATAACACATTTTCGCATAATTATTCACATGATTAATTGTGATTACTTGATAGCATAATGGTTGGGATGATGTAATTATTTAACTAAGTTGATGGAACTTACATCTAACTCGCTAATTATCTTGTCACGTGAGAGAGAACGGGGATTTTAATCACAACTATTAAAGTTTAATGATAACACTCATTGCTAGTCCATCATTTTATTTACAATCAAGAGAAGTTATGAGATCGAGCTTAATTGGTCCTTACAACTTGATCAAAGTTTACATTAATGCGCGACCTGAATGTCGGCATGAAACTGGAGCCAATTATCTCATATAAATACTTATAAACCAAATCAAAATATCATTGCTTGATTCTGTCCATTTACAATGAAAGGTTATTAAATTAAATAATCTGTATTAAATGAAATGATCATGAGTCTACAAATGCCAATATAGATACAAACATAAATACAAGTCCTGGCACAAAGGCCTAAGGTGCTTGAGGAATATAATCTGGACTAATGCTACCTCCGGTTATAATTTTATGCATGTCAGAAAACAATAAAGACTAATTCCAACTTACATGTTTAGTCTCCAATAGTACATCCAACAATAAAGTAACAAGCCGTACAAAGTTATACGCGACTAACGATTTCGGAGAACGCGACTCGTATAGTCTCGTCGTTTTAGTGCAACTTCCCTCTGGTAGATTTTACCAGAGTTTTTATACACGATTTGTTTTTCACTTTTCATCTTTCTGTTCTCTATTTCTGGACTATCTTAACCACAAAAGGGTTGTTTTCTGTGATGTCAGTACGGAAGTCCTTGTCTACCTTCACAAATATTTTGTCACAGGTATACATTTCTATTTTACAAATAGTTCCTGTTTTTCCTTTCACTTCACCTTGTTTGTTTCTAAAAGTGAATTGTTTCCGTGAATTCGCTTTCTAGACACCTTTTGAAATTAATCGTTTAATACAACACTAAAATTTTTCGATCTAGTCTCTATATTCACGTAACACTCCTCCACTTAAAAACATAATACTGAGTGATCCTGAAATGGACACCAATAATTGATTTCGGTCTAGTCCTTGTTGAACACTCTGTATAAGGTTTGCACTGGTAAGTGAATTTAAACATTAATATACAGTTCAAGTGAAGCACAAATTGTTTGAAAAAAAACTTATAAAAGAGGGGATCGAAGACAGATCGTCACAGCATATGGATAAGATGCCAGACAGAGAACACAAAAGAATGCAAGTGAAAGACTGTGTGTATGTAATGGTACCGAATAAAACAACACACAAAATTACACAAATCGTAAAATCGACCAATGGTATGGAAGATTTAGATTACCCAACCACATAGTCTACAATGTAACATATGAAGTATTGAAACAACAACGTCACATAATTCTTAACATTAGTTGAAGCTTGGAAACACTTTTGTAAACGTTAAATCTGTTGGAATTTGAATGTATATTATAACAATTCTTTATGAACCAAGAGGCAAACATCAGTATTCCATGTGTATTTTAGCATGATATAACATATATACATCGATATCTAAATGAAAAATAATACTTAAAACTACGAAATTAAATATACAAATAATACATAATCTCTATATGAGATATATTGTTGGAAATGAATTCCTTATTGTTTCTATTTCGCACCAACCATTGCTCCAGTAAGTGAGATGCCCTAGGCGTCTACTATTCTCTCCAATGCACATTCGCCATCACAGAAATAGTTAAAAGGTGATTAGCTGTTTTGGACTATGAGAGGTTAATCGTTATAACAATGCAAGGTAGGATCAAGATACCAATAAATGAATCTCCATATCAACAAATGATAGACTTTTTTTTATTTATTTTCCCAACACCAAAATATATATACATAGGTAATCATATTCGTGAAGTAGAACGATGATAATATGGGCTGGTCAGGGGAGCATTCATGGAATCGGGGGACGCAGGTGTGGACGGGGATGCTTCTGATACTTAGTAAAGACGACATAAGCACCGCAGTTTCACTAGTTACGGGATTCGTCCGTCTATGGGGACTATTCCTGTCTTGAGATGTGATATTGGAATTATAGAATCGTGATCGCGGCCGTCGGCGGGCATATTTGTAAATACAAATACAAGCAATTAAGGCGGCAATAATGGACAAAGTACCAAGGCTTGCACATGTAATTACAAATGTGTTCATATCAATAAGTTGTGCTGCCTGTACCACTGGAAGCCACAGGATCCATAAGGAATACCTGGAAAGGAAATGTATCTATGATATAGGAGTTTACGGGTTTTTTAGGATGCAGATACAAAAAAAAAACTCTACATGATAGTAGTATAGGCCTAAATATAAATTGCAAGTGTGCCAAGAAAATAATTTTTATATTATATTTCATTGCCGAGTTTCTTTCCCTATGTCTAAATACAGATAACTAATGTTGACAATTTCCGTATACTCGAGAGAAATTTGTAACTGTTAAAGGTAATATTTAGCTCTTTCCACACAGTAATTGCTGAGGCAAGGTCAACTGCACATAGTTTCATCAGTGACGTCACAGGGTTGCCACCTGGGTAAACCCGGAAATGAAACGTGGAAACTAATTGCTTGTATGCAAAAGTAATGGGGGAAGGGGCTAGTGACATCACAGGGGGTGAGAAACCCTGTCATGGAAATTCCAAGCTGATGCATAATTGAAATCCAGAGTGTTAGTGTGGCAGTTTTAAACTGACAACAGGTGTAGTAACCATGAACAGCAACGCGATCGTATTGTATATAATATTTGCTTACGGGCACCAAGAGCGCGCGTGATTTATTGGCGTGTTAATATTTTTAAGCAGTTACTGGTGAGTATATATCTATGTGACTTATTTTTCTACCTAAACCTAGAGTATATATATCCAAGTAGGGATTCTTACCAGGAAGGAAATGCATTCGAAAGTGTCTCTTTAAAAAAATTAAGAATACCACAAATAAAGGTGGGTGTGGGTTAGAGGGCCTAATCACGACCTATGTCGTGTTTTCTGTGGGTGTTACACAATTGTGTCGTTAACTGACTTCGACCTATGTCGAAGCATTCAGCACGAAGCTGCTTCCTACTTCTTCATCTTTACCACCGAAATGCATTTTCTGCTTAATAAGATTATCAGTACATATTTGCACAGAAATCTATAAGTAATATGTTTAAAATATTGGATTACATTAATCATTGCTCATTTATGTATGCTTATTACTGCAGTGTTTAGAGGTGAACAAATCGTATTTTTCAAATGCAAAAGAATTTTAAGCTCCGAATGGGGGAAATCTCCGAATGGGGGAAACGCGGGTTAAGTCCCCTCTGTGACCGGACATGAAAATCCGTAGTTCACAGGATTTTATTTGCATTGGTTTATATTGTAGGCGGCATAGGTAACCAACAGTACAGAACATAATGTCCACATTTTTTTTCGTCCAGTGATATGTTGTATGTACAAGTGTGGGAATATTATGAGATGAGTGTGTGAGGGTACTAGCCCAATATGTGTTGCTCTATTTAATATCATAATATTTCCGTAATTTAAAAAAGAAAGAACACATATGGTCATTGCATCTATGAGAAAACATCTTATTGGGGGGGGCGCCCGTGCGGGGGCCTAGTCCAATGCGTCACGTTAAATAGGCAAAGCTAATAACGTTAGCCATTTCCGGGGGATCATTCTAGCTCTAGGGGGTGGGCAATGCCTCCCTCAGTCATGTAGAGAATATACACTGCTTACGGTCGAGAGAAAAAAAAACGTGTAGGATGACTTGTTCAACGAATGAGTATACATTTGTGCGTATGCCGTAAACAATGCTACGCAGCCTGCTAACAAGTGAAGGTGCATTCCCAAGTAATATGATGGGAGCGCATAACATATTATGTAAGCTAGAAATAGCAGTAGTGAAAGTTGGAATCTATATCTGAGTCTCCTACAGTAACTGTAATAACAGAGGGGAAAGTGAGTGAAACAGCATCGAGTAGAGAATTGCTTTTTTTTTTTAAAAAAATACTCTTTTCTTGCTAAAGCTACTGGGAAAGAAAAAAATAACTGAAACCGATTGTGAGAACGTGAAATAGAATTGGGAGTTCAAACATGAAGGTTGCAATTATACAATACACTCATATACATGATATTCCACACTTGTACGTCATTAATCTGACTGTAAATATTGCCTGTATTTGGTTACAAACTCGGGACTAGGTCCATCTTCTGGAACATAGAGTTTGAGGCGCGCTTTGGTGATCGGAACCTGTTTGTCATTAATAGTAACTAGATATGAGTTACCATCAAGTTTACTATGGATTTCGTAAGGGCCGTCATAGAGTTGTTGAAAGCTCTTACAATCTCCAGGTTTTGTGTATAAACGTTTGACAACAACCTGCTGACCGGGTAAGAATTCCGTCGGCGTTTTTCGCGAGTGTAACTTTTCTTGGCGACGTTCGAAAATCTGATTTCGTCTATGTAAAACGTAATCACGCATTTCCCTTGCTTGTGTGAGCCGTACATGATTGTCGAGGTTATCCTCCAGGGCATTCAATACACGATCTATGGCAAATACAGGTTGAATACCATACAAAATAGAGAATGGACTCACTCCAAGATCTGTAATCGGAGTCTTATTCACAGATGCCGTTGCAATGTGAAGAAACTCAGGCCAGCGTGAATGCTGATCCTTCGTGAGAAAGCGGAGCGCATTTTGTATATCGCCAATTCGACTTTCGGCGTGACCTAGTGTCTAATGATGGGCGGGAAGGACGTACTTTACTTCTACTCCCATACTCTCTAAGAATTTCTTGGTTTTTATGGAGGTGTGGCTGGTTTGACGGTCTAAATATAAGGTAGATGGGCACGAGAAGGGAATCACAATGTGATCCATGAAAAAGTTAATAAACGCATCTGATGTTGGGGATTTAATAGGTGCGGTGATGACGTAACCACTGGCGTGGTCAGTCGCCAAGTAAAAGTATTGATACTTCTCCGGTTCAGACGGTATCAAACGTCCAGCAAGATCAATGGAAAAACATCGTAAAATAGTACTCTGGGGCAATTGTTGAATAGTCTCCACACAAGGGTTGTAAGAGCGTTTGAATATGGAACATTCATGGCATTTCCGCAGTTTACTATGCAGCCATTTCTTCATTTGTGGGAAGTAATATTTTGCCTTTAACAATTGATACAGCTTAGTAAAGCCTGGGTGGGTCAACGAGTGCGGGTGCAACTCAGCAAAAATAGAATCCCTTAGTTAGTTAGGGACACAGAGTACAAGTCTATCCTGTGGGATGGCTTTAATTTTTCGATAAAGAATTCCCTTGGAAATCGTGAATTCCTTTTTCCATTGATTATACTGTCTGTGCGATGTGTCATCTGCTTGTAGTGTTCTTATCACTTTGCCAAAAAATGAATCTTGGCGCTGTAGTTCGCCAACATCAACACGCTTATCAAGTGCTAACAATTGAAATTCGTGGGGACTTTCTTCCGCCTCTTCAATGGTGTCCTCTGAGACCAGAAGTGGGTTCCGACTAACCAAGTCGCTTAAAGTGTTATTCTGGCCCTTTATATGTTGGATTGTAAACGAGAATGTACTAAAGAAATCTCGCCAACGCTGAAGTTTGCCACTCAGATGATCCGAACTTTTTAAAGCCGTGACTGCCGTCGAGTCGGTGTAAATTATGAACTCCTGACCTATTAGATATTTATAAAATTTGCGTAAGCCAAAATAGACTGCATATAGTTCTAATTCATAGACGGGCGGAGGTGTTTTTCGTGGGGGGTGACGCGATGATGCATATTGCACCGCATGCCATTCTGTGTCGGACGAACGTTTTTGTAACAGGCACGTTCCAACGCCAATGGTTGAGGCATCCACTACTAAGGCATGGGTGGTGTCAGTAGTAGAGTAAATTTGGAGGAGGGGTGGGCTCGTCAATGCTTGACGCATTTCTTGGAAAGCCTTCTCACGCTCTGGTGTCCAAATTAACTTTTTCGGTGCACCTTTTAAGGCATCATACAAGGGTGCCAAATTAAGGGAAATATTGGCAAAAAATCCACGAAAAAAGTTAACTGAAGCTAACCACGACAGCAATTGTTTCACCGTCGTTGGTTTGGGAATTTTTAGAATTGCTTCTATTTTAGCAGGGTCAGGTTGTATGTGACCATTCTCAATAATGAACCCGAGACATTTTAATCGAGTAGCACCAAACACGGACTTTTTAAGATTGAAGAGTACGTTATACTGTTGGGCAGTAGCAAGTACTTTATCCAAAGTCTCAAGCAGTTCTTCAAAAGTTTGGGCGTGTAGATATATGTCATCTACGTACATCGTGAGTCTACTTGGGTCTACATTTTCGAAAATGTCCCGTAAAACACGTTGAAGCATTATTGTGCTATTTACGTAACCCATTGGCATTGCTGTCAGCTGATACATCGAGTGTGTTAAATTTAGGGATGGGGCCGAAAAAGACGTAAAAGGTCTATCCTTTTTATCTAATGGAATTTGGTAGAATGACTGTGTTAAATCTAAGGTACAAAAGAATTTAGCATCGGCCAAATTATCTATAACATCCGCCATGTTGGCTGGAGCATCTCTTATGGTCAAAGAGTGAAGGTTCAATTTTCTGAGATCCAGGCAAATGCGCAGTTCATTTGAGTTAGGTTTTGGGATAACTAAGACGTTATTTCTCGTGGGAGAATCACTAAGCTCAGTAATTCCCATCTCTAAAAGTTTGAGAATGTGTTCCCGCGCACGTCCTCTAAGACGGTGCGGAATGGTGAACATCGGAGAGCGAAACGATTCCCTAGATTGAAGATCTAATGATGCTTCATATGCTTCAATATGAGAAAAATCTACGTCTGACCATTTGAAAACAGTTGCGTATTTCATCAGCCTATCTCTAATCTGTTTTTGCTGTTGTGCCGTGAGATCTTGGTTTATGTTAAATTTAGATTGGTCAATGAGATGTCCTATCGTTCCCATTCGCTGTTTAACTTTCTGTTGCACTTGCTGCCTAGTAGGAGTAAATAGCTTTTTAATGGTATTCACTCGCGCTGTTTCTGGAATGTCAGTTAGCTCAGACGCAATAGCTATAGGCGTTCCTTTATGAAAACGTTTGGGCTTGGAAGCCAAATTTACTACTGGAACCGCTATGTTGTCTACGCTGGCTGCCGTGTGTGCTATGAAACAACGTTTAAGGTTTCTGTTGATATTCGTGTGAATGTGCAGAGTATTGAAACTAATAGCTAACGGGATTTCAAGTGGGACAAACGTCACTGAACGTGGAGGAACCGTGGTAGTTTGTTTACAAACCAACGTTAAGTGTTTGTTTGTTTTCACCTGTTTTGCAACTTCATCCGGCAACTTATTAATGCATTGTGGTAATTTCTGTTCTTTGTTCGGAAAGTAACCTAAATGACGCAAAGTAAGCGTAGTCGTCTGGTATTCAATTACTGCCTGGTGTGTTCTCAGGAAATTATTTGCCAAAATTATGGGGAATTTCGAATAGGGATTAGCCGAAACAATACAGTGAAGGATTTTCCAGCTAATTTAATTTTAATATACGTAGCATGGGTCAGAACCATGGGTTTGTCACTGATACCATAAATGGATGTTTGTAACGGAAAAACAGACACGTTTTTTGGCAGTGCGGACCACGGAATTATAGACGTTTCTGCGCCACTGTCCAAGAGAAAACGCTTCTTTACATTACCTAAATGACCTTCCACATATGCTAATTGACCATCGAGGTGTAGTGGTAGCGTAATAGATGAAGTTGCATGATGTAGGGTTGTTGCTACAGGGGTAGGATCGGACGAAACTGCAGGAGCGGTAGGCTCCTGCACCGTACCTAGTTTTTTTGATCAGTAACGGCACTAGAAGTTGGCGGTGGCTGGGCTACCGGATGCGGCGTAGGTTGGTAGAATGGGTATGGAGGAGGAGGGTGGAATCCATAGTATGGATACAGTGATGCATACGGAGGGTATGCAGGAGGAATTTGCCCGACATATGATTGGGGATTATTCCCCATGGGCTGTTTGTTTGCCTGTTTATTCTTTTTGTTCTTGGGCTTCTGCTTCGTGTTACGTACTGGGTTCGATTCCGAGCCTCTGTCAGAACCTTGCCCTTTTTTATATCCCTTTTGTTGCCATCCATGAGAGCACGGTGGACATTGTTGGCATGTCGGTTGCGCCTGAGGATGGTGATGCTGCCGCTGATAATTACCATCATTAGCAGGTGAATGTGCCCGTGGGGTGGGGGGGCGATAAGATTTTTCGGCAAAATGAACATGCGAAACGGATGCCTTTTGATTAAACTGGAGTTGGAGTGATTCGAGTTTTTCCAATATCTCAGAAAAAGGATCTGCCTGTGCTACCGGGTTCGATTGCATTTTGGGAGCCGTTGCTGGCGATACCACTGCATGGTGCCTGGGATCGCTAGCTACAGTCTCTTGATCACAAAGACGTTTGTGAAGCAGTAGGTCTGCTTTTTGACGTGTAAACGCGTCCTGCACAAAAGCATCAAAATTAGGGTACGTCTTTTGTAAAAAATAGTGCATATGCGATGGAAGCATAGCAATGACCGCGTCTGCTACGAAAACTTTAAATGATAGATTTGGATTGTATTTATCTGCTAAAAATTCCTTTTCGAATAAGAAATGCGTTAAAAGTTCTCCCGGGGCCTGAACTCGCGATCTATACGCATTCAACGCCGTTAAAGGTAACTGAGACGAACCGAACTGTTCTTCAAAGGGCGCTTTTAATCCTGCCCAGTCTTTAGTACGTAAAACATCTTCCTGGGTTTTGTACCAATATAAGGGAGGACCACTCAAACACGTGGGAAAAATAGCCTTTATGCGATCCAAAGACCAACCGTTAATCTCGGTTAAACGTTCAAAGTTCGCTAAGAATTTATCTACATTTTCGGAAGGTCCATCAGAAAACACATCTAAAGAAACAGAAGGGATTATCATCGAAACGGGGTAAGCACTATTAGATCTACTGCCAGAGCGTGTATTAGCCATAGTAAACACAATTTCACACTAAGAAACACAACACAAAAAAATGGCAAATTGCACTGAGAGAGAACAGCGAAAAATACAATGTCACTTAAAGATTAGAAGCAAAAGTCATGCATAGCATAAAATCAGAACCAAAGTAGCATAATCCTTATAATTCCTCTATAAGTTCGGGGAGCCATGACACATAAAATAACACATTTTCGCATAATTATTCACATGATTAATTGTGATTACTTGATAGCATAATGGTTGGGATGATGTAATTATTTAACTAAGTTGATGGAACTTACATCTAACTCGCTAATTATCTTGTCACGTGAGAGAGAACGGGGATTTTAATCACAACTATTAAAGTTTAATGATAACACTCATTGCTAGTCCATCATTTTATTTACAATCAAGAGAAGTTATGAGATCGAGCTTAATTGGTCCTTACAACTTGATCAAAGTTCACATTAATGCGCGACCTGAATGTCGGCATGAAACTGGAGCCAATTATCTCATATAAATACTTATAAACCAAATCAAAATATCACTGCTTGACTCTGTCCATTTCCAATGAAAGGTTATTAAATTAAATAATCTGAATTAAATGAAGTGATCATGAGTCTACAAATGCCAATATAGATACAAACATAAATACAAGTCCTGGCACAAAGGCCTAAGGTGCTTGAGGAATATAATCTGGACTAATGCTACCTCCGGTTATAATTTTATGCATGTCAGAAAACAATAAAGACTAATTCCAACTTACATGTTTAGTCTCCAATAGTACATCCAACAATAGAGTAACAAGCCGTACAAAGTTATACGCGACTAACGATTTCGGAGAACGCGACTCGTATAGTCTCGTCGTTTTAGTGCAACTTCCCTCTGGTAGATTTTACCAGAGTTTTTATACACGATTTGTTTTTCACTTTTCATCTTTCTGTTCTCTATTTCTGGACTATCTTAACCACAAAAGGGTTGTTTTCTGTGACGTCAGTACGGAAGTCCTTGTCTACCTTCACAAATATTTTGTCACAGGTATACATTTCTATTTTACAAATAGTTCCTGTTTTTCCTTTTACTTCACCTTGTTTATTACTAAAAGTGAATTGTTTCCGTGAATTCGCTTTCTAGACACCTTTTGAAATTAATCGTTTAATACAACACTAAAATTTTTCGATCTAGTCTCTATATTCACGTAACAGTACATTTTTTTCATCTTGCAAAGAGTCAAATCATGTGCAACCTTCTGGATCGTCTTGCTTGCTACCTGCTATCGCCCTCTCGCTCACATAAAAAAAAACAGTTTCGCCGTTTCCGAAACAATGGACTCTTTTGGACGTGGAGTGTAAGCGCGCCAAAATACACGTTTTTAATGACTAGGTTCACTACTTGTCCACTAGAATGCAGTGCTGTGTGAGTGAAAATACCTTTCTGGCTTTCAGCAAGTTGTAACGAATAAACATTAAATAGAAAGATCGGGTTACAAGTTTTTTTTTATTTATATAACAGTTACAAGATTCTTGTAAAATAACAACCCAGCTTTAGTCAAAAACTATTATGTATTTATGCGATATGTAAGTGGCAAACTTACGTTTCTAAGTATAAGTTTAATCTTCAAACATACCAAATCTCATTAAATATAAGGAATCTAATGTATCTAGGTAGTTGTTGTAATAAGCCACATTAAACTCTTCTTACTGCAGAATATTGATGTTACCAACTCTTTTGCGATTAGGAATGAACTACACTGAGAAAAAAATGGTAGGTGGCGTACTTAAAATGGTAGGTTACATGCGTGATTCCTGTAGCTTTTGGACTTAACGCACAGCAGACGTATAACTGAAAACGCCTGTTTTATAATACTTTCCGTATAAGTGTTTCATCTATACCTACTTTCCGTCTGAAACAATATAGGCGGTCAGGATTTTTACATACAAATGGACGTATATAACATCGACAAATCTAGCAGTTCGGGAATATTTCGTCCAGCCACACTCGCAATGGTATGGTATAGTGACCGTGACCATTGGCATCTCAGGCTACACAGTGTTACCATATCGGAACTTTTGTCCCAAATTAAAAACACTAGAGTTAGTCAAGCATCATATAGAATGATAGTTATGGGCCACCCTGTAGGTTGGTTTTAAATTAGGTTTCAGTAGACTTGTTAACAAAATTCATTATTGTTACCAAAACTATGTCTAATGTTAAATACAGTTTTGTTATCTTCACATTCCAGAAGGAAATTGCAGAGCGGAAGGATACACTGGATGAAAATAACCCTAGAAATCTGATTGACTGCTTATTAATTGAGCAATCAAAGGAGAAATCTATAACAGTAGGAGGTAAATAATTAATTAAACTTCTTTCTATACTCTTCTCGAATGTTAAAATATTTAGTTGTAATATTGTTGATGTTTGAATGAAAATTATAATTTCAGTTTGTAATTAATTATAATAAAAGTTATTTAAAATGTTCTTCTGGTTCATCTTAAAAAGTAGCCTCATAGGTTTTTGATTCTTTGATATCACTATGAAGTAGCCACATAGATTTTTGATTCTTTTGTATCACTGTGAAGTAGCCTCATAGATTTTTGATTCTTTTGTATCATTATGAAGTAGCCTCATAGAATTTTGATTCTTTTGTATTACAGTAAAGTAGCCTCACAGATGTTTTAATTCTTTTGTATCACTGTGAAGTACCTTAATTGATTTTTTTATTCTTTTGTGACACTGTGAAGTATTCTCAGATTTTTGATTCTTTTGTGTTACTGTGAAGTATCCTTATAGCATTTTGATTCTTTTGTATTACTTTGAAGTAGTCTCATAGATTTTTTATTCTTTTGTATCACTCTGAAGTAGTCTCATAGATTTTTGATTCTTTTGTATCACTGTGAAGTAGCCTCATAGATTTTTGATTCTTTTGTATCACTGTGAAGTAGCCTCATAGATTTTTGATTCTTTTGTATCACTGTGAAGTAGCCTCATAGAATTTTGATTCTTTTGCATCACAGTAAAGTAGCCTCACAGACGTTTTAATTCTTTTGTATCACTCTAAAGTAGCCTAATAGATTTTTTTTTATTATTTTGTGTCACTGTGAAGTAGTCTCAGAGATTTGATTCTTTTGTGTTACTGTGAAGTAGCATTATAGCTTTTTGATTCTTTTGTATTACTTTCAAGTAGTCTCATTGATTTTTTATTATTTCGTATTACCGTGAAGTAGCCTCATAGAATTTTAATTGTTTTTTATATCACAGTGAAGTGCCTTATAGATTTTTGATTATTTTGTACCATTATGAAATGTGTACATAGAAGGGCTGGATAAAATTATTGGGAACATTGTTATAATGCGTACATCGCTTTATGCACAAAAACGAACCTGTTAAATTTCATCAATGTAATCGCTTTCCGTCTCTATCACTTTCTGCTACGCATGTGAAAGTCGTCGCATACAGACAGGGCGTCAATCTTGGTCGATGTTTCGCAGGAAATGCTATATAGCACGGAATACAGTGTTATGGTGCTGCGACTTTCCTCCTCTGCTTTATGGCACTGCTGTTTCTGACTAAATGACACAGAGTCGTCAGCACTTGCCACATTTCATCGGCTCACATTGTCTTATCAGCTACGAAAATCTTGTAGTGCTTGTATCTATCTATCTATCTATATATATATAAAGGATGGACCATTTGTCTTGGTACTCCCTTCTAAGTCTAAAACTAATGGACGAAACCCACTGATAATTTGCACTATCCAAATATCAGCTTGGGGACATCGTTTAGCGTGTTTTGCAATACCACAACGTTAACAGCGTTGCCAACGCAACATAAAGATTTATTTTTCTAGTTGTTATACATTATATCAAGTTATTACACATTTCAAATCTACATTTCAAAACAAAAAGTCACAATGTTTTATTCATTATTCAGTGTTGAAAACTAAGGATGCTACGGCATCAACAAACACACAAATTCCGATGGCATGTAGGAGTAACATCGCAAATGCGTCAGATAGGACAATGGACGTCCAAATGGCTTTAGTATTTAATAGTATCATCGTGATATGACGGATTTCGAATGGATATGAAGAAAGTTATACGGGATTGAAAGTTTAATTTTTCTTTCAAAAGCTTTTATTGAGTTGATTTTCAGTTTAACGTCCCTTTCAGCGGCGAGGTTATATGAGACGGGACCTACTGATTAACGTGGAATCCGAACCACACAAGCTCCCACCGGGAATCGAACCCTGGTCTCTCATGCCAAAGACGCGTCAAAAGCCTTTATTTCAAAGCACTACTTAAATAAGTACCTCATTAAGTTACACAAATCGTTTTCAACGGATGCGAAGATCACCTTTCCATTTACAGTTATTTGATATCTCAAACTGTTCAAGAGATATGATAAAAATGTTAAAATTTACAACACTGCTTAAAAGTATACAATTCCGAGAACTTATTGTAATTACACTTACTAAAAAGTATTGCTCCAATTTTATAGAAGCAAAGTAAATAAAAAAATTGCTTTAGAAGTTCTCAAAAATACGCCACTTTAAAAAATAAAATCTTTTACATTTTTTTTCATATTTCAAGAGTGGTTTGATATATCAAATTGCTGATAAACGGCGTTATTATCTTTATATTTGTTGGAAAGCACATATTTAATTCGATTTGATACTTATCTGAACACTTTTTCGAAATAATGTCCTTTCAAGAGAGTCAAATTTTGAGCTCATTGTAACTTTGTTGTTAGTTGTTCGAAATACGTCATATGATGACCGTGTTATTAGACCGTAAATTACTGTCGATGTGTACTACCCTGTCTGTTTCATTTGCGTCATTATTGTTGTACAAACCCTTCAAAATTTGGTTGTTTTTTATGTTTGTCCTGAAGTTGCAACGCTGCATGACAAGTGTAGTATTGTATGTTGTTGGTTTATATGGAGATTTGAAATATGTATTAATTTGATTTAGTGGAATTTGAAAAATACATTTTTATGTTGAGTTGGCAGCTCTGTTAGACTTGTGCTATTACAAGGTATGTCTAACAATATCTTCCAGCCGATATTTGCGTGATAGGAAATTTCATTCCCTTTTGTCCATTAGTTTAAAAGTTACAAGGTCGTATCAAGATATATCAAATCGTGTCAAATATCCCACCCTGTATGTATTGTATAATTCTGTCTTTTAGGGCATTGCTAAGAATGATACACGGGAAATTTTGGACTTTCCGAATTATCTTTTATTATAAAAATTATTCATATAAAAAGCAGTAATAAAAACTATAGTTTAAATATAATTTTCTCTCGGATAGTTTTGGTTTGATGGTGAGTCTGTGCAAACCCAGTGCTCAAGAGTTCTAAGGTGACAAGATTTAAGGCTCTTGCAGCCAAGGAATGTGTATAAGTACCTCTCAGAGACCAGGCATTTTAGAGAATAGTGAAATCAGGGTCCTAGCAAAAGAAACTCTCAGAGACGAGGAGTCGTAGAGAGTGGTATGGATAATGGAGCTCTCAGAGATTAGACCTCGTAGAGAGTGAAGGTGGAGGTTGATGCATTGTGCGGTGTTCTGGCTCCTGTTATCCAGAAATGTTATTCACTTCATCAATCTTCGTTGCTTGAAGACGATTGACGATGTCTTCTCCGTGGATATATATCCGTACTACAACTTCGTAGCTATGCTACACATTTAGTCTTCGTAATCTGTATGGCGAGATGTGTACACGTACTTTGTGAGACTTTATATATCGTGGCAGTGAATAAAAAGAAATTGAGTGTATTAACACGCTGTTGTGTCCACGTCCACAATACGTTGGTACTATCTTTTAGAGGGCAATGACGTACAAGATGTCGAACAACAATATCCCACACATACACTAAAAGCAATCTCGTAGGAAATTTTGTAGGCCAGGAAATTATCGGTAGTCGTCGTTCCTCGAAAAAAGCTCTGGCCAGGTATTGTCCTGCTGAAATATTGTGTGGAAGGTTATAAGGAAGATTATGATCCCAGCGTCTAGATCTTCCCTGATGTAACCTTTTGTCACTCGCGCTGTTGGAAAAAAGCAAACAGGTGAATAAAAACGAATGCTGTTTACGAACAGTCGCATTAGCGGAATCATCCCCGCTTCTATTTCTGAAGTTGTTTCTTCCCGTCTTCTACCTCAAAGCTCGTTGGCGTGTTCCAATTGTAGTAGCTTCCAGTACAGGTTGAGGAAATAGTTTCGTCTGTGTTTGCTTTTTTCAAACGCGTGTGCACTTCCATGATAAAGATAGCAACCATGTATTTTTATGGAGTTTGAAATTTTCCAACGCGCGATCATTAATGTAATAATTACTGTTTATGAGTGAAGTTTTGTTTTTCTAAGCAATGTCTCGCTTTTTGAATGCAAGTGAGATACAAAAGTGGCTTGACAATATTAATGATGAATCTGATGTTGATTATCGAGAATTAGTGGCTGCTGAAACGGATGCAGATATAAGTATTGAAGAAGAGAATGAGTATAGATGCAGACTCAGATGCAATCGACGTGAATGTGAGCCACAGTTACAGTGAAAATTGCTTCATTGGGAAAGACACAAAAACAAAATGGAATAAGAAGGAGCTGGTAGCATCGGGAAAGACAAAGTGTAAAAACATTCAGAAGAAGATGCCAAAGCTAAGGGTATCTCTGAAAAAAAAAATAATGTTTTTTTTTTTAATTTATCAATGCAGTCATGATTGATGAAATTGTAAAATGTACTAACAAGTATTTGGATAAATGACAAACAAGTTTCGACAATGAACGTGACTGTAAACCAGCATCAAAAGCGGAAATAATGCGTTTATTTGGACTTGCCTAAATTTGTGGAAATAAGAAAATACACCATTATATCAAACAGTAAAAAACATTTTACAGACAGTCTTACAGTTACAAACAATTATCTGTATTGCATATTATTCAGACTGTAGCGTCAGTTATTTTTAAAACTTAATTCGCTTTCGCAATACATATAAAGTTCATTACGCTCATTTTTTATGTAGAGTCAAAGTATATGTAGTAAATATTATATATATATATATATATATATATATATATATATATATATATATATATATATATATATATGTATATATATATGTGTGTGTGTGTGTGTGTGTGTGTTACTTCCAATAAAAGTTACAAAACATAGTGTTTGTATCTTAAAATGTCAATGTTGGAAAAAAGCAAACGCGCGAGCATTTATGTTACAAAATATCGCGCGAGTGACAAAAAGGTAATGGTCACTTCTGTATTTGTACTTTATTAAACATGTGAGAGGTAAGATCCCGATGTATCTTGGTTACATAAACTATCTTATTGTGAAATAAATCAACATATTTTTTCCGTAGACTTTACGAGTTTATGCTTCCCTAAATGTTATTGCACTAGCATTTCTTACTATATGCGTTTTATAAGTAATAGCATGATGTCTAAACTAAAACTTTACGTCCGTAAGCAATCCTTATGATACCTGCCTTTGACATAATCATACACAAAAAATTTGGATATTTCTTCTGCTAATTTATTAAATGTTCTTAATATACGAAAGCTGTAAATGTAGTGTTATTTCGCAATGCATGGAGAAATGGTTAATTAGGTCATGTGTTGATGAAACGAAGTCATGCTGACACATCCCCTGTATTATTTAGCAATTGAGAAGGAAATCCTGAATTAATATTTTCGATTGTGAAGCAGTCGTGCTATGAATTTGTAGCTGTCGACAGGATTCAGTAAGTTTCTCCTATATTGATAATATAGTACAGATCTTAGCATTGAATGAACGCTTATTAATTCATATGGTAATGATATATCTGAAGCTGGTCATTATGTCATCATAGATGTTGAAATTGTCCTTTTGTTTCTGTTATTGCAACGTTGTATATACACTATATACAGGAAACAAACCAAACGAATCTGATGAATGTTAAAATCCAATAAAGGTATGAAAACCAGCAAATATGCATAATATTGTAGTAACTGCATTTGAGTAGAAGATATATAAGTTGGTATGTTATTTCCTTGTCGTGAACCTAACTTCAGTCCAAACGAGTCCGTGATCTAATGAATGTTTGTCACGTGCTAGGTAGCATAAATATTCTTTCAACTTCACGTCTCATGCTTCAAGCTTAGAAGGAAATTGAACTTCAACCTCACCATAGCAAGACATTGTGTTATCATGATAGTTCTAACCATGACGATGGACGGGTGTAGCGATGAAGTGAAATGTAATTGATTATACTATCTGACTCTAATATGATGGTGATATAATTTGGCTGGCAAATTTCGGGTAATCGTTTCATTGTATTTTCGCTAGAGGTGAGTCATAACCTCTTACCGGCCCATTGGTGGTGTACACAGTGGAGAGCAATCGTTTCCACAATAGTCGTAACCCTCATTGCTTCCGCGACACACTGGAAAGCTACTATAAATGTACCACATTGACTTGACACCTAGTTTTCCGTTCCGAGCGCTGCTATCGGCTGAAGGAATTCCGCTCCCTTTCGCTGAGGGTCTCTCGCTTAGCAACAGCTGAAACCTTATTAGCTCAACGCGTGGGTGTGTCGAGGGTGTTTTAGTTCGCATTTTTTCCACGGCTCAAGACATCTTGGCAGCAATTTAGTCAGAATTGTTCTAATCACTGCAAGTGATATGACTGTAACTACGACTGTAATGAGAGCCACCATGACCTCTCATGTAAGCCAAAGAATAAATTGTTGAAGGGATGTTAATGTCATAGCGTAATGTCATGTCACAGCTATTTTCGGTAAGTGAGGGGATGGCGTTCCCGCGGTTCCCCCGCATTTTTACTCTTGGTTGTACCTGATACTTCGTCATCACCGAGGTCTATTCAGTGGTGCACGGAGAGTGGCGATGTAAATAGAGAGCTATAATTTTTAGAGATAAGAACTGTTTCTAAATTGGATACATCGATAACTGTTTTAGTGTTTATAGAGTTGAAAAGGACCAGGAAAATTCTACGTATATCTTGACATTCTGGCATTGAAGCAATAAGCTACAAAAGATACTCCCCTCTAGTCTACATTCAGAATGGTATAACTAATTTATCGTACCATTTTACCATAGCCAATTATGGCCTCTTAGTGTATCTATATTCTTTGAAGGACTCCATCTTCCAGTAGGATAATACGCCACCACATGTCAGCTTGGCAGTTCAGCGGACTCTACTCGGTATATGACTTCTACCCTTGTCTGCTAAATCTTAAACCTAAACTTTATCGGACTTAATGGATCCAATAATGACCATTGCACACGTACCAAAAATATGTGCAGCAAAAATCGCAGATCATACCTTCAGATAGACAACAGCTGCTTGTATGACCGTTCGAAGTAATTACGCGTACTACTAAAGTAAGCATCATTTGCTCTAGAAAACTCTGTATAGCATGTTTAGGATATTCAGAAGGTATTCAGAGGCATTGCCAATCTTTTTCTTTCTGCAAAAGGGATGTACACGTATCTCTTTAAGTATCCATATGAGAGCTTTATCGAATATCCTCTATGTTGTAATATCCTATAATAGGAACATGGGAATATTGTATAAAATAGAAATATACCAGAGCGCTTTACCGAATTCTACATTGTTTAAATCAAGCAATTTTTGAAACTTATTTCATGAAGTAATTTAGAACTAAGGACAACAATTACTAAAACAGAAATTTCTAAATAACGGTATATGTTTTGTTACTCTCTTTCAGATATTATTGACATATGCATAGACCTGTTCATTGCTTCATCTGATACATCTGGAAACACCTTGGCTTTTGCTATATTGTATATGCTTACACACCCAGAGATGCAGAGGAAAGTACACGAAGAGATTGATTCCGTAATTGGAAGAGACAGATGTCCCACTTTCGCGGACATGGACAGGTAGAGAGCTAAATTTTTCATATATCTATTTTAAAAACGAACTCAAAAAACATATTTAGACATTGAGTACAAATTTAAAAGAGTTATAGACCGCAAAATTTGACTGTGATGCTTGAAATTAGTGTTTTGCAAAGATCCACAGTTGCTTCCAGCTCTGAAACGTTTATTGTTCTGTTCTCGAAGGGTACCAAGCATTTTCTACGATTATCACTTATCTCCTCTGCACTATGAAAGCGGAGACCATTAGGTGCATCTTCATGTTTTAAAAAGGAATTGATGAAGATGATAAGAATCTACAAGAGCTCAATGACAGGGTATAGTGTAGTTTTGGGAGGACCATTTTTTGTGCACTATAGCTTAGTCATTCATATAACGTAAAACTTTACAATGAAACTCGACATTCATAATCAGATCGTTGGGATTGAATTCATGGTGTGGAATTCCTAAATGTCAATAAGTACGAAGATGCTTTCAATGATCCTTCAACTACGACTCCCTTCTTTGTTGATGAATATTCTGAGCTTATAAATTCTAGAAC
Organism: Thermobia domestica; assembly: GCF_964235325.1. Lineage (NCBI taxonomy): Eukaryota > Metazoa > Arthropoda > Insecta > Zygentoma > Lepismatidae > Thermobia > Thermobia domestica. The sequence continues at coordinate 37,901,887 of NC_137463.1, read as the reverse complement.
TATCATTTTTTTTATTTATTTGTGGTTCGGATAAGGAAACTCAATTACTGTTCCAAATGATGATCTTCGAAATAAACGTTGTCATGAAGATCACACTGATGTAGTTGTCTTCATGCTGCAGCTTGGTTGTTCCTTTAATTTGAACACAAACATTTAACGATACGATTCGTGATGAAATCACATATGAAAATTTTCCTGAACTATTCATGATTCTTAGACGATACTCATGCACATACTGCCGATTTATTTTTACTTTTAGTTGTTTAGTTCCTCGAAGATCTCCCGGACCTTTAGACATTTTCAAGTGACGTTCTACGGAAGATTGCGCCGCTTATATATGTCTGATTTTAAATCTTCACCTCTGTTCACAGAATCGAGCGATTGGAATGATGCATACGCAGGAGAAAGGCAAAATTTTCTAGTATTGCTTCAAGTGTGCTTATGTGTGGTGTGTCCATCATGGCTCTCAAGGTGAACTGGTTTCAGGGAGACTATGCTGCAGCACTTTTACACTCCGAGCTCTCCGAGACACAATTCAGAAACAGTGCAGGGAAAATGGATGTGCATTTGGGTCAACGACTACCAAGAACATAATTAATCGACATAAATAGCACGACGTTCCAGCACTTCGGTAACTTAGTGAGGAGAGTGGACTGTAAGAGGCATCGTATATTGCGGTGGACTCCGCCTGTAGCTCGGAAGTTGCGCCAAATGACCTACAGGGAAACCCTCCTACAAACCGTGTTTTGGCAATGCGCTTGCATGTGGCACAGTATCTGTGACCGACAACCTACGTTGCAAATTAAAACTTCGGATCGTGTCTAAAAGTCGTAGACATGTCCTTATTGCGTCTCGTCGGAGGGAAAGACTCACTGCGGGCACCTCTACCAACGCCATCTATTCGGAGAAAAATGAGTGTTTTTTTGCCAAGCATGAAGCATGGATGCTCATGCTCATGAAGCATGAATTTATCTATCAGATTGTGATGAAACTCGAGCCATAATGTACGTTACACGAGGCGCAAAAACACGTTCTGACTTCATCCGTCAGTGTAAAGTAATGTCTCGAAGGAATTCCTGGTTGTCGCTGGAAATTGCTTTGAAGGCAAGTTAACGATTCGACAGTCCCCTAAACTGCTAAATCAACTTCACATTTTATCAGTAATATCCTCACACCAATTTATGCGAAAATGCAATAATTCTATGCGGGTTTGTATAGAAATTCAGTAACTCAAGTACGAGTTCATATGGATTAGACCTCAATACGTATATTTACACAGAGATTTCTGCAATAGATGGTAACTAACACTGGCATCTAGGCCGTTTCCATTCCAGGATACTCCAGTGAAGTCACCTGGCGCCAATCCCATGGATTTTTTTTTTTTTTTTTTTTTTTGCGGATTTGGACTATTGAAAAGAACACTTGAGTCTTGTCTTGTCACCACTGTTCGTGCTCCCTAGAGAGTTTCCCAGGAAGTGTGGCTTAAGATTCCCGTTTCTGTACTTCAGCGGAGCCTGCTACAATGGAAGTTACAGAGTACGTCTATTGCCAAAACACGTGGTGCTCACATACAGGGCAACTGATGGTGGTTTCGTGGTTATTTCTAAGGTGGGTGAGACGTCAAAGTCAGATACATATAGACTGATTAATCTTCTTTGCTTCCCATGAAGAGATGCTATTGGAAACACGACTTGTATCTATATGGACTAATTGTCATTTATAAAAAACTCAACCGATTTAATGTACATAGATTACTGCCTAACTTTCTGAGGTTGAATGTTACGATTTCAGTTCTATTTCTATAGTATTTGCGTCAATAACTGTGTAAATGTTACATTTGGTATTGTTAATACCAAGAAAATTTCACCTCCAGCTACCATATTCTTTATCCAGGTAATTTGTGTTCAAATTCTATGTTTTCAAGCACTATTAAAGTTATCAACTCTAAACTAACATAATACATTTGCGGGATAGTAAGATATGTCTTGCACATCTCAGACAAAGTGTTGTCAAGTAATCACCAAATAAATTATGAGCCCTAAGATTTCTCAGGAAAGTTTAAAAATACTCCTCTCATTTTCCTTTCGTACTTTGTGCCCAAGCATATAATTATTCAGCGAAAGGTGAGCAACTAAATTCAAACCAAGTACGGATTGCATTTGTACTGCAATTAGAACGTGTGTAAATGAACATTATCTTCCACTTTGATAAACTTAATTTTCTACCTTTACATTACAACTGACAACTTAACTGTATCTTCTCAGGTACTGTAGGAGCTACGAACTTAATGTTCGTACACTATCATCGAAATGCAATGGTGTATGCCTAGTAATCCTTTCTCTTTTCTCTGAAGCAGCATTGTCAATTTATAGAGCAATAAAGTTAGGAAACGTAAATTTCTTTAGGTAAATTCTGAAAATATCCCTCTGATATTTCGTATTTCTGAGAGTATTCAAATTAAATTTTCACCAAAGGAAATAAAACTTAATTGGAATTCAAATGAGGTATAAATCGTCTTTGTATTAGGAGCTGAGTTATAGAGTCTTAATAAATTCACAATTTTACCAAAGGAGAGAAGTTTTATGTGCATTTTGAATTTCTTTTTCCTGCCAAACCAATGCCAGTCGAGTAAGAACATTGGCATAAGCTTTTAAATCAAAGAAGGAGAAATAAGTGGTTTTATCTGTCCTAAGAGAAAATTTTCCTCATGAGTACAAATTATCATTCCAGATTGCCGTATACAAAAGCAGCACTACTCGAAATATTTAGACTTCGTCCAGCGTTACCAATATTTACTCGGATGGCTGTGAAGGAAATGGATTATAAAGGTTTTAAGATTCCTAAGGTAAAATAGCTACTTAGTTGTAACATGACTTTTAACAAATAGATAACGTTTACTTCTATTACAAATCAACTAAAATACTACACGGGGCAGCGCACAAAAAAAAACTAGCTCATTTAAGTATAGAATAAGTTACATACATAATCCCAAGAAGATGGATTCAAAGAGTTGAGCAAAAACATCATGTTCATCTCGTCTACAGCCTCTCATGTGTCCAGACTTAATCCTTGTGATCCTGGATGATACATTATATATGGAAGTCGTGTATTCAGCACCAACGTTAGGAAGCAGTTATTTAGATTGTGGCAAGAAATAAGCTATCGTTTAGGTGTTTACCACACTAAAAGAGTCTCTAAACCAAATGAAACGATGAGAAATGAATGATTATAATGAAATGACTGTTTAACGGGTTTTACCTAATACCCATGAAATTCGAATCCAGGAGAAAAAATATTGTGATCAGTCTACTGTTGACATCCAGATCGCTTAGCCTGCTAGATCAGTACACTTGTAATTTTTAAGGCTGGATGCCATTTCATCCATTCCTGAAAGGTCCTCAAGTCCATTCGGAACACGATACGTGTCTTTAATTAGAATAGCCCTAACCTGACGAACCAAGTCGCGGGAACAAGTAATCATTTGTGACACATAAATCACCAATGGCATGTTAATATGTTGTTAAAATAGTTTCATCTATATATGCAAAAATGTAATTAACTTTACACGTATGTCTAATTTTAACGAAAAAACCGGTTGAACCATTTAAAATAAACTTTTGAATATAGTTAGCGTTTTAGTTGATTCGAGATTTTGTTATTTCATTTTGACTTAAATAGTAGAACTCAGACCTCCAAATGAAAAACCAACCAATCAACTGATTCCTGCGAACAGAATTGAACAAGCTATTCTTCAGAAAATTATGAATATAATACATACACAGAGGTATGTATTAATGAAAACACCTAGAATTGAAAATATGTCAAGTGTCTGGGTTGCAAACAGTTAGGAGCCGAGCACAGCACCAGGGTGTTGGTGATGGTGTTTTAGGACAGACTCCGTACTATGTGATAAACATTAGAATGGCAATATCTGGGGAACAGAGCAGAATCTGTTAATGTAAAATGGGCGATTTCTCTGATTTCCAGAGGACAAATTGTTGGCGTTCTTTTATGCGGGGCAAACGTGATGAAAGTCCTAACGTGTTTTGTGTCCCACGAAGGAATGTGTTTAAGGTGAAAGCGGTCAACAACACTCATAGCAAAATCACATTGGGGAATAAAAACAGTGGTCGAAAGCAAATCCAAAGTGACAGGTCCTGCCGAGCATTAAACGGGATTGTCGCTCAGAACCGCTATATCACTATGGTGCAACTCCATTCTGTTGTTTACAGCCAAAGTCTGCCACGAATTACATCAAACAAACACACATGGTGGGATTTCATGGACGAAACCTCTAATAAGGTCCATCAAGCTTTTTCACAGCTTCAATGGTAGCGGGAACATACAGTATATACTGCTGGTGTCTGAAAACATGTGGTGCGTTCAGAGGAGTTAACGTTTCCTTTATTTTAAACCACAGAGCGCCTTTGTGAGTAGCGGACGTCTCATAGCGGCAGCTCTGTGATACTGTGAATCGCAGTATCCTGGTTTTCACTATATCCTGTACTAATGCTTTGCGGCTACGTCACTGCCTATAATTACTGTAAGTCGCCATTTTAGGCGGCCATATGGAACCTATTTCGCGACTTCTTTTGGTCAATGAAGCCATATTCCAGTATGATATTGTGTTCATTCGTACCACTGCGCTGGAGGTGTTTGGACTTGGTTGGACAAACATCCGGAATAAGTTGGACCTCTCAGCTGGTCTGTGTACACTACGGATGTGAGCATAATTAACATCTGTTCCGTTTCTGTGACATAAATCAGGCACAAATTTCTATTTGGATTCCCCCTCTCGGAACTAATTGGTACATTGAATTCGAAATGGTGAAATATTTCACTTGCTACCAGCCACGACCTCTATGACTAAATTTCAAGTTATATGAGGTATGTTCTGGGGGCTTAAGGTGGTTCCAGGTCATTTACTCTCGCTAATCGCACTTACTTGAGTTTTAGGGACACTGCTGTATACGTAAAATGGAGTATGAGAGCTTACCATGTAAGGAAATACATAGAGAAAGTACGACCGAAATTTATGTCATATATCATGGCAAATAAACATTTTGTGTTAATTATCGTACCTAAAATGTAAGTGTGATCAAAGTGTACGATATTACTCAAGTAATGATAAAAGACTGAAAGTGTTCGATAAAATCAGTGTCTGTAAGGAAAAGGAGAAAATTAGATGGATAGAATAACCCCACAGAGAAAGTGTTATCGAAAGGTGGAAAAAGCAGGATAATAAGTTAATATACACTGTAGAAATAGTTGAAAAGAAAGCTATTTAGGACATTGAAAGTTCGGGAATACTCATCCTAGCTACTCATCACAAATTGTTTATAACATTTTATGGAACAAGTCTTTCACCTACCTTCTGCAAATTGACAACTGCGTTTAAAAGCTTTTGGGTTTCTTATCTGAAGTTTGTCTGATAGCCGTTCTTGTATACATGCATAATACATACATTATGTTAGAAATAGATTAACTTGTTGCTCATGTATTTCAGGGTAGCTCAATTTTCTGCAATGTAATGGGCTTACAGAAAGAACTGTGTGTTGGAAAAGATCCTGAGTTGTATAGACCTGAACGATATATAGACGCCAACACAATGCCCCCTTTCGGCCAAAGTCTTTTATATAACTTTGGCTTTGGTAAGTATTCTCGTACATTTGTATTTCTTTTATTGTTATTATTTTTAAGGGAACCACGTGCGGTAGATCAATAGAACTAATAGATTACACTATTAAGTTCTATAGGTAATTGGCAGGAACTATAAATTAGATATAAAGAAAATATTATTTAGGGGTACCACAAGAATGTGTGCTAGGACCATTGTTCTTTTAATTAATAATTAATATTTATTACTGATGTGGTGGCATTCGTTTATAGCGCAGAATTTACATCTAACACGTTCCTAATAATAAAATCAACATATTTCTTTTTTTGGTATCTGTGGTAAAATTGTGAGTCTCTTATCAGGATCAAGCTATATGAAATGTTGACCTAGATCTTAAGAAAGAATCCAAACCATTATAATGAGTTTAAGTTTTTAGAGATCTCTCATCGACAATCAAACCCAGACCCTCGTGAAGCGAAGGCTTTTGCGTTAACCACAACATCAATGGGAAGGGCTCGAACAAACATGAATATGCAAACAAAACTTCGACGAATCCCGCAATATTATCCAAAGATTATCTCACGAAAACAGCATTTAGCCAATGAATCGAAGATAAAATGCGAGTATACAAGATGTGATAAAAATAACTACGGTGTATATATAGTTGCAAAGTGCCACATATCGATGTTGTATCCAATCGTTCTTTCAGAAAAAAGTGTTCCGGGGGCACACGTAGTATTCCGGAGGGCACAGCTGGTACTATGTTGGATCGGGCCCCCCTAACTTCAGCCGGGCTCTCCCTACATTTTTGGGCTGGCTAACAGCCTGTATCCATTTCAACTAATATGCCCGATAGTCTCAACTTTTGTTCAGTCAGTGGCGAATTTGAATGAATTTTGACATGTTAGTTGGCTTCCAGAGGCAGGATAGTGAGGATGTGTTAAAAGTGTCTGTCGCACGTCAACATTAAGTTTTATTCTAAGCTGCAAACAAAGTGCCAAAGAAGCTAATGAAATATCAAAATCATTGTATGGCAATGAAGCAGTGGCAAGATTATTTACAAGTGGTATGAGAGATTCAAAAGCAGCAAGAAGTAGGTTGAAAACGAGAGGTTCTTCGACGTCAAAAACAGATGACAAACAGTGGCACAAATGATTTGTTCAAACATGGGAATGACTATTTGAGAGCTTTCCGAAGAACAAAACATCTCTTATGGGTTCCTAAACCGCCGATTAAATGGGCAAATAGCTTCTTTCTTCACCACGAAAACGCGCCATGCCACACCTTCCTTTTGATCCGCGAATTTTTGGTCGAAAACATATTTCTATTTATCCACTCCCTGTGCTCTCCAGATACAGCACCGTCTTAAGACTGGTAGGGAATATCCCCCAAGTTCGTGTTGTTTTGATTAGTGAATGTCAGTACAAAATCATTTTTTAACTGTGATATTCATATCTTCATCACAATTTTCTTAATTCCCTCTTGTACATGGCGTGTAACTTTTTTTTCAGTTCAGTCTCGCAGTGAATTGATTTCTTCTGTGTACCTACCTGCATCTATTTTAATAATGGAATGATTTATCTAAAAAGTATCATCAAGAAAATAGCGTAAAATGTTCTTAGACTAGCTGCACTTAGTGCTAAAATATAGTGTTCTTAGACTATATTTTAATGGAATTAGTAATACAGGTCATGGTTTTTACACTATTCATATAAAAAGAATGCTTCTGTATCACCTATCTGTTATGCCAATTATAATATTCACAAAAAAGCGTATATCCTGTAAAATCTTTATCACTATTACCGCACTAACTACTTATATGTATCGTTCTTGTAGATACACGCTTGAACGTACTATAGATGATGTATCGCATATGATAATTTTACTAAATTATAATTTATACATTTCTTTCGTATAACAAACTCAATAAATACAGTATGGTATCAATTTTCTGTCAGTGTCTATTTAGCTATTGTCTCATCTTTTTAAGTTCTGATCATATAAAAACAATATTTATGTTACAGGTCCAAGACGCTGTATAGGTGAGAATGTAGGAAAAATGACAACATTCACTTTCTTTGCGATTCTTATGCAGAAGTTTAGTCTACATCTTCCAGCATCCCAGAAGATGCCTTCATTGGAACATATCGACGGACCTGGAATAAGACCAAAACCATTTCGTGTCTTGCTTAAAGAAAGATTCTGAGTGTTTTCACATTTGAATAATATTAACTGTGAGGAAAGGCGGAAAATAAGTTTCTATTCTTCTGCTTCTCTGAGATATGATCTGTTTAATGAGAGAGCCTTCCATACGTCATTTGATGACGTTGATCAAAATTTTGCATTGCATTTTAAAGAGAAAGTTTGGATGAACGATTCATTCAGTACTCAGCAATTATGTGGATTAGAACATATAATAATTAGTGATATTGCCAGATGCTGAATAGAACTGAAATATATATTATTTGCAAAAAGTGACCAGACCTACTGACATGTTCCGTTTTGCCGATGTACAACAATGCGAGATCATATCAGTTTGGAAGGAAACCCGGATTTCCACCGTCGCCCGTTGGGGCTTCTTGCCCATCCGCCGTACAGTGCTCATCTTGTACTTAGTGGCTTCTATTTCTTTCTGGCGTCGAAGAAGACTCTAAACATAAAGGACTTTAGAAACAATGACAAAGTGTAGACAGCGGTGTGTAGGACATGCGTTTTTTCATCAAACCTTTAAAGTTGTAGTACAAGTGCATCGTCATCCTTTGATTTTATGTCGGATTTCGAAATACGAGATCTGGCTAAACCAAAAGTGCTATTATTGCCACAAACTTACAAATTAAAGGTGATCCTCTTCAATATAATCCCTTCCCCTTTCTATACACATTTGCATATGAAGTTCCCATTATTGTAGGCAGTTGTGTTAAACTTCAGGTGCCACCGTGTTGAGTAGCGCTGCCGTTTCCTGCTTCATCTCTTCTAAGGTCTGAAAATGTGTTTTTCACTTTCGGAGAAAGAAAGAATCATTTAATGCTAAGTCCACTGAGAAAGATGCGTGTTCCAACACGAGTTTTCTTAGCAGTCAGAAACTGCTTAACGGCCAAAGCAGTATGCGAAGTAGCATTGTTGTGATGCACAATCCATTCATTGTCCTTCCACAAGAGCGAGTCTTCTTTCTCACGCGTTCCCACAATTTCACCAAAACCTTCTGGTAATGCTGCGTACCCATTGTCTGACTTAATGGTATCCATTCAATCAGGAGCAGGCCATTGATATTAAAAAACACAATAAGTAGGACTTTCCCTTTTGATTTGCTCATGCGTGCATTTTACATTCGCGATGATGAGGAAGTTTTCCACTGCATGAGTTGCCTTTTTGTTTCACGATCTACTGAAAGATCCACGTCTTGTCATCAATGACGATTTCCGTTAACAAGTCCTGTTCTGCTTCCAGACGTTACATTATGTCAGTGCAAGAGAGAAGTTCTGCTCTTGTATGACATATTTTGGTACCACTTTAGATCAGACTTTGCGTATATTCAAATGGTCGTGCAGAATTGCGCTGACAGGCTCTTTATCAATGCCCATCATTTCTATCATTCAAATACTGAACCTGTGATCTTAACCTGGCAATGTTCGTCACTTTGCTACGTTTTCCTCTGTTGATGATCTGGTCTTTCGTCATCATCGACAATCTACCATCCCTCGCTGTGCCACTCAAATACTTGCGTACGTTCCACCGTATTATTACCCTTTACGTTTTGCAACAGTTTCACATACTCACGCGATTTCTTTAATTTCACAAGAAATTTCAGGTCAATAACCTGCTCAATTTTTACATTGCACATCTCTGTTTTTAATCGCTACTGACAGACTAAACGCAACTAAGAGCGACAATTCATATATATATATATATATAATTCTCTTCTCGAAGGTTCAAAGTATTTCTGCGCTCATGCTGTCCCCACAGTTCGACGTATACTTTTGACAGGATTGCCAGTCCCATTATTTTGTAAGCCAAGTCTCGTAAATTATTTTCTTGCATTCAGACATCTGTTTGCAGCCGCCATGAGGAACTTATTTTCCGACGTAATATCGCACTATATATTGCTCAGAACTTAATTATGTAATGTGACTATTTAATCTTATGAACCTAACTGAATTGAAGCATGTGTACTACCCTATGATATAGGCCTAGTTTTCAATTAAAGATACGACTCGTAATAAATCTGCCAAAACATATGTAATTCCTCAAAATCAGTCGTATAATTTACAGCTTGAATCTGAAAATGTGAATCAGTTGTACTGGAGAATGGTATGTGGTATTATAGGGAGAGAACATATTTAACAGGTAACTTGTATATATTTTGTATTTACTCGATGTAATACACACACCAAATTGAGGGGCTGACCGAAAGAGGAGGGCCAAACCACACGCCAAAGAAAATGAGATTATGGTTTAAATACGTTGCACTGTCGTCTGTCTATGAGTTTCCGAAGTCTATGAGTCTGTATTTTGTTCCCTGTGTCTTCAAAAATAGGATTGAAAATATGTGACGGTTTGCGGCACAATTACTCGTGTTCTGAGAGAAGTGGTCAAACCACAATCCAGATGGAACGACCAACCAGAATACATGTTTGTTTGTAAACACAGATGTCGGAGTCTGGTTGCATGCTACCAAACACAACGGCAACAAAAGGTCGTAAACGTGTTTTAAATGGGGAACAGTGGAAACGAAAGTTACTATAAAGGAATGAAATAGTGGACAGCAGTGCAATATGAAAAATGCTTTAATGCGTACGTGGCCAGAAACAGTTGCATCCCTTGGCTCATCTGAAATTTCTGCTTGCTTCTTTGCTATAATTTCTTCTGAATCCTGGCCATGTTGTACACAAGGAAAAACTGTGTTTCTTTACGGAGTCCTGGTTTGGACAAAACATGAACATTACCATTTTCTTGTTGTACTACATTCTGGTTCACTCACCCAAGTTTGAAGAAATAAGTCACTATTATCTGGTTCCAAACCATACCTTTCTGCCGTGGGAAGTCGGTTTTGGAGTTATCGAGAAAGAAATTCAGGAAAGCAAGTCATATATACATGCCTGAACAGTGATACGATCTTGTTGGAAGAGCCAGTGTGTAGGATCCATTTCATGTAATACGTATGTCAATGATATGAAAAGTGTACAGTCCGTTTTCAAAGTGTTATTCAAAGATGCAGTCGATGAATCTCGCAGTAAGGTGAAAATGTGAAAGGTGAGGGCTGTCAGAGAATCGGCAACAAAACCTGTTTTCTTCTTGGTTAAGTACATCTACTCATATGTTGAGGTTTGAAAAAAAACGTCGTGTGTTCAGGAACAGCCAGGCACAGGACGCAAAGTGTTATCTAACCTATTATATTTAGTGAGTATTGACCAAACTTTCATATATCATCACTGCAAAATATTTCCTTTACATTAGTAATATCCGTTCACTACTCTTAATACAACACACATTACATCATGTATTACAGGTTAAAAGTTGAACAGATATCTGTAGAATGGTATACAGAAATAAGAGAACCACCTTTACAGGGAAAAATGCAGTAATTTGTCCTACACTTTACCCTGCGATTTCTCGGAATTTAGTTTTTGTGGCTTGGTCCCCTCTCTCAGTCTGCCCTACAATTATATATCGGAACAGAGTTTCTGGTGACCTATTGTTACGTCACACAATCATTGTTAAAGAAATCACTGTATACCTACATGAAATAAACTTTTGTAATGAAAACTTAAATAAATAATTTAATCCTCGTTACACAGTTCGTCTAACCTTCCGTTACTAGGTTCCGAATACCTCGTAACACGACTTTCTATGCAGTCTCCATAGTTACTCTCATATGTGCGTTAAAAGACAACTACCACTTGTTTTATGACATAGTTGAAGTGATTCAAAATGTATAAAGTTACTAATAATTGCGGTAAATGACTACATTAAACTATGCCACACGTCTTAAACGTAAGTATATTGATATGTTTTGAAATAGATGTAGTATTAACAGGTTGATTGCCACGAAACCAGAAAATTGGTCTCAAATACCATCCTTTGTGAAGTCGTCATACTCAGTTTTGGATCTCACCAAAATTACTTGAGGTTGTGGCATCTTTATGTGGAATTCCCTAGAAATTTTCTAATGTATGCAAACTAGTTGTACAGACTCCTGAATATTGCCCTGCACCTGTATAGCAAAGCGTCAAGAAGCACTAGTTATTCATACCTCATAGAAATGTCTTAACATGTATCTAACTAATTTACTGATTAATTTTAACGCACATTATTTATATGTTAGAAAACTTGAGGAAGGGCTATGAAGAATATGGGATGGAAATAAATGTTAGAAAGAAAAAAGCCATGGTGATTGGAACGGAGCTTTCGGTGTTAAATATAGAGGTAGGAGGAGAGAAAATAGAACAGATTACTAGTTTCCGATACCTGGGTAGTATTGTTAGTGATGTTATGACGTGTAAACGTGAAACAAAAGCAAGGATAGGAATGGAAAGGAGCTTTTAGGAGGAAGAAAATGCTATGTTGTGGGACCCTGAATGAAGAGTTGAGAAAAGACTCATAAAATGCTTCGTGTGGAGTATTCTTCTGTATAGATCAGAAACATGGACGTTGCGAAAAATGATGAAAAACGAATGAAAGCTTTCGAAATGTGGGTGTGGAGAAGAGTGGAGAGAAATACCTAGATCGAGGGAAAAACTAACGAGAGTTTGTTAGAAATTGCAGGGAAGAAAAGAAATATTTTAGATATTATTAAGAGGAGGAAGAGAAACTGTTAGAACATTGACTAAGAAGGAACTGTATCATGAGGGACGTGCCCTTCCCCAAAGCCTTCCTATTTCAAATGTGCTATCGGAAAATATGCGAAACATACTACAGCTCCACCGCCGCCATCATCTTACAGAGGATACACTCCCTTTGCTTTGGGGAAAGAAATGAATGACCTTGGTTGTGTCGCTAATTTGTCGATCAGTCGTTTTGTCCTAACGAGTGGAGGTCGTATGGCATATAGAATGGCTGATAAGACACTGTACAGCGAAATATGTGAAATAATTCATTGTGGCAAACTTTCAGCATCCAACTACTGAAAGATCTGGGCCAAAGCAATTTGTTCCTTCTCTTTGGAGGGAGTTACGGAAAAACACACATCGACAGCATCGCTAGCAGGGGAACGCTTGAAATAAAATGGCTCTAGAGGGTATAGTAGCAAGAAAAAGAGAAAGGTGGCGAAGGAGTCTAGTATTAGTAGATGATATCAAAACAAAAAAATCGTACGTGAAAACGAACATGTGGAAAACCATGGAGCATGGAAGCTTTTCAGGTGCCACAAATGACCTGTCAATACTGGCAGAATAACTATGATGATGATGATGATATTTATAATTTACTCGTTCTGTTACTTTAAAGGATATCAGCTTAATAGTTCATGATTTTTTTGGTTTAATTTAATTATTTGCAAGACTTTGCTTTATCGGAGATGAAGGGAAAAATGTCTGTGAAAAAAATGTAATGGTCAAAGTTGTAAGATCTATATAATGATGTCTGCATGTTGAGTGACCAAAAAGCAAAACCACTTTGTGCAATATTGAATCTTATGGATTGCTATTGTAAAGGACCTCGCACTTTTCTTATGGAAAGTGGCTTTCGGCTAATGTTGTTGAAACTTCGCTGGTTGATAGTTCTTAACATGTGGATCAAAAGTCTCAATGGGCACAAAGACCGAAATCCACTCCTTTCCCCCAAAAAACCGCCTCCAAGTAGCTGGGGGGGGGGGTTGAACTGATTTCAGCATGTAAAACAATTTGTTGTTTTAATCAACTCAACAAGGACCCCAAACAACCACATGTTAGACTATCAAACTACCCCACTTGACACCGCCCTTTGCCCCCCACATATCCCCCCCCGCGAATTACCCTACGGATGTTCCATATTACTGTAGTTTATAGTTGCGCGTATGTGTTGAAATACCTACAGTTTTGGTCTCACCGACGATATAATGGGATGCACATATCGCTGATTTCGAATCTGAGGTGAGAGTTCTAGAATTCAAGATGGAGGATCAATATGGCGGATCAAAAACACGAAACTCCTGAATGTAACCACAAATAGCTGTTTACTAGGGTATTTTGGGTCGTTGGTTACGAATCTGAGGTGAGAGTTCTAGAATTCAAGATTGCAGATCCAATATGGTGGATTAAAACGTCGAAGCCACAAATCGTAGTAGACGCTGTTTAAGTACACAAATCGTAGTTTTTAGATCGCTGTTTAAGTACGCAACATTCCTTGATACTTCAGCCACCATGTAGAATTATTCTACACCCTTGGCCTTTACCAAAACCCCCCACAGATATCTTAATGCTGAACGGTGTTAAAATAATTCATCAATTATCTGTTCATTACTTTCATCATTTCGGTTTGCAGCATCTAATGTGGTACTTAGCAATGAGTCATCGGGATATCTAATATTCTGTAAATGTCGTGCATGGCCTAAATACCACAAGACACTTGCAACGTGCCTAATGTACCTAATATACGAGCACCGCTTTTATAGTACATGTACAGTATAGTACAGAATATGACATGTACAGTAGTAACCTTGAATAACATTTTGATCATAATCCTGGTCATCTTCATCATTGGCTACATATGCTATGAAAACTTGATGCTTAGTTGCATTGCGGAACCTTGAGTAGAGACGTATGCGCAGGAATCCCGGTTCAGTTACGTTTTCGTCAAGCTGGAATTGCTCATCGTTATCTCGTATTAGTTTATCTTGGACGTAAGAGGATGAGAGATCTACTTGATATGTGCCTACAGTCAAATCTCGTAAGTAGTTTAAGTTAAGTACAGGGAAATCAATTAGGCCTTGATCATTCAGCGGTACCCATTGACCGTTCCTTCTAATAAGATTATCTACCTCCACTCTTGCTTTAACAACGCTCGGCATGATTGACTTATTTCTCATTTCTCTAGCTAATTCAATGGTTGCATCTTGCATGAAAAGAACGGGATGGTATCTGTTCAAAATAGCTCCAGCTATGCGATAGAAACTATTCAGTTTCTTTGCATGTTGCAGATTCAACGTTTGTGCTAGAAACTTAAAAAACAGATCTTAGATGCCCGTTCCTTGCCTCGACTATCCATCGAGTTTTAGTAACTAGTCGAGAAGTATTCGCATCTTCTGTTGATAGTTGTCTTTCACGTGGTAGTAGGAGTGCGGTCATTCTATGATCAATTCCTAAATATTCCAGTAAAGGAATTGCATCCCGGTATCCTCTGTCTACTAACACAATGTCACCATTTTGGAACCAGTTTGCTAAAGCACCTGCATCTTTTTGAAATTCTTCGCGAAGTATTTCTGCATCATTATTGTTTGAGTCAGCAAAATATGGCCCAAAAATAGATAGAATAAAACCTTCTGGTGCTACTATAAGAGTAGGTTTTAATAGATGGCGTTATTTATAAAGAGAATATGACTGTCGCAATACCCGAAAGTTCGAACTTTTGTGAATGTAAGCGTAAGTAGCATCAATCACAGCAATTGCTTTCCTTTGTTCCGGTAAGGGATTGTAGAGTTCGTTTGCAAAGTCTGTTACATGCTGTTCTATAAATTGCTGTCTTGTTATGGATGCTAGTCCAATATTGTCAGGAACAAATCTCTGTAACAGCGACAATCTGACACAATCGATAGTGATACACACGCATTGCCTACTAGGGTAATCAAAAATCAATTTCAAAACGTCATCGGGCAATCCCTGTCGCATTTTACAAAGAAATGCCAATAAATCTTTCCTATTAACTTGTCTCATATTTCCATATAGAAATACTGGATCACAGTAAGTAAGCAGTTCTTCGAATTGATTCTTATTAATTGGCGACAAGCTTTCAAAGTCCTCATCAGTCAAGTTATCGAAATCTATACCTGTATCTCTATTTAGAGATACATTCCTCATTTCTTGCAGAAAAACTTGTAATTGCTGACCTTTAATAACATAGGGCCTGTTAATAAATTGTAATCCATTTAAAAGCATATTTAAGAAGCATCCATTTGAATCTAAATGATGCCTACAACTACGTACATTGTCTGGTATATAAATATTCCTTTTTATGAATACCTGAACCCTGCATTGTAATGATAACCTTTCGATATCATTTTGCGCATTATAGATGACACGTCTGAGACGCTGTTTGTGTAAGAACATTTAATCGCAAACAAGTTGGGTCTGTATTGATTAAATTGATTTCATTAATTATCAACCGATTACAGTCGATGCATAGCCTCGAATTTTCATCTAGAGTTAAATGTGGATGGTTGAGTTCATCTCGCTTACTAATCGCTACCTGACGTTTATTCCTATTTTCTGCGCCACTCATTAATGCCAATTGACGTACATTAAATTGCCTGTTACAAACGTAACACCGCATTTTTTTCCAAGATAGTTAATTACGTAGGCGACTGTGATTCGTTTTAAACGGCAATGGAACAATATTCAATAATACTCTCAGAAGCTGAAGCAAACAACGATGCAACTATCTACAGTCCTGATAAAGACAAGAGACAGGCCTTTTAAACGAGTAGGGCTAATAATGTCCGTCAATTATCTTAAAAAGGACCGTTTGACGAACAAAAGCAGAACAATACCCAAAGATGAGACTTCTATTATCTTGAAAAGGACTATAGACAGATGATAGATGATCACACCTTACAAACAACGAGTAATAATATTAGTCAACAATTCCGAAACGTACACTTGCTGAACCAATGCTGGGGGCGAGCAAAAGGTAATGCTTCCAGACAGCAGGCTCTGGCTCATGTGTTCGACGCCCTTAGCGTTATATGACTCGGGGCGCTTTTCGTTGTTGGAAGCACCAGTACTGCCTTGCGCCACCATGTAGTGATAAATGGTACCACAGACCTCCCATTGGCTCTTTGAGGTCTCGGTGATTGAACAAGTGTTTTAGACGTATTTTCTGCACGCTGAATTCAAATCTGTAACTCCATTCTCGAAATCGGGTCAAGTATTAATTGTTTATATGGCTGTAGTTTATTTTTGTTATTTTCTACAAGCAATATTTATGTTGACATCTACAAAACGTTTGTTTTTTCACGAAAGTAATATGAAAGCTGTAAAACGCTGTTACACATAACACACTTGTATATCTATATATACAATATGTATACTCAATGTTAAACTTCGGTGGAGTTTTAAAGCAAACACATTGACTTTTCGAACAAAACCCACAAGAATAGTTTTTTTTTCGATTTCATTGAAATAAAACTTTTACTCGAACCTTTTAGATAACATCTTTCTACAGTTACCTAAACAATTAATTAATAAACATTTTCCTACCCTTTCGTAAAACTGAGTTGCAGATTCGACTAACCGCAGATTCGTAATCAGCAATACGCGAAACCCATTATATCGGTGATACCAAAACTGTAGGTATTTCAACACATACGTGCAACTATAAAATACAGTAATCTGAAATATCCGTAGGTTAACTCGTGGGAGGGGGGTATCAAGTGGAGTAGTTTGATAGTGAAAACTGTTCTTGTTTGGGGTCCTTGTTGGGTTGATTAAAACAATCAATTGTTTTACATGCTGAAATCAGTTCAATCCCCCCCAGCTACTTGGAGGCGGTTTTTTGGGGGAAAGGAGTGGATTTCGGTCTTTGCGCCCATTGAGACTTTTGATCCACATGTTAAGAACTATCAACCAGCGAAGTTTCAACAACATTAGCCGAAAGCCACTTTCCATAAGAAAAGTGCGAGGTCCTTTACTACACTCAACTACGATACCCAAAAGCGGGTCTCAAATTTAAATTGCCGTTAAATTGTCTCTAAGTTTGTTTTGTTTGAGTAATCTAAAGATATTCTCCATTAATATTTGCTACCCCACCCTATATCGCACTGACATTTTGTTCATAGCAGTCAGCCTATTAAAATATAAACGTGATTATTGAAATTATAATTATTATGAGTAATATATTTAAATTACACTTGCACTTTTTTATTTATGTCACTGACCTTCTAGAAACATATGTTTGTGTTATTAACAGTACATAGTTGTTTATTTTGGGTAAATGGAAGAATGACTACAAAAGTGAAAGATGAATTGAAATTAAATGACGATTGGTATATATTTAGTATACTTAATTAATCTTTATATCGACCTATATATAAATGAAAGTGACTACATTTATGAGTTAGTAAGTCTTAAACCACTGACAGACCTCGATCTAATTTTCAACATAGATTAGGTTCAGGCCTGGAATGGTTTTCATAATTTCACTTTGATGGTGAAGGGGAAATTATATATAGGGTAAGTTTGGGTGACAGTTCTGATGTTTCTTTCTTTTACTGCTACCCCACTAAATAAAATTATCTAATACTTCGTCATATTATTTAACGATATGTTTGTATACATGTACGGGGCGCATCCAGAAACTAAGTTTCCCACGCGTCCCATAGCTAGGAAACCGTATGTTGCACGAAGAGACTGCGTGTACATAAGAGAGCAAGGTCCTAATAGAGCGCATGCGCCAGCAGAAATTCCCTAATTCTCTCAGTATCGACGTGGAAATGATTGAAGATTGGGGTTTCTATTCCAGCTCCCGCCGCGTGTGAAGTGCGAGCAGTGATAATGTTTTTGAATCAACAGGGCATAGCACCGATTGAAATCCATCGTCAGCTGTATCGTTGCAAAAATGTCAATGCTGAACCTGTGCGCCTTGCTTTGTGCTCCAGGGTCAGTTGCTTAAACACAAAACTTCTTGATCAATAGGCACTCCGTGACAGTGGTGTGCAATAAGGAGCGGAAAATCTGCAGGAACTGCTTGCTCATGCTGTTACGCCCATGGACCTGGCACAGCTAACGATGGATTTCGATTGGTGCTATGCCCTTGCATTCAAAAACTTTATGACTGCTCGCACTTCACACGTGGCGAGAGCTGGCATAGGAACGTTCATCTTCAATCACTGCCACGACACTACTGAGAGCACTAAGGAAGTTCCGCTAGTGCATATGCATACTAGGACCTTACTCTCTCACGTACACGTAGTCGCTTCGCGCAACATACCGTTTCCTAGCTATGGGACGTGTGGGAAACTTACTTTCTGGATGCGCCTCGTACAACTGAAATAGTTTCCCTGGAATGGCATGTTAAGAAACAAAAAATAATTTTCTGAAAGTTGACAAAATCTTCGATTTGCAAATTTGGAATGCTGAATCCGGACAGTAGGTTGGCTATTCCGGACACTGAACTTTGAAGGAAGATATATATATACATGATAGGTATATTTTAGTTTACTATCTTGCAACACTAACATTCTAACATATTAAGTACAGAATGTAAATACAAATACATAATAAATACATACAGATTGCTAACGTAGCAATTTCTATACGAATTACTGTTGAAATTGTAAGCTAAATGCACAGTAGTGTACCTATCACTATAGCTTTTAATCATTAAACATAATACTGCATTTACATTTGTTTACCTTAAAACTTCATTATACTATTTTTTGCTAGTAACAACTAGATTATTAGGAAAATGTATAATATTTATACACTCATATTAGCATTTAGTTTTCTTGCGTTAATGACGTCTGCCAGTTTCGTGAACCACTACTCATAATTCAGACACATCGTGCACAGATAAAATACAGTTCCTTATCACCTCCCACACATCTTTCATGAAACCAGGTCTTACACACACTAAAGGATACCCAGAAACCGTATTTGCTTCATAATGGTGCATAATAATTCTTCCCAAAAAATTACAGTTGTTGTCACCCATATCTTCGGTTTTGTTTGAGGAGGCAGTTTGAAAAAAACTGCCTTTCATGATACTTATTTTTTTTTTAGCAACGCCTGTTCTTAGGTATATGGGTTTGCGAGAAACAACAGCAGCAAAAGATAGGAACTGTTCCCCTGAGGACTCTGAAGGCGACAGAGACCTGTTTGGGGATGAGTCTGATGTAGCTATTTAGTAGTGCATACCAGAAGATGTAGCTATTTAGTAGTGCAAAATTTCTGAGCACCTTATGATTAGCATTTTGTAATTTAGTTGTGTTGGTAGATCCTAAGATAATTTTATAACTTTTTGTGGTGATCCCTCGGAGTCCATTTATGGTAAAGAAAAATGAATAGACGCTAGACACAAGCAATAAACCCCACGTACCATTTCACACTCATAAACGTGAAGAGCAAGAGAAAAGGGAGTGTTCTGAATCCTCTTAGTTCATTAAATACATTATCCGGATTTACCTTAACGTAATAAACGTGTCCGAATTCATCCTTCCCTAAACATCCGTATTCGCCCCTTTTGAGCACTGTAAACTTGTGCAGGCGTTGAGCAGGCGCACTCAAAGTAATAGAATTCTTCCAATATGCAACGAGTAAAGTAACGTCTTCGCTTCGATATATGTCTTACTTAACCATTTGCTGAAAACCACTTCTGGGTAAAACCCTAACATATTTCACTAGAAAGTTACATCAGGCCAAAAAACGTGCATAAATTTAGGGATTTCTTCTTCTTTCTCCCACAGTTGAAACTACGTATAACACTCTTCGCACTTCCACTAAGCACTGAACTGTGGGAAGGTATGGTGCTTCAAACAGGTGTCACAACAAGTCTCCATATTACACATACGAAGAACAGTATTATCACAAGCTTAGAATGTCCGGATTCAGCGGCTGTCTGGAATCACCCAAAATTACTATATATATATGATCGAAAATAACCGATATTAGTATCGAATTCATAGTTTCTGGGATTCCTAAGTTGATTGGTGACAGTTTTGGTGTCCTTTATGATAGAGTGAAATACGCGACAGAGAACTGCTGAAGCTCTTTGTATATTTTCTCCTGTTTTATATTTAGTTTTTTCGCAAGAACTCTGAAAGCTCCTGCAGACAACCATTCTTCTTGATTTCCGAAAAGTGCTTGGAATCCAGCATTTGGAGTTCTTTTGGCTGGTGAAATCTATCACTGACACAAGTAACAGCTATACTCAGAATTTTCGTTGAAGTTTTTTATTCTGAATAAATAATTTTCATTTATATTTAAGTTCTTACCCAGTTCATCTGCCGCAAGCTCTCCTGACATTTTCTTCTTCTTTAAGAATCTTCTGGACGTCTTCTGGAAGTCTTTTTCTATCTCTACGCCAGATTGCGCAAGCTGTTATTCTTTTTCACACAAAATATTTTCGTATTTTTGTAAAGCATTCAACAGACATCTTTTGCCTCTTTTTTTTTAGAAGCTGCTGCTGCATTGTCTACAAATCTCAGGTTGTAAGATAGTCCAATCAGTGAGACTGCAGGTATTTTGAAACAGGTTCCGTTTCTGGAAACAAGTCCTGAAACACAGAGCATATCATTACAGTGTTAAATTCTGTCCATTTATTCAGCAAAATTTAGCTTGAAATTTTGATTTTGCATTAAAACTCCTGTCTTGTACATCATCATTGAGGAACAATAAAAATGAAAGAAACCTTGATGATGATAGACAGTCGTCCTCGTCTGGGGTTCATTTCTTGTAGCGAAACTCGTTAGTGTCGACTACCGCATTCAGTGCCTTGTTTTTGCTCCACCGTCGTGTTGCACCAACTTGTTGAACTTTTCGTAGTCTGTCATGTCCCTTATGGCTTGCATCAATTATTTTCTTCCAAACATCCTTTCTTTGTAGTATTTAGGCAGAATATGGAACTGGTTTCAACCACACTAAATAAGTTTGCAGCTTCAGTGATCCACTCAGTCGAATTTGTCATAACCAAATTAAGAGCATGAGCCATGCATTGGGTGTAAATGATTTCAGGATTATCCTTCTCCAGTAATGCTTTAACTCCTTTATAGCTCCACTCAAGTTATCAGCTCCATTAAAAGGGCAATTTACAATATCAGACATCAAAACATTGTTGGCACAAAGTACTCTTTTGATTTCATTGTAAGTTACTTGTCTTATACTGTCACTGTTTACGACAACTGCTAACAGCCGCTCAAATACTTGACTGTTTGTAACGTACAGAATTACTATAGTAAGCTGATTCAGCACTGAAACCATTATGCTGGAAATGCCCGGTTTCTTGGCGTCTTCCACTGTTTTCTCCTGGAATTTTGTAAACGTTTTTTTTTTTATAGAAAATAAATTTTAAAAATGCGTTATTTTTTCATTTTTGAGTTATCAAATATAGACCTACAAGATGTATTAACATCCATAAAGGACCAATCAGCCTGTGGTTAAATATGGACTCAACTACAAACCAGACTCCAGTCTTCAACGATAAAGGGTCCCAACTGCCCAACATAATAAAAACAGGTCCCAGGTCCCAACAGCTCAAGATGATGAAAAAAGTGCCTAGGACCCGAACTACTCAATGAAATGAAAGAAGGACCCCAACTGCCTAATATAATGAATAAAGGGCCAAGGGCCACAACTGCTCAATGTAATACAAGAAGGCCCCAACTGTCCAATATGTTGAAAGAAGGGCCCAAGGCCTCAGGTACAAATTAAATCAAAGTGTCTGATAATAAAAGACCATAGTGAAAGATGGACCTAGCCACGAATCCAGTAACAAATCCGTCGCTATTGAAAAAGATAACTTACTGATTGATGGAAGGATGGAAGAGGAGTATGTATTGGCAGCATTATAACAGTGATCTACCTAATTATTTAGCTTCCTTCTGTTTTAGCATTTCTCTCTTTCTCTTTCTTTCTTTATTATTTCATCATTTTGTTTCGAGAGGGCCTAGGCCGCGATTGAGGCCTAACGATCCTGGCCAGTCTCCCCTGACTCCCGTCTTTCTAAGTTTGTATTCTCGTGACATAGCCCAATCAAACTTTATCTATTGTTGACTTTGCCCTTACTTCTAAAATTCCATTTCTACCCCTGGATCAAAGTATAGTATGAAAAATATTTTGTGGAAAAGATTAGTTTAATTTTACTGTGAGAAGACATATATGGATCTGTATACAGGGTTAGTGAAAAGTATTGGGATAGAAAAATAATAACGACATGCATGGACAAAGGAAAAATAAATCCTACAACAGGTATTATTGCAAACACTGAATTAATTTGGAGTGTGGTCACCATGGAAGACATCTTGAATTCCGCCATATTGCATATCATACAATATTGTTTTAAATGTAAAAGATTATGATTTTACACATCAACTTAGGTTTGAATACTCTCACAAATGAGATTGTGAACTCATTTTTTACACATCATGTGTTTGAGACAGAGTGTGCTATGTTTGTCATGTGTATCTAATAGAATAAATGTATCATGATAGTGCAGTAACAAAAAGACTCATAAACGGAGGAAAAGTGAATGTTACAATTTGGCATTGGAGTAGAAACTGCGTTAAATTATTTAGTATACATCACGGCAGCCATCTTGAATTCCGCATATTGTATATTCCACACAATATTTTTAAATAGAAAAAGTTATGTGTTGAATTTTGATTTTGAGTTTAACGCAGTGGCGAGGCTTGAAAGGAGACAGGGTAGACAGCGTCTACCCTTTAGAATTTTATATGTATTAAGCCATTAAGCCTAAATTACTAACTTAAAATTTTGTAATTTAGATTCTTAGAATTTCCTACAATTTATTCTGAGCATTCTTTAATGCTTTCGTATGAAAGACAGAAGACAAAACATCTCGCGAAACCTTGAAAATTATTCCGCTGCTGCATCTATTTAAAGGAGCAGTTCGACTTAGAAATGCATTTTTTACAAATTATTTCCAATTGTATAGTTGAAATTTCTAAAAGGAATGGTGTTTGTTTGATCGCGATACGTTCAGTCGTTAACGAGTACAGGGGAAAAATTTTTGTGATGACGTCATACGTGGTCAAGCAGCAAGATCAGGCTTCCATCACAGTACCAAGCATTTTGTTTGTGAGAGGTAAAGTAGCATATTTTAAAGTGTGATTTCCTTTCCCAGAACTGATTGCAATGACTTAAATGTCATCTGCATGTAGAATATGATAATATGTGATGGTGGGCTACACAAAAGTTTTATAAAGCGTAGTTTGTCCTACAAAGCATAAGTTTAGCGTTCCACAAAAGGAACTAAAATTCCGAAACCAATACCATGTAAATAGATGGTGGACGAGATTGCTACAACACCTGCAGTAAGTACCTTCTAAAAAGAAATCATTCTCCCAATTCCAAAACATAAGTATGTTCATTTTCACGATTAGTTGCAATTTTTAACGCTGACGCTATAATTTTGTGCTTCAAGGTATGTACAGGAGCGCCACATATCAGGCAAAAATGAAATATCTGTAAAGTTTCCCAGAATGTTTAAAACTCTTTACCAATTAAATTTCTTTTATTTTTATCGCTCTCCGAGAGACAACTCTCAGCACCCGTTTCATCATCATTGCACTTGATACAGAAAACTTAAATGATGAATCAATGACCTGAGGAACACTGTCATCGTCACTGATTCCTTCTACAAGCCGGCATATTTCACTCCCTAATTCACATTGTATAGCTTATTTCTAAAGCAGTATCTTCATAATCATGAGTGACAACGTCGCTATTACCCTCTAATGCCTCGTCTTGACTACAACCGTCAATTGCGTTTTGTACGATATTTTTGTCAGTAACTCGACATAGAGCGGTGCTTGTTCAATGGCTCGAATTCTAAACCTTTTAATAATATATTTGGAACAGCATTCTATCTCAGTTTGCGTGTGAATAATTCTCCTGTCATTATCCAGAGGATGATGTAGACGGTAAAAACTGGAGGGGGGTAGCCAGAACCAAGACTATGATAGGTATATCATGTTTACTATAAAGTTTCAAAAATATCTAAATAATAGCTTAAATTATTTCTGTCACTCAAAAAACTAGAGGTGCCTAGGGCCCCCGGCAACAGCCTAGATCCGCCACTGGCATTAGATTTTCTTTCAATAAACCTGCCTGCTCGAAGTCGGACTCTTCAAGATGTTTGGAACACGAGTGATTTTATTTGGCACAATTTTTTTCCTATTGATTTTCTTGACCCATAATTTATATCGATCTGCTGATTTCACACGACTTGGAAACGTAAAAGTAAAATATATTTTATGTCCTCAGCTTTAATCGCACGAGAATTACAACCGAAAACACAGCACGTGTTAGGCATTTCTACTTCACTTTACAGACACATCAAGCGCAGCGTTAACACGTGTTTTCTAGTTCACACCAGTGTTTCTTTAACAAAAAATGTTCCGGGGAGGAACACTTAGTAGTCGAAGAGGCACATTGCTTTCACACAATACTATTATATTTATTATATTATAGACGTATTATTTTGATCTCCGAGGGGCACTCTCAGAGCTCCGGGAGACCTTGCTCCCCTAAAAACATATTTGGGAGAAATACTGTTTATTCTTCA
Organism: Thermobia domestica; assembly: GCF_964235325.1. Lineage (NCBI taxonomy): Eukaryota > Metazoa > Arthropoda > Insecta > Zygentoma > Lepismatidae > Thermobia > Thermobia domestica. The sequence goes on along the minus strand of NC_137463.1, from coordinate 37,876,842 downwards.
CACTATTCCTAGGCATTCAACTAACCTAGCATGGTGCTAGATCGGAAAACCTATACTTTACATTTCTATTTTATTAAAAATTACTTTTCTTATTCTCTAAATTTCATTTCTTTTATTTATTTATTTTTTCCAATAATTTACTTAATCTTACTACTATACTTAGTTTAAATCTTAATTTAGTACTCATTAGACCTTTCTCTAAATAGGTTGGACTCACACACACACACACAAATTCACCGCTTTGCAAAGTGATAGACGAGGCATCTTCTGTGTCTCTTCTTGTTCCTATCACCGAAGACTTATGTGTTTCTATAAATAAAAATTCTCTGAGAGGTGTGGAATTTCCCAACTTCTACTTCAAGAGAATGTGACTTCCTGCCTACTTAGCTTATTAATCCGTCGAGATGTTCGCCATATTTCCATGTTAATTAACCAATTATTCTATTTACTAATTTTCTACTAGCCTAATCACTAAACCTTAATTTCATCATCCATTCTTCGTGTTCATTCTATCTTGCCTATACATATTAACCTAGGTGTTTCTCTCGTGATAGCAATTATTATTATTATTTTCTTCATTCTTTTCTATAGTCACATTTATGAGTAATATTAATTCTTTCAACATATCTGTCATTTTCTTCCACCTGATGTTTACTCTACTCATTCTTGCTTGTTCGTCAATTCTATCTAGTCTATTTATTTATCTATCTGTTTTCCTATGTCATCGAGACATAGCACTATTCTCTATATTCTATTTTTTATCGCCTATATCTAACAATAATAAGTTACCGTAACCATCTAATCTACTTAACTATCTAATATCCTAATTCTATAATCTTAACCTAAAATTAACGAAACTATTCACCAATATAACTGTATGCTTAATTCTATACCTTACTATATATCTATCTACATATAATTTTAAAACACCATAAAATCTAAAATTATTACACTATACATCCCTAACCTAGTTTATTTACATGTTTAACCGCTTCGTTTATTTACCGAAACATCCACGCATTTCGTTGGATAAACAAATCTGCAAATGCCACCAAGTCAGGAGCCAATTTGTCACTTGTGACAATTATTTTTGATTCCTTCTCATACTGAGTCAGTGTTGGAATCAAAGCAGCAATCTGTATGGCTTGAGTACAATTGAAATTATTTTTAAATCGGTCTAGCCATTTATTAACTGTTATTTGATCTTTACCTGGCCTAAAAATAGCACAGACTGTGTAATTATGCTGATCTGATTTCAAAGCGAAAAAGATTGCTTCTTGTAATACTATATTCGTTTCAATAATACCTGTGATAGTCGCCAGGAAATATCGTCGGAAACCTAATTCAATGAACTCATCTAATTCAAAATTCTTTTTCGTGAATTGTATCATGTAATATTTTTTGTATCGTAGCCCTAGTATATCATGTCGTATCCTTATCTCATCCTGCTTCCCATATTTATTATACTCAACGAAGTGTTTTAGAACTCCTAGATCTAGATGATAAAACCTTAATTTTGAAAACATCGTTGCTGGTTTCCCGTTGTCCTTCACTACTGGATAATGCACCCTATGATTGTTCTTTAGTGACAACATTTTCCTTGTGTATATTGTAAACTAAATAGTACTAATCTTAATCCAAAATGAGTGATTTTAAAATTTTGAGGCGAAATTTTACTAGAAACTTAAAATATTGAATTAACTCTACGATAAGATAAAGGCGGGCGGTGAGGGTTAACTTATTGCTATGTCAAGTTGTATCTCAACTTAATGTCTCAACCTCAAGTTGCTATTCCCGGGAATTATAGAATTAGATTTGTTATTTAAATGATAACAGTAAACATACTCTTAGAAATCATGAACTATTTCAACTGAAATAGGAATTATAGAATGATAATATAAACACATACTCTCGCGCCGGAATTCGAACCTAGGGCAGCCTCCACCATGACAACTTAAGTATTGTGTCACACCGGGATTCGAACCTCAGCTATCTCCACCATAACAATGGTGGGGTAATATGCTTAAGAAAATTATAACCGCACCGGGAATCGAACCAAACGCATCTCCACCATAACAACTAATACTCGTATAGTGCCTAAACTTGGAGGTAGTTGCGTTATGACACGAGTAAGTTTCTTCGTCTACTATCTGAAATAGACGGGGATGACAGAATTTGATATGTTATTGCGAGAGGTTATTAGCTAAATGAGACCATGACAACTTACATCGGGCTTATAGAATTTGCTTTGTGAGTTAAATGTTAACATCAATACGTACTATTAAAATCATGTATTTTCGTAAACGGCTTTTTAAGTGTAATGTAGTGTATGCGTGACTTAGTTTATGAATCACTATCAGATCACACTAATAGACTTTTTCGGCAATTTCCTCAATTGAGAGCAACAGAAATGAAATACCACATACCTGCTGACCTTTAGATGAGAACTGATGATATTGGATTATCTTCCATCTGGGATGCTAGTTCGATTCTGGACTCCGTGACTTCGCTGAACTAACAATGGAAAGAACTTCCACTGTTTATGGACTTCGATCGACTGATCTCAACAACTGGTCGGATCCTACTGATCGTTGCATTGGCTCCCTCCAACTGATCCTTTTTATTTCGTCGTCCAGACAACAATGTTGCGTTTTCATCTCTTTCTTCATTTTCGTGTTGTTTCATCTCTTTGCTGAAACCTTGGTTTCTCCGTTGTCTCTCAATGAATTAAATTTCCAAATAGCCTACGTCTGCGATTTCAATAGTTTTGACAAACTCCTAAAATGTGTTTGTGTTAACAAAATTTTACAAGAATTTTACAATTAAGATTTTCTCAATGTTTGTTGTTACAATGACGACACGTGTAGACTCGTGTCTATATCATTACTTCACATATGTAAATAAAAGCAAAATATAAACATAATGAAATCCACTTTAGAAATTATTCTGTCCACAGCATTTCTTAATTTTGAAATACTACGTAAATTCAAAAGATAGTTTGTTTTTAATATTAACTTCTGATATTTTAAATAGAAATGAATTTGAAAATAGGCAAATAATCTTTAACTTTTACGTTCCTTGACAATATTTTGAACCCTTTTTTTCATTTCATTCAGTCAAATTCACTTGGAACGACTAGTTGGAGGGTATGAAACAACAGTCTAATAATTGCGTGTTAGAAATTTCTTTTTATGATGGTTCATATATCGTTGTAATAAAATTTCGATAAGAGCAATATGAAATCGAAAGACCATATGAGACGAATAGAAAACATATGATTGAAATCAGGGGTGGATCCAGAGGGGCGATCACGAGATCGTCCCCCACAAGAGGGAACTTTCTTATTTTATATATAAATAAAATCCATCCCAGAGCTTGGAGCTCTTAAAAGTAGCTCTAAGTAGCAGTATTACAACCCACCGCCCCCCAGAAGTCCGTCCTGGCTCCGCCCCTGATTGAAATAAACGACAGACTAAACAGCTTCACACAGAAATTTCCTGTAACGATTGTGCGGCAAACTAAGAAATAGCAATGGGTAAAATACTGCTACTGAAGTTGGATAAGACTGAATACTGGAGTAGTGTGATAGTGATACGTGTCGAGAAAATATGACGTACGAAACCGCTCATTCGTCTGCCTTGCGAAAACGCAAAATATCCGCAAATCCAATTCCGTTTGTCGAATAAAAGTTACATCGTTAAGTATACTGTGAAGACGGCTGCTCCCCACTTCCGATGGTTTAGATCCGATTTTGTCCGCGGAACAACAGTATGATATTTAACAAATACCAGGAGGTTTAAATGAACCATATCACTATAGTAGGAAGAGATAAACTGATGGACTAGACAGGGACCTACCTATTAATGAATTATGGCAAAGAAGTTTGGATAGCATAGACAAGAAGAAAATAAAAAATAACCCGTATAAGAACGAAAAATGGCGTAATGTGATTGGTTGGAACACGGAGACTTAAGGGATTGGCTGAAGGCCTCAACAAATAGAAATTAAACTTTTTATAACCATGACTGTATATATATATATATATATATATATATATATATATATATATATATATATATATATATATATATATATATATATATATTTGGTCTAGGAATTAATTCGTGCGGGTGGACAAGAGATGGTGCAACAAACGGAGCGTCCCACAGTTCCGTGTATCCACACATGTGTTGCAAACCCCTGTCATCGCGTATCGTTCGTAGTATAGGGCAGTGGATTAAAGCGTCAACAACACCAGTTTGTAGTTAAGTTAACATGGCGCAATTTGTGCCTGATAAAGTGTTTTTGCGGGGTGTTCTGCTGCATTACTTTAACATGCAGAAAAGTGCGACTGAAAGTCATCGTATTTTGGTGGAAGTGTATGGTGACCATGCTCTAGCTGAGTGAACGTGTCAGAAGTGGTTTGCACGGTTTAGAAGTGGTGATTTCGGCTTGGCAGACCAAGAGCGAGCTGGACAGCCAAAAAAATTTCAAGACGAAGAATTGACAGCATTGCTCGAGCAGGATTCGTGTCAAACGCAGGAACAACTTGCAGCAGCATTAGGCGTTGATCAAACAACAGTCTCCAAACGCTTGAAAGCCATGGGAATGATTCAAAAGATGTCACATTGGGTTCCACATGAATTGAAAGACAGAGACGTTGAAAGACGAAAAACCATTTGCGAATTGCTGCTTCAACGACAGAGCAGAAAGGGGTTTCTGCATCGAATTATTACGGGTGATGAGAAGTGGATCCATTACGAGAACCCTAAACGAAAAAAGGCCTGGGTGAAACCAGGTGAACCAGGTCCATCACAACCAAAACGAGATATTCACTGTGCAAAGGTTATGCTGTGCATATGGTGGGATATGAAAGGTGTGGTGTACTATGAGCTGCTGCAACCGGGTGAAACTATGAATGGAGAACGTTATCGACGACAATTAATGCGTTTGAAGCAAGCTCTGGCCAGAACAGACCAGAATGGGAGAACAATGTTAAACTTATTGTTCAACATGATAACGCTCGCCCACATGTCGCAAAACCGGTCAAAACCTATTTAGAAAATGTCGGATGGGAAGTTTTACCCCACCCGCCGTATTCACCAGACGTTGCTCCTTCGGACTACTACTTGTTCGATTGCATGAACAACGATTTGATTGGACAGCGGTTTACTTCTTCAGAAGATATCGAAACATGGGTCTCTGACTGGACCGCTTCCAAGGATGAGGACTTCTTTCGCCACGGAATCCGTACATTGCCTGACAGATGGGCGAAAGTGGTGGCTAGCGATGGACAATATTGTTCTTAAGGTATTTATGCATTTTGTGTTTGTACTACAGCTTCAATGTGTGCGTACCAACCGCACGAATTAATTCCTAGACCAAATATATATATATATATATATATATATATATATATATATGTGTGTGTGTGTGTGTGTGTGTGTGTGTGTGTCAGTCTGGTAGAAGAACTTTAAAAGAAAATTGTTCATAATAATGACTATGTCTGTATTTTCATTTATGTTTTATAGTGTCTGAGGTAGGATATACTAGATATCCGAAACCGTTACATATTATAGTTTAAAATACAGTGGGTTTGAAGTTTTGGTCAGTGTTTCTTTTGTTAAAAGAAATTATAAATGCATTTGTGAATATTAACGAAAGATTTGTAAATATAAAATAAAAGGAGAAAAGACGCATCCTAAATACCTTTACTCACTTTCACTGCTTCTACTTAAACTCTTTCCGCACTATTTGACCCTCTCTCCCACGCAGCCTACCAACTGAACGTCTTTTCCACACTTCACTCTCCATGACGAACAATACAGTAAATACAGCGTTGCGCATGACACATCAAATATTTTAAATATTTCATCAATTTACAAATGTAATGGTGAATAGGAACTGAATCGCCCTGGTTTCTTTACTCACTTCTGACACCTCAGACATACATTATCAAACTGGAAACAGAAGAAAAATGAAAAGATACCCTATTATATCTGTTCTAAACAAACGCACAAGTTGTGACTTTAAGTCACGTTTAGTGACTGCCAACAAGTTACAGGTAGTTGGGCGAAGAAATAAAACCACACAGAATAATCAAACCCTCCGAAAATATATTTTGTTTCTTTCATGCTTCCTAAGGAAACATAGAGCGAAAAGAACAAAAAGCCTTTTCATTTTGTTTTGTGAGCTCATGAAGTTACTTGTTATGAAGGCTTTTTTTATTTTCATCTGCATATCCACAGTAAATAAGAAAAATGGAATTACAAACGAAACCAACTTTTACTGTCAAAATTTTCAGCATTCGAAAGGACATTAGAGATCACATGCGAACTGTAAAGGAATCAATTACAAAAGCTAATTACTCTTCACCAATCAGTGAGGAGCTTTATTCTTAACAGATTGGCCTGCTTTTTCGTCTTCCATAGATATTGATCTTATGAGAAAACAGTTGGTTTTCTTTGAGTGCCAACCGCATTTTTGTGATTATGTTATTGCTAACTGAATTACTATCCTGATTCGTGTTCACTGCTTACTATTCACCCGCTATTTATTTAGAAAGAAAATAAAAATCATTCGTCTAAATGTTAGTCTTATACACACATACATACATACACACACACACACACACACACACACATATATATATATATACCAAGGGAAACGAGCGAAGTAAGTGAAACATAAGATTGAGTGGAAATGACGCAATGTTTCTCGTAGGTGTGGTCCAGGAATCGATTTTGCGAACATGCTTCTGTTAAGCAGTATATTCGTGCTCGCATAGCATCAACAGTGAATACTCATCGGTATACCAAGAAACTCTGTATCAGTGACTTTGAAACGAACATTATAAGGAAAATTACATTGGCAAGATTTGTCACTGCCTTTATTCTGGTCAGATGCGCGTGCTTTGGAAAGTTGACTCTTAACACTAAAAGTCATAAAACCTAAAAAGAAAGATATGTGAATATTCGTCAAACCCATTACTTAAGTATATCAGAGCAGTCTTTATGAAGTTCTTGGCTATTATCTACATGTAATCTTAATATGAAGGTTGTAAAGTTGGAATGTTCTTCAAAGCAAGGGCTCGTGACTGAAGTCGTGTAGCTAAGAATCAATTCTGTGGGAAGAAAAGTTACCGAATGCCCTAATCCTGTTGCATGTCTTTTTTTCTTTCACGTGCTACCCTTGCCACCTGTCTTAAGTTGGTCACAAGGAAGCGGGTGAGGGTAGGTTTAAATCGAAGTTGCACCCATAGTGTCACGTAGAATTTTCATGGGGGTCAACGTAGAGCAAAACAAGCCCTGCAGGACTTTTAACTACCTTCCCTCGCTCAGTTGCGTTTCCTAACGTAAGTAAATCACTTTTTATGCATTATATATTACGTACAAGTCCAAATGAGTATTATATTTATCTTATTTTAATGATCAAAATGTTATTAAAATGTTTAAAAAGTAAAAAAAAAAACTTTCGTTTGGCTGGGTTTGAACCCATGGCAAGAGCGAATTTTATTACTATCCCGTTAGCTAGGACGATCGGTCAAGAGGACAGACAGCATCTAGCATTTGATTTGTGCTATATGTATGCTACGTGGCAAGAAATCAACGACTTCAACCAATCAGAACCGTATATTTACCTCCTATAGCTAATGTCGAGCGTGATTAAAATGTATGCAATTCCATTACGTACAAGTTAGAACGATACTTAAGTCTTATTCCTTCAGCATGCAAGGACAAAGGCATTTTTTTTTTGTCATATGACTTCTTCAAGAGTCACCAATGGCTAAACTCAAATTTTAAATCTTACATCATTTCTGAGAAAATGTTGATTTCAAGATTTATGTAAATATAGTAATTATTACGTCATAAAGATATTACATAAAAAGTTTTGCTTATGATTAATGACATATTTAATGAATATACTCAAGAGTTGATTCCACCAAAAATCTTGCAACCGACAACTCCGTTGGTTCCAAATAGTAAAATGTTATTTCTGTATATTTGTAAAAGAATCTTAAACTTAAAAAAAAAACTAAGTTCATTAATTGAAAAAACGTAATTCGAAGAGTTATGTTATGTCTATCTATATATAAATAAGTGAAAATGAAAGTGACTATGTTCATGACTTGATAAACCTTGAACCCGACCTATCTCGATCAAATTTTCAACATTGATGAGGTCTGGAACTGGGATGGTTTTTATAATTTCAGTTTGACAGTGCAACTTAGCGGTTCGGAGAAGGATATATATATATATATATATATATATATATATATATATATATATATATATATATATATATATATATATAGAAAGTGATCGAAAATGATCGATATATATGTATCGAATCCATAGTTTTCGGTGTAGCTGAGTTGAACAGTTACACTTCCGATGCCGTTTGAATCCACATTCAGCCCATATATTTAATATTTAACATAAAAATCATCATCTATCAGAAAGTGCTTTAGTAAAAGTAAAAAGTGTTTGAATAACGGAACATATTACTATTTTTTCTTATTTTAACCCAGTGAAGCGTGTAATTGACGCTAGTGTATTTTTTTAAATATATATATATATATAAATTATTAATAGTTTGAATTCTGTAGTTCGAAACTCTTGCATTGTATGACAAGTGTCCCAATTCCGATGATGAATATGTTGAAAGGTAGTACCACCTGCAGTAACGGATCGGGCGCAGAACCAGGCGACCAGACCCAAGTTTTTTTAGAGTGACAAAAATAATTTAAGCTATTATTTATATATTTTTTAAAAGTTTATAGTAAACTCGTCATATGCCTATTATAGTTTGGGGTCTGGGTCCCTTAGTTTTACCTTCTAGATCCGCCACTGGTCGCCTGTGTTCTATCTGTAATAATAAATGTTTCCGAGTCAATGTATCTTGTTAGTGTTTAACACCCATGGGAAACTTATTTTCAGGCCGCCGTCTTGAATTGAACCATGGTTCATCGCACCATAAAAGATTAGCTTTCTACAACTGCGCTAACGTTGCTCACTGTCGACCATGCTAAATGAGCACTAGTGAATAAATTACTTACTAAAAAGAAAAAAGAACTTGTTGAAATACAAAGAGTATATGCTCTTACTCCTCGTCTAGTGCTAGCGGGTGTGCCTTTACTGTCTAGTGTCCTAGATTAAAGGGCGGGGAAGCCTTGAAATTTGAAACTATTATGATACATAAGACTCCATCTTAAGAGATCAATCACTACGAAATTAAAATACTGCTAATTTTACAGTAATTATGTGATATCTTCAAACAGATAAAAGATAACCGAAAAGTGGAATAAGAGCTCGCTAGACAATATTATTTTACATGACATACCGTTATCACGACTCACACTATCTGCTTTTAATTTCCAGCCATTTAGAAAATCGGCATTTATTTTTGCTTTTCTAAATTGCTACAAACGCAGGGTTGCCAGATTTTGTAAACGAAAAACCGGGGCACCAATCTCATGCTGTACAGGGTGATTCACGAAATCCGTAACAGGGCCTTAACTCAGGTCCTAGTGAACAGAAAGGTTTGAAACAAAGAAATTTATTACGAAAGTGCATATGGCGAACTCACACGGTAATGCTTCTGACACCAGGGGCGTCTCAGGAATACCTCTACGGGGGGACAAGTTTAAAATTTTAAATCTAAGCAGCGATCTTGTTTGCCCCCATTGAAACAATCGCTAAATTTTGAACAACTTTGAGAGAAAACACTTTGTCATATCTCTTACCGTTTGGAAGCTACACGAGCTCATTATTACTTCAATGCGAGGATTTCCCCATGCTGAAACTCATAAGAAATGGCAAATAGTTGTTTGAAACTAAAACGAAGTACGAAAGTGAACATGAGAAATAAACGGTGCAATTTTCGAAAACAGTGGTGTCTCGGTTGGGGGAGGCAACTTCAAAATTTCAAATCAAAAGGGATCGATTTGGCTTGCACTGAAAGAAGCACTAAATATTGGAACACTTCCATAGGGAATAGTTCATGATAGTTGGTACCGTATGGCTGCTACAGAAGCTGAGTTTTAAGGAGAAAATACTAGGAGATACGATTTACGATGCTAGATTCGGGTGAATTTCTTTACTTCATACTGCAAAATATCTTGAAAAACAAACAACAGACGAAAAAAAAAGATAGTTTTGCAGGGAGAAATTTACGTATGCTAAAATTAATCTCTGCTTCCCCAGTTAGGGTGGGACAGAGGGAAAGTGAAAACTGATATGGAAACGTCATCATTTCAATTGCAGATTTAGGTTCTAGGGGAAAAATACGTACATTTTATCCGAAACATTTTTTCGAACCCTAATAAGGGTGCTGTAATAAGTTAAATCTAGGTTCACTAAGGTATCTTCAGTTACGTTGATTAGATAGCAGTTTAGTGTATTTCTCGGCACCTCAGCTACATAAAATACAGACAGACCATTTAACATAGAATTCGAAGCACTGTAATGGGTTCAAATGTCAAATTAGTTGATAATATGAAAACAACACGTTGTACTGTAATGTAAGTCAAACATCATAACACTATCATTTTTGGTGTGCAAAAATAGCTAGCTGCCCCTCCTTTATTCCCCTAAGAAATTAAAGTTGAGTCGTCACTGTTGTAAAAGTGTGCCTCAGAAGACGTCAGACAGAACAAAATAGACAGTTTAAGTGCGGTTAACATGCAGCGACTGAGAACAATATCTCCATTCTTTTTTCAAGTTCCCGCAATGAACTAGTTCTTCGCCACCGACTGATGTATAAAATAACTAGAAGTTAAAGCTCTTTACCAAGAAATCCCCAATCTGAAGAACGAAAACCGGGACAAAAAGGCGTCCCGAAAGCCTTTTTCGGGACAGATAATTCTTTCATTGAAAATCGGGAGTCTGGCAACCCAATACCAGCAGAAACCTACTAGGTGACTCGTGACAACGGTATCTCATGCAAAATAATATTGTCTAGCGCGCTCTTGTTCTCTTTTATCTATAAAAGATATTACATAATTACTGTTAAATTAGCGGTATTTTAATTTCGCAGTAATTAGGCCTCTTATGCTGTAGACCAGTGATGCCAACCCGTGAGGAAAATCCGATTTTGGGTGATTTTCTTTTACATTAGTTATTCGGAATGGGATAAAGGGAATTTTCGTCGAAATTTGAGCATAAATGCAATTTTTCACTATATGTAAAGTCCACGCTAATAAAATTCTTTACGAGCGGGAAGTCAACATAAAAAGCCACCAATAATCGTGTCAATGTTGCCAACTTTTAGTCTTTTCTTTCTTATGCTAGTAGGGAGTCACTTAATCATATGTGATTCTTAAAAATCAAGTACCAAGAAACGGAATTTGTGTTCTGGTTGTTGAAGAAAGATAAAAACAAAGCAATGAACGAATGAAAGAAATGAAGTAAAATACCAAACGAGCACCAATCAATTTCCATATATTTTACAGGATATATGTGAAGAACAAAACTTTTTTTTAATATCAATGTGCTCAGTGTAAGGTGATAGTACAAAGATGTGTTGGAAGAATGAAAATGAAATCATTAATTTTTACGTCCCACGGTTATGCCGGTTAGGCTAAAGGAGACGGTGAAGATGAGAAATGAATAAAATGGTGGAATGAAGAAAGTGGGAGGAAACGGGAGAACACTGAGAAAACCCAGAGCACAGTGCTTGTCCATCACAAAATCCATACGGCGCGAGCTGGGATCGAACCAAGGGCCCAAAGCACTGGAGGTGAGCCACCGCGCGACCAAAAAGATGTGACGGAGTCATTGCACTTCTGAATCATAAGAAAATAAAATTGTTTTCGATTAATGAAAACGTGGGAGATCGAAATTGATTGATAATTTACCCAGAAATTAAAAAAAAAAAACTAACACAAACAAGGTTATGCCCATTTCGCCTTATGCCCTCAAAACATATTTTGACAAACAACCGATAAGGATGTTATCTTAGGGCAGAACGGGAATTCCTGTTTGAACTTTACCCGTTTCCCCTTATAGTATACAAGTGAATTTTCACTCCGTGTCTGTAACAAAGGGGGATTTATTTTATTCTCAACTTGCAGGACTATTGGCCAACATAGTCATAACATAACAATACCTCTCACATGCTTTGAATTAAGGTTTTATTAAACGTTTTCTTTAAACAATGACGTAAACAATACATTACTCTGAATACTTAGTTTGATTATATGCTGTTCTATTCGTTCGAACGTAAACATTATTAGCCTTACAAATGTTTTGCAAAATATCACTAAATTTCCCTATCATAATTTAAAAATTAACTTCTCTGGTATACTGCGAAACGGGAAAAGGTCAAATGGGAATTCCCGTATCGCCTTACAATCAAATTAACATACAGTATCTTAGCATCATAGCCTAAAACAATGAAAACAGGCATAAGGCGAAACGGGAAAAGGCCAAACGGGAAGACACCACACGACATACGTAAGTTTCATTTTCATATATTATTGTTACTATAGTACAACATGGGAAATTAAGATCCAAAATTGAAGTTTTGGGCTTTCGAGATGAGATTTTATGGCGTTTCAGGTTACCATCACTGGTGTAGACCCACATAATAGACAACCTCATTTTGAAAAGGAACACAAAAATATAACCATTATATTGGGAGTAGCCACGAAATATCTACAAAAAATTACTAATAGTTACCATCTGAAACCATTAATAAGATTGTTTAAACGATTTTTAATCACAAATTTTCTAAACTTTTGCATGGCTAGTTTAAATTAAATCTCTTCTGTAGTCTAATCAGCTACGACCAGCGTAAGAGCTTTTATTTTAGAGATAGGCTGATGCCTTCATCACAAACGTGGGTATTGTCTCCATTCTTACTGTTTTGACCTTTCTATCTTTTTGAACATTGCCCAAGCATAATTCATTACTGAAAATTAGACATAATTGTTTGTTTCCCATCGTATCTTCGTCACAACTTTCAAGTACATACCACTTTAATTTTGGAATGTCAACTGCCTGTCTTTTTCAATGATAAAAATAAAATGATTATTTTTTTTTTTTCAGGAAAACGTTAAATATAATGGAAACTTAAATGTCTCCGTAAGTTAAGATTAAGAAACAAAATTACATTATTATAAACCAACATTGTCTTACTTCATAGCGTGCGGTAGATTATGATTGTGAGAATTACTATAAATTATATTTGAGTACCCGGGAAGCTGAATAGTACACTAGTAAGAGATCCACTGCAAGGAGCAACTCTTTTTCAGCGGATAACATTGAAGTAAGTAGTGCAGTTTACACATAGAAGTGGCAAAGAACACGTAGAAACCCATATCCACTATTGTCTTCTTTCGCTGATCTAGTAGTTAACATGTTCACCTTTTGGCATGGCATACCGAGAGTACTAATGGCATTGTGGTGGTTTGAGTTCTACTTCAAACCGACCTGAAGAGGAACGCTTAACTTAAAGAACAACAACAAAGATATATACAGTACTAGCAGATTGTTCGTTCTTCGTACGGGGAGAATGTGTTCCAGTTTGGACATAAAGGGTAAAGGGGCTGAATTTGGATTTAAACGACATCTGAAGTATCACTGTTCATCTCAACGACCCCGAAAACTATGGATTCGACTAATATCGGTCATTTTCGATAATTTTCGATCATTCTACTCCTCCCCCTTCGTTAAGTTGCGCCGTGAAAGCGACATAATAATTACCATCCCTAGGCCCGAACCTTATTTATATTGAAAATTTGATCGAGATCAGTCGGGTGGTTCAAAGGTTCAAGAGTCACAAACATAATCACTTTCAATGTTATATATTAAATTATGCAAATAGTTGATCTGTTAGTTTCTCCGTATAAGTTTAAAATATCTTCTTGTGTCCCTCTATGGTCAAGTGAAAATACAAGGGTGTAACAAGGCTAACGAAGGTATCATTCTAATAACTACGAGATAAGAAAATAAGTGTTCGATTCACACTTTGGGTATGGATGTCTAATTGTCCTGAGTATATTAGTCAGATCGACTCAATACTAAGAGTAAAACCACCCATCATCATAGGTAATCTGCCGTTATTGGAAGGTCACTTGCCTCAACTGAGAAGCTCCCATGCTGCACTGTCTTCCGCTAACCTCTTTGTTTTCACGTACGATTTTCCAGTTTTGACATAGTCCATTAATAGTAGTCTCCTTCGCTCCCTCTCTTTCCTGCCTCAATATCCTTTAAAACATTTCTCAAGATACAGTTTCTTCTTAGCCAATGCCCCAACCAGTTTCTCTTCTCCTTCTTAACAATATCTAAAATTATACCTTCCTCCCCCACCACTTCTAATACCCTCTCATTCATTTTCCGCTCGACCCAGCTAAATTCTCTCCATTCTTCTTCAAACCCACATTTCAAAACTTTCCATTTGTTTTTATTAATTTTTATGCAATGTCCGTGTTCCTGCCTATATTGTAGAATACTCCACACGAAGCATTTTATGAGTATTTTTCTCAGCTCTTTATTCAAGTTCCAACGGAATCGTGTTTCCTTCCTTCTAAAGAAAATTTAAACTATTTATGAAGTGGAAAATACCTGCTTGGTCCTGATTTTTCTTAAGCAATCTAAAAGCTCAATACGTACACTAAAAGTTCACCAAAGCTCCTCCGTGGCTAAGCGCTTAGCACACGCGCCTTTGGCGTGGGAGGCTAAGATTCGATTTTCAGCGGGAGCGCACGTATCGGATTCCACGTTAATCAGTAGGTCGACGTCTCATTAGCCTCGCTGCTGAAAGGGACGTTAAACTTAAAATCAATCATTCAATCAATCAATCAATAAAAGTTCAGCAGCCTACGTGTTTCATCGTACTGATAATCTTTTATACGTAAGCGTTGCTTGGGGGAATAATAAAAACAAAATTGAAACTTTACGTTTTACGTTCCACGATTATGTCGGCTAGGCTAAAGGAGATGGTGATGATGAAAAATGTATGACATGGTGGAATGAAAAAAGTGCAAGGAAACCGGAAAACCCCGAGAAAACCCACGCACACGGTGTTTGTCCATCACAAAGCCCACTTGGCCCGAACTGGCATCGAACCAAGGACCCCATGCAATAGAATTGAACGTTCTACTACTTTTCTTTTTTTAAATTTATGACTAGGTTTTTACTTATTTTACTCGCTTTTACTTGTTTAACTCGTTTTGCCAGTGACCTAGAACGACAGAGACAGGAACACAGAGACATCAAGGACAGTTAAAATTCCAAAGGCTCTCCAACCCGGAACCTTGTACACCAAAGGTGCACGTACTAGCCACTAGACCAGCGGGAGGGCACCACTGAGCCACCGTGGTCGCAGGGGAAAATAATAAGTATAATGATTGGAGATTTTAATTAAATTTGGATTGCAGCCTTTATAACACATTAGTGTAAAGTTCCGACTTAATTACTAAATTAATTAACTAATCAACATATCTTTAGCTGATAATATACGGGTAATTCCTGTAAATAAAAGCACTAAAGTAGAGGTCTCCGTACTGATTAATGAACCGTACACCGGATAGCAAACAATAACCTTTTGAAAACCGGACGGTTGGTAATGCTATTTGTAATACGAAGACAAACATCGTGTGTTAAATAACTTATTGCAGCAGACAGAAGACATAGAACAGCATACACAGAAAAGAGACGTACATGGCGTACGTAAAAACGTAGATTACAAGCGTAAATTCTGTAGGTTTTGGATTTAACGTACGACTATATCAAATGTGTAACTGAAAACCTATGTTTTATTCTACTTACCTATAAGATTCCATCTATCCGTACTTTCCGTATCAAAATAGTTACCTATGAGATTCCATCTATCCGTACTTTCCGTATCAAAATAGTTACCTATGAGATTCCATGTATCCGTACTTTCCGTATGAAAATAGTTACCTATAATATTCCATCTATCCGTAGTTTCCGTATCAAAATAGTTACCTATAAGATTCCATCTATCCGTAGTTTCCGTATGAAAATAGTTACCCATTAGATTCAATCTATCCGTACTTTCCGTATGAAACAAAGAAATGTGTATTAGTCGGTCAAGATCTCACATAAGAATATACGTATATAACATATAGCTGACGTATGTAACATAGCTATACGGACGTAATATAGTGAAAATTGTTCGATGCGAGACATGCTGTAGCAGCATGCTATAACATCTGAGCGGGAAAAAGCCAGTACTTATGTATCATATAGATAATGTATTCTCTGTACAGATTTTCATAGTAAAATTATAGATTCCGTATATTTGTATATTCAATATACCATTGTCCGGTTAACTTATTCTTTTTTCAGTGTACGATGGAGAAAATATGTGTGCATTTCCTATTACTATCTGCATATGAGAAAAATATCAGCAAGAGTTAATCAGCTCAAATGTATTTGGCTGAGTCCGCAGTGGTAGGTCGTAAGCTGTAACATCCTCCATGCATTGAAATTAGGAGATTTTAAACGGAATGAAACATAAAGAATCAGACACATAAAGAATGTTTGATATGATAAGTAATTATTCAAAACTTCCAAAATGATTTTATAAAAGCAAACTTGTATTGGATCGGGATGTGGCAATGATGTTAACCATCAGTAGGTCTGAATATCTTAGTTTACCTCTGGTCGTTCTAATAATGTTCTTGGTTATCTTTCGTCTAGTTATGGTGAAGAGTAACAATGATTTTTTACATGTGAATTGTTTATTA
Source organism: Thermobia domestica (assembly GCF_964235325.1). NCBI lineage: Eukaryota > Metazoa > Arthropoda > Insecta > Zygentoma > Lepismatidae > Thermobia > Thermobia domestica. Next base: position 37,860,125 of record NC_137463.1, on the reverse strand, counting down.
AATCGCAATTTTTCCGAGATTTGAATATAATCCGAAATCAGGATTTCTTCGGAAAATCGGATTTGACCATTCCTAACCTTTACCTACGTCGTAAGTTATTTCTGCTTTTTAATTAAAAAAAAACTACACTCAAGGTAATGTACTTTCTGCGATTTTTTCATATTTTCCAAATTAATAATTTACTTTTTAAAATAATACGTGGTGTATGTGATTCATCATACTAATATTCACACGGGAAAGTCTTATCTTGGAGTTAGGAGTTTGTGAAAGATTTTCTTAGAATACACATAAGTTATTTTATTCTTACGTAAGTTCTATTCTTTTCGTACATTATTCTGCCAGGACCTTCCCCCTAAAAAAAAAAAGGTGAATTTTGTCCGTAAATGAAAAAAATAGTAGGCTATATTGTACAACAGTCATTTTTCGGGGTCCCGGTTGCTCAGTGGTAGAGCGTTCACATTTGGTGCTTGGGTTCCAGGGTTCGATTCCAGCCCCCTCAAAGTGAACTTTAAGGTGGACAAACACAGTGTACGTGGTTTTACTCCCGTTTCCTCCCAATTTCTTCATTCCACTATTTCATTCATTTCTCATCATCACCGTCTCCTTTAGCCTAACCGGCATAACCGGCGTAAAACTCAAAGATTTCATTTAATTACATTTTAATTTAATTTTAACAGTCATTTTAATTGAATGGTGTGTGACGTCACAGTCTGTTAGTCACCTTGCCAGTGAAGAAGGAAGGACTTGGCATCTCAATCTTAATAAAATATAGTGTTGACAATCAACCAAGAATAGGGCCTATACGAATGTCGTCCAGAAAATAAACAATTCTGTTACAAACCTGAACTTTTCTACACTACTCTAGATCAGGGTTTCTCAATCTCGAGTCGCGAATAGGGGTCTCGAAGTAAGCAGAAAAGATAAATATGATTAGTAGAAAAACCTACATTATGCTTTATTTTTTGTTTGCTTTATTTTTTCCAAATTATGCTTTATTATGCTTTATTGTTAGTTTCAATCATTGTTTTACATTAATCATGTGAAATGCATAATATTAACTATACATTAATATTCCACATATCTTGATCTATTTATTAATATTTTATGCAATCTGTTTCTGTCATACATATATACTTTATTCGAGTCATTTCTTTTTTCACTTTAGTGCGCCTTAGAGGTGCATATATGCCATAGAGAAAGAGAAAGTAAAAAATGCCACCGAAAAATACAGAAAGTCTTAAGTTCAAGAGGTACACATAACAATATAGTGTTTAGTTCTTGTGCACTTTTTGTACATTTCGAATCATCATACATAACTGCTCAGTTTCAATTAGAAAAAAACTATTGTTTATTCGTTGTTGGCGGAACGTTTTCTTCTTTTTTTTCTTTTCTCGACTTCAAAGGGTTACACCGAAAAGTTTACAGAAATAAAAATAAGGTTTCCATTGTTGCATTGTAAATATTGGTTTAAAAATATTAATACAGTATGTTAAATTTACAGTTAAACAGAATTTTCCAAGAATTCTGCTATATATTTTAAATTATGCTTTATGCTTTCCTTTTTTAAAATTATGCTTTATTATGCTTTTAAAATTAGTTTCTTCTGGACCCTTAGACAACCACAACCATGTTCAAGGTACTAACCATACGTATAAATTGCTGTTATGCTTTTTATGCTTTTGAGTTGCTCTAATGATTAGAATCTAATACCGGAAATTATTTTTTAATGTTATTTGGAATTTTGTTCTGATAGACATATTCTATTTTTATACATACTGTTAGGAACAACAAAAAATAGGTCTACTAAACATTTTCCACATTTATAGATTTGTTTAAATGAAAGAGGTATGACATGGAACTAATGAGAATTGTATATTGCAATAACAGAAAAATATAAACGCAACAAAACCTGCAAATTGAAATACGATTAAAATTGAAAGCTAATGAGATACTTGAGCATGATGTGACTTCACTAGTGCAGCAATTTCCAGTTCAATCTTCGTGATGCACAACTTTTCTTAAAAACAACTGTCCAATGTTTTAAAACCAAAAATTAGAAATCACCTTATTTTCTTTTATGATATGACCCAAAATTTAAGGGACTTATGAAGTTTTAAAATTTTCAAACGTCTTCCAGTTTGAAACAGTATGATGAATCGGATTCGATATTTGTAATATGAATGAACTGACGGAATTTGGTTTTAATCTATTCATTTTATATGCTCTTATCACATGGCTTCATGAACTGGTGGCAAGAGAGTATAACATGAGAATTCCGAAGCTCGTGAACAAATACAACAAATGTTAAAATGAAGGTGGTAATTATGTAGAGAAGTGAAGAAAGCTTCTAGTATGTAACAGAATTGTTTTTTTTTTAAATAAATATTGTGTTTTTCATTTTATATAACTAAACGATCTTTATTTTATGGATGATCTTCATATAGGCCTATCGCATAGTCGATGGTTTTGTGGGTTTACTAAAATATCCAATTTATAATACACGTAATAAGAAAAGCAATCATAACAATATCTGCTTTATAACAAAAGTAGATAAACCATTAAAACCTTAATTTTTAACAAGATACCAAGAATTTCCTATACACTAACCTGTACTTCGGAGGTGGCGTGAGTCAATGAAAACTTGACCCATGACCCACCGATCACTTACAAATATTGGCCCACCTGACTCACTTGATCCACGACCCATTAATCCACTCTATCTCTGAGGTATTTATTTACTGCTGAGGTAGTTAAGCTGAGACAAAGTTAGCCAACCAAGAAAGCCATTAATATAAGTGCTAACCTCGCCTTCATGATTCATTGAGCTATTATTTAAATGTTGATTGTTCACAAACGAACTATTAAACTCATTGGGTTTAATATTTGGCAAGTTACTTTCATAATTTGTCTTAATTTGAATATTAATTATAGACCAGGCAGCTTTGAATTTATTATTTGCCTGAACTATGTCTTCATCCTGAACTTTTACGTTGGCCAATTTTATTGATTAACATAATGATAATCATTAAGACCTGAGATTATCAGAAAATGATTTATTTACAGCATTATCAATTACATACAACATTAATATTTACTGTATATCCTCCATCTAGATTACATAAAATCTTTTCTACTTTTCAAGATACATAGTAAGTTTTCTCCCTTGTAACATAAATATATTTGGGTCTGAATCAATACTTCGATAAAAAGATGTGACTACCAATTTTAAGCTGTTAAATACAATACCAGTCACCTCGAATACTCCTTCAATACATAAATGGTATATATCTAACGGCTGATACTCATTGTTAATGTGACGTAGTACATAATTATTAACACATCCGTAGATCAGACGGCAGGCAGTTAAAAGGCTGCTCTGTGAGACAATCGATTGTTGAAAAGAGCCAAACCAGAAGACGTGAGCATACAGTAACACAAATAACGAGATTTACACTGTCTTGCCAAATCTCTCAGAACATCATTCAGGGTTCCAGACTCTATATTAGAACAACTAAACACTTTGGTCGTTCCTCATTCCTTTGTCCATATTTCTTCTTAATTATTTTTCTTCATAGCAACTGGGAACGCACGTGACTTTGTGACTACATTGTATAGCCGCCTCTAGTATTACCCATGTTATAGAGTTCTGGTGTAGATACTTATTTGAACAAGAGGAATTTGTGGAAACTTATACTTTATTGCAATACGAAAAGTAGTATTAATATTAGTAGTTCTACTTTACACAAAAGTAATGCAGAGTTTGGAATGTTTTATTTATCCAATAATGGAAGCATTGAAACAATGGTCTTCTTTATGTAGCAGCCAACGCGGCGCCTTTGGTGCATAAGGTTCTCCATTCGATTCTCGGTGAGGGAGTATCGAAAGTACTACAATGATTAAGACTCCGCTTAAATTATTGATGTTATTCTGTATAGGGTCACTGCTGTCAAAGGACGTAAATATCATATAAATCAATATGAAGCAATTAAATTAACTAGAATATACTGAATTCTAATTAATATTTTCAGATAGCTATATGAAAATATATAATTCTCTTTTCAGGTTCCAAAAAATGATACATTTTTTGGGCATCATAATACTAGTAATTGTACTGTGGATATATTTCGAAAATGAACGTTTACTCCGTTGTCCTCCAGGTAACGTGTCTTTTAAAAATTCATTGCTAAATGTGTAGAATTAATTGTAGTGTAGTATCAAATGTGTCGTACTTGTTTTCTTATTTTGTGATGTGTTATGTCTGTATCATATGTTCCACTTAAGCTATTTCCTTTTAACTAATTTGTATTTTAATATACTAACTGAAATACTCATTCCTCGAATGGGTCACATAAAATATCTACGTAAACAAATTGAACAACGAAAGGAAAAAACATATCGGTCATTTTCTACTAGTGCTGCCACGAGACGAGACGAGACGAGACTTCAGGCTGTCTCGTCTCGTCTCGAGAAAATGTGCTGGTCCCGTCTCGTCTCGAGAGGTTCTGTCCCGTCTCGTCTCGTTTGTCTGGTTTTGTCTCGTAAAAATATAGCAGCATACCATGGGAACGAAAGTAAAATGTAGCAAACTGCACCGTGCTAATCAAGATACAACTAAGTTATATCTATTACCCAGAACACACAAGGCAAAAAATGTCACGGTAGCTACACCGTGAAGCATTCACCTCTGGTGTGTGTGGTTTGATCTCGGTTAGTGCCATGTGAGCTTTGTGGTGGACAAACATCGAGTGTGTGTGTTTTCTCGAAGTTGACTTGTATCCTACCACTTTCTTCATTCCACTAATTTTCCCATCATCATCCATTCGGAGTGAGCCAAAGTTGCCTAAAGGTCTTAAAAAATAAATTCAAATAAGCTCACAATGCAAGGACAAATAGTTTACAAGATAATATATCTCTGCTCTTAGTTGTCTGAGGCTTCTCGACCCTGGTTTCTTTTTTTGCATTCTGAAACATTGAAATTTGTTTCACCAGTTTCACTAAACGAATATACAGAAATTGCTCATAAGTACGTCGAAGATGAAGACACTAATGTCAAATAATGTTTACACGACAAGCAAAGTTCGATGTAAAGCCGTCACCATCCCCGACACTACCGTATATCTGCGTTCTGCGGCGATAGACCATCGGCTTGAAGGCCCCGGGTTGAGTCCCGGAAGGGTCATGTACAACAGCATTTGTTTTTTCGTATTGTGTCAGGGGGCGAAATCGTACGGGATTAAAGAATTTCAGTCTGAAAAATTTGGAGAGAATATCTTCCCCAGTTTACTTTCATGGGAGTAAGGAAAGAGTAAAAATATAGGATATGCATTTTATAGCAAGGTTAAAAATATGGTTTGGGTATCCTGTTTCTTTTCTGTTAATTATGTTCTTCAATGTTCGAATTTTGATCATTCTCATGATATTATCTGCTTTCAACGGAGTTCCATGAATATTATACCAAATGTTCTTTAAACTTATCAAGTTCGAGAGGTTTTATGTGCCTGTAAGAAACCATTTCTGAAGATAATTCAGGTCCTAATGAATATTATTCAATAGGAAAGGGAAGTATTCTCCTCCTCTCAACATGAAAGCAGAGGGCAATTTCGCACTCTGGTCAGATGAAACATTTCCGCGTAACAAAACGAAGGACCCCTTGTAAAACCTCTTCACGTCCAGTGTTATTGATAGTATCATATATTTGCTGAAAGCAAACAATTTGAAGAGTTTGTCGACAACATCTTTGCTTTCTTTGTTCTTCACCCGCCTTCTAAATGAAGTGGTGAATTTTACAACATGACGGCTATAAGCGAGCGATTGGTAAAATGGTAAAAGTGTGTTTTTATATATATGTGTGTGAGAGAGAGAAAGAGAAAGAGAAAAGACAAAATTTTAGTTTCAAGATGATGTACTTCAATTGCCATTTTCGGTTCATTTAGCAAAAAGAATACCGCCACCCGCCACCTCAGCCAGAACTTTCAACTACAGCCTGTGATCAGTGTAGACCTTACCCAGTTTTCAAATTGAATGGCTGCTGGTGGCAGTTCGGTTTCTTGACCTTGTAAAAATTTTCCCTGTCTTTGTTTTGTTTGTCATCATTCCAGCCAGGAAAAACAAGAGAATTCCTGAGTTTTCAGCAAGGGAAATTTGGGACAAGAGTTTAAGGATAATATTCCTAGGAGCTCATGTATCACGATTGTTTCATTCAATAGACAGAGGACACTTTTCTATGATGGCTTTTCAACATCTTTTCTCAGAAAGGGGATTTCCTTTTGCAATCCATATGACTGCTGGCAGCTTTAATCTTGGCCTTTCACGCCAGCGGTTCGCATTTTCGAGACACGAGACGAGACGAGACATTTCACGAGACGTCCCGTCTCGTGTCGTGTCTCGTCTAAAAGGGTTCTGTCTCGTCTCGTGGCAACACTATTTTCTACTACTTTTACATATCCCGGCAAACGCCCCCTGAGACTCTTTGGTTCGAATTTCGAAAAAAAATAAACGCTCCTGGCCCCCAGCCAATAGGGGCAATATTTGAAAGTCAATGCTTGTGGGAGTATCGCCATTCATCTGAGCGACCGTGAAAACTATGAATTTAACACTAATATCGGTCATTTTCTACTACTTTTACATGTCCCCGTAAAGATCCCCTCCTGAGACACCCTGTTTCGAATTTTCAAAAAAAAAAAAAAAAGAAAAGAAAACGCTTCGTCTTGGTCTGGGACCTGGACCCAGGTACCCATGACATAACATTGTTAACTCTCTGTCCACTTATCTCGTCCCCAGGCCGCACACAGACAGGCAGACAAACAAAATCTTTATTTTATTTGTATCATATTACAAATTTCCATCCATGGGTACCATTAGGAGGTGCAAGACAGTGTTCGTAGATTTCCTTAAGAAAATTTCCCTCCCCTCACCCAAAACTTTCCCTTTTCTTACCAAAGTTTCTCCAGTTTATTGATCATTCAATTCCTATCACAGAAGTCATGTGATAAGATTAATTTAGTTATATTAAAGGAAGTGTCAACCACATTTGGTTTATTCATTCACTGTGTAACTGAACTGCCACAACCAGGTACTATGTTGGATATTCCCAAACCAACAACTGACCTTCGCCTTATCTCTATTCGCATTTAACTCACGGTGTGAGGGCCAATTGAACACAGGCCTCCATAAAGGCGACAGAACTTCCTTAGTTACTTTTATATAGGTAAAAAGTTGCATAGTTTTCTGAACATTTTTTCATCATCGGTGGAACTAATCGAATTTCTGCAGCCTTAGTTGTCAAAATGCAACGCAATCTAACATACAGTTGCCAACATTCCGGTATTTCACCGTGACCACCTTGTCCGGTGTCCAGTGCGACCACAAAACCGGACGTTAAGTGTCCGGTAATTTTTCCTCTCACTAGTCCTATTCTGTGTTCTTTTCAGATTATTTTGTAGTGACGAAAGGAATCGTTTGTCGATGCGCACTGTTAAAGCAGAGCTTGTAATTCGCTTTGATAGCAATCTGAAGGCGCGGTATTTGCTGAAGATTTGAAGCCAGGAAAATTTGCTAAAGTTATCAAAGCTGTTAAAGGTGAACACAAGTACATTTTCAAGAACGCAGCTGCCACAGCTTCATCCTCAGCTACATCTTCCAATTAAATAATGCATCCAAATCCAGTAAAAGTACGTATGTAGGCATTACGAGAGACACTACGAAAGTTTTGAGATACGCATTGTTGTGGCACAGTATTTGAATTCGAACAATTGCGTTCGGTATAGTGTTGTAAAAAAACGGTTTTTTTTCTGTGAAGTTTTTTTTCAATAAAAAACATCGTTCTTTTTCATGTTTTTTTTCAAATCTCTGTTTTTTTTCTGGCAACTATTATTTATTGATTTATGTTGCAGATTATTGAAATAATCAACAGAACTTGAGTCGAAGCCCTCGTAACTTACAAATCGTTTGTTTCTTTGTACCTATACGAGCAAAATTGTGTGATTATTCCTTTCGGCCCCAGGTCATTTTTGGCGTTTTCCTACATTTCCAGTTAGTGACTTATTGCTCAAAAACTATTCATTCGATTGATATGGTTAAGGCCTTGTTTTTTAGAAAATAGAAGTGGCTATTTTTTTGGTGTAAATTGCATTGAATTGTTGCCAATGGGTGGGAAATTATTGAGGGAAATGTAGGGGTGAAAAATTTACAAAAAATTCCCTAACCGAATTTCAAATTTTGTATCTAGCACCACTGCTGCTATATGGGTTCAAGTCACCTAAACAAATCTTTGGTGTGTTGGCAAGGTACAGTGAAATCCTGAAGTCGCTTGCTTTCATTCAAAGAGGGAAAGAAAGAATTCTGTCATACACAGGAAATTTTGACACTTTTTACGCCTCAGAAGCAAAAATCAAACATGCCGGGGCTACAGCTTCTCTAATTATTCTACTGAAACTTTTTATGGTGCGTTTTCTAGGTAAAAGAGAAGGCTTTCAGGTAGTTGTACGTTTGTTTCAATGTAGCCAGCAAGAGGGAAGTAATAGAGGGGAAAAGGGAAATTTTCCGAATTTTTCACCTAATAGCGGAAATTAATTGTTTTGGCTGGATCGCTGCCATCAGACAGACGAAAACTATCTGAAAATAAATCGTAGTACTCCAAGAATATATCCTACAAGTATCATGGCGATATATAACAAAGTAAGCATGAAATTAAAAAAAATATCTCATTCTACCTCAGAAATTCACCATTTTCTTACCATTTCCAGAAAATGATTTATTATAAACCTCAACTGTACTTCCCCTAATTATTCTAGTGAAACTTTTTGTGGTGCGCTGTGTAGGCTAACGATGAGGCTTTAGACCTTGGTACGTTTGTTCGAATGTAGCCAACAAGAAGGAAATAATAGAAATAAAAAAGGGATTTTTTTCCAAAATTTGACCCTAAGATCTGGAATCAAAATTTTCTGTAGCTGGTAACACTACTATCAGACACACACAAACTATCTTAAAATAAGCTTTGGTATGCCTCTAATATGTCCTACAAGTATTGTGACGATATCTAATAAAGTAAGCATGTCAATAAAAAATATCTCATTCTACCTTTCAAAAAATCACAGTTATCTTTCCAATTAGAGAACAAGGTATACTGTAAACCTCAACTGTACTTCCCCTAATTATTCTATTGAAACTTTCTATAGTGCGTTGTGTAGAGCAAAGACGTGACTTCCAGATACTGGTACGTTTGTTTCGATATAGCCAACAAGAGGGAAATAATAGATACAAAACATATAATTTTTCCAAAATTTCCCACTAAAATATGGAATTAAAATTTTCTGTAGCTGGCAACACTGCTACCAGACAGACGCAAACTATCTTAAATTGGTACACCACTAATATATCCTACAAGTATTATGGGGATATTTAAGGAATAAAGTTTCTAATTACCAAAAATATATTACGATAAACAGAAAAGTAGGGAAAAACTAGAAAAATCAAGGGTTAGAACCTAAATACGAATTTTACGTGCGCCCCCTAATTACCCCATTGTAACGATCTGTACTTGCGTTTGTTAGGTAAGGACAAATGTTCGATTGGCGTAAGTTGACTTGCATTCGGACGTATAGGTACGGATTTATAAATAAAAATTTCTAATTTTTTGCCCAAATTTAGGGAAATTTTAATTTCCCTAATTGGCAACACTGCGCGCAAGCCCGTCCAATTGATGTCAACAATTATGTATCCATCCGAGGTATCTACCTGGCAAGTCTTAAGGATGTCTTTCTACAACGAAAGAAGCTACAGGGAAAAAAGAAGTCAAGGAAATTCGAAATTAGAAAATTCTCGAATTTTTGGCTGGGGTGAAATTTGAGAAGGAAATTCGACACCAGAAGAAAAAGAAATTTATATGATAAACTATAGTCCAGCTATATTTTGCAAGAATAATATCCCGATATCTTAATTAGTGTCCACAGAGGAGCGGATTAAACAAATGACACACCCGTGTGTGCCACTTTGGCCACCTGGGCCACCGAGTATACATTTGATTACATTTTTTTGACTTGTTGTTGTTGTAGTTATAGTCTCGACTAATAATATTATCGTTGTAAACAATAACTTTATAATGAAATTTTCTCTCCTTTTTACATCTTAGTTCCAACATTGTTGCTGAGAAATGCAGGGTGTTTCAAAATAAATTTTGTGGTTTAAGTCTTCGTAGTACTTATTACATTTTACGTACAATTATAAGGAATGCATCAAGTAAAAGAGCATCTCTAACAATCTTTGCTACAAGTGTTCAATGTGAGATTCATTCGTCACACGGCACACATCTAGTCGATAGGCGAGGAAGGCCCATAAACTTTCCGCCATATGGCACAAAACACATTCAATTTAGTGGAGTCTCGTTTCAATTGTACCATCTCCTGAGGATTTTTGACGGCCAGATGCAAACATTATGAGTGCTCACATTAGCTCTTAGGTGAAAGGTCGATTTATCACTGAAAACGACACTATCCAGAAAATCTTCATTGTTATACAGGAATATTTCACTAGCGAAATTGGCAAGTAAACCGTAGTCTGTAGGCTTTAGACCTGTAGCAACTGCAAACGATAAAGACGCAGTTGCAAGCGTCTCCTTAATATTCTTCACACAGACGGTTGCACTGTACAGGTTCAGTCTTTATTAAAACACAAAAACTTTCTGCTCTCTAGTCTCCATCTTTGCTACTTGCTCTTTCTAACGGCAGACAGAAGAAACAATGCATGTACATGCGTGCGTACAAAACTGTTTGAGTTGCTCTTTCATTTGATATAATATTTATAATTGTAAGTTAATTGTAATAGATACTACAAAATTTCAAATCCCTAATATTAATTTTGAAACACCCAGCATTACTTCAAATTGAGTCATCCTATATTCATGTCTTGTATATACATATCAGGAGGGCCAGTCCTAGTCAATTTGTCACCCCGAGCAATGGCATAATTTACCGCCTCCCCTTTCTCCAGAAAGATCAAATTTTAAAAGTCATGATTTTAAGGATGCTACTCCAGCATGAGCAACAAAGGTGAGGGTAAGTGCAATTGCACTCAGAAAGGCTTAAATACTTACTAAAAATGCAATCCCATTGTGTCTGTTTTTTTTTTCTTTAAATATTAATCTATTATCTTAGTGAAAGATAAAGCAAACACACCTGCAGAGGAAAGATGGTAATTCTTTTTATAGAATTCGCTATCGAGCTTCAATCTCAATGTATCAGTTTGCAATTCCAGTGCAACTAGCTATTTTATCTTTATTTCTTGATTTTTCTTCTACATCTTCTAACATTTTTTTTTAAAAAAACTTGTTTCTATCTTCAATGCTAAGGAACTTGTTTCTGACAAAAACAAGACTAGTTTCATATCAAAACTGTGATAACTTACTAAATGGAACAGATATTCACTACTATTCGAGAATTGAATTCTTGCATTTGGCAACAATCAAGCAATTTGTGCTGGGATTTATTCGACCATTTGCTTTAGCATTGTCCGTGTGGCCTTAATCTAATGCAACCTAAACATAATTTATGAATGTAGTATTCAAATAGAGGGTCACCTTAGTAAATGTAACTACCATCATCATGAAGTCTGTTTCCAACAAGAAATATTTAATTTAAATAATATACTTATGACAGATTTTGCAAGACCATCCAAGCTTGCCGCTCCACGCAATGCACGTGTTGCATATATAGTAGAACCGGCTCTGCATATCATATATATCTAGTCGACAAATTATTTATATATGACATTTAGAAAAATACTATTAGGCAAATTAGTATTAGTTTTTACCTTTAGACAAGTTATTTGAATTTTATACTGTTCGTGACATTATTTTGGTACTTATTAAAGGCCTGCTTTCACGAAAAAACAAAATTTCATTTCTACTTTTATTTCTTAGTTGATATTGATGAAAACTGCTGAAACCCGAATTGTTAATAGATATGGTATTCATGTAAATTGTAAAATATTTGTAGCGTATCAGTATCTAGCGTATAATTTATGTTGCATTTTACGGTAATTACACCTACATAAAAATATTTCATACTTAAATAGACGTAAGATGTATTACAAATGACTATTTGAAAAAAAACGAAATTTAGAAAAAAAACGAGAGGCAATGTTTTTTTTCTAAAAAAAACGTAAATTTCTGAAAAAATACGAACCGTTTTTTTTTTCTATTTACAACACTAGTTCGGTAGTGGCATCCAGAGCGAAGAAGCAAAGCAAGTTTCAACTCGCCTCGCTTATCGACGTGGCCGTATCGCCTTCACTTGTTTATTGATGTAAGCAGTATTCGGATGTCTAGAATGGAGCTCGAAAGGGAACGTTTTCGGGCAATGATCCTTTACGATTTCAAAAGTGGCTTGAACGAGACACAAAGCCTTGATCGTTTGCAGGGGACATTTGGGGACTTTGCTCCTTCCCGTGCCACAATTTTTCGGTGGTTCGGTGAATTCAGAAGAGGCCGGACATCGCTTAAAGATGAAGAGAGAGCTGGATGTCCGGCAACAGCTATGTCAGATGAAAACGTTGCCGCTGTGGAACAAATGATTCGAGGAAATCCTCGAACAACTTTCAAGGACATTGAATCTACAGTGAACATTGGATCGCCAGCAGTAACAGAAATTCTTCATGATCATCTTCGGCTCAGGAAGGTTTCATCTCGTTGGGTGCCAACACTTTGACTGAACAGAAGAAGCGAATGCGTGTGGAATGGTGTCAAGAAATGCTTGCAAGATTTGATGGAGGCAATTCTCGACGCGTCTCTGACATTGTTACTGGTGATGAGACCTGGATCTATCAATTTTACTCTGAAAATAAACGCCAGTCTACAGTTTGGATTTTTCCAGACGAAAATCCACCCACGAAAGTGAAGCGACCGCGAAGTGTGGGGAAGAAGATGGTCGCAACTTTCTTCTCCAAATCTGGCCATATTGCAACTGTTCCACTTGAAAAACAAAGGACTGTTACTGCTCAGTTGTACACCACTGTTTGCCTAACAAAAGTGTTCTAGAAGCTCGGGAACGCCGTCGGAGAACTGGATTGTGTGGGATCGTACTTCATCATGAGAACGCGTCCGCACACATGGCCAACATCATAATTCAATTTTTAGAATCTACGGAGGTCAAACTTATGACTCATCCGCCGTATAACCCTGACCTGGCCCCATGTGTTTTTTTTTCTGTTCCTCACGATCAAAGATCGCATTCGTGGGAACAGATTTTGCTGCCCTGAAGAAGCTGTAGTGGCTTACGAGAATGAACTTTCAACACTTGAAGAAAAAGACTGCCAACACTGCTTCCGAAAGTGGTTTCCGAGGATGCAAAAGTGTGTACAGTGTAATGGTAAATACTGTGAAAAATGTTAAGTGTTAAATTGATTTTAAGTATGTAAGTTATTTCACATCTCAAAACTTTCGTAGTGACTCTCGTATGACATTCTCAGCCCGAGCGATACTGGTGGAACTTATTTTTAAATATATTTTGTGTATCCATAATTATATTGCCAATTATATTTGCTTTTCTATTTTAAATAGGATGTATTTTGGATGATAAACTACAAACATTACATTTGCCTACTCAACCAAAACTGCAATAAGTAAGTTAAATAAATGCTTCTAAAGTAACTAAAGCTATTAAAGTAGATCTCCTAATCGCAAACCACTTTCAGAGTGTTCACATTTTTGACGACCGATGATGTCACAATCTTAAGAGTATACGTTGTCCAGAAGGATGACCGGTATTTGAATTTTCAAAAGTTGGCAACCCTAATCTAGCATCGTATTAAATAATAGGGACTAGTATAAGTTTTCCATAATATGTTTTATTGTATTGTTATTGTTATCCATTGCCAAGGTCTCTTTGCGGCTTTGTCTCGTTGTCCTTTGTTTTCTTACTAAAAAAATGAGTGTTGAAATACAACTTCACAATGTGAACAATACATGATTACTGTCGGTGGTTGAAGGTTTTTTTTTTTTCGTGTTATCTGTGCTCATACAAATCACAAGATGGATCTTCCTGTGCCTGAACATGACATGTAATTAAAATATTTCTAACAATCTCTCTCTCTATCTTTCTCTCTCTGTGCGTGTCTCTCTGTCTGTGTATGTGCGTATGTAACAATTAAAAATAAGTAGTAGTTAGAAAGGAAACATTTCGGTAGTTTTTGACCACGCTGTAATAGAAGTTAGTAACAGCCCGTGTAACGAGAAATGTAATTTTGAATATCGCAACATTCAGTATGGCATTACTGAACATGGATGTCCCAATAATTTCACCTGTCGTTTCTTTGTACCGAGGATAACCACCGTTAGCAGCAGGCTAGGAATACTCCAATTGGAAGATGACTCTTTCTGCCGATTCGAAAATCAGAAAACATGAATATGCTGACGCTCACAAGAAGAGCTGTACTAGTTGGGAAGAATATCAGAGGATGAAGAAATGGATTTACAAACAACATCAACTTTGTTGAGTGAAACATACTCTGCTGAAAATCTAATTACATTGAGCATATAATTGAAATTCTCAAATTTACGGCTGAGCATTACGTCAACTATGGTTCGTGTTCCGTGTTTTGGTTCGGATCTTTGATTCGTTTTGTTGTTCAGATTCCGCGTTAACATGTACGTCCACATCTCACACATATTATCCTAATGTTCAAAGAGACGCTAAACTCTAACAATGTGATTGTAATACTTGAAGATCATTCAACTATTGCAGTCATCTTGCACGGTGCTATACAAGTTAAGCTGCTTGCTAGGATTACCAACTTTAGAAAATAAAGGCTCGGCACCCAGTCAAAATTCTTTATGATATAGGAATGAAGTATCTCTGTTCGGAATCACTTAAACAAAGGGAATGTCTTATCGTGAACAAAAGTGCATTGGCATCTGTATTCTGCATATCCATAGTACATTCACTAATAAATTTAATACATACATTGTACTATAAATGAGAAACTGAAATTGGCATTGATCATTTTGTTGTATTTACCAGTAACTGCCATTTCTTTAAAGTTAGTGAAACAGATGGACAAAAGTATATTATCAATCTTTACGTGACAATTTTGGATTTGAAAAATGAAATTTATTCTTTATACCTATACTTCAACTACACGAAATTGCTGTAAAAGTCCTTTTTTACTCTCAATAAATGTATAAAATTTCTTACAGCTAAATTTACCCTGACACAGTCCCCGTCATCTATTTAAAATTATCTAAACAGATGTACAAAATCGTTGATAGAGGGTGAAAGGCGACAGTTTTGGATTTACAAATTTTAAAATGAAAGTTACTTTTCAAATTTATACTTCGAATTGGATGAAATTGCTTCAAATTAAATACAATTAAATAAACGGTCATAAAGGGGCTGGTAAGAAGTTTATACCGGTCACCGGCTTCAAATAACTGCAGTATTTCCGAGCAGGCCGGTAAAAAATTGGCCAGTTGGTAACCCTACTGCTTGATCATGTTTTGTTTTAAACATGCCATTTCCCTTTCATTCAAATATTTCTAGGCGAACAATCATAGGCTTATCAATAATACGTATATTTGATAAAGTGTGGTTATCTTTATTCGTTTATCTTATCAACTTTTACCATATAAAATCAGTAAGTAACCTGATCAACTGTTGTTTTAGAAGCGGCATATACCTTCCATGCACGTATTCAGTTCAATTCAATAAGTGTGGAGTTTGTATCTGGCAACATTGTGAAAAGTTTAAAAACATTTGACTGTAATGAGACGTAGTAGTTCTGCAGAAGCTATCGTAAAGGTTGAAGTCATGTGTACCGGTAACATTTGTAATTTTTGAAGACATTCAGTCAATTTGTATGGTTTTGGTCTTGTTTGTAGAATGATATAGTAATGTGTGATGTTTAATGGAAAATAGACAAAATATAGAAAGTTGTGGTTTGATTCTTAAACACAAATTGCTTTTATAGACTGTAACAATAGGATTCCACTAGTTTAGGGCAAACTACGGATATACTGACCAAAGAATATGGGTAAAATCTAACCAATCCAATTTGTCAATTCGGAAATCCAGGCTGAATCGATTTTGCAAAGTGAGATCGAATAATGTTTCTCTTTGTTTCTTTGATAATAAACCGGTGAGTTACTTAAACGATGAAGATATTTTCTTATAAAACTAATGTTTTACGAACTAATATCAAGAAACTACGATTTTAACATTAATATGTATATATATTACAGGTCCTATGAACATTCCTATACTGCGATCCATTTATTTCGTGGGAAAATGGAGAAAGAAACAAACATGGAGTCAATTCTTGTCTTCTATTGGTGAAAAATGTGGACCAGTAGCATGCTTATCCGTGTTAAATCAGATAGTAATTATTGTGAATGGAGAAGAGGCCATTAAAGAAATCCTTCTTCATGAGAATGCTTTAGGACGAGTTGGCGTTCCAATTGAGAACTATCTTTATCAAGGAGGAGGAGGTATGTACTTTTTCAAATCTATTATTTCTATATTAAATTATTATTTTTAAAAAAAAGAAAAACTTAAATATTTTTGCTCACACCAAAAAAACTTTGTTTCACTTCTTCAATTAGCTATGAAGTTGAAGGATGAAACGTATAGCGATCGAGTGGACTTACACAGCTAAATAAAATGTTATGGATGAATGTAAATTCCCTTGTGTAGGTTACGAGAAAATAGTGAAATAATCCTTACTTCTAAACTCTTCTTTCTTAACTGCTGGACTTCGCACTTACATTGATATTTACTAGGGTTGGCCAAATTTTTGCGGAATCGGAAATCTCACTTTCCGGATTTCGAAAAAATTCTGGAATTCCGAACAATCAGGAATTTATAAAATTCCGGAATTCAGAAAAATTCCGAATTTCGAAAACAATCCGAATTTTTTAATTCTGGCATTTTTTCCGAAATTCAAATTTTCCCGAATTCCGAATTTTTCCGATTTTACTTTCTGGATACCAGAAAGTAAAAATTCCGGAATTGGCCATCCCTAGTACTTACTGTATGTTAATTCCCATTATTATATCTAAACTCATTTGACTTTTCATAAACATGTCTTTCTCAATTCTTGGATTTTCCACAATGTTTTGTCATTTATTATACTATGATTCTCATTGTTATCTTTAAGTTTTCTCTTGTCTTAAATATAAAATGAAATGAAATGAAATCTTTGAGTTTTACGTCCCACGATTATGACGGTTAGGCTAAAGGAGACGGTGATGCTGAGAAATAGTAGTAAGGGCCTGACTTGGCCTAACTCTCGATTATCCAATTTTGGGTCTCCATGGACCATAACGAATGAATCAGGGATGCTTTGGCACCGGCATTGCGTCACCTATTGAAATTTTGCTTATGCTTATTCAGGAGCCGCACGTTGGTGTAAATGAATCAGAGGTACCTTGGCCCTGCTATGACGTCATTGAATTGGGAGTATTGGATCAGAGGTCATGATGATTCTTTAAAATTTCTAAAAATATGATCTTGATGATTCATTACGTTATGAAATAGTACAGGTTTACGAATGTTTTCGTTCCCTTTTATGGCATAAAATTTGGAGATTGTTATATTTTGATGAGATGGACTAACACGGGTGCAAATGAAATCTTTAGTTTTACGTCCCACGATTATGCCGGTTAGGCTAAAGGCCCATACAGCAGAAGTGAACGCTCTACCACTGAGCCACCGCACCTCTACTGGTATGAATGAATTAGAGGTAGTTGGTTCGAGCTAATATGTTCGTTTGACGTCACTGAACTGGGATTTTTTTTTTTTAGCTTGGAGCTTATGATGGCTTGTTTCGTTCCCTTTTATGGGTATAAAATTACCAAAACAAGGTTTGATTTCTTTCTTGATGACCTATTACATTATGAATTAGTAGACCCCAGTAATAGTACAAATTAGTATTAATATGAAACTTGAAAACTTTGGAGTTCCTTTGTGGCTAACCGGTTAGCGTATGCGTCTTTAACGTGGGAGACCAGGGTTCGATTCCCGGAAGGAGCTCATGCGGTTCGGATTTCACGTTAATTAGTAGGTTCTATTTTTGCTGCTGAACTTTGGGAGGAATACTTGATTTTTGGTTGTTATCCCTTTGATGAGATGAACTAACACTGGTGCAAATGAAATCTTTAGTTTTACGTCCCAGGATTAGGTTAAAGGAGATGGTGACGATGAGAAAGGAATGAAAAAAAAATTGGAGCATAATGTTGCTCACCACAAAATTACTTTCGCGGGGTTTGAACCATGGACCCCATACAACAGAGGTGAACGCTCTACCACTGAGTCACCACGTCCCTTACTGGTGCGAATGAAGTAGAGGTATTTGGTTTGAGGTAATGTGTTTGTTTGACGTCGGGGTGACCCTATTTTACTTTTGGGACCCCACATGGACCATAATGAATGAGTTAGAGATGCTTTGGCCCGGGATTGCATTACCTATTGTAATTTCCGGCGGGAGCTCATGTGGTTCGGATTCCACGTTAATCAGTAGGTCCACGTCTCATATAGCCTTGCTGCTGAAAGGGACGCTAAACTAAAATCAACTCAACAACTCAACTTATTGTAATTTTGCTTATGTTTTCTCAGGGGCAGGGATCACTCAGGACACATAAGATCACCTTAATTCACATCAGGAGTTGGGGAGGGGGGTACAGGACCTCGTTCCCTTTGATGATTATCGATTTTGGAGCCTTATTACGTTATATGGAGTCGTATTTAAAATTATTTTCTTAAATTTGATAAGTACTTTGTGATCCACTTTGTTCCGTTTCAGGGGTGAACATGGATATCTTGCAATCGTACCGAGTTCGATTCTTGGTGCTAGTTTAGGAAATGTTGAATTTAACGTCCCCAGCGAAAAACGATGGTGATGAGAAATGATAGGACGAAACAGGAGAAAACATGTTTCCTTTTAGAGGTACAAAATTGCCAAAATATAAACGTAAGCAATACGTTGTAGGCCTACCAAGTGTTTGATCTTTTGGCCCAATTTATCCTCTTGGATGAGGCCCTATTACCTTATATAGTTATATGGACGTATACAGGGGTTCATTACCTTTTATAAGATATGGGTATATTTGTGAACCCTTTTAAAATTTGGGTGGAGTACTTTGGCCCACACCCTTCAATTTTGGAAATTGCCCAATTTAAACATTTGGTATAATAGTATAGGCTCTAATATATATTATTATAAATTTGGCTGGTCCACCTCGTTTCTTTTAGGGGCACAAAATTACCAAATTTTACTGCAACCACGTGTTTGGTATTTTGGCTCATTTTATTAACTTGGATGAGGTCCTACTACCTTATATAGTTATATGGACGTATACAGATGTACATTTCCTATTATAACACATAGGTACATTTGTGCACCCCTTTAAAATTTGGGAGGAGTACCATAGCCCACCCCTTAAATTTTGGAAATTTTCCAGTTTAAGCATTCGGTATTATACTACTGGACTCTAATATGTATCATGATAAATTTGGGTGGTTCACTTCGTTCCGTTTTAGGGGTACAAAATTGCCAAAATATAAACATAAGCAATATGATGTACCACGTGTTTGGTTTTTTGATCCAATTTATCCTCTTGGATGAGGACCTATTACCTTATATGGTTATATGGTCATGTATAGGGGTCTATTCCCTATCATAAGATATAGGTACATTTGTGCATCCCTTGAAATTTTTGGGAATGGTACCTCGGCCCACCCCTTAAATTTTAGAAATTGCCCAACCACGTGTTTGGTTTTTGGCTCAATTTATTCCCTTGGATGAGGTCCTAATACCTTATATGGTTATATGGTCATGTATAGGGGTCCATTCCCTTTCATAAGACATAGGTACATTTGTTCACCCCTTGAAAAATTTGGGAGGGGCACCTTGGCCCACCCCTTAAATTTTGGAAATCGCCCAATTTAAACATTTGGTATAATAGTATAGAACCCTAATATAGATCACTATAATACCCTATGCACTCCTCTTAAGCTTTTTGATAAGAGAGAACCACGATACTTTAAGGTTACCTTCTTGGTCTTGGTGTTAGTTCGTGTAATTTATATCTTAAATAACATTGACGGTTTAGTTAAAATCATCTCAAAATATTTTAGTCAAAATTTTTCAGAGAGTGCAAAGAGGGAATTGTTTCACGGTTAACCGCCAAACGTTATCCGGTTTTTAACTATTCGATTAAAAATTATCGGTTTTTAACTATTCGATTAACAAATAAACGGTTTTTAACTATTCGATTAAATTTTGAGTCCACTAATTTCCAGTTATTACAAAAGTTCAAGTGAAAATTTGAAACTAAATTTTTTCGAACTCAAATTTTTCAAATCAAAAATATTCAAACTGAAATTTTCGAATTAGAAACATCAAACTAAACTTTTCGAACAAAAAAAGTTGAAATCAATATTTTCGAATTCAAATTTTCAAACAAAAGAAATCAAACTGAAATTTTCGAATTATAAACATCGAACCAAAATTTGAAATAAAACTTTTCGAATTCAACTTTTTAAACCAAACAATTTCACACTGAATTATTTTGAACTAGAAATTCTAAACTAAAATTTTCGAATCAAAACATTTCAAACCAGTTTTAGAACTAGAAAGTTGAAACTAAAATTTTCGAATTCAAATTTTTTGAAACCAATCAGTTTCACACTGAAAATTTTGAACTAGAAATTTTAAGCTAAAATTTTTCGAAAAAATGGAATCAAAATTTTCGAACCAAAACATTTCAATCCAAATGTTAGAACTAGAAAGTGGAAACTAAAATTTTTCGAATTAAAAGTTTCAACCTGTTTTCGAACTAAAAAAAATTTATAACGAAATTTTCAAATCAAATTTTTGGACCTAGAATTTCAAACCAAAATTGTCGAACTGAAAGTTAAAGTTTCGAACAAAAGAAATAATTCGAAATTTTCAAACAAACTTCTTGAAAATATTTAACCATAGCCGTTTACTGATTTTAAAATTTTAATTGTCTTGAAGAAATATTTGGGACTAAGTTTTGAGAGATGAACCGTTTGGTAAGCCATAGCCAGACCGAGACATTGATATTGCTTGAAATGAAGTTTAATCAAGCTTTATTTCATCAGACAGTACTAACTTACGATCCGTTTTAGTGCATTTTTCGTTTCAGATCAACGGCCAGCCATAATCGGACTTTTTTTTTCGTATCATCATGAAAGCACGCCAAGCTTCTTCTGGTCATAGCCGCTACGCTACGTAAAAACCCGAATCTCTACCACAGAACAACCATAAACGCATATTTCAAGACCTTGAATCGAACCTGGGACCATTTGAAGAAAAGATTACTTACCACAGCGATTCTCCTCTGATGAGATCAAGAAACCTTAAAATCAATCACGCTTGGTACTCCTTAGAACAAAACAAAACAAAACGTTAATATGTTCAACAGGTTGACATTAAACATCTACCGTTCCCTCTCTCCCTCTCCTGTAATAACAAAGTACAACTCAAGATAGGTTGAATTGTTGGATTTCGTAATGAAAACAAATGCGACTTCCTGTGGCAAGGTCGGTTAAGATGATTTCTGCAAGTGTCAGCATCAGCTGTACGATAACGTTTCATGGAAAGACTGACGAATGAAGTTTACGCACTGTTGTGAAACAGCGATCCTTAATAGTAGAACGGCACAACACTGGTATCGTATGTCAGGGAAGAAATCAAACTAACATCACAAACACGTTTTCAAGAAATCCTATTGCAGAACACGAAGCAAACTGAGCTTTGAATGATGTCGCAAAACAAATCTGCAAATGCTGCATTCTTTACCGGTGACAAAACTGAATGATTTCAAATGCAAAATCAAGATTTCTTTAAATTGAAAGTTGATCAGTTTACAGTATAATATTGTTTCAAGAGATTGGCTGGGTCGATTGATCTCATCAGAGGAGAATCGCTGTGGTAAGTAATCTTTTCTTCAAATGGTCCCAGGTTCGATTCAAGGTCTTGAAATATGCGTTTATGGTTGTTCTGTGGTAGAGATTCGGGTTTTTACGTAGCGTAGCGGCTATGACCAGAAGAAGCTTGGCGTGCTTTCATGATGATACGAAAAAAAAAGTCCGATTATGGCTGGCCGTTGATCTGAAACGAAAAATGCACTAAAACGGATCGTAAGTTAGTACTGTCTGATGAAATAAAGCTTGATTAAACTTCATTTCAAGCAATATCAATGTCTCGGTCTGGCTATGGCTTACCAAACGGTTCATCTCTCAAAACTTAGTCCCAAATATTTCTTCAAGACAATTAAAATTTTAAAATCAGTAAACGGCTATGGTTAAATATTTTCAAGAAGTTTGTTTGAAAATTTCGAATTATTTCTTTTGTTCGAAACTTTAACTTTCAGTTCGACAATTTTGGTTTGAAATTCTAGGTCCAAAAATTTGATTTGAAAACTTCGTTATAAATTTTTTTTTAGTTCGAAAACAGGTTGAAACTTTTAATTCGAAAAATTTTAGTTTCCACTTTCTAGTTCTAACATTTGGATTGAAATGTTTTGGTTCGAAAATTTTGATTCCATTTTTTCGAAAAATTTTAGCTTAAAATTTCTAGTTCAAAATTTTCAGTGTGAAACTGATTGGTTTCAAAAAATTTGAATTCGAAAATTTTAGTTTCAACTTTCTAGTTGTAAAACTGGTTTGAAATGTTTTGATTCGAAAATTTTAGTTTAGAATTTCTAGTTCAAAATAATTCAGTGTGAAATTGTTTGGTTTAAAAAGTTGAATTCGAAAAGTTTTATTTCAAATTTTGGTTCGATGTTTATAATTCGAAAATTTCAGTTTGATTTCTTTTGTTTGAAAATTTGAATTCGAAAATATTGATTTCAACTTTTTTTGTTCGAAAAGTTTAGTTTGATGTTTCTAATTCGAAAATTTCAGTTTGAATATTTTTGATTTGAAAAATTTGAGTTCGAAAAAATTTAGTTTCAAATTTTCACTTGAACTTTTGTAATAACTGGAAATTAGTGGACTCAAAATTTAATCGAATAGTTAAAAACCGTTTATTTGTTAATCGAATAGTTAAAAACCGATAATTTTTAATCGAATAGTTAAAAACCGGATAACGTTTGGCGGTTAACCGTGAAACAATTCCCTCTTTGCACTCTCTGAAAAATTTTGACTAAAATATTTTGAGATGATTTTAACTAAACCGTCAATGTTATTTAAGATATAAATTACACGAACTAACACCAAGACCAAGAAGGTAACCTTAAAGTATCGTGGTTCTCTCTTATCAAAAAGCTTAAGAGGAGTGCATAGGGTATTATAGTGATCTATATTAGGGTTCTATACTATTATACCAAATGTTTAAATTGGGCGATTTCCAAAATTTAAGGGGTGGGCCAAGGTGCCCCTCCCAAATTTTTCAAGGGGTGCACAAATGTACCTATGTCTTATGAAAGGGAATGGACCCCTATACATGACCATATAACCATATAAGGTATTAGGACCTCATCCAAGGGAATAAATTGAGCCAAAAACCAAACACGTGGTTGGGCAATTTCTAAAATTTAAGGGGTGGGCCAAGGTACCATTCCCAAAAATTTCAAGGGATGCACAAATGTACCTATATCTTATGATAGGGAATAGACCCCTATACATGACCATATAACCATATAAGGTAATAGGTCCTCATCGAAGAGGATAAATTGGATCAAAAAACCAAACACGTGGTACAACATATTGCTTATGTTTATATTTTGGCAATTTTGTACCCCTAAAACGGAACGAAGTGAACCACCCAAATTTATCATGATACATATTAGAGTCCAGTAGTATAATACCGAATGCTTAAACTGGAAAATTTCCAAAATTTAAGGGGTGGGCTATGGTACTCCTCCCAAATTTTAAAGGGGTGCACAAATGTACCTATGTGTTATAATAGGAAATGTACATCTGTATACGTCCATATAACTATATAAGGTAGTAGGACCTCATCCAAGTTAATAAAATGAGCCAAAATACCAAACACGTGGTTGCAGTAAAATTTGGTAATTTTGTGCCCCTAAAAGAAACGAGGTGGACCAGCCAAATTTATAATAATATATATTAGAGCCTATACTATTATACCAAATGTTTAAATTGGGCAATTTCCAAAATTGAAGGGTGTGGGCCAAAGTACTCCACCCAAATTTTAAAAGGGTTCACAAATATACCCATATCTTATAAAAGGTAATGAACCCCTGTATACGTCCATATAACTATATAAGGTAATAGGGCCTCATCCAAGAGGATAAATTGGGCCAAAAGATCAAACACTTGGTAGGCCTACAACGTATTGCTTACGTTTATATTTTGGCAATTTTGTACCTCTAAAAGGAAACATGTTTTCTCCTGTTTCGTCCTATCATTTCTCATCACCATCGTTTTTCGCTGGGGACGTTAAATTCAACATTTCCTAAACTAGCACCAAGAATCGAACTCGGTACGATTGCAAGATATCCATGTTCACCCCTGAAACGGAACAAAGTGGATCACAAAGTACTTATCAAATTTAAGAAAATAATTTTAAATACGCCTCCATATAACGTAATAAGGCTCCAAAATCGATAATCATCAAAGGGAACGAGGTCCTGTACCCCCCTCCCCAACTCCTGATGTGAATTAAGGTGATCTTATGTGTCCTGAGTGATCCCTGCCCCTGAGAAAACATAAGCAAAATTACAATAAGTTGAGTTGTTGAGTTGATTTTAGTTTAGCGTCCCTTTCAGCAGCAAGGCTATATGAGACGTGGACCTACTGATTAACGTGGAATCCGAACCACATGAGCTCCCGCCGGAAATTACAATAGGTAATGCAATCCCGGGCCAAAGCATCTCTAACTCATTCATTATGGTCCATGTGGGGTCCCAAAAGTAAAATAGGGTCACCCCGACGTCAAACAAACACATTACCTCAAACCAAATACCTCTACTTCATTCGCACCAGTAAGGGACGTGGTGACTCAGTGGTAGAGCGTTCACCTCTGTTGTATGGGGTCCATGGTTCAAACCCCGCGAAAGTAATTTTGTGGTGAGCAACATTATGCTCCAATTTTTTTTTCATTCCTTTCTCATCGTCACCATCTCCTTTAACCTAATCCTGGGACGTAAAACTAAAGATTTCATTTGCACCAGTGTTAGTTCATCTCATCAAAGGGATAACAACCAAAAATCAAGTATTCCTCCCAAAGTTCAGCAGCAAAAATAGAACCTACTAATTAACGTGAAATCCGAACCGCATGAGCTCCTTCCGGGAATCGAACCCTGGTCTCCCACGTTAAAGACGCATACGCTAACCGGTTAGCCACAAAGGAACTCCAAAGTTTTCAAGTTTCATATTAATACTAATTTATACTATTACTGGGGTCTACTAATTCATAATGTAATAGGTCATCAAGAAAGAAATCAAACCTTGTTTTGGTAATTTTATACCCATAAAAGGGAACGAAACAAGCCATCATAAGCTCCAAGCTAAAAAAAAAAATCCCAGTTCAGTGACGTCAAACGAACATATTAGCTCGAACCAACTACCTCTAATTCATTCATACCAGTAGAGGTGCGGTGGCTCAGTGGTAGAGCGTTCACTTCTGCTGTATGGGCCTTTAGCCTAACCGGCATAATCGTGGGACGTAAAACTAAAGATTTCATTTGCACCCGTGTTAGTCCATCTCATCAAAATATAACAATCTCCAAATTTTATGCCATAAAAGGGAACGAAAACATTCGTAAACCTGTACTATTTCATAACGTAATGAATCATCAAGATCATATTTTTAGTAATTTTAAAGAATCTTCATGACCTCTGATCCAATACTCCCAATTCAATGACGTCATAGCAGGGCCAAGGTACCTCTGATTCATTTACACCAACGTGCGGCTCCTGAATAAGCATAAGCAAAATTTCAATAGGTGACGCAATGCCGGTGCCAAAGCATCCCTGATTCATTCGTTATGGTCCATGGAGACCCAAAATTGGATAATCGAGAGTTAGGCCAAGTCAGGCCCTTACTACTGAAATGAGTGAAATGGTGGAATGAATAAAGTGGGAGGAAACGGGAGAACCCCGAAAAAGCCACGCGCACGGTGTTTTTCCACCACAAAGCTCACTTGGCGGGAGCATGTTTTGAACCAGGGACCCCAAGCACCGGAAGTGAACGCTCTACCACTGAGCCACCGAGCCTTCTCTGTTCTCCATTGCGTGATCCACCAATGCAACATTCAAATCGATACACGCCTGGAAACGAAGAGCAACGTTGTCACAAGTAGCTTCACAGACCCCTACTGATATTCTATGAAACTCTTCTGTGATAGCTTCCGGTAGTTCGGGCAAATTGAGTAAGTGGTGTTGATACACTTTTCCTTTTAAAATACCCCACAGGAAAAAGTCAGGTCGTGGTAAATCGGGAGATCGAGCTGGCCACTCCTCAGACCCACGTCGACCGATTCAGCACACAACGCACACGCTTTTCCAGATTCGCCATTCCGTCTGGCTTACATTAACGATTATAAGTCCAGTGACCGCTGCCCTCACTCTTAGGCTACACAGTGTTGCCATATCAAAATTTTTGTCTAGAATTACAAATACTACATGAGTTAAACATCATTTTCGTAATTATGGTCCATCCTGTATATACGAATTTCAGTCTGAAAGATGAAGTTAGGAACCATATGATGGTTAGGAAAGAATGCCAATGGTGCTGAAATTTAGGTACGTTTAATTTGGTATTGAGACTTGTCATTTAAAATAGCTACATACTTGCTCCAGCGTTCCTTCTTACTGACTTACAACTGAAGAAAAAAGGATGGTGTAGTTCAGCAAGATACCATAATGAGGCGTTCGAACTTCCTGAGAGTCAATATTGCCCACAGTAACACGTGGGAACTGAAGGTCATTTGTTGTGTTTATAACACGAGAGTGATTCAGAAAGTAATGCCTCCAATGTGATTACTTTATTTGTGTTTAACAGATAGCACCGATACGAATATCAGTGGAAAGTTTGCAAAGTAGGTACAAATGGTTGTATCATTTTTCAATATAGTCCCCATTTAGGGCAACACACTTGCGCCATCACGAAACAAGGTTTCTCGAGCCGTCGGCGAAGAATTGTAGTGGCTGCTAGCGATATCATTGCAGAACTGTTGCTTCAACTTTCGCGTCAGAACTGTAGCGATTGCCCTTAAGGTGATCTTTACGTCTGAAGAAGAACCAAAATTATAGGGCGCAAGATCCGGACTATAGGAAGGATGAAGCAGAATGTCAACAACACTTTGCTAGCAGATGGTACAACTTTGAACTTTTTGGCGGAGGAGAGGACGTGTGGCGGTACTCCATCGGCAGTGATGAGCGTTTCTGGACGCACAACCTTCCGCAGTCAGAAATTCGATGGCAACCTGCTGTGTCAACCAGACGTCACCACTGGTTGCCATGGATTGCTCCATTACTCTGGAATGAGAAAAGATAGGAAGGCGAAACAAGTGACACTCTATAGCTTAAACATTAGTAAACTGATGATAAACAGTTCAGAATGTTTGCAGTACTATTGGCCAAGTAGTGAGCGTAGGGACTTTATTTTCTGAATCACCCTCGTAGATATTTTAAATGAATGTTTGTTTGTAGCTTCATCGTAATGGATTAAAAAAAAACGTTAAAGTACCTTCTTTTTCAGGATTAACATTTTTAAATGGTCCTAAATGGAAAATTCACCGAAGATCTACCCAAAGATGGTTGAAAGATTTAGGTTTTGGGACCAAAAATATGGAGACTCAAATCGTTGAGGAGGCAAAGGAATTTGTTTCGCATCTTAAGAAGCGTAGTAGTATTGCAGGAAGTCATGGCATTGATATGAAATTTGCATTTTACGCGCCTATAACAAACGTCATATGGAGAATGATTACTAGTGCAACTTTTAATTATGACGATCCATTAGTAAACGTCATGCTTAAATGTATAAATAGATTTAACGATTCGTTAAGTGGTCTTATATTGCTTTTTGTGTGTCCACCATTAAGATACGTTTTCCCTGAAGCTACAGGCTACAATGCTATGACAAATTTGAGAGATACATTTGGATCTTATATGAAGGTATGTTGGCTCAATTAATTAACTGTTACTTACTTAATAGAAAAATCTGTTCACTAAAATCCTAACTTACTATGGGTAAAGAATGATAATTATCTCTGGTAATTTGCAAGTAATGCCAAAGTGGATGAAGGTAAAATAAGCACTATATAATTATTATAACTAGTAGCAGAAATGTCCTATCTTCGCACAGGATGAATACGATGCAATGGACAACCTCTGTCCAGAAAGTTCGCTGAATAACGTCATACTGCTCACAGTCGTAAAAGTATGTCACTGACGCATCTTGCACCGGACAACTCAAAACGTGTCAGAGCAAGTTTTCTAGCGGTGGAGCTGCGAATTCACATATCGTGTGTGAACAGCCCATAGTAGAGTGAAGGTGTAGTCCGTGCGAATATGCTGTTCTGTTTCAAACTTGAAAATAAGCTAAATAGACTAATGATTGCTGACAATAGTTTACGAAGAATGTGCTGTCACCTTGCAGTATGTTTGTGAGTAGTTCAAACGTTTATGAGAAGTATGCAGCATCGTAGAAGACGTTCCCCGAATTGGCCGTCCTGCAACTGCACGCACCTCGGATAACCTTCAGAACATGAAGGATCTTTTCCCCAGGATCGTCATGTAACAGTGTGAATGATAGCGTAGGAAGGGGAAACTGGTCGTGAGACGGCCCACCTCATACTGACCCAACATTTAGATAAACGCAAGCTTTGCTTCCGATTCAAGCGTCAAATTATGAAGTGGCGTTGTTCAGGGCCGCATAAAAAAAGAGAGTGCAAAAGACAATGTTTGTGTTGCTCTTCGACTCTGATGTTTTATCCATAAAGTATTCGTTCATGAGGGCACCAAGTACCGCTATATACGTGGAAATACTTAATCAAATCCTGAGAAAGATCAAGCAGATACGTCCCCAGTACACCAAGCAAGACAAGTGGAACCTGCTTAAGGATAAATGTCCCGTTACACATTGCCTTTCTGATTCAGCAGTTTCTATCCAACAGGGGAGTTGTCGCTCAATCCTCCACGCTACTCCCCAGATTTGTCTCCCCTGGACATTTTCATGTTCCTCAAACTAAAATCAGTCTCGACATGCCAGATGTTTTTGGGCATTTAGGACATCTAACGTACTGTAACGATCCAGCTGAAGACCATCCCTAAAGATGAATATGCCAGGAATTTCCAGGATTTGTACAACCGTTTCCAGAAGTGCATTACCATCATGGGACATTACTCCGAAGAACAACAATAACTGCTGTTTCAGGAAAGACAATCTATTTTAAATATAGACATGTTCAGCGAACTTTCTGGACAGAGGTTGTATATAAAATCAGAAATTTGAATATTGAACATTTTTTCCCTTTCTCTTCAAATTCGGGATCTTCCAGTATGGTGGTCCGCGATGCCTTAGTGGTAGAGCGTTCACCTCTGATGCGTGGGGTCCCTGATTCGATCCCAGCTGGGCTTTCTAGTAGACAAACACCGTGTGCGTGGGTTTCCTCGGGGTTACCCCGTTTCCCTCCACTTTCTTCATTCGACAATTTTATTCATTTCTCATCAACACCTTCTGTTTTAGCCCATCTGGCATAATCGTGGGACTAAAACTCAAACATTTTACTTCATTTCATTTATTTCAAAATGTTGAATCACATTTTTCTTTTTATTTTAAATAAAGAGTTGTTATACTGAATTTCAAATTCCCAATTTAAGTGAATCCTCACGTTCGGCACTTCCTGAATAAAGGCTGAGAAATGACCATAGAATACCATAGAATACCATACTTATTATTGAATGTTTCAAAGTAAAGTCTCTACACTATCACAAAAATTCACATAATCTAAAATTTAGATGCGGCTGTAGTTAAATTTACATTTAAGTTGCACCATCCGGTCATGACGTAATGTCACGTTGTATTAGTCCAGTTTGCAAACACAACTTTATTGATTAAAAAAGAGCGATTTACTTACGCTACGAAACATAGCTGAGCGAGCGTCAGCGAACGAAGGGGGTTAGAAGCTACGCAAGGTTGCTCGTGTTTTTCGCATTTGCCCTGATGATAATATCACGTAACATTAAGTCACGCTTGGGTGGTGCAATTCAATGTAAATCTAACCAAACGATTTAGAGGTAACTAGAATTACAATAACGTAAGTAGGACGGATGTGGGAATCCTCATCTGCAGTACCTTATTGTTGGTTCTATGATCATGGTATGAGTTTTTTTTTTAATAAACGAGAACAAAGTTGCAAGGTATAATATTTCATGCCCGAAAAAATGTATTAAATCATAAGTATTCATGGCAGATTGCTATTATTTTTCAAATCATGGATTGCAACCTTAGATCTATGCTGAGAACATCTCCGTGTTACCGCGCTGCGTGTACAATTATTTAAGTCCACTGTTTGACTGATGGGCGGAACATGTTGACACTTTTCTCAGTTCAGTGACAGACTGTACTCACGACACTATTCTTGTTCCTGCGATAGGCCATTGTCTATGGCTGCACAAAAAGAAAGAACAAGAAAGGAATGAAGAAAATAATAAAAATGTCAATTCAGGAACTTTATTGCCGTACTGTTTAAGAGAAACTAAAACTTAAGCTGGGTTGTCATTTTTCAAGAATCTTGTTAGCTGTCATTAAAAAATCTCGAAACCCTACAATATTTCTCCATGTAAGCATAGTCTTGAAAGGAATATAACACTTTGTTTTCATCTTGCAAGGAGTCAAACCATGTACAACTTTCAGGGTCGTCTTGCTTGCTACCTGCTATCGCCCTCCCACTGACATAAAGGAAAAACAGTTTCGTCGCTTCCGAAACAACTGATTCTTTTAGACGGGGAGAAGAAGCGCATCTTTTAGACGGGGAGGAGAAGCGCACCAAAATACTCGTTCTTAATGACGAGGTTCACTACTTTTTCACTAGAGTGCAGTGCTGCATGAGTGGAGATACCTTTCTTGTTTCAGCAACTGTAATGAATAAACACTAAACAGAAAGATCGGGTTGCAAGATTTTTTTTTTATAACAGTTACAAGATTCTTGTAAAATAACAACCCAGCTTTAGTCAAAAACTATTATGTTTTTATGTGATATGTAAGTGACAAGCTTACGTTTCTAAGTATAAGTTTAATCTTCAAACATACCTAAAATATCATTAAATACAAGAAATCTAATGTACCTAGGTAATTGTTGTAATAAGCAACATTGAACTCTTCTTACTGGAGAATATTGATGTTATCAACTCTTCTGAGATTAGAAATGAACTACACTGAGAAAAAATGTAGGTGGCGTATTTGAAAAGGTAGGTTACATGCGTAATTCCTGTAGTTTTTGGACTTAATGTACAGCAGACGAATAACTGGAAACGACATGTTTTATGATATTTTCCGTATAAGTGTTCCATCTATACGTACTTTCCGTCTGAAACAATATAGGCTGTCAGGATCTCACATACAAATGATCGCATATAACATATAGCTGAGGAATGTAAAATAAGTGTAGAGGAAGGTTACCAAAGAGCACGCACTTAATATTCATTTTCAAATAGCTCCGAAAGTAATGAAGCAAAAATTATATAAATTGTACAAAATTTTAATTGAAGTTTAGGCTACATTGTAAGAAATAGAAAAGTTTACTACTAGATGTAGAAATGGAGATATACGTTAAAAAGTTAAAAAAAAAACTCAAATGCGTACTCTTAAGGACCAGTGTCCCAAAGAGTGCGTTTTGCGGTCCCTAAGAGGGCTCTTTTAACACCTATCATACTTGAAACCTAAACCCCTTCGTAAACTTTTATTTACGCTAAGGTTTGATTCCAATTATTCGTATACAGGCGATTCTAAACTATTTTGCTTTTGCTTCCAACAATATCTTGATTACACGTCCATGTGGTTTTAAAGAATATATTATGAACGTACACGAAATTAAAGAAAATCTTCGTTTAGTTTCACCCACAAATTATGATTTTTATGAGTAAAATTAATGATGATTTTTTTTTTAAATTCTTAGTTCGTGATTTCATTACATTATTCCACCAACTGGAAAAAAATCCTGAACAACACCTTTAGTGTATGTCTTTTTTAATTCTTAATTCGTGGTTTCATTAAAATCGTAATCGAAGCCATATTTCACTCAGCATCTTCCTCCAGAACACTTCCAGAATCTTTATTTTGATCATTTCCTCACTTCTTAGGACAGCATCATCATACCATGAAAGGCAATGGCAAACTACCATGGACCAAAGGCCTACCTTCAGGCAGAACACCACATCATCATTGTAATTTAAGAAATTTTGTGAATTTAAAATACTTCTTATATATGATTTACAGTTGGTGCTTGAATCGAAGACAAACAATTACAAATAATTCTACAATCCATTCAAACATCATATTACACTCCGAGAGTAACTGATGAGAATAACCACAGTCTGTACAATGAATGCCGCTATCCACACACATTATCAAAGAAATTCTCCCAAAGAGTACGTGCGCGTTCTTTGGTAACTCACTAACGCGCACTCTTTGGGAAACAGCAGCCAACTCGAGTAAAATTCATCCAAGTGGCTGCACATGCAAGACCCCCAAAACAAAGCCATGGTAAACAATTCAATCTGAATTCATGTTTTCTACCATGCAACAAAGGTAGTGTAGTTAACTGCTATATCAAAATAATTTCTTAACTAAGGGTGTTAAAATATTACATCAAGAATTCAAAAAAGTTATTTTTAGCTGTATTTTCTGTTTGCAGCGATCCGTTAACTTCCCTTTCCTTCGTATCAACTCTAATACAAAGACGCATCAAACAGCGTAGCAATAACAATTCTGTGTGTTACCACTTCAGGGTAATTGGCACTGCGCGCTCTTAGGGCGTGCGTGCTCTTTGGTAACCCTCCTCTATGCATGTGATATACGGAAAACTGATAGATGTCAGACATCCTGCAAGCATGATGTAACATCTAAGAGCAGTGCGTATGTAGCATATGGATAATCTATGACCCATACTGATTTCTGTAGTAAGCACGAGGATTCCGTATATTTGTACAATATACCGCTGTCCGGAGCACGGATTTTTCTCAGTGTAGAAGTTCATAAAATAAGCGACAAATCAGCATAAATACCTTATGTATTATTATTTTCTCAACAAAATTGAAACGAATCGAACTATCTATGTAGATTTTAACAGGGTACAGAGATTCATTATCCTCCTACTCCAAACAAAAATTGAGAAAAATTTTCAAAAAATATTGACGAAAAAGCAGTTTGGCTTCGGAGGCAGATTTTTGCTAGTTTGAACATAATGTGTATACTGCGACTATCTGGATATTATCTTCTGAGTATAACACGGTACCAATGGTTAGAAATATTTTCTACTTAATTTTTAACCTCTTCAAGTTATTCTTTCGAATATGAATTTAAACTCCACAGTGTAGTTCGTTTCAGAATATAATTCATTACTGTTTATATTTAGTTTCAAATTGAATATTAAGATGTTCTATAGAGGGTGACCCGTAATTATATATATGATGATTAAAAGACGCGGTAAAGAAACTAACATGAACGAGAACATGACTTGAACATAAATACATTACTCTCATACTTATTCTTACAAGAATTTTACTCTGTTCTGCTCGACACGGTCCAAATCGATACATGCCTAGAAAAGAAGACCAATGTTGTTACAAATAGCTTGACAAACCTGTACTGGTATCCTGTGGAACTTTTTTTGTGATAGCTTCTCGTAGTTCGGCAAAATTGCATATATGATGTTGATATACTTTGTCCTTTAAAATACACCATAAGAAAAACTCTGATGGTATCAAATCGGGAGATCGAGCTGGCCACTCAACAGACCCACGTCGATAAATCCAGCGGTTCGGGAATATTTCGTCCAGCCACACTCGCACTGGTATGGTATAGTGACCGTGAACATTGGCATCTCAGGCTACATAGTGTTACCCTATCGGAACTTTTGTCCCGAATTACAAACACTAGAGTCAGTCAAGCGTCATATAAATAATTATGTTGGGCTACCTTGCAGGTTGGTTTTAAATTAGGTTTTAGTAGACTTGTTAACGAAATTCATTATTGTTACTCAAAAATATGTCTAATCTTAAATACAGTTTTGTTATCTTCAAATTCCAGAAGGAAATTGCACAGCGGAAGGATACACTGGATGAAAATAACCCCAGAGATCTGATTGACTGCTTATTAATTGAACAATCAAAGGAAAAATCTATAACAGTAGGAGGTAAATGATTAATTAAACTTTGTATACTCTTCTCGAATGTTAAAATATTTAGTTGTAATATTGTTGATGTTTGAATGAAAATTAGAATTTGAATTTGTAATTGATTATAATAAAAGTCATTTAAAAGGTTCTTCTGGTTCATCTTAAAAAGTATCCTCATAGGTTTTTAGTCAGTTACCTCATAAGTATTTGATTACTTTGTATCACAGTAAAGGAGCCTCATAGATGTTTTAATTCTTTCGTATCACTGTGAAGTAGCCTCATAAATTTTTGATTATCACTGTGAAGTAGCCTAATAGATATTTGATTCTTTTGTACGACTGTGAAGTACCCTCATAGAATTTTGATTCTTTTCTATAACAGTCAAGTAGCCTCATAGATGTTCTAATTCTTTCGTATCACTGTGAAGTAACCTAATAGATTTTTGATTCTTTTGTGTCACTGTGAGGTAGTCTCATAGATTTTTGATTCTTTTGTATTACTATGAAGTAGCCTTATATATTTTTGATTCTTTCTTGTAACTGTGAAGTAGCCTCATAGGTTTTACATGGCAAGTCTTCAAAATTCAGAAAGATTGCTGGATGCTTATCCCAACACTAATCATGAACTGACAAATCGCAACTCTTAAAAAATGTAATAAATTTAGAAAACATGAGCCAGGCAACAATTGCAAAGTGCCAGTTGAAATCTTAAAACAAGCCGTGAAAATTAGGAGTGTTGCCAATTTGAAAGATCGATTAATGAACGTTTGGTGCACATTAGAAGCAGTCCTAAATTCATACTGATTAAATATAGAAAAAAAATAAGCATACCATTGGCTTTTTGGGGAAAATTTGCTATTAAAATGAGGTTTCATATAACATGGTTTTCATTTTTCGAAACTTCACTTTAATTCAAAATGGTGAATTTCAAGATGACTGCCGTCAAGGATACCCTTACCGTATTACTTCCCTCTAGGCATAATATGTATAACCGAAGCTTTCATCCACTTATTATCATTAATACGCTGGTTAAAAGCGGAGGTAAGGGACTTACGCACATAGTAAGTATAAACAATTAATATGTCTGTAACTTTTTCCCAAATGAGCGTATCTTAAAACTAACTTTCCCCATTGTCTTCCTGATTAAATTCTAGCTCGAAATTATGTATCATATTATTCTATTCCCATTTTAGAAACTTGACCTTAATTCAAAATGGCGGATTTCAAGATGGCTGCCTTCAAGGTCATACCTATTATACGTCTTTCCCCTTCGTTTACAAAGGGTAGTAATCGACTTCTGCAGTAATCTCTAATAACCACATCACAACTCTTAAAAATTAATTAAAAAATAGAAAACATTCACCATGGCAAAAAATGTCTGTCATCACAAATAATGAATGCATGTCCTCTATCAGCAAAAGAAATTTCATTGAAATTGGAGCCGGACAATTGGGTGATGTCCCTTGTTAGATAAGTACCTCATTAAATTAAAGAAATCGTTTTCAACGGATGCGAGGATCGCAATATCATTTACAATTATTTGATATCTCAAACTGTTCAGGAGATACGATAAAAATGTTTATATTTAAAACATTGCTTAAAAGTATACAATTCCGAGAACTTATTGCAATTACACTTACTAAAAAGTATTGTTTCAATTTTATAGAAGCAAAATAAATCAAAAATTGTTTTAAAAATTCTCAAAAATACGCCACTTTTAAAAATAAAAACTTTTACATTCTTTTTTTCATATTTCAGGAATGGTTTGATATATCAAATTGCTGATAAACGGCGTTGTTATCTTTATATCTGTCGGAAATCACATATTTAATTGGAATTGATACCTATCTGAACACTTTTTCGAAATAATGTCCTTTCAAGAGAGTTAAATTTTGAGCTCATTGTAACTTTGTTGTTAGTTGTTGGAAATACGTCATATGATGACCGTGTTGTTAGACCGTAAGTTACTGTCGATGTTTACTACCCTGTCTGTTTCATTTGCGTCATTATTGTTGTACAAACCCTTCAAAATGTGGTTGTCTTTTATGTTTGTCCTGAAGTTGCAACGCTGCATAACAAGTGTAGTATTGTATGTTGTTAGTTCCCATGGAGATTTGAAATATGTATTAATTTGATTTAGTGGCATTTGAAAAATACATTTTTATGTTGAATTGGCAACATTGTTAGACTTGTGCTATTCCAAAGATATGCCTAACAATATCCCCCAGGCGATATTTGCATGATAGAAAATTTCATCCCTTTTTTCCATTAGTTTAAAAGTTACAAGGTCATCAAGATATATCAGATAGTATCAAATATCCCACCCTGTATATATTGTATAATTCTGTCTCTTAGGGTATTGCTAAGAATGATACACGGGAAATTTTGGACTTTCCGAATTATCTTTTATTATAAAAAATATTCATACACAAAGCAGTAATGAAAACCATAGTTCAAATATAATTTTCTCTCGGATAGTTTTGGTTTGATGGTGAGTCTGTGCAAACCCAGTGCTCAAGAGTTCTAAGGTGACAGGATTTAAGGCTCTTGCAGCCAAGGAATGTGTATAAGTACCTCTCAGAGACCAGGCATTTTAGAGAATAGTGAAATCAGTGTCCTAGCAAAAGAAACTCCCAGAGACGAGAAGTCGTAGAGAGTGGTATGGATAATGGATCTCTAAGAGACCAGACCTCGTAGAGAGTGAAGGTGATGATCAATCATTGGAGGTTGATACCTTCTGCGGTGTTTTGGCTCCTGTTATCCAGAAATGTTATTCACTTCATCAATCTTCGTTGCTTGACGACGATTGACGATGTGTTCTCCGTGGGTATATATCTGTACTACAACTTCGTAACTCTGCTACACATTTAGTCTTCGTAATCTGCATAGCGTTATGTGTACACGTACTTTGTGAGACTTTATATATCGTGGCAGTGAATAAAAAGAAATTGAGTGTATTAACACGCTGTTGTGTCCACGTCCACAATACGTTGGTACTGTCTTTTAGAGGGCAATGACGTACAAGATGTCGAAAAACAATATCCCACACATACATTAAAAGCAATCTTTTAGGAAATTCTGTAGGCCAGGGAATTATCGGTAGTCGTCGTTCCTCGAAGAAAGCTCTGGTCAGGTATTGTCCTGCTGAAATATTGTGTGGAAAGTTATAAGGATGACTATGATTCCGGCGTCTAGATCTTCCCTGATGTAATGGTCACTTCTGTATTTTTACTTTATTAAACATGTAAGAGGAAAAATCCCGATGTATCTTGATTACTTAAACTATCTTATTGTAAAAAAAAAAATAACATTTTTTCCCGTACACTTTAGGATTTATGCTTCCCTAAATGTTATTGCACTAGCATTTCTTACTATATGCGTTTTATAAGTAATAGCGTGATGTCGAAACTAAAATTTACGTCCGTAATCAATTCTTAAGATACCTGCCTTTGACATAATCATACACTAAAAATTTGGATATTTCTTC
The DNA here is from genome assembly GCF_964235325.1 of Thermobia domestica. Classification (NCBI taxonomy): domain Eukaryota; kingdom Metazoa; phylum Arthropoda; class Insecta; order Zygentoma; family Lepismatidae; genus Thermobia; species Thermobia domestica. The sequence continues at coordinate 37,822,315 of NC_137463.1, read as the reverse complement.
TGCTAACTTATTAAATGTACTTAATATACGAAAGCTGTAAATGTAGTGTTATTTCGCAATGCATGGAGAAATGGTTAAATAGGTCATGTGTTGATGAAACGAAGTCATGCTGACACATCCCCTGTATTATTTAGCAATTGAGAAGGATATCCTGAATTAATATTTTCGATTGTGAAGCAGTCGTGCTATGAATTTGTAGCTGTCGACAGGATTCAGTAAGTTTCTCCTATATTGATAATATAGTACAGATCTTAGCATTGAATGAACGCTTATTAATTCATATGGTAATGATATATCTGAAGCTGGTCATTATGTCATCATAGATGTTGAAATTGTCCTTTTGTTTCTGTTATTGCAACGTTGTATATACACTATATTAAGGAAACAAACCACACCAATCAGAAGAATGTTAAAATCCGATAAAGGTCTGAAAACCATCAAATATGCATAGTAATAATTGCATTTGAGTAGAAGATATATAAGTTGGTATGTTATTTTCTTGTCGTGAACATAACCACAGTCCAAACGAGTACGTGATATAATGAATGTTTGTCACGTGTTAGGTAGCATAAATAATCTTTCAACTTCACGTCTCATGCTTCAAGCTTAGAAGGAAATTGAATTTCAACCTCATCATAGCGATACATTGTGCTATCATGATAGTTCTAACCATGTAGCGATAAAGTGAAGTGTAATTGATTATACTATCTGCCTCTAATATGATGGTAATATAATATGGCTGGCAAATTTCGAGTAACCGTTTCATTGTATTTTCGCTAGAGGTGAGTCATAACCTCTTACCGGCCCATTGGTGGTGTACACAGTGGAGGCCAATGGTTCCACAATAGTCGTAATCCTCATTGTTTGGGCGACGCACTGGAAAGCTCCTAGTCAGAATTGTTCTAATCACTGCAAGTGATATGACTGTAACTACGACTGTAATGAGAGCCACCATCACCTCTCATGTAAGCAAAGGAATAAATTGTTGAAGGGATGTTAATGTCATAGCGTAATGTCATGTCACAGCTATTTTCGGTAAGTGAGGGGATCGCGTTCCCTTGCGTTCCCCCGCATTTTTACCCCTGATTATACCTGATACTTCGTCATCACTGAGGTCTATTCAGTGGTGCACGGAGAGTGGCGATGTAAATAGGGAGCTATAATTTTTAGAGATAAGAACTGTTTCTAAATTGGATACATCGATGACCGTTTTACTGTTTATAGAGTTGAAAAGGGTTAGGAAAATTCTACGTATATCTTGATATTCTGGCATTGAAACAATAAGCTACACAAGATATTCCCCTCTGGTCTACATTCAGAATGGTGTAACTAATTCATCGTACCATTTTTACCATAGTCAATTATGTCCTCTTAGTGTATCTATATTCTTTGACGGACTCCATCTTCCAGTAGGATAATACACCAACACATGTCAACTTAGCAGTTCAGAGTACTCTACTCGGTATATGACTTCTACCCTTGTCTGCTAAATCTTAAACCTAAACCTTATCGAACTTAATGGATCCAATAATGACTATTGCACACGTACAATGTCTGCAGCAAAAATCGCAGATCAGACCCTCAGATATGCAACTGCTGCTTGTATGACCGTTCGAAGTAATTACGCGTACTACTAAAGTAAGCACCATTTGCTCTAGAAAACTCTGTATAGCATGTTTAGGATATCCAGCAGGTATCCATGGGCATACTGATATTAGATAGTACTAACTACAGTCATTTTGCTATATACCTACTTAGGACTGGATTCATAAATATCTTAGGATGTAATTAAGTTAATTTATTTGAGCAAAATAAAACCACTTTTCTCAGGAATAAAATATTGTATTGAATCCTGGTTTCACAACCACAGTAAGACCATAAAAGCACTCATTTGCACGGAAAACGAATGTTGGTTATCATCGGATCGATGAGCTTTGGCAATAAGATTACCATCAGTCTGCTATCCTACTATAATTCTTTGACTGTCCGGGAATGGTTGTCAATCTTTTTCTTTCTGCAAAAGGGATGTACACGTATCTCTTTAAGTAGCCATATGAGAGCTTTATCGAATATTCTCTATGTTGTAATAACCTATAATAGGAATATGGGAATATTGTATAAAATAGAAATATACCAGAGCACTTTACCCAATTCTACATTGTTTAAATCAAACTATTTTTGAAACTTATTTCATGAAGTAATTTAGAACTATGGACAACAATTACTAAAAAAGAAATTTCTAAATAACGATATATGTTTTGTTACTCTCTTTCAGATATTATTGACATATGCATAGACCTGTTCATTGCTTCATCTGATACATCTGGAAACACCTTGGCTTTTGCTGTATTGTATATGCTTACACATCCAGAGATGCAGAGGAAAGTACACGAAGAGATTGATTCCTTAATTGGAAGAGAAAGATGTCCCACTTTCGCGGACATGGACAGGTAGGAAGCTAAATGTTTTATATATCTATTTTAAAAACCAACTCAAAAACATATTTATACATTGAGTACAAATTTAAAAGAGTTATAGAGCGCAAAATGTGACTGTGATGCTTGAAATTAGTGTTGCGATATGAGTATTTTTGGGGGGGGGGGGGGGGAATTTCAGTATTGGTTTACTTGATACATTTTCTCCTCTTTCTCGGAGCCAATACCAAGAGTGATAAACATTCATGTCACAACTTTGGAGATGACGTACTAGCTATAATGTATGACGTGTTTAAAAACGATTTGAGACAATGGCCTATGGATTAGAACGCATCTACATATTAGTTTGTATTTGGGGTAGAGTATTATCCTTAAAATAGTGAGGAGAGTGGACTGTAAGAGGCATTGTATATTGCGGTAACTTCGCCTGTAGCTCGGAAGTTGCGCCGAATGGCCCTTCAGAAAACCCTCCTAGAAACCATGTTATGGTAATAAGGTTGCATGTGGCACAATATCTGTGACTGACAACCTACGTTGCAAATTAAGCTTCGGATCGTTTTCAAAAGTCGTGGACATGTCCTTACTGTGTCTCATCGGAGGGAAAGAATCACTGCGGGCACCTCTACCAACGCCATCTATTCGGAGAAAAATCAATGTTTGTTGCCACACTCGATGAAGCATGAATTTGTGATTGTGATGAAACTCGAGCGGTAATGTACGTTACACGAGGCGCAAAAACACGTTCTGACTTGATCCGTCAGTGTAAAGTAATGACTTGAGGAACTTCGTAGTTGTCGCTGGAAATTGTTGTGAAGGCAAGTTAACGATTCGACAGGTGCCATAAACTGCTAAATCAACTCCACATTTTATCAGTAACATCCTCACACCAATTTATGAAAAAATACAACAATTCTATGCGGGGTTGTATAGAAATTCAGTAACTCAAGTACGTGTTCTTATGTATTAGACCTCAATACGTATATTTACATAGAGATTTCTGTAACAGTTGGTAATAAACACTGGCATCTAGGCCATGTCCCTTTCAGGATACACCAGTGAAGTCACCTGACGCAAATCCTATGGATTTTTTTGCGGATTTGTCCTATTGAAAAGAACACTTGTGTCTCGTCACAACTGTTCGTGCTCTTTAGAGAGTCTCCCAGGAAGAGTGGCTCAAGATTCCCGTTTCTGTACTTCAGCGGAGCTTGCTACAGTGAAAGTTCCGGTGTACGTCTATTGCCAAGACACATGGTGCTCACATACAGGGCAACCGATGGTGGTTTCGTGGTTATTTCTAAGGTGTGTGAGACGTCCGAGTCAGATACATATAGACTGATTAATCTTCTGTGCTTTCCTTGAAGAGGTGCTATTGGAAATACGACTTGTATCTTTATGGACTAATTGCCATTTATAAAACCCAACCGAATTAATGCATAGATTACTGCCTAACTTTCTCAGGTTCAATACAACGATTTCAGTCCTATTCCTACAGTATTTGCGTCAATAACTGTGTAAATGTTACATTTGGTATTGCTAATACCAAGAAAATCCCACCTCCAGCCACCATCTTCTATATTTAGGCAATTTGTGCTCAAATTCCATATGTTTTCAAGTACACAGAGAAAAATCCGTTCTCCGCACAGCGGTATATTGTACAAATATACGGTATCCTCTTACTTACTATAGAAATCAGTACGGATCATACGTTATTGGTATGCTACATAGGCACTGCCCTTAGACGTTACATCATGCCGTTGCAGGATGTCTGACATCTAACAGTTTTCCGTATATCACATAGTAGTAGTCCCCCCGTTATATCTCGCCGAGTCAGCAAAAATTTTCTCGATTCTGATTGGCTGAGAGAGGTCACGTGACGTTAGGCCCCGCCCACGCGGGAAATTCAAATTTTTTAGGTCACGTGGTATGACGTCATGACTCACCCTGCGGGGAAATCCCTCACCCGGGATTTTTGAAATTTGTTCCCTTTTACGGGTAAGATGTGTGTTTTGATTGGTTGATAGCTGTCACGTGATTTTAGACCCTGCGATATTTGAAATTCGTTCCCTTTTACGGGTAAGATGAGTGCTTTGGTACCACGATGATGATTGGCTGACAGAGGTCACGTGATCTTAGACCCTGGGATTTTTAAAATTCGTTCCCTTTTACGGGTAAGATGAGTGCTTTGGTACCACGATGATGATTGGCTGATAGAGGTCACGTGATCTTAAGCCCTGTGACTTTTGAAATTCGTTCCCTTTTTACGAGTAAGATGAGTGCTTTGGTACCTCGATTCTGATTGGCCGACAGAGGTCACATGATCTTAGACCCGCCACACGGTGAACAGAATACGTGGGAAAACACCTCACTCATTTGTTTCCATTTTAGGGTAAGATGATTGCTTTGGTACCACGATGTTGATTGGTTGATAGAAATCGCATAATCTTACACACCCACCCCCAATGCTAGACATTCAGAGTGCTATGACGACGATCCACCCTAGACCTGGATTTTAGAATTTAGTTCCCTTTTATGGTTATCCTTAAAGTTCCCATGGAGGGTTCAACCTCCTCTTAAATAACCTTTTTGGTATCATGATATTGTACTGAAGTTTACATTAAATATTATCATTCTCTTTGGCAGATAAGATGATTACCAGCTTTTTTTTTTTTTTACCTTGATGGAGATTCTGTCCTTGAATTAGTAGCCTATGTCTCTGGAAGTAACAATGGTGAAAGAGGGGTGTCGCTTGTAGATTTCTTATAACACATTGTTGTGAGTTTAAGCGATTTTTTAAACGCTCAGTAAGCGCTTCATTAATGGAAACAGTGTTGCCAGATTTTTTTACCTAAACTGCTCCGATTCTTTTCGAAACGGTTCCGCAGAGTGCAAGAAATTTTAAACTAAAAATTTTTCGAACTAAAAAAAATTTGTAACTAAAAAATTTTAAACAAAAATTTTCAAACAAAAAACTTTCGAACTAAAAATTTTGAAACAAAAAAAAGTTTCAAACAAAAAATTTTCGAACCCAAAAAAATTTCGAACTAAAAAATTGAAACAAAATTTTGTCGAACTAAAACATTTTTTAAAAACAAAAGTTTCGAACTAAAGATGTAAATCACATCTAAAAATTTTTAAATCAAACTTTTTATCGAACTAAACTTTTAAAATTTTCGAACTAGAAATTTAAACCAAGTTTTAGAAAAATCCTAAGAAATGTTTCTCCAGGAATCGAACTCAGGTCTTTCAAACCAAAGATGTGTATGCTAACCGCTTAAATGAGATCGGATTTAATCATGCTTGGTGGGTTTCGAACCATGATCCTTGAAAAGAATACACTTATACTTTAAGAAAATAAATTGGCAGTGTAATGCTTCCGTTCGTGGATTAAAATAAAATGCTGATAGACTTTTTTGTGTGACGACATAGAAGCACATATGATTGAAAATGCAAACGTCAGCGGATGTTGTATTACTTTTGTTTTACTACGAACGTGTCAGCATGATTCATGGAAAAAAAAAGCAAACATTGACATTCTCGTATGGAATATGAGGAAAATGAAATGTCGTCACAGTTACGACAGGTAGTGACATGATCCTGGCAGAAGGGAATTGGCATCGGAATTGCGATACTAGATGTTGTAACTATTGAGAAACGTGAATGACGTCACGATCGATTCTTACACATCGTTTTGGTTCGTGATTCATGACAAAAGCAGCGAGCGTTTTGATTGGTTCGTTGTGATGTCATTTTATAAATTTCCTCGTTTCTGATTGGTTGATGATGACATCGTTTTCGCAGCGACCTAAATAAAAATCTAAATTTCATTTTTCAAATCCTACACCGCTCTCAACCATCGAGTGAGAAGGTAGACTTTTTTAAAAGTGTCTTCATTTAAGAAGCTTTACTGCACCGACTTTTTGTTCATTGAATTTGAGGTAAGTTCAGTGAGATTTTATTTTTCACACAAGATTCGAAAATCATTTTTATTTTATATTTGTGGGCGGATCACGAATACACTGTTTTACTTTTAGTACGAAATATTTAGACTATGAAGAAATTAGTGGAATGGGAAAGTGGGAGTACGAATCAGGAACCCCCACACATTAAAACTAAGCACAAGAAATGATATTGTTTAGCGACCCTTCAGCGAGCACCCGTCGGGAATTGAACCATGGCCAGAAAATGTGTGCGCTTAGTTTTGAAAAGAATGCATTACAAAATTTCAGAAACTATGCCTGAGAACAATATGGTTCGATTCCCTTTGAAAGCATTAGCGGCCCCTTCAGCTTAACGTGATATTCGAGCAATCACCTGGGATTGAACCAAGGCCAGAGGCGTGTACGTCAACCATTTAGCTTAGTTTTGAAAAGAATGTATGATAACGCATGAGAATATTAAATTTCAGAAAAGGCTTGACAGCGATCCGATGTGAAAAGCAAACCCCACCGAGGATTGAACCAGAGCCTTCCACGTTAGAAAGCATGTACGCTAACCGCTTAAATAAAAAAGAGTGCATGAATATTTGGTTAAAAGATTTACGCTATACAGATTTTGTTTTGACAATTACGTATGTGTAACGTTAATGGTTGGTGAATCTCTTCAACTTGCAAACGCATCATTTAAAGGTCGTTGTGAGTAGAAAAAATGCTTACGCGTACTTTCTAACATCTCAGTACTGTTGAAACATTCATTCATTTCATGCATTCTTTTTTTATCACTATAGAATGGTAGGTCAGTTACATGCTGATGTAATGGTCTCGAGTTTGACAGCAATAAAACACACATTTCAGTAACATAATTATTTAAAAAAAAACTTTGATTTCTAGTACATGTGCTTTCATAATGAGATTCTGAACGTCACCGCCAGGAATCAAGCTCAGGACCTTTACATGAATTGCTTAGTTAAGAATTTATCATGAATGTTATGATTTCCTGGACTAAGCGGTTAGCATACGTACCTTTGGCGTGGGAGACCAGGGTTCGATTCCCGGCGGGGAGCTCATGTGGTTCGGATTCCACGTTAATCAGTAGGTCCACGTCTCATATAGCCTCGCTGCTGAAAGGGACGCTAAACTAAAAAATCAAAAAATCAACTCAAATTCACGCTGCTCAATTCCTTTTTTCCCATTACATATTTGTTTTACCGTACCTGTTTGTTGTTTTCATTTTTTAATCATGGCCGAATCGGGTTTTACTGTTCGCAATGAAATCACTCGACATTATAGACGATTTATGTACGTTTATGTATTATGAGGTGTGTACGTCAGTCATTTAGCTTAGTTTTGAAAAGAATGTATGATAACATGTGAGAATATTAAATTACAGAAAAGGCTTGACATGCCCCCCGACGTGGAAAGCAAACCCACCGAGGCTTGAACCAGGACCTTCCACGTCCGAACCATGTACGCTAACCGCTTAGTCACAATAATAATAAAAAAAATACGCTATACAGATTTTGTTTCGACAATTACGTATGTGTATCGTTAATGTTCGATGAGTCTCTTCAACTTGCAAACGCATCATTTAAAGGTCGTTGTGAGTAGAAAAAATGCTTACGCGTACTTTGTCACATCTCAGCACTGATGAAACATTCATTCATTTCATGCATTCTTTTTATCACTATAGAATGGTAGGTCAGTTAAATGCTGATGTAATGCTCTCGAGTTTGACAGCAATAAAACACTCATTTCAGTAACATAATTATTTTAAAAAAAAACTTTGATTTCTAGTACATATGCTTTCATAATGAGATTCTGAACGTCACCGCCAGGAATCAAACTTAGGACCTTTACATGAATTGCTTAGTTAAGAATTTATCATGAATGTTATGATTTCCTGTTTATCAGGTGATTAAGATTTTTTCTTTCTTCTTTTCTTTTGTAGTAAATTCACGCTGCTCAATTCCTTTTTTCCCATTACATATTTGTTTTACCGTACCTGTTTGTTTGTTTTCTCCTTTTATTAACATGGCCGAATCGGGTTTTACTGTGCGCAATAAAATCACTCGTCATTATAGACGATTTAACATTGAAGGCAGAATGCTCGAAGTTCAATTCAACGCACCGCCCGTAGGAACCGATATCATACAGTATGTACATAATAGTTTCCAAGCAATGCTAGACCATTTGTTAGCCAATGTCGACGATGAGGCGATGGTTGGTTTATCAGTAATATCACCACGCAACACGAATAAACCATTTTGGGTGAGTTTTCGCCAAGCACGAAACCTATCACTTGAAACGATGTGGGCCTCGTTCGAAAGAGTGTTACAAAGTAACAATGCATTTCTCCTGCACGAGCCATTTACCGTTCATTTTCATCGTGTGGATATTCCAAGAGGATACGGATATGGAGATCGTTTAGCCCAAGGAATACTTCAAAACGAAGAATTGTTACGTTGCAAGCGTGGGATTGTACGTGTAAAAAATCAAGACTCAAGGTGTCTGGCGTACGCCCTTGTTATTGCTATTGGCCTGAAAAAATACAAGAATGTAGATGTGAAACGACATAAGCAGTATCAAAATCAGAGAAAATGTATTGTGGACGATGAAGTGAATGCGTTATGTTCAAATGCAGGAGTGAATTTGGATCATGGTGCCAGTGTAAATGAAATTCGACAATTCCAGGCATACCTCAAAGAATATAAAATTACAGTGTATACTAGTTTCACAGGCCGTGACATCATGTACGAGGGGCCCAACGATGAAAATCGCACTCCCATAAATTTGATTTGTTTGGCTGGCCATTTTGACATCATCCAATCTTTAACTGCTTGTTTTGCAACCAAGTTCTACTGTGAAGCGTGCCATAAAAAGTATAGTAAACGCAATGAACATGTAAAAAATTGTCCTGTAACGTGCTCCAAATGTTTACAGAGACCTCTATGCGACAAGAACCAAACGCCGATATTATGCAAAGACTGCAATCGTCAATTTTATGGCGAAGAATGTTTTAATAATCATCGTAATATTGTATATCATCAAGGGGAACCTGTATGCAAAATGGTGAAGCAATGTACTAGATGCTACAGAGTTTATTCTTTTGTGCATACAGGACAACGCCTTCATGATTGTAATGAGATCTTTTGCAATGTTTGTAAGAAGATTGTTCCAGGATCCCATCAATGTTTTATGCTTCCCGATCGACAATGCTTGAAACCAGGTGTTCCTTCACTCATGCACGCAAAGAAAGCCTTGTTGATATTCTATGATATAGAATCTATGCAGGACATGAATATTGGCGATAATACGTATGTACACATTCCAAATTTATTGGTTGCACAACAAGTATGTTATGCATGTGTTGAAAACAATAATATCCAGCAGTCTTGCAGTACGTGTGGTCAGCGCCAGCATATTTTCCAAGGAGCGGATCCAGTTTATGATTTTCTCCAGTACTTGCGGGAACGTCGTCCCAATATAAATAGGATTTTCTGTGTCGCGCACAACGCTAAGGGATACGATGGACATTTTATCCTAAAGACCATGGTAGAACAATGCCAATGGAGACCTGACGTCATATTAAATGGGACCAAGATACTGAGTTTAACTTTGAATAACCTGACGTTCATTGACTCTTTGAACTTCCTACCTATGGCATTAAGTAAATTGTCAAAAGCGTTCAATTTACCCGCAACCAAAGGCTACTTCCCGCATTTCTTCAACACCAAGGAGAATCAATCGTATATTGGACCACTTCCAGAAACGAAGTATTATGGTGCAAATGAAATGGCCGTCGAAGACAGAAACAAGTTCATGCAGTGGTACAACGATCATCGCAATGACACGTTTGATTTCCAGAAGGAAATTCTCAAGTATTGTATTCAAGATGTCAATGTACTGCGACAAGCATGCGTTTCGTTTATGACGTCATTTGAAACAGAAACCAAAGTGAATCCCTTCTTGGAGACGATCACGATTGCCAGTGCTTCCAATCTAGTATTCCGCCGGAATTTCCTCAAACCCAACACCATTGGAATTCTACCGGCACATGGCTATCGATGGAGAAGTACCCAATCGATCGCTGCAATGCAATGGCTGGCCTACATTGAAAAAACCGAAGAAAAACAAATCTTACATGCTGCCCGACAAAAAGAAGTGTTTATTGCGGGATTCCATGTTGATGGCTACTACCAAGATCCTGAGACGTTAGAGGAGCACGTCTACGAGCATGCTGGCTGCTTTTATCACGGGTGTAAAGTATGTTTTACTACAGGCCGTAATCAGCCCATCTACAGCAATCCAGAAGACACCATGGAATTCCGTTATGAACGAACGCAAAGAAAAAATGCAAGACTGCGTGAATTGGGGTACATTGTACATGAAATGTGGGAGTGCGAATTTAATCAGTTCTTAAAACAAAATCCTGCAATGGCGACGTATCTGAAGAATCACCCGTACATGAACCGCAGACCATTAAATCCAAGAGATAGCTTTTTTGGAGGAAGGACCAATTGCGTGAAATTGTACCACCAAGTCGATGAAAAAGCGGGAGAAGTAATAAAATATTTCGATATTGTCTCGCTTTATCCCTATGTAAATAAGTGTGCTAAATACCCTGTAGGGCATCCACGAATTTATCTACAGGGTGATGAAAATATACCACCAATAAATAAAGTCAATGGTCTGATCAAAATGACGATATTACCAAGTCGCCATCTTTATCATGGTCTCCTGCCTTACCGATGCAACAAGAAACTACTCTTTCCACTGTGTGCTGCGTGTGCCGAAGAAATGAACCCAGACCCTACAGCAACGTGTACGCACAACGATCAAGAGCGGTGCCTCACTGGAACATGGGTATCATATGAAATACAGAAAGCAATAGAATTAGGATATCAACCGGTGGAAATTTTTGAAATTTGGGACTATGACATTGAACAATATGATCCCATCACGAAAACAGGTGGCTTGTTCACGGAATATATCAATACATTTTTGAAATCAAAAATGGAAGCGTCTGGCTGGCCCAGTTCCTGTGTCACCGAAGAAGACAAATCAAAATTCATACAAACCGTCCTGGAGCGTGAAGGTATTGCATTGGATCCGACCAAAATTGAAAATAATCCTGCACGAAGAAGTTTATCTAAGCTTTGTGTGAACTCTCTATGGGGAAAGCTTTGCAGGCGTACAAACTTTAGCCAGACCACAATTATTGATCGGCCGGAAGAATTTTATGAAAAACTCACTTCCCCCGACATTAAACTCCATCAAATTGTACCCATCAATGATACGATGTTGTATGCATTCTGGGAGTACAATGAACATGTGCCTGTTCAAAACCGAAACACCAATGTCGTGTTAGGTGCATTTACAACATGTCAGGCACGTCTGGAACTGTACAAGTACCTGGAAATGTTGCAGGAACGTGTTTTATATTTCGACACGGATTCTGTAATATTTACGGAGAAGCCCGGGGAGCCAACCATTAAACCTTCAACGTACTTGGGATGCTTATCGAATGAGATGGAGTCTTACGGACCACGAGCATACATCAAAACATTTGTCAGTGGAGGACCAAAAAATTACAGCCTAGAAATATACAATCCAGATACCAACGTCACCAGTTACATATGCAAAATTAGAGGATTTACATTAAATTACAATGCAGGACAACAATTAAATTTCAACACGCTAAAAGAAATGATTACAAATCAATGCCGTGGACAAGTCACCATCACTATCCCCCATAAAATATGCAGGACCAAAGACCATACCATCGTCACACGCAAAGAAGAAAAAATGTACAGTATCCAGTACACAAAACGTCGATTTAAAGAATTCAATTCTTATGATACGGTTCCGTACGGGTACGTTAAAAAACAGAAGATGGAACTGGAAAAAGAAGATGAAGAAGAAAAAACTGTAAATACCCAATAAGGCCGCCATTTCTTTTTTTCCTTTTCCTTTTCCCACTCCTTAACCACAAAGCAGCAACACCAAGAAGAAAATGAAGTACCCACAAGAGTTTATAAACCATCAACACAACCATCAGTGGAAGAAATGCAGTCATCTCGTACCGAAGGAGGAACCTTGACCATAAAGGAGCAACACCTAGAAAAATGCAATACCCAGAAAAGTTCATAAACATCCATCGGTGAAAAAAATGCAGTGATCCTGTACCCGAGGAGGAAGATGAAACTAAACAGATCCATCATTTACGAGTAAGTTTTATTTCTCTCTTATCAATATTTACTCATTTTATTGTTTCAGGAAAAAAAGAGAATTCATAAAGTAATCCGTTGTTTCTTCTTTTTCTTTACAGGATACGGCTACAAGATTCGAAGATGATGATACGTCCAATATATTCATTAAACTAGATCCTGTATTTATTATGTTAATAAACATGTATGAGAAGAGCACATACCTTTCGTTAAAATACAACAAGTAGAAAAAAATATGTTTTATTATTTCTTGAAACCCTGAACACTTGTTTTCAAATCATGGTAATCTTGAAAATTTAAGGTGGAAAATATATCCAAGATTTGGTTTACATGATTTTGTTCGAAAAATTAATTAAAGAATTTTTTAGTGTCCAAAATTTGGTTTTTAATTTAGTTCAAAAATTGATTTGAAAACTTTCAAATGTGGTTTACATCTTTAGTACGAAACTTGTTTTTAAAAATTGGTTCGAAATTTTTTTAAAATTTTTAGTTCGAAAAATTTTGATTTGAAAATTTAGTTCGAAAGTTTTGTTTAAAATATTTTTCGAAAAATTTTTAATTTTTTTAGTTCGAAAATTTTTTGTAATTTTTGTTTCAAAATTTTTAGTTCGAATTTTTTTGTTTTAAAATTTTTTAGTTCGAAATTTTTTTGTTTTGAAATTTTTTTTTAGTTCGAAAAATTTTTAGTTTGAAAATTCTTGCACTCTGCGGAACCGTTTCGAAAAGAATCGGAGCAGTTTAGGTAAAAAAATCTGGCAACACTGTTTCCATTAATGAAGCGCTTACTGAGCGTTTAAAAAATCGCTTAAACTCACAACAATGTGTTATAAGAAATCTACAAGCGACACCCCTCTTTCACCATTGTTACTTCCAGAGACATAGGCTACTAATTCAAGGACAGGGTCTCCATCAAGGTAAAAAAAAAAAAAAAGCTGGTAATCATCTTATCTGCCAAAGAGAATGATAATATTTAATGTAAACTTCAGTACAATATCATGATACCAAAAAGGTTATTTAAGAGGAGGTTGAACCCTCCATGGGAACTTTAAGGATAACCATAAAAGGGAACTAAATTCTAAAATCCAGGTCTAGGGTGGATCGTCGTCATAGCACTCTGAATGTCTAGCATTGGGGGTGGGTGTGTAAGATTATGCGATTTCTATCAACCAATCAACATCGTGGTACCAAAGCAATCATCTTACCCGTAAAATGGAAACAAATGAGTGAGGTGTTTTCCCACGTATTCTGTTCACCGTGTGGCGGGTCTAAGATCATGTGACCTCTGTCGGCCAATCAGAATCGAGGTACCAAAGCACTCATCTTACTCGTAAAAAGGGAACGAATTTCAAAAGTCACAGGGCTTAAGATCACGTGACCTCTATCAGCCAATCATCATCGTGGTACCAAAGCACTCATCTTACCCGTAAAAGGGAACGAATTTTAAAAATCCCAGGGCCTAAGATCACGTGACCTCTGTCAGCCAATCATCATCGTGGTACCAAAAGCACTCATCTTACCCGTAAAAGGGAACGAATTTCAAATATCGCAGGGTCTAAAATCACGTGACAGCTATCAACCAATCAAAACACACATCTTACACGTAAAAGGGAACAAATTTCAAAAATCCCGGGTGAGGGATTTCCCCGCAGGGTGACTCATGACGTCATACCACGTGACCTAAAAAATTTGAATTTCCCGCGTGGGCGGGGCCTAACGTCACGTGACCTCTCTCAGCCAATCAGAATCGAGAAAATTTTTGCTGACTCGGCGAGATATAACGGGGGGACTACTACTCACATGCATATACTTATGTTACCTTCATCAGCTATATGTTATATACGTCCATTTGTATGTGAGATCCTGACCGTCTACATTGTTTCATACGGGAAGTACATATAGATGGAACACTTATACAGAAAATATTATAAAACATGAGCTTTCAGTTATACGTCTGCTGTAGGTTAAATTCAAAAATTACAGGAATTACACATGTAGCCTATCTTTTTAAGTATGCCACCTACATTTTTCTCAGTGTACTATTAGAGTTATCAATTCGAAACTAACATAATACATTTGCGGGATAATAAGATATGTCTTGCACATCTCAGGAAAAGGATGGTCAAGTAATTACCAAATAAATTATGAACCCTAAGATTTCTCAGGAAAGTTTAAAAATTCTCCTCCATTTTTCTTTCGTACGTTCTGCTCAAGCATATAATTTATTAAACGAAAGGTCAGTAACTGAATTGAAACCAAGTATGGATTGCATTTGCACTAGGGATGGCCTTTTTAGAAAAATATGTTTTTCGATCTTCGGAAATTTCATTTTTCATTTTTTCGTTTTTCGCTTTTTCGAAAAATTTTTCGTTTTTCGTTTTTTTGAAAAATTTTCGTTTTCGTTTTTCGAAAAATTTTTCGTTTTTCGTTTTTTCGAAAAAAATTTCGTTTTTCGAAAAACTTTTCGTTTTTCGTTTTTCGAAAAAATTTCGTTTTTCGTTTTTGAAAAAGCCATTTTCCGAAAAAGTATTTTTGGAAAAATGTGACCATCCCTAAATTAAAGAGATTCGCAGTCACGTCCGGATGTGTGCAACACTGGCACTAGTACCCGTAGAGTATAATTCTGATGGTTTAATGATCAACATGGAGGCTGTCCGATTAGACGAAAAGTCGAAGTCTTTAATGATTACTTTACGGAGCAATGGGTGGAAAATCCAAATTTTTCACCGGAAAGTTGGAATTGTAGCAGTCACAGGAATCGAACAAATAAAGCAGTAGAAGACTCAGTGGTGGCTTAGTGGTAGAGCGTTCACCTCCGGTGCTTGGGGTCCCTCGTTCGATCCCTGCTCGCGCCGTGTGAACCTTGTGGTGGACAAACACCGTGCTCGTGGGTTTTCTCGGGGTTTTCCCGTTTCCTCTCACTTTCTTCATTCCACCATTTCATTCATTTCTCATAATCACCGTCTCCTTCAGCCTAGCCGGCATAATCGTTGGACGAAAAACTTAAATATTTCATTACATTTTTCCCATTTTATCCAGGGTATACCTGAGCGTCAAGGGGGGCTATAGCCCCCTTGGATCCACCACTATATATATAGTAGTTTCACGAAAAGTCCCGGGCGCCAAGCTATTTTTTAAAAATTAGTATTCCCAACTTTTACCTGCCAGTAGTTTCTGAGTTGGCGCCTCATTTTTACAACTAGCGCCTAAATCAGAAGAAAATTTGACGAGTCATATATCAGTGGTAAGCTACAGGAAGCCTGGGGGCTAGGATCACTGCTCATAAACATGGCCCAACCAGTGGTCCCTACTCAATGTGACCATGCTGCCGTAGTACTAGAAACCATTGAAAACCGTAGTACTAGACGATAATTAGTTCGTGCTATCAAATATTCAAAACTACTGCTCGTAACTACGGCAATCTCTGTACCAACCTTTGAGTTGACTATTAGAAAAAAAAATAGTGTATTATAATGAATGTTAAGTATAAGATCAGTGACGACGTCAGCTTTAATTTTTTCAAGGGGCAAAGAGAGGGACAGAGAAAATTTTGGTGATGGGGGATCTATGTTTTGTACACCGAAAATGATAGTTCTATACAACTGAGGGGCACAGGTTTTGAGGGAGAAGCGACGCTTTGGTACAGAATTAGGAAAAAATATTTGCTTACCTTTGTTTCCGAGAAAATATAGAAAATTAAAAAAGTGCTTTTAATTTACACCAGAAGTGTTCAAATTTATGTTTTAAATATTTATTCATTCACAAATAAACGTTAATAAATATTCATAATTAGCTTTCAATTTCTATTTATGTTGAAACTGTGTTTTGGGGTCTTTTATCTTCCATCAACCACTCAGGCACAGATGAATTTGGGACTATCAAATAATCCTGATATTGTTTAGCCTACATTACAATAGGTCTGTAGGCGGCAGTCGGGGCGTAGCGTTCCATCAAAGAAATACCCGCTTCCCCTCTTTGGCGTCCTCGCTAATTGTATAGATTTTTGGTGGATAAACATCGTGCGTGTGGGGTTTCCCGGGTTCTTCCCTTTCCTTTACATTTCTTAATTCCATTATTTTGCTCATTAGCATCTCCCTTAGTTACGCAGCCCCATTCGAGGTCCCTCGTGACTATATGTTTAGTGTATGCGTCTTCGGCTCGGGAGACCGGGTTCGATTCCCGGCTGGAGCTCAAGTGGTTTGTATCTCACGTTACGCTGAGTTCACGTCTCTATAGCTGAGTAGGACGCTAAACTAAAACCAATATCCTCATCATCATCGGAACACATTTGCAAGGTGTTAAGCTTAAAATGAAAACTAGATTACGATTCGTCTATTTATATGTTTTCTTTTCACTCGAAAAATATTTTGAGTCTCTTTAAAAGAAGGAAACGCAACAATCATTTGAGATTTTACATTTAAAGAAAGAAAAAATGATTAATTACGCTTATATTATATGGAACTTCTCCACTTTATAGTATAAAAATTTGAGATGAAACATTTATCTTGATACGCCCATGTAATTTTAAAACTAATTGATAAAATTGGCTGGAATTTTCTAAGATGCAAATATCGACAAGGGAACTCTGTCTAATAAACTCTGCAGTACCAACAAATTAATAGTGTTGCCAACATAATATAAAGTTATATTTTTAACGCCACTATGCCATGTTATTACATATCTCAAATCTAAATATTAAACGAAAAATTGCAACACAAATTTGTTATTCAGTGTTGCAAACTAAGGACGCTGCAATATGACAAGTATCTAAACTTCAGAAACCTGACAATAGTATTAATAAAAGCAGAGGCGGATTCAGGACGAACTCAACGGTGAGGAAAGAAGGCAGTGAAAGATTCTGTTTTCTCTCTCACCGACTTTTGCAGCACTGGTGATTGTGAAACTCAGGGGGGTGAATAACCTTTTCCCCCTGGATCTGTCTATGAATAGAAGTGAGACGGACAGTGAAAACCCGAAATACTTTAGTGTCTAATACTATGACCATGGCTTATTTCTAATGAATACAAAAAATTGAAAATTAGACTTTTTCCGAAAAATTTCTTACATAAACAGAACGTCTAATCGCGTAGGTGATTCTCAAAAGACGTAAACTTCTCGGAGCCGTTACAGCAATTTGATATCTCAAATCGTTTGTGAATACCGATAGTGATACTCCTAAAAATGACGTATTTGCGGATTCTTTGTAATGTATCTGGATCCTCTTTGCTTTTATAACATTACAGAAACAGATTTTGGTACTTGTAATTACAATAAATTCTTGCAATGACATAATTTTAACCAGTGTTGCAAACTTTACGAATGTATATTATATCTCCAGATCAGTTTGAGATATGAAATTGCTGTAAACTGCATTATGATCTTTACGTCCGTTAAAAACCTTCTATGTTGTTGGATATGATACTCATCCAAGCAGTTATCGAAATAAAATCTCTCGGAAAAAAAGTCAAATTTTCAATCCCTTACGTGAAGACTAAGGAGCATGGAAGCTTCTCAGTTGCGGCAAGTAACTTGCCAATAATGGCAGAATACCTATGATGACAACTTTGTACCTATTTATTTGAAATAAATCATTTAATGATCATAGTATGTAACACTAATGTACTGTGGATGTGCATGTCCCGTCCATGTTATTATTTATTACTATTATAAAAACCTAAAACTTTTGGATCTTTGTGGATGTTCGTGATACTGTAGCATCCTTAGTTTGTAACAAAATTTCAGCCTTTTTTATATTATTCTAAAAGTTACAAGAGTGTAAAGATAAATAGTCCACTAAGTGTGTTCGTGTCACGCTATTTTTCATTTTTATCCTAAGAGTGTTAAACACGAGTGTCCCCTAAATAAATCTTATCTACCCCACTCGGGGAGGGGGGTAGAAGCTTTAAATGACACCAATAGATATGTACAATAACTTACCTCTGTTTCTTTTGTGGCTCCATCTCTGAATTACCCTCGGCCTCAATAATCTCTTCCAGTGACTGCTGTCTTGATGTTACCTGTATAACACCAACGTGTCGTGATCTTAAATGATACCACAAGCCAGTCGTTGAATTTCGATTGTGGATAATACTTCGACAGTAATTGCATTTTGAAGAAACACCACCCTTTTCACAAGTAAAATGTTCCCATATATTCGACTTTCCCATTGTAAATACTTCCCGAAAATATCTCCTCTTGCAGTTTTCTTATATAGTTCGAAACAAGCTCTGCGTTGGTAACTGATATAATGAACGTCGGTTGGGTATTCCTCATAACGAACTAATGCTTCTCCCACTAGGCCAATAAACATATCAGAAGTGTTGATATCGTAGGACACGTGTCCTTTCTCTAAACAATAATATTTTATTGTTACCAAAATATTCAGTCACAGCGAATATGAAACCACGTACCGTATCAGCAAAGGCAGTACGAGATAGCTAGCTAAAAGCAGTCTCAAATAGCTATTACGATTAGAACACGCCGCATCCGCGAAATAAGATACTATTCAATTTAAGTCCAGAAGTAAAGCTTATCTGTATGTAATGATGTGTTTCTTTTCTTTTGTTTATAACTTCAATCAAACCAGGCAGGGAAGGAAATGTTGCTCTTTTGCAACTTCAACTTTCTCTTCAGTTTCGTTTCGTCCCTTTGTGTTCCATCTCCAAACTTTATCCTTCTGTTTCGATTTTTTTCGTTTTTCGAAAAAATTTTCGTTTTTCGTTTTCCGAAAAATTTTTCGTTTTCCGTTTTCGAAAAATCCATTATTCGAAAAAGTATGTTTCGAAAAAATGTGGCCATCCCAAACTTGTACTCCAATTAGAACGTGTATAAATGAACATTATCTTCCACTTTGATAAACTTAATTTTCTACCTTTACATACAACTGACAACTTAACTGTATTTTCTCAGGTACTGTAGGAGCTACGAACTTAATGTTCATACACTATCATTGAAATGCGATAGTGTATGCCTAGTAATTCTTTCTTCTTTTATCTATGAAGCAGCATTGTCAATTTATAGAGCAATAAAGATAGGAAACGTATATTTCTGTAGGTAAATTCTGAAAACATCCCTCTGATACTTCGTATTTCTGAGAGTATTCAAATTAAATTTTCACCAAAGAAAATAATTCTTAATTGAAATTCAAATGAGATATGAATCGTCTTTGTATTAGGAGCTGAGTTATAGAGTCTTAATAAATTCACAATTTTACCAGAGGAGAAAAGTTTATGTGCGTTTTGAATTTCTTTTTCCTGCCAAACCAATGCCAGTCTGGTAAAAAAAAAAATGCATAAGCATTTAATGAAGCATGCAAAATCAAAGAAGGAGAAATAAGTGGTTTTATCTGCCCCAAGAGAACGTTTTCCTCATGAGTACAAATTGTAATTCCAGATTGCCGTATACAAAAGCAGCACTACTCGAAGTATTTAGACTTCGTCCAGCGTTACCAATACTTCCTCGGATGGCTGTGAAGGAAATGGATTATAAAGGTTTTAAGATTCCTAAGGTAAAGTAGCTACTTAGTTGTAACATGACTTTTAAGAAATAGACAACATTTAGTTCTATTACAATCAACTAAAAGACTACACATGGCAGCCAACGAAAAACTAGCACATTTAAGTATAGAATAAGGAATATATATGTATATACTAGTTGAATATACCCATTCTTCGCACGGGGCTGTATTTGCAAGTCAACAAGGCACGGGGGCTGTGGAAGTATCACCATTGATCTCAGCGACCACGAAAACTATGAATTCGACACTAATATCAGTCATTTTTTACTACTTTTACATGTTCCGGTAAACGCTCCCCTGAGACCCCTGGTTCGAATTTTGACAAGAAACATTTAACTCTGGTCTGGAGCCTTGACCAAGGTATTCGTGACTAAAATTTGGTAACTCTCGGTCAATTTATCTGGTTCTAATGCCGGTTCCGGTAAACGCCCCCCTGAGATCCCTGGTTCGAAATTTGAAAAAAGGGCTTCGTCTTGAGCTTCCGCCTGGCCCATGGTATCCCTGACCAAAATTTGGTAACTCTCGGTTTAATCGTCTGATCCCCAGGCCGCACACAGACAGACAAACACACAAAGAAACTCTTTATTTTATTTATATTAGATATAAAGAAGTGAAACCAATCATGTTTATGAGTGCATCCCGTACTGAACCGTTTGAGATAAATGTTTGTGTACCTAGTATCTACTTCGAACTTTTTTTAATGACACTTTCTTAACTTCGTTTTTATGTTGCATATTGCTTCTGCTCATTTCCACTTGGAGGTCCAAGCGTTACATTAAGAACACAATCCCAAGAAGATTGATTCGAAGAGTTGAGCAAAAAGATCATGTTCATCTCGTCTACGGCCTCTCACGTGTCCAGACTTAACCCTTGTGATCCTTGATGATACATTATATATAGGGAACACATAGGGGGGTGCTCACGCACCCCTCTCGGTGTTTAAACAGTGTGTAAATAAGGAATATGCCACTGACGGTGCTACCCTCTTGTGTATTCCTAGTTTATCATCTGACTGCAGCAGAGAGGGGTGCGCCGTTCCATTGCACAGAGAAAGTTTAGTCAGAAGTCGGAAAAAGTGTGTTATTTTGCTGTTTGGGGTGTTGTGGCACCCCGCCTATGTGTTCACGTATATATATTTTTTGATACGTCACTTTCATTAGAGATAAGACATTGAGTGTAGGTTGGCTTTACAATCATGTGGACTTGCAAGGCTTCATCCTCGAAGGTTCCAGACGACGCACAGATTCGAAAGTGGCTTGAAGAAGAGGAGGTAGGTGATCAAGATACTGAAAAAAACGTGAGTGATTTTGAGGACGATCTTCTAGTTGAGTCGGACTATGCTGATGAAGTTTCTGAAACTGCTGTTAGTGATGCGGAACTGAACTGTGACAGTGACAGTGAAGATGATGAACCGACTCGTGGTGCAATAATCAAAGGAAGAAATGGTTACCGGTGGAAAAGTGTACCCACAGTTAGAGGTAGAACACCGGCACGTAATATAGTCTTGCGTATTCCCGGCAACAAAGGAGCTGCAAAGGACGTTCAAACTCCCCTTGATGGTTGGAAATTATTGTTTACCGACAATATCATAAGCATTGTTGTACAACACACAAACGAAGAAATTGCGCGACAAAGAATAAACTACTCTGTAGGCACGTATTATGTAGGTGATACAAATACCAACGAAATCTCTGCTCTAATTGGACTACTTTACATAGCTGGCACCCTGAAATGTGGACATTTGAACGTGAAAGACATGTGGTCAACCACATTTGGAAATCCAATATTCCGCTGCATAATGCCTGAAGCCCGATTTTGTTTCCTCATAAACTGTCTACGGTTTGATAATAAAATGACGAGAGATACAGCAGATAAATTTGCGCCTATCAAAGTGTTATGGGAAGAATTTATAGTGAATTGCAAAACATACTATACACCACATGAATACTGCACCATTGACGAGCAACTTCTTGGTTTTCGAGGAAAGTGTCCCTTCCGCGTTTATATACCTTCTAAACCTGACAAGTATGGTATAAAAATCAATTGTCTCTGTGACTCGCGAACATTTTATATGGTGAATGCACTGCCGTACACTGGAAAGGTTGAAAACAGCGCACGTGAACCTGTACCTCTGAAATTAGTAAAAGAACTGTCAGAACCAATTCGTGGAACTAACAGAAATCTAACCATGGATAATTGGTTCATGTCGGTGGAATTAGGTGATACGATGTTGAAAGACTACCAGTTGACAGTTGTTGGGACTTTGCGCCATAATAAAAAGGAGATTCCTCAAGCTTTTCTTCCTGACAGAAAGAGAAAGGTAGATACTACAGAGTTTGCGTTTGATGGGCCTAAAACACTGGTTTCCTATTGCCCACGAAAGGGGAAAAGTGTTATTCTCCTCTCCACCATGCATAGCGACAAATCTGTGAATGTAGAAACAAAGAAGCCTGAAATAATTCATTTCTATAATGAGACAAAGAGCGGAGTGGTCGTTTTGGATGAGCTAATGCATAACTATACAGTGAATCGTAAAACAAGGCGGTGGCCGCTTCGGTTTTTCTACGGAATGTTGGATCAGGCAGGTGTGAATAGCATGGTACTTTTTAGAAATGCTACGCAGAATAGGGGAATGTCCTTCACACGACAACATCTATTGCGTGAGTTGGGAATGCAGCTAGTGACTCCCCATATGCAAAACAGGCTCAGGACCCCCCTTTCAACTCCTCTTTCAACCATGATCAAAGAAGTACTTGGTGTAGAAGATGACGTAGGACAGGCTCATGTACCTACACCAAAGCAAGGCAGGTGTTACTTGTGCCCGAGATCTGCAGATAGGAAGACAAAATCATTCTGTACCGGGTGCAGCAAGCCAATTTGCGCTGAACACAAGAAGTTTGTTTGTGGCAACTGTGTGTAATCAAAACTGAGGTGTACTTCAAGAAATTATTCATTAAATGCTTCTTAAGAAAGGTGAAAATGTGTTTCTTTCAAAAATTAAAAAAAAAATCTACAAGAGATCCACATATACTTATGGGGTGCTAGAGCACCCCACTATGTAAGCACGTGTGTAAAATTTCCCTATGTGTTCCCGGGATATATATATATATATATATATATATATATATATATATATATATATATATATATATATATATATATATATATATATATATAATCCATCTGTGCTTGCTAATTTTCAAAATTTGCGAAATCGAAATGTGGAAGGAAGTAGTGTATTCAATACCAACGTTAGGAAGCAGTTAATAAGAGTGAGGCAAGAAATAAGCTATCGTTTAGGTGTTTACCGCACTACAAGAGTCTCTAAACCAAATGAAATGATGACAAATGAAAATGAGAATGAAGTGACTGGCTAACAGGTATTACCTAATACCCATGAAATTCGAATCCAGGAGAAAAAATATTATGATCAGTCTACTGTTGGCATCCAGATCGCTCAGCCTGCTAGATCAGTACGCTTGCAATCTGGAAGGCTTTCATTCATTCCTGAAAGGTCCTCAAGTCCATTCGGAACACCATACGTATCTTTCATTAGAATAACCGAAACCTCACGAACCAAGTGACGAGAAGAAGTAATCATTTGCGACACACAATTCACAAATGGAATGTTAATATGTTGCTAAAATAGTTTCATCTATATATGCGAAAATGAAGTTAACTTTACACGCTTCTTTAAATTAATTTTCACGAAAAACACTTGAACCATTTAGAATAAACTTTTGCATATAGTTAGCGTTTTAGTTGATTTGGGATTTTGTCATTTCACTTTGATTTAAATAGTAGAACGCAGACCTCCAAATCAACAACCAACCAATCAACTGATTCCTGCACACAGAGTTGAACAAGCTACTCTTCAGAAAATTATGAATATAATACATACACAGAGAATTATCAGGTTAATGAAAACACCTAGAATTGAAAATATGTCAAGTATCTGGGTTGTAAACAGTTAGGAGCCGACTACAGCACCGGGGTGTTGGTGATGGTGTTTTAGGACAGACTCCGTACTATGTGATGAACATTAGAACGGCAATATCCGGGGAACAGAGCAGAATCTGATAATGTAAAAGGATGATTTCTCTGATTTCCAGAGGACAAATTGTTGGAGGTCGTTTATGCGGGGCAAACGTGATGAAAGTACTAACGAGTTTTGTGTCCCACAAAGGAATGTCTTCAAAGTGAGAGCGGTCAACAACACTCATAGCAAAATTACATCGGGGAAGAAAAACAGTGGTCGAAAGCACATCCAAAGTGACAGGTCCTGCCGAGCATTAAACGGGATTGTCGCTTAGAACCGCCATATCACTACGGTGCAACTCCATTTTGTTGTTTACAGCCAAAGTCTGCCACGAGTTACATAAAATAAACATACATGGTGCCACGAGTTACAAAAAACAAACATACATGGTGGGATTTCATGGACGAAGCCTCTAATAAGGTCCTTCAAGTTTTTTCACAGCTTCAATGGTAGCGGGAACAAGCAGTATGTACCGCTGATGTCTGAAACCTGTGGTTGGTTCAGAGGAGTTAACATTACGCTTATTTCAAAGCACAGAGCGTGTTTGTGAGTAGCGCATACCTCATAGGGGCATCTCTGTGATACTGTGAACCGTAGTATCCTG
Organism: Thermobia domestica; assembly: GCF_964235325.1. Lineage (NCBI taxonomy): Eukaryota > Metazoa > Arthropoda > Insecta > Zygentoma > Lepismatidae > Thermobia > Thermobia domestica. The sequence goes on along the minus strand of NC_137463.1, from coordinate 37,797,562 downwards.
GTTTTCACTATATCTTGTACTAATGCTTTGCGGCTACATCACTGCCTATAATTACTGTAAGTCGCCACTTTAGGCGGCCATATGCAACCTATTTCGAGATTTTTTTGGTCAATGAAGCCATATTCCAGTATGATATTGTGCTCATTCGTACTACTGCGCTGGATCTGTTTGGAGGTGGTGGGACAAACATCGGGAATAAGTTGGACCTCTTACCTGGTCTGTGCAATCTACGGATGTGAGCATAATTAACATCTATTCCGTTTCTGTGACATAAATCAGGCACAAATTTCTATTTGGATTTCCCCTCTCGGAACAAATTGGTACATTGAACGCGAATTGGTGAAATATTTCACTTACTACCATTCGCGACCTCTATGACTAAATTCCAAGTTATATCAGGTATGTTCTGGAGGCTTAAGGTGGTTCCAGGTCATTTAGTCTCGCTAATCGCTAATCGCACTTGCTTTTTCAGATGTCTCCATTAAATTAATAAGACTCTACATACTTATGTGTGTGTGTGTTTATATATGTGTTGTGAAGGATGTCAGTGTATTAGGGGAAGTAGGGGCATAATGATCCCTCGGGGCAAGATGGTCACTCCTGTATATAACGGTGTTCCTCTGGTGACAGAGAACTGGTACTACTGCACATGCCGTAGTTTGTGTGACACGAAGTGTTGAGAAAGGGAGACGACGCTGTTTTCAATAGCGTCTGAAATAAGCGGAGATAACCATTTTCATGAGCCATCGATAACCTGGTACGTCGATATAAGGTATGTAGTGAAGATTCTGCCTGTTGCTGAAAAAAGTAATTACTTGAATAAAACATGATACACACATAGTGAGAAAATTGTGGCCATCAAACAATCATGCATGATTTCCTTGTGGAACAGGACAGATGGAATTGTAACTGTTTCCTTATCTAAACAGACCATAATTTTGGTTAATATGTATATGCTCCAAGGATGGGACTATTTTACACAGGAAGTGGAATAAAATGGTCATTCACAATAGGTCAATCTATTTACACACAACTGATTTGGTAAAACTTTCACGACTTGCACTCTTTACATTTGTAGAATAAAGAATATTCTACTGCACAATCATCCAATCTCCATTCATAGTAACGTTGCTATTTCAATTTTATTCTTAAGATGTCCATTATGCCCCCCACTTCCAATACTTTGTTATTACAATATTAAAGAGGAAAGTACATAGAACTAACGTACCAGTGTATGACAAATTATATACTTACAGAGTAGACTCATATTACTGCAAGTAAATTGCTCTTAGTTCTATCGGGAAAGTCGCAGCAACAATTTACATGGTACAGTACAGTCCCTAAAACTAAGCTCAATGTGCACCTAAGGGTGGCCGAATTTGTGAAAATGCCAGGTTATTGTAAATGGAGTTAAAAAAGCAATAAATACGATTTTTTTCTGACAAAATACAGTGCCGGTACTGTACTTGGTTGCTTGAGAATACAACATAGAATAAACTGCCCAAATACCCTTAAAGAAAGCAAACGTATGTACCTTCTAAAGCCTGTACTCTAGATGAAAATGAAAATTAATTAATACACACTGTACAGTAATTTACCTGACAAGACAGACCTCAGAAAAATACTTTATGAAGACATAAAGCTGTCTATAATGAAAATTAAATAGTCGACTTTTCAAGGGGTCTGCTTGTGGTGTTTTTTCGCCCTGTCAGGGTGTTACCAAGTAATCTGCACTGCTGGGTTATCGAGTGCAGAGTTTTAGGGACTTTACTGTATACGTAAAATGGAGTATGAGAGCTTACCATGTAATGAAATACATAGAGAAATTACGACCGAAATTTATGTCATATATCATGGCAAATAAACATTTTGTATTAATTATCGTAACCAAAATGTAAGTGCGATCAAAGTGTACGTTATTACTCAAGTAATGATAAAAGACTGAAAGTATTCGATAAAAATCAGTGTCTGTAAGGAAAAGGAGAAAATTAGATGAATAGAATAACTTCACAGAGAAAGTGTTATCGAAAGGTGGAAAAAGGAGGATAATAAGTTAATATACAGTGTAGAAATAGTTTAGGACATTGAAAGTTCGGGAATACTCATCCTAGCAACGTGTTCACATAGATGGCTGGTTGTGGGTTAAGTCTCTTCATGCTATTCTCTATTAAGTACAGATAACCTGTTATATAAATACCTTAACTTGAATTCAGAATGTCACTCAAAAATTGTCTATAATATTTTATGGAACAAGTCTTCCACCTACCTTCTTCAAGTTGACAAGTGGGTTTAAAAGCTTTTGGGTTTCTTATCCGAAGTTTCTCTGATAAGCCGTCTTTGTACACATGCATAATACATACATTATATTAGAAGTAGATTAACTTGTTGCTCAATCATTTCAGGGTACCTCAATTTTCTGCAATGTAATGGGCTTACAGAAAGAACTGTGTGTTGGGAAAGATCCTGAGTTGTATAGACCTGAACGATATATAGAGGCCAACACAATGCCCCCTTACGGCCAAAGTCTATTATATAACTTTGGCTTTGGTAAGTAATCTCGTACATTTGTATTTCTTCTATTGTTATTATTTTTAATGGAACCACGTGCGATAGATCAATAGAATTAATAGATTACACTATTAAGTACCATAGGTAATGGGCAGGAACTATAAATTAGATATCAAGAAAATAATATTTAGGCGTACCACAAGAATGTGTGCTAGGACCATTAATATGTATTCCTGATGTCGTGGCGTTCGTTTATAGGGCAGAATTTACATCTAATACGTTCCTAATAGTAACATCAACAATTTGTTTTTTAGTTTCTGTGTTAAAATTGTGCGCCTTTTATCTGGACCAAGGCTATATAAAATGTCGACGTAGATCTTAAGAAAAAATCCAATTTACTATAAAGAGTTTAAGTTTTTAGAGGATCTCTCATCGAGAATCAAACCCAGACTCTCGTGAGCCGAGGGCTTGTACGTTAACCACTACATCAATCGGAAGGGCTATCAACAAACATGAATATGAAAACGAAACTTCGACGAATCCCGCAATATTATCCAAAGATTATCTCACGGAAATAGCATTTGGCCAATGAACCGAAGATAAAATACAAGTATACAAGGTGTGATAAAATAACTACGGTGTATATATAGTTGCTAAGTGCCATCTATCGATGTTGTATCTATTTAGGTCCGTATCCAAGGGGATCTAGGGGGCCGGCCCCCCAAAAATTTTGCTGCCCCCTAACATTTTCACTGTAGGCTTGCAAATGAACTATAATAAGGTTGGATCGGGTCCCTCTAACTTCAGTCGGGCTTCCCCTACATTTTTGGGCTGGCTACCGGCCTGTATACATTTCAACTAGTAAGCCCGGTAGCCTGAATTTTTAGTTCAGTCAGTGTCGAATTTGAATGAATTTTGACATGTTAGTTGGCTTCTAAAGGCAGGATAGTGAGGATGTGTTGAAAGTGTCTGTCGCACGTCAACATTAAGTTTTGTTCTAAGCTGAAAACAAAATGCCAAAGAAGCTCATGAAATATCAAAATCATTGTATAGCAATGAAGCAGTGGCAAGATTATTTACAAGTGGTATGAGCGATTCAAAAGCAGCAAGAAGTAGATTGGAAACGAGGAACGATCGAGAGGTACTTCGACGTCAAAATCAGATGACAAACAGTGGCACAAATGATTTGCTCAAACATGCGAATGACTATTTGAGAGCTTTCCAAAGAACTAAACATCTCTTATGGGTCCCTAAACAGCCGATTAACTGGGCAAATAGATTCTTTCTTCACCGCGAAAACGCGCCATGCCACACCTTCCTTTTGATCCGCGAGCTTTTGGTCGAAAACATATTTCTGTCTGCCCACATTCGGTTTGCTCTCCAGATACAACACCATGCGAAGACTGGTAGGAAATATCCCCCAAGTTCGTGTTGTTTTGATTAGTGAATTTCAGTACAAAATCATTGTTTAACTGTAATATTCATATCTTCTTCCCATTCTTCATCACAATTTTCTTAATTCCCTCTTGTACATGGGGTGTAACTTTTTTTCAGTTCCTTCTCGCAATGGGTTGATTTCTTCTGCGTACCTATTTACATCTGTGTTAATAATGGAATGATTTACCTTTAACGTATCATCAAGAACATAGCGTAAAATGCTTTTGGAGTATCTACAAACCAATATCACATCCTTCATATATTAATGGAACTAGTAATAAAGGTTATGGGCTTTATACTATCTATATAAAAAGAATGCTTCTGCATTGTCATGTATCTCCTATGCGAATTATAGATGTTCAAAAAACAGCGTATATCCTGTAAAATCTTTATCACTACAGCAATAACTACTTATATGTACCGTTCTTGTAGATACACACTAGAACGTATTATAGACTATGTATCGCATATGACAATTTTACTAAATTATAATTTATACGTTTCTTTCGTATAACAAACTCAATAAATACAGTATGGTATCAATTTTCTGTCAGTGTCTATTTAGCTATTGTCTCGTCTTTTTAAGTTCTGATCATATAAAAACAATCTTTATGTTACAGGTCCAAGACGCTGTATAGGTGAGAATGTAGGAAAAATGACAACATTCACTTTCTTTGCGATTCTTATGCAGAAGTTTAGTCTACATCTTCCACAATCCCAGAAGATGCCTTCATTGGAACATATCGACGGACCTGGAATAAGACCAAAACCATTTCGCGTCTTGCTTAAAGAAAGATTCTGATTGTTTTCACATTTAAATAATATTAACTGTGAGGAAAGGCGGAAAATAAGTTTCTATTCTTCTGCTTCTCTGAGATATGATCTGTTTAATGAGAGAGCCTTCCATACGTCATTTGATGACGTTGATCAAAATTTTGCATTGCATTTTAAACAGAAAGTTTGGATGAACGATTCATTCAGTACTCAGCAATTATGTGGATTAGAACATATAATAATTAGTGATATTGCCAGATGCTGAATAGAACTGAAATATATATTATTTGCAAAAAGTGACCAGACCTACTGACATGTTCCGTTTTGCCGATGTACAACAATGCGAGATCATTGGAAGGAAATCCGGATTTCCACCGTCGCCCGTTGAGGCTTCTTGCCCATCCGCCGTACAGTGCTCATCTTGTACTTAGAGGCTTCTATTTCTTTCTGGCGTCGAAGAAGACTCTAAACATAAAGAACTTTAGTAACAATGACAAAGTGTAGATAGCCGTGTGTAGGACATGCGTTTTTTCTTCAAACCTTTAAAGTTGTAGTACAAGTGCATCGTCATCCTTTGATTTTATGTCGGATTTCGAAATACGAGATCTGGCTAAACCAAAGGTGCGATTATTGCCCATCAATTAACTCCCTTCCCCTTTCTATACTCATTTGCATACGAAGTTCCCATTATTGTAGGCAGTTGTGTTAAACTTCAGGTGCCACCGTGTTGAGTAGCGCTGCCGTTTTCTGCTTCATCTCTTCTAAGGTCTGAAAATGTGTTTTTCACTTTCGGAGAAAGAAAGAATCATTTAATGCTAAGTCCACTGAGAAAGATGCGTGTTCCAACACGAGTTTTCTTAGCAGTCAGAAACTGCTTAACGGCCAAAGCAGTATGCGAAGTAGCATTGTTGTGATGCACAATCCATTCATTGTCCTTCCACAAGAGCGAATCTTCTTTCTCACGCGTTCTCACAGCTTCACCAAAACCTTCTGGTAATGCTGCGTACCCATTGTCTGACTTAATGGTATCCATTCAATCAGGAGCAGGCTATTGGTATTAAAGAACACAATAAGTAGGACTTTCACTTTTGATTTCCTCTTCCGTGCATTCTACATTCGTGATGATGAGAAAGTTTTCCACTGCATGAGTTGCCTTTTTGTTTCAGGATCTACTGAAAGATCCACGTCTTGTCATCAATGACGATTTCCGTTAACAAGTCCTGTTCTGCTTCCAGACGTTACATTGTGTCACTGCAAGAGAGAAGTTCTGCTCTTGTATGACATATTTTGGTACCACTTTAGAGCAGACTTTGCGTATATTCAAATGATCGTGCAGAATTGCGCTGACAGGCTCTTTATCGATGCCCATCATACGTATCATTCAAATCCTGAACCTGTGATCTTACTGGGCAATGTTAGTCACTTTGCTACATTTTCCTCTGTTGATGACCTGGTCTTTCGTCATCATCGACAATCTCGCGTCCCTCGCTGAAGCGTTTGTGCCACTCGAATACTCGCGTACGTTCCATCGCATTATTACCATTTTCGTCTTCCAATAGTTACACATACTCATGCGATGATTTCTTTAATTTCACAAGAAATCTCAGGTTAATAACCTGCTCAACATTGCGCATCTCTTCTTTAATCGCTACTGACAGACTACGAGCGGCAATATATATATATATCTTCTCGAAGGATCAAAGTTGTTCTGCGCTCATGCTGTCTCCACTGTTCCACCTATACCTTTGACAGGATTGCTAGTCCCATTATTTTGTAAGCCAAGTCTTGTATGTTATTTTCTTGTATTCAAACATCAGTTTCTAGCCGCCATGAGGAACTTATTTTCCGACGTAATATCGCACTATATATTGCACAGAACTTAAATCTGTAACATAATTATTTAATCTTATGAACTTAACTGAATTGAAACATGTCTACTACTCTATGATATAGACCTAGTCTTCAACTAAACATACGACTCGTAATAAATCTGTAAACAACATATGTAATTCCTCAAAATCAGTCGTATACTTTACAGATAAACATATTAGTTACCTTGAATCTGTAAATATGAATCAGTGCTAGTGGTAATTTTAAACTATTTTGGAAATGGTATGTGGTATTGTAGGGAGAGAACATATTTAACGGGTAACTTGTATATATATATTGCATTTACTCGATGTAATACACACACCAAATTGAGGGACTGACTGAGAGTGGGGGGACAAACCACACGCCAACAAAAAATGAGATTATGGTTTAAAAACGTTGCATTGTCATCTGTCTATCAGTTTTCGAAGTAAGTGTGTCTGTGATTTGTTCCCTGTGTTTTCAAAAATAGGAATGAAAATATGTGACCGTTTGCGGCACAATTGCTCGTGTTCTGAGAGAAGTGGTCAAACCACAATCCAGCTGGCACGACCAACCAGAAAACATGTCTGCTTGTAAACAAAGATGTCGGAGCCTGGTAGCATGCTACCAAACACAACGGCAATAAAAGGTCGTAAACGTGTTTTAAATGTGGAACAGTGGAAACGAAATGTGACTAAAAAGGAATGAAATAGTGGACAGCAGTGCAATATGAAAAATGCCTGCATGCGTATGTGGCCAGAAACAGTTGCATCCTGTGGCTCATCTGAAATTTCTGCTTGCTGCCTGCTGGAATTTCTTCTGAATCTTGGCCATGTTCTAAACAAGAAAAAACTGTGTTTCTTTACGGAGTCCTCGTTTGGACAAAACAAGAACATTACCATTTTCCTATTGCACTACATTCTGGTTCACTCACGAAAATTTGAAGAAATAAGTCACTACTATCTGTTTCCAAACCACACCTTTGTGCCGTATGAAGTTGGTTTTGGAGTTATCGAGAAAGTAATCAGGAAAAGAAGCCACATATACATGCTTGAACAGTGATACGATCTTGTTGGAAGAACCAGAGTGCAGGATCCATTTCATGTAATACGCATGATGTCAATGATATAAAAAATGAACAGTCCATTGCCGAAGTGTTATTCATAGATACAGTTGATGAAACTCTTGTAAGGTGAAAATGTGAACGGTGACGGATGTTAGAGTATAGTTACAATTGAGGTTTGGATAAAACATCATGTGTTCCAGGAACATCCAGTTACAGGACGTAAAGTCTTGTGTCCGCTACGGATGACCTATGACCTCTGCTGAATAGCTTTCACGTGACCTGTTCTGATGGTAGGAAGATCAACGATCTAAAGTATCATCATCTGATAAAGATGATGCCATTTATTAAACTCGTGTACCACCCATTCTACTAAAATATGAAATCAAATCATAACACGGACAATATTGATACGATGTAATGCTTGTAGTGCTGTAATGATTTACGTCATTCAAACGGAAGTTATATGAGGATAGGGGAAGGAGAGTTCGATGAACTACCATATAATACTGGATAAATCTTACAGGTGCAAAGCACATTAAAGTACATTAAATCTAATCTACCCTAAACTAACATAACATAACCTAATTTGGTTAGGTTAGGTTAGAAATCTAACCTAACCTATTGTATTTAGTGATTATTAACCAAACTGTCAGATATCATCACTGCAAAATATTTCCTTTACATTAGTAATATCCGTTTATTACTCTTAATACAACACACTTTATATCATGTATTACAGGCTAAAAGTTGCACAGATATCTGTAGAGTGGTATACGGAAATAAAAGAACCGCCTTCAAGGGGAAAAATTGCAGTTATTTGTCCTAAATTTTACTCTTCGATTTCTCGGAATTTACTTTTTGTGGCTTGGTCCCCTCTCTTGGTCTGGCCTACAATTATATATCGGAATAGAGTTTTTGGTGGCCTATTTATACGTCACACAATCATTGTTAAAGAAATCACTGTACTACCTACACGAAATAAACTTTCGTAATGAAAACTTAAATAAATAACTTGCTGCTCGTTACACTGTTCGTCTAACCTTCCGTTATTAGGTTCCGAATACCTCAAAACTTTCTCGTAACACGACTTTCTATGCAATCTCCATAATTACTCTCATATGTGCGTTAAAAGACAACTACCATTTATTTTGTGACATAGTTGAAATGATTCAAAATGTATAAAGTTACTAATAATTGCGGTAAATGACTACATTAAACTATGCCACACGTCTTAAACGTAAGTATGTTGATATCTTTTGAAACAGATGTAATATTAACAGGTTGATTGCCACGAAACCCGAAAATTGGTCTCTAATACCATCCTTTGTCAAGCCGTCATACTCAGTTTTGGATCTCACCAAAATTACTTGAGGTTGTGGTATCTTTATGTGGGATTCACTAGAAATTTTCTAATGTATGCAAACTACTTGTATAGACTCCTGAATATTGCCCTGCATCTGTATAGCAAAGCATCAAGATTCAGTAGTTTTTCATATCTCCTCATAGAAATATCTTAACATGTATCTAATTAATTTACTGATTAGTTTTTACGCACATTATTTATATGTTAGAAAAGTTGAGGAAGGACTGAAGAATATGGGATGAAAATAAATGTTAGAAAGTAAAAAGCCATGGTGATTGGAATGAAGCGGTCGCTATCAAATATAGAGGTAGGAGGAGAGAAAGAGAACAGGTTACTAGTTTCCGATACCTGGGTAGTATTGTTAGTAATCATATATAGTGTGAACTTGAATTAAAGCAAGGATAGAATGGAAAAAGGCTTTTAGGGGAAAGAAAATACTATGTTGTGGGACCCTAAAAGAAAAGACTCATAAAATGCTTCGTGTGGAGTATTCTTCTGTACAGGTGAGGAACATGGACATGATGAAAAATGATGGAAAACGAATGAAAGCTATCGAAATGTGGGCGTTGAGAAGAATGGAGAGAATTTGCTGGATCAAGCGAAAAACTAACGAGAGTTTGTTAGAAATTGTAGGGAAGAAAAGAACAATTTAGATATTATTAAGAGGAGGAAAAGAAACTGTTAGGACATTGGCTAAGAAGAAACTATATCATGAGGGACGTACCCTTCTCCAAAGCCTTCCTATTTCAAATGTGTCATCGGAAACTATGCGAAACATACCAATGTTCCACCCCCGCCATCATCTTACAGAGGAAACCCTCTCTTTGCTTTGGGGAAAGAAGTGAATTACCTTGGTTGTGTTGCTAATTTGTCATTCAGTCGTTTGGTCTTGACGAGTGGAGCTCGTATGGCATATAGAATGGCTGACAAGACACTGTACATCGAAATGTGTGAAATAATTCATTGTGGTAACGCTTTAGCACCTAACTGCTGAAAGATCCTGGCCAAAGCAATTTCTCCTTCTCTTTGGAGGAAGTTACGGAAAAACACACATCGACACCATCGCTAGCAGGGACACGCTTGAAATAAAATGGCTCTAGAGGGTATAGTAGCAAGAAAAAAGAGAAAGGTGGCGAAGGAAATGAAATGAAATGAAATTTTTGAGTTTTACGTCACACGGTTATGCCGGTTAGGCTAAAGGAGACGGTGATGATGAGAGATGAATGAAATGGTGGAATGAAGAAAGTGGGAGGAAACGGGAGAACCCCGAGAAACCCCACGCACACGGTGTTTGTCCACCACAAAGTTCACTTGGGAGGGAGCAGGGTTTGAACCCGAGACCCCTAACACCAGAGATGAACGCTCTACCAATGAGCCACCGCGAAAGGTGGCGAAGGAGTCTACAACTAGTGGACGATATCAAAAAGAAGTCATTCGTGATAACGAAGTGATTAGTGGAAAACTAAGGAGCATGGAATGTTTTCAGGTGCGGCAAATGACCTGTCAATACTGGAAGAATACATATGATGATAATGATGATATTTGTAATTTAGTCGTTCTGTTACTTTAAAGGATATCAGCTTAATAATTCATGAATTTGTTGGTTAAATTTAATTATTTGCAAGATTTTGCTTTATCGGAGATGAAGGGAAAAATGTCTGTGAAAAAAAATGTAGTGGTCAAAGTCATAAGATCTATATATTGATGTCTGCAAGTTGAGTGACCAAAAAGCGAAACCACTTTGTGCAATATTGAATCTTATGAACTGTTATTGCAAATTTACTCCACTCAACTACAATACCCAAAAGCGGGTCTCAAATTTAAATTGCCGTTAAATTGTCTCTAAGTTTGCTTTGTTTGAGTAATCTAAAGAACTTCTCCATCCATACTTGCTACCCACCCCTATATCGCACTGATATTTTGTCCATAGCAGTCAGCCTAATAAAATATAAATGAGATTTTTGAAATTATATTTATTCTGAGTAATAGATTTAAATTACACTTGCACTTTTTATTTACGTTATGATGATATTTGTAATTTAGTCGTTCTGTTACTTTAAAGGATATCAGCTTAATAATTCATGAATTTGTTGGTTAAATTTAATTATTTGCAAGATTTTGCTTTATCGGAGATGAAGAGAAAAATGTCTGTGAAAAAAAATGTAGTGGTCAAAGTCATAAGATCTATATATTGATGTCTGCAAGTTGAGTGACCAAAAAGCGAAACCACTTTGTGCAATATTGAATCTTATGAACTGTTATTGCAAATTTACTCCACTCAACTACAATACCCAAAAGCGGGTCTCAAATTTAAATTGCCGTTAAATTGTCTCTAAGTTTGCTTTGTTTGAGTAATCTAAAGAACTTCTCCATCCATATTTGCTACCCACCCCTATATCGCACTGATATTTTGTCCATAGCAGTCAGCCTAATAAAATATAAATGAGATTTTTGAAATTATATTTATTCTGAGTAATAGATTTAAATTACACTTGCACTTTTTATTTACGTTACTGACCTTCTAGAAATATATGTTTGTGTTATTAAACGTTCATACTTGTTTATTTTGGGTAAATGGAAGAATGACTACAAAAGTGAAAGATCAATTGAAATTAAATGACGATTGGTAAATATTAAGTATACTTAATTAATCTATTTATATAGACCTATATACGTATAAATAAAAGTGACTACATTTATGAGTTAGTAAGTCTTGAACCACTGACAGACCTCGATCAAATTTTCAACATAGATTAGGTTCAGGCCTGGAATGGTTTTCATAATTTCACTTTGATGGTGAAACTTAGGGGAGGGGGAACTTATATATAGGGTAGGTTTGGGTGAATCCGGACAGTTCTGATGTTTCTTTCTTTCACTGCTACCCCGCTAAACAAAAATATCTAATACTTAGTCATATTATTAACGATATGTTGGTATGCATGTGCGAGGCTCATCCAGAAAGTAAGTTTCCCACGCGTCCCATAGCTAGGAAACCGATTAAAATCCATCGTCAGCTGTATCGTTGCAAAAATGTCAATGCTGGCCCAGTGCGCCTTGCTTTGTGCTCTAGAGTCAGTTGTTTCAACACAAAACTTCTTCTTGATCAACAGGCACTCCGTGACAGGATGGATTTCGATTGGTGCTATGCCCTGTGCATTCAAAAACTTTATCACTGCTCGCACTTCACACGCGGCGGGAGCTGGAATGGGAACGTCCATCTTCAACAACTGCCACGACGCTACCGAGAGCACTAGAAAAGTTCCGCTAGTGCATGTGCCATGCTAGGACCTTACTCTCTCACGTACACGTAGTCGCTTCGCGCAACATACCGTTTCCTAGCTATGGAACGTATGGAAAACTTACTTTCTGGATGCGCCTCGTACAATTGAAATAGTTTTCCTGGAATGGCATGTTAAGAAACAAAAAATAATTTTATGAAAGTTGACAAAATCTTCGATTGCAAATTTGGAATAGTGAATCCGGACAGTAGGTTGGCTATTGCGGACAGTGAACTTTGAAGGAAGATATAAATATACATGATAGGTATATTTTAGTTTACTATCTTGCAACACTAACATTCTAACATATGAAGTACAGAATATAAATACAAATACATGATAAATACATACAAATTGCTAACATAGCAATCTCTATACTAATTACTGTTGAAATTGTAAGCTAAATGCACAGTAGTGTAACTACCACTATAGCTTTTAATCGTTAAACATAGTATTCATATTTGTTTACCTTAGAACTACATTATACTACTATTTTTAGCTAGTAAAAACCCCAATGGCAGAACTTCCTTTGTCTTTCTGCTATGAGCTTTTGTAAGTCAAAAATTTTCTGCAGGAATTCCAAAATAAAAAATCAAGATGATACTATCATATTTCTATTACAGCGTTACATGGCAATTATTCTACACAGGCAGATTTTCTGCGATCTCATCACAGGTCGCGGCATGTTCTGCTATGGGGGTAACAACTAGATTATTAGTAAAATGTATAATATGTGTGCACTGAAACTAGCATTTATTTTCCTTGCGTTACTGACGTCTGCCAGTTTCGTGACCCACTAGTCATAATTCAGACACATCGTGCACAGACAAAATGCAGTTCCTTATCACCTCCCACACATCTTTCATGAAACCAGGTCTTACACACAGTACAGGATACCCAGGAACCGTACTTGCTCGATGATAGTGCATAATAATTCTTCCCACAAAATCCACAGTTGTTCTCACCCATATCTTCGATTGTGTTTGAGGAGGCAGTTTGAAACAAACTATGTTTCGTGATACTTAATCTTTTAGTGACGCCTGAATTTAGGGATGTGGATTTGCGAGAAACAACAGCAGGAAAAGATAAGAGTGTTTAACTGAGGACTCTGAAGGCGACTGAGACGTGTTTGGGGATGAGTCTGACGACACAGAAGAGGAATTGTTTCCAGCTGCTGGCGGATTATGTTTTTTCGACAAAAGAAATTCATGTTTCCCAATTTGTTGCGGATCAAATGGGAATTTACAGGATGATGTAGCCATTCAGTAGTACAGAATTTCTGAGCACCTTATGATTAGCATTTTGTAATTTAGTTTCGTTGGTAGATCCTAAGATAATTTTATAGTTTTTTCTTGTGATCTCTCGGAGTCCATTTATGGTAAAAATTAATAGGCGCTAGACACAAGCAATAGACCTCACGTACTATTTCACACTCATACACGTGAAGAGCGAGAGAAAAAAGAGTGTTCTGGATTCTCTTAGGTCATTAATTACGTTGTCCGGATTCACCTTAACGTAATAAACGTGCCCGAATTCACCCTTCCATAAACATCCACATTCGCTCCTTTTCAGCACTGTAAACTTGTGCATACGTTGAGCAGGCGCAAGCAAAGTAATAGAATTCTTCCAATATGCAACGTGTAAAGTAACGTCTTCGCTCCGATATATGTCTTACTTAACAATTTGCTGAAAACCACTTCTGGGTAAAATCCTAACATATCTCACTAGAAAGTTGCATCAGGTCAAAAAACGTGCATAAATTTAGGGATTTCTTCTTCTTTGTTCCACCGTCGAATCTACGTATAACACTTTTCGCACTTCCTACTAAGCACTGAACTGTGGGAAGGTATGGTGCTTCAAATAGGCGTCACAACAAGTATCCATATTATAGGCGTCACAACAAGTATGCGAAGAACAGTATTATCATAAGCTTAGCATGTCCGGATTCAGCGACTGTCCAGAATCGCCCAAACTTACTAACACACACACACACACACACACACACACACACATATGTATATATATATATATATATATATATATATATATATATATATATATATATATATATGATCGAAAATAACCGATTTAGTGTCGAATTCATAGTTTTTGGGGTTCCTAAGTTGATTGGTGACAGTTTTGGTGTCCTTTATGACCAAAATGAAACATTCTCCGCGTGCGAAAAAAGGGCATTCTGCTAGTGTTCACAAATACTTATGTTAGGTTGTCCCATTGTCCCATAGGTTTCCATTGCTACTTATCTTGCTTGTATCAAAGCTGGTCCAAAATGTCTTATAATTTATGGGATTTTATTAAATTAGAAAATAATTGCGACAGTTATACAAAATCAATTTCTTTATTTTTCATTAAAAAGCTTGTGGAAGAGATTGGGCTATCATTGCGTATTTCTCAATCTCGAGGCTTCTGATACACTGACGTAACTTATAGTTTTCCATAACTTTTAAACATATCTACTTAAGAATCAGTAAACCTACTATTACGAACAATTCTTTATCAATTTACTTAAAAAGTTCTTTACTGAGTTCTCTATACCTATGTGTGTGTCCTCTGTTATTTGCATTTTTTAATTTTGAGCCCTCCATTTGATAGAGCACCAAAAACTATGTGAAAAAGTGATGGAATTTTTCGCGTCATTCTTACCATTCACGAGATATTGGCCAAATTTCCGATTTTGGGAGATTTAAGGAGCCATATCTCGGGAACCGTAAGTCATAGAGAGATGATATTTTGTGAACTTTTGCGGGAAAGAAAAGAAGGTAAGGATGAAAAGATTTACTTTTGCATGTAGGAACAATCACAGTTATTCTTCCTTTCCGCTCAATTCTTTTTAAGTTCATTCTGACAATACTCTTGGAGTATTCTCAACTAAAGCCTGTGACAACCATCTTGGCATTTCAGGTAAACGAATAAAAGGCAAGCTCTGACGCGACGTTGCCGAGTAGTAAAGAAGGGTGTGGCAATGGCTGAGCAGACGAACTACAGCGCGATTAAGTGGCAGGAGATAGACGTGGACGTGTACAAAGTAAGCGTGGCAATATCGCTGGCCTCTCATTTGCTAGCACCATTTAAAAGGAACTTGGAGCGCCACTTTCAAATGCTAAGATGTTTGGCACGTCGTTTAGTTATTATTGGATACTTATACTTCAGAAGCAAATCATGATTATTGCAAGAAATAGAACCAACACAAGCAGTCATTAAGACACTGAACCGTAATGACTAACAGAGTTCATGATTATAAAGGTTTCAATACGTTATTATCCATCTTACTTGAAATGGAAAGGAATCTTCACTCTAAAGTGTCTTGACATATAGGCTCAAAAAGACATAATTGATGATAGTGAATGATCATGAAACACCAGTAACGTAAAACGGTGGGTGGAAACGAAAGAACATTGAGCAAGTCTATGAACATATAGCGCCTTACACAGAGTTGTTCTGACGCGTGATTAGTGC
This sequence comes from Thermobia domestica, assembly GCF_964235325.1. Taxonomy (NCBI): domain Eukaryota; kingdom Metazoa; phylum Arthropoda; class Insecta; order Zygentoma; family Lepismatidae; genus Thermobia; species Thermobia domestica. The sequence goes on along the minus strand of NC_137463.1, from coordinate 37,781,811 downwards.
CAGACTAAAGAGTACGACTAACGTAAGTTTCTGCAGTAGTCAGGCCTTTAGTATGACGCTAATCATACGTGAAAACGACTCTGCAAAAGGCCTAAATTGTCTATCATACACTCATATGACACGTTGGAACCAGATGCTACTAGTAGCAGAGCTAAGAATTCTGTCACTAAATTATCGTGTCCGCTCAATTTCATGTTTTTCAATTCTCTTAAGTGAATCTTCTTGATTCGTGGTATAGTAAAATGACATCAATTTTAGTGGTAAAGCAATGATATGAGATTTTCGACAATATGTGATAAAAAATATCTTTAAACCAAGGAACAAATACAAAACGATGGTTTATAATTTGATTTCCTGTTTCGAACATAATAAAAAATAGGTTTGTTAATGCAATTTCATCTTCTTTCCTCTACAATAGCTCGGTATGGTTTTGGCATATTGATACCTGCTTCTACAGGTTGTGTTGTTGGTTTATCCCCAATGGAAGAAGCGCTGAATGTAAATTTCTGTAGAAGTATTGTGAAAAATAGAAACAAGGTCATCTTTGCAGCTCCTTCTCCAAGACAACGTCTTCTTCCTGAAAATAATGAAATCAGAACCATTATTATTATTATTATTATTATTATTATTATTATTATTATTATTATTATTATTTAATTTATATATGTAGAAGAAAGTGCCTTCCTTGTTTCTACACAGTAATATGAATAAAAGGATTGATTCGTAAACAAATTTCACATTTAACAAATCGTTTCCGGGGTTATGACGAATAGAAATTGAGAAATTGAATTCCAAAACATGCTAAGTCCACTTTTTTTGCATTTTGAAATGAAATGAAATGAAATCTTTGAGTTTTACGTTCCACGGTTATGCCGGTTAGGCTAAAGGAAACGGTGATGATGAGTAATGAATGAAATGGTGGAATGAAGAAAGTGGGAGGAAACGGGAGAACCCCGAGAAAACCCACGCACACGGTGTTTGTCCACCACAAAGTTCACTTGGCGGGAGCAGGGTTTGAGCCCTGGACTCCAAGCACCAGAGATGAACGCTCTACCACTGAGCCACCGCGGCCCCCTCTTTCCATTTTGAGTTTTTTATTCAGCGACATTTATGTTTCAAGGGCTCTTTACTTTATTTTGTAATGTAACAAAATTTCAGATACATAGAATAACGTTTCAAGATTAAGCACTTGGGATGTCATGCAACTACAGTTTGTCGGTGTAGTTCATTAACACCCTGTATATATATATATGAGTGAGAGAGAATTACGCATATACTAATTAACAAACATATTTTATCCAGAATGTTTAGATTCTAGAACTATACACAAAGAATAAATTCATACCTTTCCCAAAGAAAAACGTATTTTCTTGGTTGACAATCTTTCCTTCATGAAGGAATCTTTCAGGTCTGAATACTTCAGGATCACCCCAAATTTCTTTGTCCATGTGCACACTATATAAATTGAGCCAGACAGTTGTACCCTGTATTAAAAACGTAAGAAATTTAAAGTTTGTATTACACAATTGCTTAAAAAATATATTTCTTTAATAGAGAAACGAAATTTGATTTGGTATTTGGAGTTGAGCTATTTTTTCAGCACGTTAATAATATTAGAGACGCACTTACTAGTTTGACTTTTTCTTTTCGACGGATGCTATGTTGTAAGCACCAATTTTAAAAGAAGTCGTTCCATTCGCAAGTATCCCTACCATTAAAGTCACGCTGCTCTCGTTTAGAATTAACACGAGCGGCAGCACTAATTACTATGAATTCTACCAGTTTAACCATTGAAAGCACTGTAACCTTATTTTACGGTACTCTTGATTTGGCCATTATTTTCAGACCAAATCAATTCGCAATGGACAATTTATAGGGATGCGCACGAGTCGAGACATGTCTCGAATCTCGACTCGACTCGACTCGAATTCGAGTCGAGATTCGAGTCGAGACACACTTTGTAAAATTCGAGACGAGTCGAGACAAACGTGTTTCTCGACTCGAATTTTCGAGTCGAGACACGAGTCGAGTCGAGACAGCTCATAAAAATCTCGACTCGACTCGAATGTCTCGAAAATTTTTCTAAAACTTTTAATATTATTATGAAGAAATTATTCACTCAGGAACAGCCTTGAAACCAATTTCAGCATTTATTACTTTAGAAAGGTAGAGAACGTATAAATTTAATAGTTAATCTTCCGAGATCAAGATCTAATTTTCAGCTCAATTCAGTTAATTAAAACTAGTAATTAATGTCGTGATATTTGATTGTACTTCAAATATAATAATAATAATAATAATAATAATAATAATAATAATAATAATAATAATAATAATAATAATAATAATAATAATAATAATAATAATTGATTATCTAGTTTGTATAAAACTATTATCCGTAGCCTATATCTAGTCTGTATAAGAACATTGCAATAAAGTGAACATCATAAATTGTCTGAATGAGCAATTGGCAGTCTATAGTAATTTAGCATAGTTATAACTATTGTGTTTTTATTTCCATGAACGATATGGGGCTACATAACTTCTGGACAGGGCCAGATTTAAGGGGGTGCAAAGGTGCACGCTACCCCCTTTGTTGTAAATATACCTGTCTAAAATGAGAAGCTAGCAGTGAAAATACCGCGACATTGATGTGTCGTGAATGGGCCACTGATGTACCGCGAGGATATCAAAACAAAATTATTAATTCTATAGCAATCAAATTGCAAAACGTAGGGGAAAATGTATATTTGTATTGCACATTACTATGAACCTCTACTATGAATCTACAATTTTAAGTTTCATGACGTGTTACTTTTCTGTACATTTCTAATGTTGAAAAAAGTATTTGTTATTGTTATGACCATTATTGCTTCTTTATCGTTACAGACTATTTCGTAACTTGAAAATTTAAAATATCATTCAATGCTTTCGATAAATTATTTACATTTGTGTTTTAAAAGTAAAATAGATTTATTTGTTCGTTCGTTATTTAATGATCTTCATTCTTAGTAAAAGGTTGGATATAGTTTTCGAAAGAGTAAGCGTATTTTTAATAACCTGAGTCCAACATTTCATTGCAGTTGTTTTCTCCTTTTAAATTAGAATGAAAAATAAGCATAGTGATTTACCACGAGGAAAACCCAGTGATCGAGCTTTCTTCTCTGTGCGAAGGAGATCAGTAATCAAAGAAAAAAAAATACCAGTGTGTTTTATATTTACAAATAATAATATCTATAAGTGTGCCGCGAGAATCCATGTTACACCCATAGTGTGCTGCAAGTTGAAAAAGGTTGGGAACCACTGGTTTAGAGGAAAGAATAATTGGTACACTCCCTCCTCCCTGCTCTCTCTCTGCCTAGTATATTTTCTTTATTTTATTGTCTCCGAAACACCATTCCAGACAAATGCTTTTCGGTAGAAAAGTTAGAAACAAACCATCCCGCTCTTGGACAAAGTGGGCAACATGCGGTAGTCAGGTCAATGAACCTGCTTTGGAAATTTTCGTGCAATTTAGGTTACTGAGAGGGTGTAGTTTCTTCAACTAAGCCGCCTTCTACTATGGCTCGTGCCATAAATAAGTCATCGTCTGATCATATGGGAAACACCGCTAGTTGTCCTTGCCTGACATCTGTTTCATATTCATATAGCAAATGTTTTTTTATAGACGGTGTTGTATCTATCCAGAGAAATATCATCTGCCCCTGTTCCCATTTGAAATGTTGCGGTTGCCCCCTTGAGCCTTATGATGGGGGCCCTGGGGGACTTGCTTCTTACAAAGTTCTCTTGGCCCTCGACATGAGTACATTCCTGTGTAATTGGATTTGCAACATCTCTTTTCGCTTCGCAGCAATTTGAGATCACATTGTTCGATGCCATGTTAAGACAGCACATATTTGTGGCGTACATTTTGAAAAACATGCTTCATATAGCAAATGTTTCCTATATATGTTGTTGCACATTCCATGATCAATCGAGAGAGGTAACACTCGGTCCCTGTTTCCTTTTGAAAATTTGAAGTTGGCTCCTGGGGCCCTATGTTGGGGATCCTGGGGGCACTTGCTTCTCACAGACTTTTATCACCCCCTGGCATTGGTACATTCCTGGACAACTGGATCCGTCACATTTTTGTTCGTTTCGCAAATCTTTCAGGTCACAAAGTTTGATGGGACACCCTGCATATTCCCACATACGACCCAACCATGACATAATGTTCACTACTTCTATTATCGGTTGTTGGCTCAACCCAACCATTTCATGTTCCCCGACTTGACATTGCCTCAATCACTCTAACATTGATGCATTCCGAGTGATGCCTGTTGCCGGAATTTTCTTTTTCTGAAGCGAGTGGCCTAACTACATTAGACTTGTCTGGATGTCCATGGCCAGTCTTGCCAACTTTGGGACTCGTTTTTCTTTTCGACTCTAGGTACGTCGGTTTCCTGCATATTCGGTGCTTCTTGTTTTGTTCATTCTAATATGTACAGCCCCTGATCAAATGTGGCGCATTATGGCCAACTCCGTTTTTTCCGTATTTTTCGTACTTCTGTTTTTTTCTATTTTCTTTTGTTAGATTGTACCACTGATTAGACACGCCATATCTTATGTTCTACATGACAAGTTGACACTGAATATTACACTCACTTCATATAGTGCTCTTTGCAAAACATGTACTTTTCATTGCAGTTGTCAACACTGTTAACCCCACTGGTGGCCTTCATTTGTTCCCTATTGTGGCAAGTCTCTTTCTATACATCACTTGTCAGCATTGTATTTTGCCGTGCCCCCCATCTTTTTGTTGAATTTGCACTTTTCCCCCTTGTCCAGCCTTGCTGTTTCCCGAACTTCCACCCCTTATATTTCCTGAGCCTATTGCTATGGGCAGCTAATTTTTTTTTTTTTTTTTTTTTTTTTTTTTTTGGGAATGCTCATCTCTGTTACAGCTCTTTCAATTGGCATAGGCCACACCTTTCACTGCAGCTATCATTTTCGGAAGGTTCCCTTGTGAGATCCGAACGAGACATTGTGTTCGCATTGGATATGTTATAACTAGACGAATCCCGAAGTTATACGTGTCACCGGGCGGGATATCGTGAGTTACAACATATTCAACGAACTTAAAAAGTTCGTTACTGAATTGTCTATGTCTGTGTGTCTATCTGTCCGTCTGTCTGTTATTTGCAATTTTTTCAATTTTGTACACTGCATTAGATAGAGCATCAAAAACTATTAGACAAAATGATTAAATTTTTCGCGTCAATCTAACCGTTCGCAAGATAGTGGCCAAAAAATGACCGATTTACAGAAATTTAAGCAGCCATATCTCGGGAACCGTAAGTCATAGAGAGATCATATTGGTGTTAATCAATATCTAAAAGGATGGTAAACATTTTGGTACCAAATAGTAACCGGTAGTCACTGCCCAACTGGCCAGTGGTTTGGCCAATGGCCACCAATTAATATCAGGACAAAAATGTTTAGCATTCTATTAAGGATTGATTACCACCAATATCATATCTCTATGGCTTACCGTTCCCGTGATATTGGCCAAAAACATGGCCAATTTCTAGATATTTAAAAAGCCATAGCTAGGAAATTACCTGCTAGAATAGTTTGAACCGAGTCATTTGTTCGGAAACGATTGGGTAAATGGTAAACTCGGTGAACATGTATCCCATCATTTTCAAGGCCACACTTTTTTGGGGTAAAAAGTTTGCCTCAGGGTTCCCCGCAGGACTCCAGACGGGATCCAACTAAAAAGTTTTAAATGGCAAGGGGGGTTAAGTAGCACATCGTTTGAAATCTGTTGTAAAATGAAGGAAAATGGAGCAAGTCTCGACCCTCTACGACAACCCAGTGCAAAATGGCGTCGGGTCAAAATGAAAACAAAAACTTAATTGAAAAGTCCACGACCACCCGTATAAATCGAAAATGGTGAGACAAATGTAAAAACAAGAAAGGACGTGTGGCATTACGAGATCGAGCTGAAGAGAATTTAACAGTAAATATCAAGCTCAAGCTCGAATTAGTGAGAAACTTGACTAGTGTGATCCTCATTGAGATTAGCGAACGCGAGCTCCATTGAGGATAGAGAGCATGAGCCCGAGTGAGTCACGGTTGCAAAATTACCAATTTTACTTCTTTCTTTTCTTTTCTTTTTTTTCCTACTCCAATGCGTAAGGTTTATGAACAGCAGAAGTGCTTGCTAGAAAGACCTTAATTAGCATTGCTTGAATTATCCATAGACTAGGAACTGCTTAGATATCTAATGCAACTTACGTTCGCATTTTAACAATTCAGGTTGTAATTAAAACCTTGAATACTGAGCAGGTGAGCACGCAGAATGTTTTGTTGGGGTGTATTTCTAATACGCAATTAATTCTTCGTAAACAAATACAACTCTATAGTATCTGAAGCGGCTTGAGTTGGATTGAATGAAAACGTGAACATGTATTCGAACTGCGCAATGTATTGTTAATTATCACGAATTGGAACAATTAGAAAAAAATGGAAGCGCAACTGATGAGCACCAAACATCAAAATTTCACAAGGCATGGTCAAAGCTCACACCTCAAAGACCAGAAAAAAAGATTTCCCCATCAACTAAGCGTTGTCTTGTCCAAGTCAGTTGCTTCTTTTCATTGTGAAATTTCCTGCAAGTTAATCAGAATGTTGAAAATTTCCTACATTTTAAATTTATTTAGAACATTATGACTATCATCAGTCAGAACATTATGACTACCAACCTACTATCGATATAATTTCCGTCCAGGCGATATCTGTGTCACCTGCCGACGAATGCCTGCTAGTCAGTCACGCGTACGGTGCATGTAGTATCAGTGAGAGTGCTGGCCGTGTGTAGAATGGGGAAGGCGCGCGAACTGAGTTTGACCGAGGGCAGGTTGTAATGACCCGCATACTCGGCAGGAGAATTTCGGAAACTGCAGGACTTGTCGGATGTTCGAGGAGTGCTGTGGTGAGTGTCTTCAACAAGTCGCGAAACCAAGGGAAAACGACGTCCAAACGTCGAGGGGTTGGGCGCCCCCACCTCATTACAGATGTCGGACGTCATAGGCTGGGCAGAGTGGTAAAACAAGACAGGCAGCGAACTGTGGCAGAACTAACATCATACTTTATTACTGGGCAAAGTACAAGTGCGTTTGAACACACAGTGCACCGAACACCCCTAACGATGGTCCTCCGAAGCCCATGTCCCATCTATGTGCGAATGTTAACACCACGACATCGGCAACTGCGACTGAAATGAACACATGACCATCGTCATTAAACCTTGGCTCAGTGGCAGAGCGTTGCATTGTCTGATGAATCCCGATACCTTCTTCATCATGACGATGGGAGGGTGCGAATTCGTCGTGTTTCAAGAGAACAGCTCTTTGACACCTGTACTGCGGGACGGAGACAAGCTGGCGGAGGCTTAATTATGCTCCGGAAAACATTCACGTGAGCATCTATGTGTCTAGTGAAGCTCGAGCAAGGCACCATGACGGCCAAGGCGTATCACACACTGCTTGCAGACGACGACCATGTTTCCCAACGGTAGTGGCATTTTTCGAAAAGATAATGCACCATATCACAAGGCCAGGATTGTGATGGAGTGGTTCGAGGAACACAGGGACAAGTTCCAAGTGATGTGCTGGCCGGCCAACTCGCCTGATCTGAACCTAATCGAACACAAATGGGATGTGATTGAACATGACTTCAGAGCTCATCGCCCCTCTTCCCGGAATTTACGGGAATTAGATGACCTGTGTGCAAGGGCGCCGATCCTGGGGGGCCGAGGGGGCCCGGGCACCCCCAAAGCTCATATGAGCCCCTGCATTGTATTTATGAATATACAATATTTGGCATAATTTGAATACAATTTGTCTTAAAATCCTCATATATATGCCTTCTGCATCTGAATGCCCCCCACATTCACAGAAAAATCGGCGCCCTTGCCTATGTGTACCAATCAACTCTCTCCAGTGACCCTTCAAGGATCATTGCGTCCATGCCAAGACGCGTCGCCATTGTTATCCGTGCCAAAGTTGGACACACTGACAATAAGGTAGGTAGTCATAATATTCTGGCTGATGTGTGCGTATATTTTAACTCGTATATTTTGTCTCGACTCGAATTTCGAGACGTCTCGACTCGAATTCGAGTCGAGTCGAGACAGAGACTGTCGAGTCGAGACACGAGTCGAGACAGAAACACATTTTCGAGTCGAGACACGAGTCGAGACAACATTTTCTCGAGACGAGTCGAGACAGGCTTAAATCTCGACTCGACTCGACTCGAATGCATCCCTAACAATTTACTACCGACATACCTCTAAATTACACTCAAGGGTGAAAAAGCGTCCTCAATCGACACAATGGAAATAAGCTAATTAAAGCTCGTATCTATCAGATCATTGTAACGATTCTGTCTTTTAGGGTAGAGCTAAAAATAGTACACGAGAGTTTGGACTTTCCCATCATCTTTTTATTATAAAAGTTCCCTCTTACATACAATATTAATAAATATTACAAATAAAATATAAGTTCCTCTAAATAACTTGGTGATTGTTGGTAAATTTGTAGGAGCCCAATGACCAGGCGTCTTAGAAAGTATAAGACGGGTTTCTTTATATGACCAGGCGTCTTAGAGAGCATAAGACGGGTTTCTTTCAATGACCAGGCGTCTTAGAGAGCACAAGACGGGTTTCTTTCAATGACTAGGCGTCTTAGAGAGCATAAGACGGGTTTCTTTCAATGACCAGGCGTTTTAGAAAGCATAAGACGGGTTTCTTTAAATGACCAGGCGTCTTAGAGAGCATAAGACGGGTTTCTTTAAATGACCAGGCGTCTTAGAGAGCATAAGACAGGTTTCTTTCAATGACCAGGCGTTTTAGAAAGCATAAGACGGGTTTCTTTAACCCTTTCCGGATCCTGGCTTTTTGGGCTATTTTTTTGACTTTCAGTCAAGCAGCTACTGTATCGTCACTATTTATCCTAGGATCATGGTTCATACCTCATTCTCTTCAGAATAGAGCTGGCTTTCAAATGGTACTACCTGCATGCTCATACCATATACCGGAAGCGGGGGAAAAATGTCAAAGTGAAAGTTTCGGAGGGAATTTTTTTCTCGAACTTTGGCCCCCCTGGCCCCCCCTGGACCCCCCTGTGTGAACGTAGCCATCTAAAAAAATTCTGAGAAATAGCACTTGGTATACTGAACGTGTGTGCCAAATTTCAAGTTTCTATCTTGAATAGTAAGGGAGGGAGAAATTTTATCAAAATTTTCCACAATGCCCCAAATTACCACAAAACACTATGATCTCAGGGAAAACATTCCTGAGACATCCCTAATTACCCTAGTGTCGCCCATATTCTCTTCTGAATAGAACTGCCTTTCAGGCGGTACCATTCACATGTCTCCATCATGTATCTAAGGCGGGAAATTCCAGAAAAAATGGATTTTTTTTTGGTCTAAAAATCCCTTTTTTCAACTTTTAGCCCCTCTGGACCGCCCTGTTTTAACGCAGAAATCTGAAAAAAAATCCGTTAAATACCACTCGGTGGACTGAATGTTTGTGCACAATTTCAATCTTCTAGGTGCAAAAATAGACCAGCCAGAAAAAAATTCAGAAATTTCCCTATGTTACCCTATACAGAAGTATATTTTGAAAAAAAAAAAATCACTGAGACGTCCCTAATTACCCTAGAATAATAATTCGACTGTCATTCTCTTCAGAATGGAACTGCCTTTCAGACGGTATGACTCACGTGTCTCCATCATGTATGTGAGGCGGGAAAATCTTGAAAAACGGGATTTTTTGGTCTAAAAATCCCTTTTTTCAGTTTCCCCCCCCCTCTGGACCCCCTCTGTTTTAGTGCAGAGATCTGAAAAAATCTGATAAATACTACTAGGTAGGCTGAATGTTTGTGCACAATTTCAATCTTCTAGGTACAAAAGTAAGCCCGCCAAAAAAATATACCCACCATGTCCCATTTTTCCCTATACAGAAGTATATTTTTTCAAAAATCTCTGAGACGTCCCTAATTACCCTAGGACAATGATTCGACCGTCATTCTCTTCAGAATGGAACTGCCTTTTAGACGGTATGACTCAAGTGTCTCCATCATGTATGTGAGGCGGGAAAATGACGAAAAACGGGATTTTGGGGGTAAAAATATCCCTTTTTTTTACCCCTTTGCCCCTCTGGTTCCCGCCTGTTTTAGCACTGACATCGGAACAAAAAATCTGGTAAATACTACTCGGCGGACTGAATGTTTGTGCAAAATTTCAATCTTTTACGTAGAAAAATAAGCCCGCCAAAAAATATTGAACATACGCTTAGAAAATGAGAAAAGAAATTTTTTACATATGACGTCATCACCTCCTATGTCTGGACGCAGGACGGTCTGAAACCATACGTAATGTCTTCTACAAGTCCTCTGGACTTGAAAAAAACCGGACGAAAAAGCTCAAATAGAAGAGAAGTAACGCAATGTACCATAAAAAATGCGTATGGTACAAAAAGTACCATAGGATCCCGAAGGGGATAAATGACCAGGCGTCTTAGAGAGCATAAGACGGGTTTCTTTCAATGACCAGGCGTCTTAGAAAGCATAAGACGGGTTTCTTTAAATGACCAGGCGTTTTAGAAAGCATAAGACGGGTTTGTTTCAATGACCAGGCGTCTTAGAAAGCATAAAACGGGTTTCTTTAAATGACCAGGCGTCTTAGAGAGCATAAGACAAGTTTCTTTCAATGACCAGGCGTCTTAGAAAGCATAAGACCGGTTTCTTTAAATGACCAAACAACTCAGAAATGGGATTAAGGAATCTCTCAATGGTCGGGCGTCTTAGAGAGAGATTTAAAGAGTCTCTCAATGACCAAACGTCTTAAAGAGAGGGATAAGGGTCTCTCAATTACCAGGCGTCTTAGAGAATAGTGTATGATCAATCGGTGAAGATTGATGCTTTTTGCGGTGTTTCGTGTCCTTTTATCCAGAAACGTTGTCACTTTCCGATCGTTGACGATGGTTAACGAAGTTTTCTTCGTGGCTGTCGTCTGAAAAGCATTTGCAGCCAGCACGTGTTGTTGGAAGTACATATGACCTTGCGATATACATATGTCAAATTGCTGTTGTTCTTACAACTTTTAAAGTTCGAAAACCTACATTATTATTTCCTTCTCAGTGTCTAGTGGTCAATGCGCGTGATTTGGTGCATAAGATATTGAATTTTATTCTATGCATTTGTAACAAAACTCTTGTAATTATTTTCCTTGAAAAGCATGTTATAACGAGTAGAAAATTTTCCTATAGCAGAAAAAGATAATACTTCAGTGATTTTTTGCAAATCTCGCTGCACTTGCTTCCTGTAAGAGGTTTCTAAGTCCAAGTACGAACTTTGCTATCGCGAATAATTCTGGAACTAAACGCTCCAAACGTACCAAATTTAACTAAACTTGAAATGTTAGTAATTCTTAAGCTTAATATGCGTAAGAAATACAGTGGTGTTTACACTTTTGGTCCTTCAATTCTTGACTAGTAAATCTAAAATTTGTACTCAACTAAGTCCAAATTCCAACTTCGATGGTCAATAGATCAGGAATCAAAGGCTTTCACACTATAATAATATTTTATAGTGCAGCTTATATATATATAATATATAACAAGTTCGTGTAGTTCAATCATCATTCCAATTTTGGTCAAGATCGGAGAAGATTCTAATTCGTGTTATGCTTCTTTTCTTGGTGTAATTTCTTGATTACGTTTGAGTTTGAACCCAGCTTCGATGACCAACAATTCGGAAACTAAAGACATGTACTATATCATAATATTTCGGACTATTTTTGGCTCTGCACAAACTTCGACAACGCCTACCAGCATGCAAGGTTTGTTTAAGATCGAATACATTTTATCAATCCCAATCCCAGATCTAGAATCCCAGATCTAACCGAGCGAAGTAGCTCAAGTGGTAGAGCGTTGGCTTCGCATTCGGGAGGTCGTGGGTTCGAATCCCGCTGCCGATCATCCTGACTGAGGTTTTCCAGGGTTTCCCTCAGTCCTACCAGGCATATGCCGGGATGGTACCTACTAAACAGGCCCTGGCCGATACCTTCCCAAATCCTTTCCATTGTTATTGTTGTTGTTGGATGCCCAGTGTAAAATGGCTTCTGAGCTGTAACTGGTGATTGTTAAATAAATAAAGTTAAATAAATAGAATTGATGGTTAAGAACTCGACAAACAATGATATCCATGCCAAAATATATGTACCTACGTACACGAGATCAACTACTATGCTTGTTTTATAATACTTTTATTTAGGGGGTAAAAGTTAGGGGGAACGTGAGGAAACGGCGTTCTACCACTTCCAAACAATTATGGCGTCACTCCACTTCCTAACACTTACAATGAGCAAAGATATGTACACGGGACCGCGGGAAATCATGCGTTCCTCTTCCACTTCAGATTCACTTTTAGCTCTCCTTTTTTACAATATTAACCAAGGATGTTTTAAAATAGAAGATCTGCCCATACAACAAAGTCGTGAAGCCACACGTCACAGCTTCGCCACACCTACTCTTCCCACTCCGCGCCACTAAGATCGCAACGTTCCGAGCCAACAATCATGACGGAAACGAGAGTAACTAATCAGACGTTCCGGCTCAGACGATGCTCGGTTGTTGTTTTTTTTTTTGTTTGTTTGTTTTTGTTTTTTTTTACTTCATTGAGTTCATATAATGACAATACGTATGGGCAGATCCTCTATTTTATAACATCCTTGATTTTTATATATATATATATATATATATATATATATATATATATATATATATATATATATATATATATATAGAAAACGTCATATTTTGAACTTTTAATGCACAGTAAGTGTTGGGTGTTGACTGTGTGAAGCGAACAAATACTCGTAATCTCTTACTCACGCAAACCGTATTCAGTCATGCATAGCTTTAAAATGCAAGAAAACTGTAATTACTATGTTTATGAAGATTTTACTAACAATAATTATCAGTAGAGTTCATAAGTCATTGTCGTTTACCTTACGTTTGTTTAATTACGTCATTATGCTATAAGAAACGTATGAAAATAAATAGTTAAAATTAGATCGAAGCACGACAGTATTCTCATTTTGTTCCTACGAAATATGCTGTCTTGTCTCACTCCTTTGTGTGTTATTCTTTGTAGATTGAAATAACGCCAAGGAGAAAAGTCTAAATAAAGCTCGTGCTGAAATTAAATCATTAATTTTATGATGAATGTTTCCGAAGATAATCGTAATACAGCAAATTATCGATGCATTAAAATATAAAATATCAAATAATACTTTTTATCATATTAAGGAAGACCAAAATCATATTAAGGAAGAAATTAAATGTCGACTAAAAGCAGGGGAATCGCGTTATTATTCAGTTAAAAATCTCTTGTCGTCGTGAATCCTGTTGAGGAATTTGAAGCTTAAAATATATAAAACTGTAATCATGACTGTTGTTCTGTATGGTTGTGAAACATGGTCGTTTACTTTGAGGGAAGAGCGTAGAGTGAAAGTATTTGAGCACAAGATCCTGAGATGAATATTATGACCCAAGAGAAACAGAAATGAGGAATGTTGGAAACTTCATAACGAGGAATTGTACAATTTATATCTCGCTCACCAAACATTGTTAGGGTCATGAAGTCTAGGAGGCTCAGGTGGGCATGTCATGTAGCCAGAATGGAAGAAAATAGGAACGCTTTGAAGGTTCTAATTAGAAATCCAATCGAAAAATGACCATTAGGATGACCTAGGCGCGGGGAGGACAACATTAAGATGGATCTCGCAGGAATAGGAATACAAAGTAGAAACTAGATCCAGTTGGCTAAGGATAGAAGTCAATGGAGAGCTTTTGTGAACCGGGTTCCATAGACCATAGAGTTAGTTAAATTTAGATAGTTTTAGTTGTAGAATTAGAAGGCCGGCAGTAGTAGTAAAACGATTATAATCTTACAGAAAATTATAAAAATATTAGGTGGAGCATACTGTTTAAAGTGGGCTCAAAATTAGTTTTCTATTCGAGACACTACTACCTGCAACGGAGTCCGGACCAATGGGCAAAAAGGAAAATTGATTAACTACTTGGTTACAATGGCTGAATAATATTCTAACATTTGTCTATCTACTCTAACGTTAATGAAAAATAAATCGAACAAAAGAGAAGAATATTCTGGGAACAGTACTTATGCATCTTATCTCAGATACAATATTTGAATATTGTACTATATTGAAGCTATGTGGATTTATGTCTTTGTTAATTAGTTAGATATTGTGCATAATTAAGATTTTGAACGTTTTTGAATGATATCAGATTCACTACTCGGACCAATTGGGAGTCTAACAAGTGGGACACGTATATTTCAATATTCAATATTGGTTCTCTTAATGTTGCATGTTTTTTATAGGAGTACTAGTTTACAAATGCATATGATAACATTTGCCCTAGCATGAAATGTGAAAATATCAGTTTTCTTAATTTTCACAAGATTTGCCTGTGCTTAGGGAAGGGGCCGCGCTGGCTCAATGGTAGAGCGTTCACCCCTTGTGCTTGGGGTCTCGGGTTCGATCCCAACCCCCGCCAAGTGAACTTTGTGGTGGACAAACACCATATGCGTGGGTTTTCTCGGGGTTCTTCCGTTTCCTCCCACTTTCTTCATTCCACCATTTCATTCATTACTCATCATCACCGTCTCCTTTAGCCTAACCGGCATACACGTGGGACGTAAAACTCAAAGATTTCATTTCATTTATTGTGCTTAGGGAAGAATATCTAAAATACATCCTTTACGTTTATCAACATTAGTTCATTAACCAGGCATGGAGGGGGTCTCGAACCACTTGAAGTTCTTTTTGGTATACCAATATTGCAAATTTTTACAGAAACAGTAAGCATTATTTTACTGAGCAATGACATTATTTTTGATTTGTAACAACCAGGAACGTAATGGTATTTTTTATGTCTCGTACGTGTAGATTACTATGCACTGTTGAATTTTGCAACAGCATAATGCATAAAGTATTTCTCTATAATTTTTAATCAGTGCTAAATTTTAATATGACATACTTCAAGCACTATTTCCGAGTGGTCAGTCCATTTGGGCGAAGTTTTCGATCACATAATTTTCGCGAATTTCTTACTTTCTTTAGAAAGTTCAATGTGTAGCTGTCCGAGAGTCCTGAAAGAAATATCCACTCAATCACAAAATCCAGTTTTTCAGGAGAAGCAAAAAACGAAAGTAAAGTGTGAACTTCTTAGCGGACACCTGCCCCCTTTATACAACCAAAATAACTCTGGAACTGGCAGACTTTGCGCCTCGAAAGATAGATTCACTGATAGGCCACGGTAAAAAGTTAAAAAAAAAAAAAAAAAAAAAAATGTCAAAAATGGACACCCGCCCATAGTGAAATAAGGTACGGATATATTTCTAAGTCTACACGTATGACTTCTGTGAAAATTTTAAGACTATCTTTCTTATCATTATTTGTTTTTTACTTTAGAGCTATATCTTTAGTTTCAGCTCTGCACAGAGTTATTAGATAGCTTTTGTACACAGATTCAACGATTAAACGCTGTAGTAAGAACATCAAATCATCTTGTGTATATATTGAATCTTATTGAAATTAATATATTATGCTCTTGGCTTTGTAGAACAAAAATAAATGCCTTTTCTATCAACCACAGATGAAATGTTTGTCACTATAAAAGAGGTCAAAATAAATGTAAATGCGTAAAGTATGTTTTAGATGAATGCATGAAATATACATTAAATATTTATGCATTGCATAAGAAACAAAGTTAATATAACCTTTACACTATTTTTGAGATTTGTCACATTGCCAATGAGTATGTAATGTTCCAACTTTTAAGAAAAATAAATTTCTGCAAAATAAATATTTATATAAATATATTCTTCATTTGAAGAACCAGGATCTTATAAAATAGAGGACCTGCCCATATGTAGCTTCAACCTATAAAATAAATGAAGCCAAAAAACAACCGAGCATCGGCACGTCTGATTGGCTACTCTCGTTTCCGCCATCGTCTGATTGGCTACTTTCGTTTCCGCCATGATTGTTGGCTCAAAACATTGCGATCCTATTGGGCGGAGTGGGGAGAGAAGGGGTGGCGAAACTGTGACGTATGGCTTCAAGATTTTGTTGTAAGGGCAGATCCTCTATTTTATAAGATCCTTATGAAGAACGGTATACAAATTGTTTTTCTTTAATAATACCTTTGGAATGATGTAGCTCAGAATTTCCACATCGTCTAGTGCTAAACGTGGTATCACATATAATACGTTTGCTATCCGTTGAACTTCTAAAAGTGTTGCTGCTGTGTATGGTAACCTGAAAGATGAAAAGTTATTTACTCACAGTAGTAAACAACAAGCTATACTCGGTAATTATACTCGGTTTATAAAAAGATTTCGACTAAAGACCTTTTAATTAGAATTTTAGCGTCGAAATGATGTACATCTTATATAAAAAAAAAATAAATTAAAATGTTCACTACACACTTTTCACAAAGAAACCAGGACTATTCCATGCTATAAACATATAGATGGAACTCTCTGAAAGTAATTTAAATAATTTTCTAGCTATAAACGGAATTTATTGATAAATAGTTATCTTTTAAAACATCATCATCATTATCATCATATTTGTCATTATTTGCAGGTCACTTGTCGCAGATGAGAAGCTTCCATGTTCCACGGTCTTTCGCTATCCTCTTCACCTTCAAGTACGATTACTCTATTTTGATATCATCCATTAATTGTAGTCTCCTTCACTCCTTCCCTCTCTTCCCTGCCACCGTACCCTCTAGAACGTCCCTCATGAAACAGTTTCTACTTAGTCAATGTCTCAACTAGGTTCTTCTTAATAGTATCTCAAATCAATATCTCCCTCACCATTTCTCACAAACTCTCATTCGTTTTACTCTCGACTCAGCTAAATCTCTCCATTCTTATCCACTCCCATATTTCGAAAACTTCTAGTAGTTTTTTTTTTTTTTAAATCACTTTCGGTAATGTGCATGTTTCTGACTCATACAGTGCTATACTCCACACGAAGCATTTTATGAAAGTTTTTTTCAACTCTTTATTCAAGGTCCCACAAAATAGTATTTTCTTTGTCCTAAAGGTTTCTTTCCATTCCTATTATTGCTTTTATTCACCTTCACACTTAATATCAGCACTATAATACTACCCAGGTATCAAAAACTGGACATCTAGAGTAATTGCTTATAATTATTGAAATTCCTATTTTACCGACTTCTTTCTGTTATGACTACATACTTTGCTTTTAATAAATAGATCCAAAAGCTGTAATATTACCTGTTTATATCAGAGAACGATGGAGCAACATCCCTTCCCAATACTTCGTCCAACTCCTCCTGAACTTTCTTTTGAACCTCTGGATATAGTATCATGTACAGAAATGCAAAACTTAAGTTGTTGCTTATGGTAAACAAACTTCCATCGTATAAGTCATAGCACATATCGCTTATGTCTTCGTCTGGAACAAAGAGGAGGAATTTTAGTTCTGTCGAAAATGTATTGCCACTTAACGAACTGTCACATTTTAAAAATGAGAAATTATTATTGAAGTTCAAATCAATGATGGCATTTTAATCCTGCAATATACATTTAATCTTTTGGTCTACAAGAAACGCATTGGGGTCTGGCCGACCCTTTGGGTACTAATATGAAGTTACGTAAAATTTAACAGACAAATCTTTGCAATTGGAATGTCTTAATATAGAAGATAATAAATAAGCAGTTTTTCCTAGAACAGCGTAAATTATCTATGGCGTAAATTAGTGGTTCAAAACCGGTGTGTCACGTAGTCGTATATGTCGCAAAATTTAAGAATCTGAAAATTATGAAGCATTATTAGTTACAGTCAGAAAATGTTAACGCTTCCAGTGGTAGCAATAGCTGTCCTTCCTGGAAAATAAAGGCTACGCCACTGAATACCTACCTGCGTATGATAAGAAATATCTAAAGCTTGACCATAGTATTCATAAACACTAATTTCTCTCCAAAACCTAATGAATAAACGTTAATATGCTATATTACATATTTTACTTTACCAAAATATTGAATAAAATTACCTGTTAATTTCATGTTTGGATTATCATCTCGTTCTCTTAGAATACCTTCAATAAAGTTCTGTATTTCACTGTTTACCTCAACCGATGTGCAGTATCGTTTTATGAGAGCCTGCAACACGTAAAAACGTATGCTGTGGTTAATCAATTGTGAATTGGAAAGAATTTATTATTATTATTATTATTATTATTATTATTATTATTATTATTATTATTATTATTATTATTATTATTATTATTATTATTATTATTATTATCATTATTATTATTATTATTACTTACTGTCCCATGATGATACCCTTACTACTATAAAGTAAACAGATTGTTAATGAAAATGAATACTGTTTCAAGAATAAGAACAATGCAGGAAACAAAAAAAAAAAAAAAAAACTTCTAAAAAAATTTAGTGTTGGGCAACTTCACAGACATAGAACCAACGAAGTAAGATATTTAACATGAAATATTCACACATAGAAATTGACTACAGTATATAAAACGAGGAATTTTTCTAGATTTACAGACAGTAATATATCTCATATTTTCAAACTCTACATTAAACTGATCGTGGGAAAATCAGTCAAACGCTAAGTGAAAAAAAAAACAAAAAAAAAAAAAAACGCAAAGTTCATAATTCCTTCGCAAGATGACGCAAATTGACTTTTGCAAGTAACACTCTCTTACGCCAAAATGTTGAACTAAATGATCAACATGCACGGCAGTGTGCCAAGCCAAGTTCAGAAAGTAATTCAGGCTTTTTTTTTTTTTTGAACATTCGTAATTTCATTTCCCATGAACAGTGGCGTCGGAAGTATTTTTCAGCTGGGGGACAAACTGGTTTTGAACTACTATCTTCAAAATAGACGCGGGAATGTGACATAGGTAAGATAATACGAATATATGTTCGTAATGTAACATGGTTGGATAATAATAATAATAATAATAATAATAATAATAATAATAATAATAATAATAATAATATAATGCAGCTATAAACAGTTTCATGAGGGTAAAATTTCCATCTACGAGAAGGATCTTGGTTTACATCTTTAAGATGAATAAATCCAGTGCCAGTGTTGTGACGGATTTTGGTAAAAAAAAAAAAAAAAAAAAAAAGTAAAAGTCGTACTACTTACAAAAAATGACTGTTGGTAACTACAATTTCTACCATTTTATATACATATTTTTAACTGTGTTGGAAATGCCCATACAGACATTGTTCGGACAATGGAGTCCACTTTTCTAATGTGCTATGAATTTGTTTGCGGCCTTTTTCCAGTTCTTGAACCCTATGACGAGAAAAGTCAATTCAGCTCCTTGCATCAGCATTTTACCTGTCAAATAATATGCCTTATACATTCAAAACACAAAACATAATTTCTGACTATCTTAATGTAACCAGGGAATGTACGAAACTATTCCT
This sequence comes from Thermobia domestica, assembly GCF_964235325.1. Lineage (NCBI taxonomy): Eukaryota > Metazoa > Arthropoda > Insecta > Zygentoma > Lepismatidae > Thermobia > Thermobia domestica. Next base: position 37,762,228 of record NC_137463.1, on the reverse strand, counting down.
CGCGACAAGATCGGCGTGCAGTTCGTGAAAAATTGAAACCCTAGTGGGCTGAGTTTCATGTTTTAAAATAGGAATTTCGAACTTCCCCCTTGATCGTTTATACATGATCTTTTCTCAAGGCCTTTAGGCAAGTCCTGTATGGGAGTGTTGGGGGAGGGGGGGATTTGTTGCAATTTGCCTGACGCTTTGCTCAATTTGCAGCTTGGAGGTGCTCGTGGAATCCGGTACTTCAAGTCAGGCACATTGTAGAGAATTCTGAGATGTATTTTGTTGTGAACTTTCTGTACCAATGCTGGCACTGGTTGTTGGTGATGTTTTTTCATAAACACCAGGAAGACTTGTATTTTTCGATACGTTCTTTGTTGATGATGTCAAGAAGGGTTCTTTTTCGGTTAGACATAAAGTAAGGAATAAAGTAAGGAACACATGTGTAAGATATGTATTTTTTTGCATCCCTAACATAAACAGCAAACGATTTAGTAACGCAAAGTTAACTCTTTTTACTTCAATGTCAGATTGATTTACAGGTTTCTGCAATTTCTCCTACATGGCCTAAGTGAACGTTATTGTAGTTAGGGGTAGTTTGGGGTTTCAAGCGATCGTTAATGCGTAAACTGAGTGCTTCTTCCGAGAACTTAAGCAGTGTTCATTTTTTTTTCCTGTTGTGCTGGTAAAGCAACACGAATCCAAAGACAAAGATAAAAGAATCCAAACACAAATGTCACGTGAACCAAAATTTCAACTCCGTAAATAATAATTGTGCGCTGAGAAATTGTTGCTAAGGTTCGCCAACCAGTAATCGACTTTGTGAATGGGATAGGATTTGAATTTTTATGGGCCCTTCGGCAAGTTAGCCCTTCACGTGACTAAGGGTCGGGATGACGTCTCTCGGCGAGCACACAACCCACAAAAGGAACAGAGGAGGGAAAGGAAGAAGTAATTAGAAGAGGAAGTCATGGTTCGTAAAGAGCGTACCATCCCAGCATTTCCCTGAGGGAAACCGTGAAATAACCTTCACGATGGCTGGTCTCGGGGATCGAACCTCGGACATCGCGTATGCGGAGACGTAACACTACCAGTACAGTAGTGCTGCTCCTTATTGACTTGGTGGGGCTGATAAACTAATAATAATAATGCTTACAATATTCTATAATCACAAATCATTGAGTTCACAGCAAACAGAAAACTATTTAGGGAAATACCTATATTTGGATTTTAAATCCAAGAAATTAAACATAAAGAAAACGTTTCTACCCTGTTTTGAAATTTAGAAGAGCTGTTGCATTAGTTTTTAAAAATGTTGTTCATTTAGTGTATATTTTCAGGGGTAAAAGTGAGGGACAACGCGAGGGAACGCTGTCTCCCCAACTTAAGTACAGCGTCCACCCAGTTCCTAAAAAATTACAATGGGCAAAGAAAGGCAAGGGACGGCGTGACGTCATGCCGCTACCTACTCGCCCCCTTCCTTCTCAGATCCAACTTTATCCCTTAGGTAATATGAAGAAAATAAATTCATTGTTCGATATAGGACACTCTATGCTTCAAAACATTATACCGTATTTGTATTTTTTTTAAAAAAAAAGGGACAGAAACATGGAGAAAACAAAATTCATGAAAGAGGAACACCAAAACGAACAGTATTATTACACCAACGCGGTAGGTGCACTAACTCAACTACGAACAAGTATACTAAACTGTATAATTCCTAAATGTTTGTTATATACGTATGCAATGGAAATTTCTGATTCCCACCCTCTTGTTTCTCTTAGTTCAATATACAGAATAGTCGGGATTTCGGGAAGGTCCGGACCCCTAGGACCCACCCACGCATACATCTCTGTTGGAAGTGTCCTTGTTGATTTTTGTGAACGTGTCCCCTCTTCAAGCAAGAACGTCTTAAATACTGTCATTCGTTAGTACTCACAAGGGATACATTTTCCCTCACTATAAAACTTACTGTACTCTGCATAGTGTTTGTAAGAATAATTTAAATTTATAGAAAATATATTCAAAAGTCCTGTTACAAATTTAAACTATTATCTTTTTTAAACTTTAAAATCTCGCTCAAAGACTCGTTTCATATTGTAAACTTACGTTTACTTAAACAATTTTTAAAGAATTTACAGTGTTTTGAGAATGTACACCAATAGAAAGAAAGAGTATTTTCAATTCTTTTTCCTAAATCTTTCTGTCTAATGTGAGGTGAGAAAAAGCGTCCGTTCTCGTGTCTCAAAGAGAAAGATGGATCTGGAATAGAGAATGTTTTCACATTATTATCAAGAAACAAAATTTAGTTCATATAATCACTTTTATTTTATGTTTTTACAGCTTCAAAGCGGAGGGGCAAAACTAGTATCTTGCCCTTCATGAAAATTTCAGGGGGGTAGCTGCCCCCTTCCCCCCGGTTCCGACGCCCCTGCCCATGAAGATAGTGCAATGAACATTGACTAAGCCACTAAACTGCATTAGGTCATGACCTATATATTTCAATGCTTAATCTCGACCAGTTTACAAGGTAGAGAGTCGTGAAAATAATAATAATTAAATGGAATGAAATCTTTAGTTTAACGTCCCACGTTTTTGCCCTTTAGGCTAAGGGAGACGAGGATTAAGGCAAGTGAATAATGATGGAAGAATTGGTGGAATGAGAAAATGGGAGGAAACGAGAGTTCCTCGAGAAAATTCATGGACACGATCTTGGCCATAACAATTTTACTTCGCCAAGAATCGAACCAGGGACCCCAAGCACCAGAAGTAAGCACTCTAACCACTGTTCCACCATGCCTCCTAATAATAATAATAATAATAATAATAATAATAATAATAATAATAATAATAATAATAATAATAATAATAATAATAATAATAATAATAATAATAATATAAACAAATTGACATTCCCTCCTTTACTCATCAAATTCTCCAAAGTACTTCATGTAGACCTTGGAACTTGAAATTTTCCACATGTGTAGGATTTGTAATATTAGTAAAGGAAAAGAAAAATCCGAAAACTTGAAATATACTTCTTCAAAGATTAAAATTTGGGGGACAAGAGCAAAATTAAATAGAGTTTCATCACTTGATTGAATACGTATAAGGTACTTCCTGTAGACGTGGAAATTTGAAATTTGCAGCAAAGTACGATTTATGATGAAAGTAAAAGAAAACATTGCAAAACTGGAAATTTCCCCCTCCAAGGAAGACAAATTAGGGGACAAGGACAAAATTAAATATAATTACATCGTAAAATTGTCGGACGAAATTATATTTCCTTACGTTGATTGGCTCAAATACCTACAGGATACTTCTTGCAGACATGGAAACTTTAAAATTGGCACAAAAATGTACAAGGATTTTTGGTACAAATAAACGAAAACTCTGAAAGATCGAAATTTCCCTCCCAAGGAGGAAATTTAGGAGCCGAGGCAAAATTACATTATGTTTCTTCATTAGTGTCAAAGCCTCTAGGGTATTTCCTCTAGGCATGGAAAGTTGGAAATTGCGACAAAATAATGTAGGACTTGTGGTACAATTAACGAAAAAATAAAGAAAGAAAATGGGAAAGTTTACCGTGTAAGGAGAAAAATTAGAGTTTAAGTGCAAAATTTTCTATAGTTACGTTACTTGACATATATCTATATCGTACTTCCTGTAGACACGGCAACTTAAAATTTGACACAAGTATGAGATTTGTAATACAAATAAAGAAAGCTGGGCATTCTCCTCAAGAATTAAAGCTAAGGGACAAGTGGAAAATTAAAGATAGTTTCACCACTTGATTCAACCCCTGTTGGGTACTTCCTCTAGATATGAAAACTTGAAACTTGGGAGAAATGTAGGATTTGTGATGCAGGTGAAGGTAATAAACGGAAAACGGGAAATTTCCCCCTCCTAGAAAGAAAAGAATTATAGGGCAAGTGCGAAATTAAAGACAGTTACATCACTTGATTCAAAATCTGTAGGGTACTTTTTCTAGACATAGAAATTTGAAATTTAGCAAGGGGGTAAGATTTATAATGCAGGTAAAGAAAAACATGGAAAATGGAAATTTTCTCAGTTCCTCCCACAAGAAGGAAAATTAGGTAACAAGCGGAAAATTTCATTTTGTGGATTGGCTGACCCAAAACTTATAGAGTACTCCTTGTAGGTATATTGTACACTGAGAAAAAAACATATGTGGTGTGCGTAAAATCGTATGTTACATTTGTAAGTCCTGTAGTTTTTGGACTTAACGTACAGCAAACGTGTAACTTTAACTCATATTTCATGATACTTTCTGTATAAGTGTTCCATCTGTACGTACTTGCCGCATGCAGACCTATAGGCGGCCAGGATCTCAAATACAAATGGACGTATATAACATATAGCTGACGAAGGTAACATACAGTAACATACATATATGTATGTAATATATGGAAGACTGTTAGATAGACATCTCGCAAGGGCAGTGCCTATGTAGCATACCAATAACGTATGCTCCGTACTGAGTTATGTAGTAAGCAAGAGGATTCCGTATATTTGTATATACAATATACCGCTGTCCGGAAAACGGATTTCTCTTAGTGTAACTTGAAATTTGGCACAAATGTAGGGTTTGTCATAGAAGTAAAAGGAAAGAATCCGATAATTGAAAATTTCCTCTTCCAAAGAGGAAAATTAGGGGCCAAGCTAAAAATTGCATTTTCTTGCGTCACTTTACTCAAAACGTAAAGGGTATTTTTTGTAGAAATGAAAATTTGAAATTTGGTGCAAGTGTAGAATTTTTGATACAAATAAAGATAACTTAATTTGTATTATCCACATAAGGACTATGAAGTAATAGGAGCTTACAACATTAGAAATAAGGGTTATCTGCGTCACAACATTTATGAACACTGATATAAATGAGCATAATGCATAACGGAAAGTCGTGAAAAAATAGTGTAAAGAAGTGGGTTGCGTTTCAGATTGAAAAACTACGACATATTTTTGAAACATAGAAATCCAGTATTTAACTCAAAAATGTTAAATTTAGTACCGTAAATTGGGTACACTTTGGCCCTTTTTTTCTTTTTTTAATTTTCAAAATTCCCATTCTAACATCTCTTAAGATTAGGGAGGTAATTTAGTGACATTTCTCCATTTAAAATGCAATCATTTGGCTTTCTTTTGAAAGCAGTAAACACTCAGTGTGACTAAGAATAATGATAATAATTCAAATTTTTTGATGCTATGCAAGATTTTTCATTATTGGGGTAACCTTAGCCCATTTATCACAATGACTAATGAATACACGAAAGTATTGTTGTAGCACTGTATTTAAGAAGCAGAAGTGAAGAACAGGGTATTATAAATACATTTGTGAAATTATCAATGTTTTAACTCAATTTAAATCGAATCAAAAATATTGTCTGATGAAAATATTTGTATTCTACTTGGGTGAATACGAAACCTCTATAAAGAACGCTACAAATTTCTGAATGCTTAACTTAAAAATACCGATATTACAAAACTTATGGGTGAAATCACTTTGTTCAATTTAGAGGGAAACAAAAATATCGTTCAATGAAATTCTCTCTAAGTGGATGAATACTTAACAACCGAAAATAAGAGCACAATATTCTTTATTACGGAAGAATACTTTATCGGTACCATACTGCTCAGTTTTAGGAAGAAAATTCTTGCAATTCAGGCTCTATATAATATCCTCTTTTAGAAGCTAGTGGGGTTAATTTTCCTCATTACATAGCACCATTTGTACACCATTACATCTTTAATATTGGGTCATTTCAAACACAGAAAATATGGGCCAATGTTGCCCCGAAAATTGGGCCAATGTGACCCCACGCAATTAAACGCTTAATAATTTGTACGTAATTGAACAAACATTTAAGGCGTTAGCTTATTAATATTCGTTAATGAACATATTTTTATTTTCGACTGACTTGTGCATTCAGGATATGTCACTTCAATGCAATGAACAAAAATTCTGGAACGTGAAATATGATAAATCTTTACTTGCTAACAATTGCTAGCATTTTGCTCACCACGTTCTGGTAACAAATCACTACCGCCAATATTCATGTGTTCTCAATGTAATACTTCGATCCACAACTATTCTTACTGATAGAAACCATAATAACCATGTAGAAAGAAAACAAATCTTTCTCTTCCTTAGGGCCAAAGTTGTCTTTAAAGGGCCAAAATATACCCAGTTTACGGTACTATTTCTGATTTCAATAGGTCGAAGATAATCGGGGAATAGGTCTCGGGGAAACACAATGGTATGTCACATTTTCTAACTTTCGAGTGAACTGAAGAAAGATTTTCAACATTTCCATAAAATTAAATGCAATAACACATACCAAACAGGTTTCCCTGCATCTTCAGGTACATTTCCAAAATTAAACTACCTACATGCTGTTCTGTGATTTGATCCCACTCATTCCACCTAATGACCCAATTTCACCGGCAGCAGGCACACAGTAGCTCAGTGGTACCCTCTCCGCTGGCCTAGTGTCTAGCACGTGCAGCTTTCGTGTACGGGGTCTCGAGTTCGATTCACGATAGGAGAGCTTTTGAAATTTTGACTCTCTTCAATATTTGTGTTTTCGTTTCCCTCTTGTTTTGGACTACTGGAAAAAAAGACCTAAATGAAGTAAAACATGGTAGTTAGGTATTCAAGTTACTGAGGTACGTTCGGTAAATCAGTTAATTTTAAAGAAAAAGTGGTAGAGCGCCTTTGGCAGAAGAAAAGTGGTAGTGGGGGGTCCTTGGTTCTATCCCTGCCCAAGTAAGTTTGTGGTGGACAACATCGTGTCCGTGGGTTTTCTCAGGGTATTCCCGTTTGCTCCCTCTTTCTCATTTCACCAATACTTCCATCATGATTCACTTACCTTAATCATCGTCTACTTTTGGTGGTTCGAACGAGACAAGATTTGTGGCTGTCTCGTCTCGAAAATGTGCTGTAAAAGTGATGTCTCGACTCGAAAAATGTATATATTTCTCTATTGGAAGAGTCTGTCTCGACTCGAATTTTGTCAGGAAAATCTTGTCTCGATTCGTCTCGTGCGCATCCCTATCCCCCTTAGCCTAAAGGGCATAATCGTGGGACGTTAAACTGAAAGATTTCTATTTCAATTTCAACGGGGATGGGGTTTACTATTATAATCCTCCGAGCTCCTTGTATCTAATTTTGTAACTGCGATCAACCAATCACTTCTCGGCGTTGCTTATTGATTTTGCTCTGATACCTATCAAGTTATGGGTGATTGAATATTCCTTCTGTAAGACTTTTCGTATTTGTTTCCATAGTTTGGAAGTCTAAAACTGACTCGAACAAACGTAATGGTGGATCACTAGTTGTTCTCGGTGCTATGCTAAACGCTGCTTGAAGAATGCAGCGTTGTCAGTGTGGAGTGTTTACTGATGCCAGATAAAAAACAAAGGAAGTAATCACGGAATTCTCCTTGGATACTTACTGGAGAAATTAGTTTTCGACTCTTACCGCACTCGTACACAGGTAGGTTCCGCTTCTCGAACTGCAACGCTAGAATCCAGGAATTTTCTTCTTGTGACCAGCGTTGCCAGACTTAGCAGATCGAAATTATGCTAGATTGGGTCAAATTATGCTAGATTCTCATAATTACTAATTCAGGAGTTTTAAAAGAAATGAAATAAAAACGAAGTTGAGATACGATAACATAACTTAAAATACGCAGAGCGCAAGAATGCGTGGGTAGAACTCAATACTTCACGTACCAAAGCATTAACTCAACTAAACTAGTGCAGTCATTGCCAGACTCAATGGCGTATATATCGTATACATGAATACAAAGTGTTTGTTTACATATTATGAAAGAAAATTACCTCGCAGCATAAGCAGAGTTTGGAATTGTCTGCTAAGGGGGCGAGGGGCAGATATTTGGTCGGTCTCGGACCTTTTGTTTCAGGAATAAAGATGATCATGAAGTCAGAAATAAAGATGGTGAAGTTGTCAAAAAGTTGGGGGGGAGAATGGCATCTATAGCTCCGCCCATGCCTCGCAGTTAAAGGTTTAGAAAACCATCGGTGGAGCCACAAAAAAAAAAAAAAAAAAAAAAAAAAGCCCAAAGCCATTTCTAACTTACTTCGGAAAATAAGACTGTCTGTCTGGTTTATCGACTGTATGAATCAATGGAAGAGGATACATTTCTGCCGTTCTTTTTCTTCCCACGACCAACTTCTTTCTCATCTCCAGGTTTTACGGCTTTTTGATAAACTTGCTGAAATTATGCTAGATTTGGGCAGGATGCTAAAAGCAAGATGCTAGATGCTAAAGACATGCAAATTATGCTAGATCTGGCAACGCTGCTTGTGACTACCACAGTAAATGTACAAATTTGGCAACAACGCATTATTGCGTTCTGCGCAATTTTCTTCTCAAAATCTATTTCCTTCAATGTAAATTAATATTTAAATAAAATGTGAAACATAACACGAAAAACAGTCAAACAATATATCTATTTCGTAATAAGATTGTCAGTTTAAAATACTTTACACACACAAGTAAATATTTCATAACACTGGGCATTCTTAGTAAGATCTAGCAACAAGTGCCATCTTGTGTGCTCATTGTAAAACGAACAAAATATTTTCTTTTATTTGTTACCTTTTACAATATCAGAAGACACAACCAAATGAATCAGTGTCTTATGTTATAGCTGAACTATAACTCTATTTTATAGTGCAATATTTATAGCATGTAACGTTTCATTGCATAGTAGTTAAGGGAATGAGCTAAAATATGTACTGACTTCCGGGTGGTGATCCACCTAAAAATAAAAGAGCAATTTGGATTAAATCGTAATAATAAACTATTGCAAGAATTACCAAAGTTTTAAAATGTTAAATCAAGTACCTTCATTTCACCTAAGAACTGTTTTCCTATTGCTCTTGCAGCAGTGTAGCCAGAAAATTCTGGTGCAACATATTGAAAAAAGGGTATGATATCCAGCAGGACTCCTGACTTCAACTTAGCTTTTATATTTTTCTTTTGAAGATCAAACTGCCTCAATAACTCCGGGTCATCATATTTGTAACCGTATCCTCCAATGATACGCCACGCAACGCTTATAACAGGGGCGTAAAATACGGTCTTCATTGGTATTCCTGAAGGACCCATGTTTTTGGACTTTTCTTTAAAATAAGAGACCGTGCAGAAAGCTTCCTCAACTATCGCTTGTTCCATGCTTTTATTACCAAATCCAACTTCTCGTAAGATTTTGGCGCACATTGATTTCCTGGCGTACCACACTTCTCCACTGTTAAACATTATACCTATAAGAAAGATGAAAAAAGCAAGTGCCAATATCCAATCTTACTTTGTAACAACGGAATTATATAGCATATTGGTAGAAAAGTTCAAATATATATTTATATTATTACTGTTGTAAGAAGGGAATGCCATTATTGTAACCCATATGAAAGTACAGGGATAATCAAAACGAAAAATGGATAAAGATTCAGGAAGCCAAGATTAAGGGTAATTAATTTAAACTTGCGTTCAACTAACAAGTATTCTACTGACAATCAAATTTTCTTTTCTGTTCTACAAGTGTTCGATATGACCGCCATTTGCAGCACAAATAACACCAATGTAATACAAGTATTCCTCAAATCCATGCTGTCGTCTAATATTTGTTCCTTGGTACAAACATTCACAGTCTTTTATCTGTCGACGAACTACAGTCAAATTTAGAGGATGAAGTTTGTTGAATCGTTTTAGAAAAGTACGTTCCACCATGGGAACCGAATCGTTGTTTAACCTTTTGGGGACCTTTGGTACCATGGCAAATCTGTACCATGGCGTTGACCTTCGGAATTTGCTTTATAAATGTCTAGTAAAGCTTTTCACACCGGGTTTTTTGCATTCATTCAAGCGAGGAGATACCAAAGGATATGTTCATGGGCACCTTGCAGTCACGCGTGCGATGCCTGGGTCAGTGACGCCACAAACATGGACGAAGGAAAACAGAAAAAGGTAAATTTTAGAGCCGGCAAATCCCGGCAAATAGCTATTAATCCTAGGATCATCCTCCGTACCTCGTTGCGTTTGTAATGAAGGAATGTTTCCAACTGTACCACTCAAATTTCCCTATTACGTTCCAGAAGCAAAAATATCCTACCCAAAGCGGAGAAAAGGGAATTTTCTCAGATTGTTTCCCTTTTCGGAAATTCCTACCCACAGGTGCATGATAGGGGCATGCAAGTGGTACGATTGTAAACGATGCTTCTTAACAACCAAATTAGGTACTAACCATAACCCTAGAATAAATAGTCTTGGTGCTTGAGCTGACTTACTAAATTTCCCTACCCATTTTTTAGTAATAATTACTAATGCATTTTTGAATAACAATACATTCCACATGAACCAAAAGTGTAATCGCTAATTTCCAGAACATTGGGAAAAATGATTTACTTATTGTTTCGCTTGTCATACCCAGTGACAAACCATACCATCGCAACTGGAGATTGGTCGCTATGACAATGCTGGTAGATGGCGTTCATACGATTGAGTATTAGCCTACGCGTGTACTGCGGTCATTGCTGTACAGAAACGTTTAAATTGCCCTTGTCAATAAAAACGTCTTACAAATAATACACTGAATTATATGATTAGGATCATCTATAAATCATAATATTTCAACAAGAAGAATGTTGACGATTTTTACAAAATGTAACATCTATGGTCTCCTTTCGTATCAGTTTGCGTAAACGCAATGCAACATTTGCTTTCTACTTTGCAATTTTCGGTATTAAATACTGACTTTGCAATGTGACAAACATGTTGAGTTTGCAATCATTTTGTATTATGTAATATGCATTTAGTATTTATACGCAAACCGTTGTGGACGATCGAAGGCTGCACTTTCGTTTTCATAGATTCACAACTAGAAGTTATTAATCTGTATTTGGTGTTGCATTGCTGTCCATAAATATCAAGTAAACTGAAACGCAATGAGTTCCCTAACCGCAAGAACATTTCCATAAGAAACTTGAAGGCAATTAACTTGCATTCGTAGATTTTACAGTTTGTAATTATAGGGACTAATTGTAAAACACGTATAATTTTTCCAGGTACTTACTACCATTTCCATTGTGAATAAATTGATGAGCTGGTTCGACGCGACGTCCTTGCATTTTCTTATTCGTCAGCACACTCTCAATGGCTGATTTCCCATTAACAGAGACGTGTAAGATCCTTGATTGCCGAACTGCAAAAATCGGTCCATAATCTTTCCATGCTTCCTCCATCATGCGAACAAATGATCGGGTTTTTAACCAATAAGCAATACACAAATGAAGATGGCCTATCACTGGTAAAACTTGTGGTGCTGTAACGAAATCAAGACAAGGCTAATGGAAACTTTAGCAATAAGCACAATTTATTGTTTTCAATTGCTTAGATTTTCAAGCTTTGATTCGTCTATATTATATATTAATGATGTAAGTTATTTTTAATACCTTCAAAAGCTAGAGTAGAAATTTGATAAGTGCGAGGGTTGCTGGGAAAATTTCTGCAATCAACATGAAAAAAATGACGTAGAATTGAGGACCGTTTCGTTTTTTTCAAAACTCGATAGAGCAACTTTTGAGAAATGGAGGTATGGGATAGGTATGCTTTTAATGCTACCAATCTAGCTGTGAAATCAGAATTCTCAAATCTCGAAATGTGTATAGAATACTAAATCATGAGCGTTGCTTTCAGAACTCGATAAAGGTTTTGTATACACGACTCCAAGGGTGCATTACCACCTGCAATTCTTTTCCTGCAATAGCAGGCAACCCCAAAAGCTCGGCGGTTGGGTTGGTTGCGAATTCGAAAGGCGCTGGACCAAACCTCAATTTTGTAATAAATAAATCAGTGTGGCAAACTGCAAATAAGGGAATAAAACAAATTGTTAAAAATGACAATAATATTATTGTGACGGAGATGGATGACATCAAAAGTTACAAAATGATCTTACTTAAGCAGTTCAAACAAGATGAATGGCAAGAAACATATATCAGAGGAAAGCATTTCTCTCCTCACCTCCCAAAAAAAGAATCTCATAAAAAAGAAAAAGTTACATAAAGTTACGTAAGTTTTAATATAAAAGTCCCACTCTATATTGTGAAAGTTGACACCCGAAAGGCAAGAACAACTGAACCAAAATCAATGAAATTGTGCACAGATATTGTAGACGTAAAAGGAGGGAATACGAGTTTCGTATTTTCATGGAAAAAACGGCTGGGTGGCGCACGGACTCCTCCAAACCTTTGATCACGAAATATCAAAACTGCTAGTAACAGTATGTCAGAAATGTGTAAAAGACATGAAGAATTGCAACGGAACTTTTTGTATTGAAAATACGGGAAACTAAAGGAATACGGAAGTAAAATTTTCACAGATATTACATACGTAAAATGAGGATACGAGTTTCGTATTTCCTTGGCAAAAACGGCCGCGTGGGATACGTACCCCTCCAAATATTTGACCACGAAAAATAAAAAGTTCTAGTAACAATATGTCAAATATGTGTAAAGGACATGAAGAATTGCAACGAAACTTGGTGTATGAACAATACGCAAAAAATAAAAGAATACCTTTTTTTTAATGTTCTGCAGGAAAACGGTTTTATGGGGCAAAAGAACCCACCCCAAAAGTTTGAAATTTGATGCTGGAAAAGCAAGAAGAAGTGAACCGAAGTGAGTGAAATTTAGCACACATATTGTGAAAATAAAATGTGGGAATACTAGTTCCGTATTTCCTGAAAAAAGCTGTTAGGTGGGGCACGGACCTCTCCAAACATTTGCTTAGGAAATATCAAAAATGCTAGTAACAGTATGTCAGATTTGTATAAAGGACATGTAGAATACCAATGAAACTTTATGTACGGGCAATACGCAAAAAATGTAGAAGGGTTTTTTCTGCGGTAACACGATTTTAGGGGCAAAAGCTCTCACACAAAATTATGAAAGTTGACGCCGGAAAGGCAAAAGGAAGTGAACCGAAGTGAATCAAATTGTGCACGGACATTGTACACATAAAATGAGGGAATATGGGTTTGCAATTTTCCTGGAGAAAAGGGGTGGGTGCGACACGGACCCTCCCTAACGTTTGATCACAAAATATCAAAAATGCTAGTATGTCAGATATGTGTCAAGGACATGAAGAATTGCAACAGAACTTTGTGTATGGACAATACGCAAAAAGTAAACGAATACAGGTTTTTCTAAGTTCAGCGGGAAAATGGTTTTAAGGGGCAAAAGCTCCCACCCTAAAGTTTGAAACTTAAGCTCGAAAGGCAAAAATAAGTGAACCGAAGTGAGTGCAAATGTGCACATATATTGTAGACATAAAATGAGGATACGGGTTTCATATTTTCCTGGAGAAAATGGTAATGTGGGGCACGGAACCCTCCAAACCTTTGATCACAAAAAATTAAAATGCTAATAACAGTATGTAGAAAGTGTATAAAGGACATGAAGAATTGCAATGAAACTTTTTGTATGGATAATACGCCAGAAATGAAGTACTACGGGTTCTTTTATGTTCTGCTGAAAAATGGTATTAGGGGGCAAATGTTCCCACACAAAATTTTGAAAATTGACGCCCGAAAGGCAAAAAGAAATGAACCGAAGTAAATGAATTTCTACACAGATATTCTAGACGTAAAATGAGGGAATACGGTTTCCTATTTTCCTGGAAAAAAGGGTATGGTGCTGCATGGACACCTCAAAACCTGTGATCACGAAATACTAAAAGTGCTACCAACAGTATGTCAGATGTGTGCAAACAACATGAAGAATTCCAACACAACTTTGTGTATTAACAATACGCAAAAAATGAATACTTCTTTTTGTTCTGCGGAAAAACGGTTTCAGGGGCAAAAGCCACCACCCGAAATTTTGAAAGTTGACATTCGAAAGGCAAGAAGAAGTGAGCCGAAGTGAATGAAATTGTGTACAGATATTGCAGACGTGAAATGAGGATACGAGTTTTGTATTTTCCTGGAAAAAACAGTAGGGTGGTACACAGACCCCTCCAAACCTTTGATCACGAAAAATCAAAAGTAATAGTAACAGTATGTCAGATGTGTGTAAGGGAAATGAAGAATTGCAACATAACTTTGTGTATGGACAATACGCAGAAGTAAATGAATACGGGTTTTTATGTTCTGCGGGAAAATGTTTTTTTTGGGGGGAAACCACCCAAACAAAATTTTGAATGTTGACTCCCAAAAGGCAAAAAGAAGTGAACCGAAGGGAGTGAAATTGTGCACAGATATTGTAGACATAAAGTGAGTGATTACGTGTTTCGTATTTTCCTGGAGAAATCGGTTGGGTGGGGCACCTACCGCTCCAAACCTTTGATCACAAAAAATGAAAAATGCTAGTAACAATATGTCAGATGTGTGTAAAAGACATGAAGAATTGCAACAAAACTTTTTGTATGGACAAAAAAATAAAGGAATATGTTTTTTTCTTTTTTGCGGAAAGACGGTTTTAGGGACAAAACAACCCAAAACCAAAATTTTGAAAGTTGACGCGCGAAAGGTAAGAAGAAATGAACTGAAGTGAATGAAATTTGGACAGATATTGTAGACACAAAATTAGGGAATACGGTTTTCGTATTTTCCTGGAAGAAACGATTAGGTGGGGCATGGACCCCTCCAAACCCTTCATCACAAAATATCAAAATATCTAGTAACAGTATATCAGATGTGTGTAACGGACATGAAGAATTGCATCAAACTGCGTGTACGGGCAATACGCAAAAAATAAACGAATACATTTTTGAATTTTGGTTAAAAACGGTTTTGGTTGGCAAAAGCCCCCGTCTACAATTTTGGAATTTGACCCCAAAAGACAAGAAGAAGTGGACCGAAGCGAATAAAATGTGCACTAATATTGTAGAGGTAAGGTGAGGGAATAAGTGTTTCGTATTTTCCTGAAAGAAAAAAAAACTTGTGAGGGAACCGAGGCGTTGAGTTGCGGGAGAAGTGGACCGAAGCGAAAGCAATTGTATGTAGATATTGGATATGTAAAATATGGCCTTCAGTGTTTCACAAGTGTCGTGTCTCCATCCGATTTCTTCAAATTTGGCAGATCAAGTAACACCAAACACAAACAGTAAATCGTATTTTATAGTATTTCAGGAGGCACCTTTAACCCTTGCAATGTTTTTTCAGCATAAAGAAAAACACGTGTCGAGTTATCTCCAGTTTGCTATTGATATGCCAAATTTGAAGCAAAACGGATAGCAACACTTGAGAAACACGAGAGCCCTTATTTTACATATAATATCTACACACAATTTGATTTGCTAGAGTCCACTCCTTTCTGAGCTATTACGGTAGTATTTCCTTTTTCTCGGTTGGGATCTACGCCCGAACACTGTTTTTCCGCAAAAATTTAAACATGTTTCATATACTGTTTTGCAAATAGTCTCTTTACGAAGTTTCGTTGCAATTCTCCATATTCTTTAGGAACTTTAGCGTATGCTTATTTGCACTTTTGATATTCCGTAATCAACGGTTAGAAGGTCCGTGCCTCACTCAACCGCTTTTCCCAGAAAAATACGAAACCCAATTATCTCATTTTTCGTCTACAATATCTGCGCATAATTTCATTTTATTCGGTGCACTTCTTCCTGCATTTTGTGTCTCAAATTTCAAAATTTGGGGTGGGGTCTTTTGCCCCTAAAACCGTTTTTTCCGCAGAAAATAAAAGAAAAACCGTATTCATTTATTGTTTTGCGTATTGTCCCTACATAATGTGTCGTTCCAATTCGTCATGTCCTTCAAACACTTCTCTTATTAGCAGTTTTGATATTTCACGATCAAAGTTCTGGAGGTGTGTGTGTCCCACCTAAACAGTTTTCTTTTTTTATCAGGAAAATAAAAATTCCATCATTTTATGTCGACAATATCTGTGCACAATTTCATTCACTTCGGTTCACTTCCTCTGACCTTCGGGCCTTAACTTTCAAAATTTTGGGTGATAGCTTTTGCCTTCTGAAACCGTTTTTCAGCACAAAATAAAAAACCCGTATTCCTTTATTTTTTGATATGTTGTTTATACACAAAGTTTCGTTGCAATTCTTTGTGTCCTTTACACACATTTGTCATATTGTTATCACTTTCAATATTTCGTGATTAAAATTTTGGAGGGGTCCGATCCCCACCTAACCGTTTTTTGCAGGAAAATACGAAACACGTGTTCCTTTATTTTATGTCTGCAATATGTGTGTGAAATTTCATTTACCTCGGTTTCCTTGGTTTTTGCCTTTGGGGCGTTAATTTTCAAAATTGTGGGTGGGGTCTTTTGCCCCTTAAAACCGTTTTTCCGCAGAAAATAAGAAACACGTATTCGTTTATTTCATGTGTAATATGTACCTTCGAAATTTTATTAAAATCGGAGTGTTACATTTCAGAAGTGTTGCTTGTTAATAATAATATTTCTTTAAAATTGTATGAACAAATAGAGGGAATTAAAGCGAAAAATTGGGATCAATTGGAACTTTCGGCTCTTACCATCATTGAAAGAAATGACAGCAAAGTATTTGGATGCAAGGTAGACATGAAATTTAAAACTGAGATTTAACTATATTTCTGTCATGATTTTAATGCACACTGCGAAGTTCTTAAATGCTAATTAAGTCAGGATTTCACATCCAAATTAAGTTGCAACATAATAATTCTTGTTAGAAAACCCGAATCGGCAATGCGAATTTAAGATTAGCCGATACTTTAGATAGCATGGGAAAAAGGTGAAGAGTGTAACCTAAGTTTGCGGCCAAGAGGGTTGCGAGGCGATTTAATAAATTGGATGTCTTCTACTCGGCGGAGTCCTCCTCAACTGTTTCATTTTGTTTTAAAACAAAACATTTTTGTCATGAGTTACATTTAGGGATGCGCACGAGACGAATCGAGATAGGATTTTCCTGATAAAATTCGAGTCGAGACACGGCACTTCCAATAGATATATATACATTTTTCGAGTCGAGACATCACTTTTACAGCACATTTTCGAGACGAGACAGCCACAAATCTTGTCTCGTGCGCATTTCTAGTTACATTAGCACACACTACATGAGTGACAATTTATATTATGATAGAATATACTATGAGCATTAATAGAAAAAGTGTAGACACTCGATAATTATTTTACGTAGTAAGATTTCAATAGATTCAATGCTTGATCGTGCCGTGTATGAAGTTATGAAATATGAATTTTTTTCAACAGGCGCGGATCCAAGAGGATTTTATATGGTCTACAGCCCCCCCATAACACTCAGGTATACACTGGATAGAGTGGGTTTCAATCCTACTTTATTTACACTGGGTAAAGTTGGAAACTATGGTTTAGTTCATCCCTTGACCATATCCTGGTTCTGTAGTGTTAATATCTGGTCAGAACTTGCTGTTCTAGAAGCCTCAAGTTCATACGCGATAAAATAGTATTTCTGTATTATGCACCTTTTTAAACTATTTTCAATATTTGTATGTATCTTCAGATAAACCCTCCTCGAAAAGTTTGATTTATTGGATACTGTATTTCTGACGATGCTTCCATTATCAAATAGTGTATGTAGTTTTATTTAACATAGAATTGCATACGCCAAAACAGTAGAAAACATTCTCATTGTTTTAACTTTTCTTGAGTTGATTTTGAGCTTAACGTCCCTTTCAGCAGCGAAGCTATATGAAACGTGGACCTACTAATTAACGTCGAATCCGAATCACATAAACTCCCACCGGGAATCGAACCTGGGTCTTCCATGTGTTAGCTTTACTTGAATTTGGGCTCGAACGCTCTCAAGCGGATTTAAGACGGTAGATTTGCCACCCCTGAGTTTTTCAATGAATGTATTTCTTAGTAATTATTTTAATTTTACTTTTGAAAAGGTGTAAGCATTTTGCTTTTTTTTTAAAAAAATCCTTGAATTATACGTAGTCAGTGTTGAATACAGGTTTCATTTTTGTACGTGGCAATAGTAACTTCCATGGTCCCGTCTCTTCTACCTCTAGACACAGAAATATTGTTTTTAATAACCGCCAAATTACGATTTTTATCAATAAAGAGTAGCTGTCCTACTAACTCTTGTATCGATATCCTGAACGGTAGGTAGCGGCATGACGTCACGCCGTCCCCCATGCCTATCTTTGCCCATTGTCATTTCTTAGGAACTGTGGGGACGCCGTACACATTTTTTGGAGGTGGGGGACGGCGTCCCTGCATTCTCAAGCACTTTTACTTCTGCTGCTAAGTATTAATTGCTGGAAGGACTAACGAAAAATATTATGTGGTAATACTACTACTACTACTACTACTACTACTACTACTAATAATAATAATAATAATAATAATAATAATAATATAGGATCTGAATGATAAAGATATTTTTTAACTTTCTAATACAATCCCTGTGGGCTTTCGTAAATCTGGATGTATTGTTTTTATGAGGAATAAAGAGGCTTCAAACAACAACGATTTGTATAAAAGTGTTATCAGGTGTTTTACAAAGTAAGCAACTCACAACTGACCTTGTGTCTGTTTTTTATTAGCACAATGCTACAAGGCACAGAAGCCTGCGGGCATTTTGCTTTTTTTTTGCCTGAGTGTAGCTTCAGTACTAAAATCAAGACTTTCGTACTGTCGTTGGCACGTGTCGAATCAGCTTGTTTGCTGTACGATGTTTTGCCTTCAGGCGATCGAGTAGATAGCTAGCTAGAAGAGTCAAGAAAGAAAGAAATAAGAAAAACGATATGCTTGTTTCATGGAGATATGCTTCCTTCTTGGCATTAAGTGTTTGAAAACCAAAACTGTTCTGAGTATTCATTTTATTTCCATAATAAGTATAAAAGGAAATGTTAATTCTCGTATATAGTAGGGGAAAAACTGAGGGGGAACGCGAAAGGAACGTTATATATATAATAACATAGCATGTTTCTTTCCAAAATTTTATAAAAAACTATTTATTTTATAGAGATCAAAATTCGGTCAATGTTTATTAGTATTAATATTGCATGTTCACTTTTACTTTTTCTTGCTAAGGTAATATTAGAGCGCGTTAATTAAAAATTAATTTTCTTCCATTTAAAAGCTGTTTAAGATGTTGGCCGCATTTTGCAACAGTGCAGAAAGGAAGATAACCAGGTAGATTTCGTTCTTTCTCTGCCCTCACTAGGTCACGTGCGTGAACTTAGTGTTGTCCGCGGAGAAAAAGAAACCGGTGGAATGCACATTGACAGCAGATAAGAGCAAAGTGTGTTTTGTCTCTCTTCATAGATCGTAGAGATTTCCTTGATTTTACGTAAACATCTCCGCGAATAATTACCTGTACAGGAATATTGCAGCTAACAACGTACGACAGTTTCAGAAAATCTGTCTATGTTGTTTTCAAGTGAGGGAAGTCTATTCATCTTATAAAATCAGTTTCGAACTGTAGAGCGTAGAGCAAACTCGCTTATTTCTTGCATCAACTGACAAAAGTTTACATACAGATCAAAGAGAAGTCTTAGAAAAACGGACGACATACTAAATGCTGGTACTTACTGTCTGTTAGGTATATTTATATCAAAATTGTCTAATAAATCTAGAAATGAGTAAAAATAAAGAACGGTCCGTACGACTCTTTTACTATATATATATATATATATATATATATATATTATTTACATATCTGCGTTTTGAATGGCATCCAGAATTTTTTCTTTTCTTTCCAATTCCTTTTCCTTTTCTTTCCTTTTCCAATTCTTTTCCTTTTTTTAAAAATCAAACTTGAGACTACAGGGGCCTATGTCTCAAAACTACTAGTCTTCTAATGCTAGTGAAACTTCTCAAAATCAAATATTTTACAATTGCATATACTGTAAAAGAGCGGCAAATTAAAATTGTCAGCAATAGTACTTAGAAATGAATTTTACTATTATTCTAGTATTTCTGCGTCATGATATTTGATGGATTCTGAAAAAAAATTACAAGACGAGTAGTCTTGAGAAATAGACCGCTGCTGTGTTAGACACACACACACAACTGACGAGTAAATTTAAATGCATTAATTAATATTTATTTTAGAAAACGAAATGTCAAATGGAGCCGAAAGGCCATTTTATACCGAAACATTAATAACAAAGGAAAAGAAATGTGGAAATCAGGCAGAGCATATGTGGGGAGTACATCATCCTGGTGATATTCGCGTGGTGGGACAGAAGAAAATTGTGGGTGAACTTTAATAATAATAAAAAAATGCTTCTGGATATCACTTATTGATTTTGCTCTATGGATCTATGGATTTGATTTTAGTTTGATTTCAGCTTCGAGTACCGTTCAGCAGGTATACACTATATGAGACTATACGAGACTATATGAGACATGGACCTACAGTGAGGGAATACGAACCCACCGGAAATCGATCCCGGGTTTCTCGCGCCAAAGACGCGTATGCTATCCACATAGGCCTGAGGGAGCTCTATGAAGCTATAGGGATCAATATTGAAACTGGAAGAGTAAAATTGTTTTACCATTTCCGGTTTCAGTAGAGAGAAATAGGTGAAGACGGTATTTTTCCTAAGATGCTCAATCGATTTTCGAAAACTGTCGCTATCTACTACCAATTTATTTTTATGACGATCAATGTTAAAAACGAAAACGGATTATTCCTACCATTTCTGATTTCAATGCAGGATTAACGGAAGAAAGAAAGGTTATTCTTGAGACGTTGTTTGAATTCCCGAACACTTCTCGACCTCTCTGACAGTTTTTACTCTATGAAACTCAATATTGAAACCGGAAATAGTAGTAAATTTCTACCACTTCCGGTTTTAATAATGAGATACGGTATAGGTGGTAAATTTTCTTGACGTTGAATCGATTTCCGAAATCCCCTCGTCCCTAGTTATTTCCATCTTTGATTTATGGCCATTAATGTTGAAACTGGTTGAAGTCGATTTTTACCACTTACGGTTTAAATATAAGGTTGTTGGAGGAGACGGATACGGAACCTATTCTTGGGGTGGTGAATGGATTCCAGAAAACTGCTTCTCGATATATCTTATCATCTTTGCTCTATGAAAATCAATATTGAAACTGGAAGTAGTAGTACATTTCTACCAGTTCCGGTTTTGATAGAAAGGTAGGGGTAGAAATGGCACATTTTTGAGGGACATTGAATCAACTCCCTAAACTTGCTTGTCGCTAGCTATTATAGTTTTTGAATTATGACCCGCAAGTAGTCGATATCTATCACTTCCGATTTATATAGAAGATTGACGGAGGAGATGGAACCTATTCTTATGACGCTAAATCTATTCCGGAAAATCCTTCTCAATATTTTTTTACCGCTTTTGGTCTGATACCTGTGAACAGGCAAAGCCGGTCTATTAGACTTCCAATACTTATGCATAACATCCTTTGGAAGTATAATAAACACAGAAAGAAGAAATATTATTCATTAAATCTATTTTCGTAAAGATTAAGGATAGGGGAATTTCAAGAATTCTTTTTACATCAGTTATTATGCTCTGAATAATAAGGGGGACCATGGTGGCTCAGTTGTAGAGTGCTCACCTCTGGTGTATGAGGTTCCAGGTTCGATTTCAGCTCGCGCCAAGTAAGCTGTGTGGTGAACAAACGCCATGTGCGTGGGTTTTCTTGGGGTGCTCACGTTTCTCTCACTTTCTTCATTACAGCATTTCGTGTTCATTCTCATCATCACAGTCTCCTTTAGTGTATCCGGTATAACAGTGGGATGTAAAACTAAAGGATTTCATTTCATTTCTAAATAATAACCTAATGCATTCTACAGCGTTCTATTCTTGGCTAATAACCAATAATAGCGTACAGATTGATGATATGCTTGGAAATTGATATGCCATAAAATCGACTATTCATGCACAAAATGCACCAACATCTTCCAGCTAGTCACTACAAGCAAGAATGATATCTGCTTCGTTCAGATAATGTTCCTCATGAGACGAGACGAAAAGTAAGATTTTCTCGTCTCGTCTCCTAACTTTAATAGGTCTCGCCTCGTCCCGATCATTGAAGACTTTTTTCGCTCTTGTCTCGAAATTTTAGTGCTGAGTTTTGTTAATTTGTGTTTTAAAAATTTATGTCTTATTTTTTCTTAATTTCAACTAGGAGTTTTCACAATCGTTCCGCGTCACGATTGTTCCACGAATAGTGTGATATAAGAACATTTAAACCACATTTATTATAGGAGTAAATTGTGTAATGACTAGGATATTTTAAACGTAGATAAGTGCTCTTCATATTGCTTTTATATCATCATTTGTGTTGTGCGTATGATGCGAAAACGTAATAATGAAATTATTTCTGTGGGTATTAGTCCAATAGCCCGTAAATACGCCACTGATCAAAAGATATTTTTCATAACTTTTAGTCCATAAATACAAGTTACACTTCATAGTTTTACTAAATACGTATGTTCATTGCATTGTTCATATAGAACAATATCATGGTGATGGAACAAACTTTCTATTGCTGTATCTCAGTTATATGAGTTGCAAGTTATCCGCCTACATCAGCGTTTCCCAACCGGTGTGCCGCGGCACACTGGTGTGCCGCGAATGGACCGCAGGTGTGCCGCGAGGAAATTGAAACAAAATTATGAATTCTATAGCAACCAAATTGCAAGACATAGGAAAAAATATACATTTTTGTATTTCACATACTATGAATTTCTACCATGGAAAAAATTACTGTAATTGTAATATATTATTCTACATCTATTACTGTGTAGCAGACGGTATTTCGGCTCGTACACATTTCCACGGTTAGCTGCTATGTTACGCTTCAATTGAGAGTCATACTAACACCGAGAAATGGAAGCACTTGTACGGTACGCGTCAAGTGAACCTTCGTAGAACACTCATTCGCACGTGAATGACAGAACAACACTTTGTTCATCAGCTGTGTTTTGACTTCGACGCATCGCAAGCTGTATGATTGCAATAATATGAAAAGGTTTTGGTTAAAACAGCAAAGTTAAAAATACAAGACATTTGTTTGTTCGTTCGTTATTTAGTGATCTTCGTTCTTAGTGAAAGGTTGGATACAGTTTTCGAAAAAGAAAGCGTATTTTTTAAAAATCTCAGTCCTATATTTTATTGCAATTGTTTTCTATTTTAAAATTAGAATAAAAAAATAAGGATTATGAATTAGCATAGGGGAAAACCAGTGATCGAGCTTTCATCTCTGTGAGAAGATCAGTAATCACAGAAAAAAAACATAGTATTTTATATTTGCAAATAATAATAACAATATCTATGAGTGTGCCGCGAGAATTCAAGTTACACCCGTAGTGTGCCGCAAGTTAAAAAAGGTTGGGAAACGCTGGCCTACATAAATAAGTTCTTCGTTTTTGAGTTGACGGGTTTTATCTGTAAATTTTCCAAAACAAATGGCCACCTAATTCTTGTTCTGTCTCTCTATTTAATTAAATTATTTGGTGAGCGTGAAATGTAAAGATCTATTTTCGACGCAAGTGTTAATAAGCCGGGAAGTAACTACTTATCTATCTTTCTTTTCCTCTTTTAAAAATTAATAAAATCACTTATGTTCTGTCTTTTAGTTTATTTATAATAATTATTATTACTTTCAAAGTGTACAGTGAATATTTTAAATATATATTTTAAACATTCTATACAGAAGAAATCGCTAATGCAAGGTTTGGTCCCGCAAGAGTTTATATGGCTAAGTTTTATCCCTCGAGGATCTAGCCAGGCTAGATTTCGTCTGGCAAGATCTCCTTTATGTGAGATTCTCGCCAGGCGAGATTGTGGGCGGTGAGATTTTGATTGGGATGTTTCATTCGCAAATCATCAACAAATTTGGGTGGATATACGGACCAATATAGGCCTAGCTTTCTGTGGATATATTTTTATTGATTTCATGCAACTTGTGATCATTCCTCTGCGATAAGGCCATTACTTTTCATGTGTCGACCAAATGTGATTGAGAATTTGATAAGATTCCTCAGCGGAAAATAATAATTCCAGTTTGCGACCAACCGGTACTTTGTTCTTTATATAAATCAGCAGAGTAGAAGTGATACACATTACAGGTATTTTTCTCTAAAATTATGAAGTGTTATGAACTACGTAGGGAAAACAAGAATAAACATCTCTTCAAAACTGACGCAATTGTAGATTCCTAATAAGTAACGTAACGTTGGTCAGAGAACTGAGTCAAAATACTATAACACACACACACACACACACACACACACATATATATATATATATATATATATATATATATATATATATATATATATATATATATATATATCGACTGTTCCATAATTCGTGTAATTTTCTACAGCACTGGGAGAAGATGAAGTTTTCACACTTTTAATATAAAATGTGCCACTCTTATTGAGAAATATCTGAATTTTTCGAATTTCTAAAGGAAATAGGAGAAAATTGCTGTTTAGCCCCTCATTTGGGAGTGTAAACATAGAAGTTCATTTTCCTAATAGGAGATTCAATGTTAAATTTTGGAAGCAGTTTTCTCCAATAATTATTCGTAAAGATTTTGGGGAAAATGAGTTGTATTTGTTACGAAATCCAAAAACACTCATTCACAAAGCTAGTAAAGCCGTCTGAAACATTATTTTGGGAAGGCCCCCCCTTTCGGGGTGCAAGGGGCGTAAAAAGCTGGTGGGTGATGTGTTACCAAAATCATAAAATTTATTTTCGGAGTGGCAGTAAACGTCAGATTAATCACGAATGTCACAGAATCAATGCTCCAATGCTCCTTACATGTGAGAGTGACTGATAATGGGGCTACAGCCCCCTTTCAAAAGTATAAAAATCACAATAAATATCCTTAGTAGGGACATACGAGATGAAAGTATTTTTTTTATTTAATGTGAAATTTGGCGTCATTGTAGCAAAAGAGTATGCATTTTTGAAATCTGGAATGCTATTTTGGTAACGCACCGCCTTAGGGGGGGCACAGGGGGCGAAGCATCTGATGATTGATCTTTATAAAAATTCAAAATTTTGTTCCGGAAATGCCAGTAAGCGTCAGATTATTCAAAAATGTCACAGAATTAATATTCTAATGCTCCTTGCATGTGCCAGTAACTTATGTGGGGCTATAGCCCCCTTTCAAAAATAAAAACATCACCATTTATATCCCTAGTAGAGACATACGAGAAGAATGTTTTTTTTCAATTAATGTGAAACTCGGCGTCGGGTTAGCAAAAAGCTATGCATTTATCAAATCTGTAATATTTGTTTTGGTAATGTACCGCCTTAGGGGGCACAGGGGTGAAGCATAAGTTATTGGATCTTTTTAAAGTTTCAAATTGTATTTTGGAAAATCCAATGTGTGTCAGATTGATCACAAATAATACAAAATTAATATTCCGATGCTCCTTGCATGTGCCAGTGAGTGATATTGAGCTACAGCCACCCTTCCAAAAATCACATAATTTACGGTAAATATCCTTAGTAGGAAAGTGCGGGAAGGAGGTAAATATGCTTTACAATTAATGTGCAATTTGTCATTATTGTAGAAAAATATTTTGATTTTTTTAAAATTTCGAACCTAGCGTAAATGAATATTGTCTGTCAGTGTAACAGATTGAGGATATAGTTTCGTTTTTTTTTTTTTTTTTTGCATCACTGGAATATAATCAAAGAATTTTGTGTTTTTAAAAACTAAACTAAAGTAAAAACAAAATTTTATTCTTCTTATAGCATAAAATCATACATAAAGTTACCAGCATATTTTTCGCACACTTAAGCAAACCAGCTCGAAATAGAACACAAAATGACAATGGAAAATGCCACAGGTACCACGAACGAAAAGAGAAGTAATATTTTAAAAATTAAAATATTGTTTTCTTTATTCATAGAAAAAGCGTATCTTTTCCCTACTTCTTCCACCATAACTTTATGATCGCACTTTTCACGTACTAGCCTACTCGTATACTGCACATGTAAGCACATCAGGAAATTGTATATTATGGACACATGGTTATAGTAAAAACAAATGTCTCGCGAGGGATAAGGATTAGGTTGAGTCAGGCTATACCAAACTCAAGAAAACATATTATCCCTTTCTAAAAAC
Organism: Thermobia domestica; assembly: GCF_964235325.1. Lineage (NCBI taxonomy): Eukaryota > Metazoa > Arthropoda > Insecta > Zygentoma > Lepismatidae > Thermobia > Thermobia domestica. Next base: position 37,736,116 of record NC_137463.1, on the reverse strand, counting down.
AACACTTTTCTTTGGCTCCGTTGTCATTAACTAAATTGCTTAAAGATTTCATTAATCTAAGTGTAAGACAGATAAAATGAACTTACTTTATTCGGCATTCTCTCGTAAACGAGCAAGACATGGATGAATTCATTCATGTCTTAATGCGATTTACTAGAGCCACTGTGAACACCTTCTCCAACATATCTGGATGACTACGCTCTGGACAATCCTTTGTTTTATGTTTCCCAATAAGGAGGAATGGACGTAATAAAATTCCAGACACATGCACCATCATAGATACAAGCGAAAGTGTGTTATTGTATTTTCTAACTAAAAATGCAAATTTACCTATGTCACACTCCCATTAGGCAAAATAAATTCTGAGTCCACGACCCTTAAAGAAATCCACATATGGGTATTATCTTATTGTCACAAACATTTATTTTCTAAAAAATAATGCCAAATTTCACATTGTAAAAAAATGCTTCTGCCAGTAGGTCTTTCCGTAAGAATAATCATATTGAATTTATGATGCTTTTCAAAGATAGCTGTAGTAACATATTAGTCACTGGCACATAAAAGCACTACGGAGTATTAATTCTGCGCATCTTGCAACTAATTTAACCCTCATGAGCACTCCCAAAATAAAGTTTGGAATTTCTATCAGCCCACTCCCTATGATCCCCAAAAGTACCAAATTACCCTCCGTGCCCAAAATAATATTCCAGATTTTTACTAGCACAACGCCTAATTTCACATTAATTGACAAAATATAGCTTCTTCCGTATGTTTCTGCTAAGGATATTTATTATAAATTTTTAATGTAATTGTTGAAAGGCGGCTTTAGCTCAATATCAGCCACTGGCACATGCAAAGAGCATCGGAATATTAATTTTGCATTATTTGCAATCAATCCGACACATGCTGGATTTTCCAAAAAAAAAAAAAAAAAAATGAAACTTTAAAAAGATCCAATAACTTATGCTTTACCCCCTGTGCCCCCTAAGCCGGTACATTACCAAATTAATATTCCAGATTTGGTAAACGCATAACTTTTTGCTAATCCGACGCCGAGTTGCACATTAATTGAGAAAAAAATCATTCTTCCCGTATGTCAATACTAAGGATACTTATAATTATTTTTTTTATTTTTGAAAGGGGGCTATAGCCCCACATAAGTCAGTGGTACATGCAAGGACCATTAGAATATTAATTCTGTGACATTTTTGAATAATCTGACGCTCACTGGCATTTCCGGAACAAAATTTTGAATTTTTATAAAGATCAATCATCAGATGCTTCGCACCCTGTGCCCCAATAAGGTGGTGGTTACCAAAATAACATTTCAGACATGAAAAATACATACTTTTTTGCTACAACGACACCAAATTTCACATTAATTGACTAAAAATACCTTCTTGTCGTATTTCTACTAGGGATATAAATTGTGATTTTTGTATTTTTGAAAGGGGCTATAGCCCCATATAAGTTACTGGCACATGCAAGGAGCATTAGAATATTAATTCTGTGACATTTTTGAATAATCTGACGCTCACTGGCATTTTCGGAACAAAATTTTGAACTTTTATAAAGATACATCATCTAATGTTTCGTCACCTGTGCCCCCCCTAAGGCGGTGCGTTACCAAAATAGCATTCCAGATTTCAAAAATGCATACTCTTTTGCTACAATGACGCCAAACTCCACATTAATTAACAATAATACCTTCGTTTCGTATGTCCCTACTAAGGATATTTATTGTGATTTTTATACTTTTGAAAGGGGGCTGTAGCCCCATTATCAGTCACTCTCACATGTAAGGAGCATTGGAGCATTGATTCTGTGACATTCGTGATTCATCTGACGTTTACTGCCACTCCGAAAATAAATTTTATGATTTTGGTAACACATCACCCACCAGCTTTTTACGCCCCTTGGCTTCCGAAAGGGGGGGGGGCCTTCCCAAAATAATGTTTCAGACGGCTTTACTAGCTTTGTGAATGAGTGTTTTTGGATTTCGTAACAAATACAACTCATTTTCCCCAAAATCTCTACGAATAATTATTGGAGAAAACTGCTTCCAAAATTTAACATTGAATCTCCTATTAGGAAAATGAACTTCTATGTTTACACTCCCAAACGGGGGATAAACAGCAATTTTCTCCTATTTCGTTTAGAAATTCGAAAAATTCAGATATTTCTCAATAAGAGTGGCACATTTTATATTAATGGTGTGAAAACTTCATCTTCTCCCAGTGCTGTAGAAAATTACACGAATTATGGAACAGTCTGTATATATATATATATATATATATATATATATATATATATATATATATAATTCAAAATCACGTTTTCAGTCAAAAGTAAAAAAAAATCATTTGTTTACCTTTGGAATACCAATATCTAATCTAAATGATCTAAACACTCAAAAGTATTGTAATATTTATTTATTTATTTTGTATATTACTGTTAGGCACACGCCTAAAATGCCATGATTTGTTCTTTCATTTTAGCAGATATTTCTTTTAAAGTTATGTTTTTTAAAGTAACATTTCGTATTTTGAAATGCAAAATATTGATGATAATGCTTTTACAATAATTTTGTTTTCCTTCTGTCGTACCTTCCTTTTACACCTCGCAACAGTCGATTTATGGTCAAAAATGATTGGAAAATGAAAATAGGGATATTTCACCCTGTTTGACAAGGCTTGTTATAAAATACTGTACTTAGAAGGTAAATTCTGTACCACCAGACATGTCAACTCTGACGCGAAATCGTAGCAGTTATAGTAGTATTAACTGTGGTCGTACTAGTAATAATAGAAGTAGTAGTAAAAGAAGTAGTAATATTAGTAGTATTACAGTACTTTGCAGTCTTGAATAAAGAGTCAGTTTCCGAAACACACTACGATTAACATAGACTGACAGTAAGACCGTACGAACACGGCAAAGGCAGGGGTAGTGGAGGACATTTAAGGAAAAAAATGACAATATTAGTTTCCAATCCGTCTTTGAGTCCCCGGGCCGAACAGGACACGCCCAGCCTGTGCAGGGCTCTGATTCATATCCACTGCAAACGCCGTTTTTGTTCTATTTTGAAAATTTATTTTAGTACTCAGGCGAGAATTGTGTTCTATGCCTTAATTTTCTGCATTCTGTCACATATGAAAAGATTCGTTTACGTATCTAAATGTATCATTACGTATGGAGAGCTAAATGACAAACAAGCATGTGCTGATATTAATACAAAGTTTCGAAATATTGTATTATTAAGTATTTCAATCAATGTTGCTTTTTTTATACAATTAATAACAAGTCTTATTATATTTAAAAGGAGAAAAACACATCTGCAAAATTTCTCCCGATTGCAAAGGTTGGCTTCGAGATTCGAACCTGATTTACTTTTTCCCGAAGATACCCGAAGCTGGACTTAGAAACATTTTGCCTCAAAATAGCAATAAAGAATGCCCTTGACCTTTGAGACAACATGTACTTCTCGGGAGTCAACTTTCAAAAGTTTGGGGTGGGTTCTTTTGCCCCATAAAACCGTCTTTCCGCAGAAAAGAAGAAAAAGTATTCCTTTATTTTTTTTCGTATTTGTCCATACAAAAAGTTTCGTTGGAATTCTTCGTGGCCTTTAGACACATATGACATACTGTTACCAGCATTTTTTATATTTCGTGATCAAAGTTTTGGAGGGGTCCGTGCCCCCTAACAGTTTTTCTCAGGAAAATACGAAACCCGTATGCTCTCAATTTAAACCTACAATATCTGTGCAATATTTGATTCACTTCGGTTCACTTCTTCTTACCTTTCGGGCGTCAACTTTCAAAAGTTTGGTGTGGGTTCTTTTGCCCCCCTAAAACTGTTTTTCTGCAGAAAATAAAAAAGTATTCCTTTATTTTTTGTGTATTTGTCCATACAAAAAGTTTCGTTGGAATTCTTCGTGGCCTTTACACACATATGACATTCTGTTACCAGTATTTTTTATATTTCGTGATCAGAGGTTTGGAGGGGTCCGTGCCCCCTAACCGTTTTTCTTAGGAAAATACGAAACCCGTATACAATATCTGTGCAATATTTGATGCAATTTGGTTCACTTCTTCCTGTCTTTCGGGCGTCAACTTTTAAAATTTTGGGTGGGTCTCTTCCGCCTAAAACCGTTTTATCGCAGACCATAAAAAACCGTATTCCTTTATTTTTTGCGTACTGTCCTTACAAAAAGTTGTGTTGCAATTCTTCATGTCCTTTACACATATCTGACATACTAGCACTTTTCATATTTCGTGATCAAAGGTTTGGAGGGGTCGGCGCTCCACGCTTCCGTTTTCTCCAGGAAAATACGAAACCCGTATGCTCTCAATTTAAACCTACAATATCTGTGCAATATTTGATTCACTTCGGCTCACTTCTTCTTGCCTTTCGGACATCAACTTTCAAAGCTTTGGGTGGGTTCTTTTGCCCCCTACAACTGTTTCTCCGTAGAAAATAAGAAACCAGTTTTCATTTATTTTTTGGTTATTTTCCATACACAATGTTTCGTTGCAATTCTTCATGTCCTTTACACACATCTCAGATACTGTTACTAGCACTTTTGATATTTGGTGATCAAAGGTTTGGAGGGGTTGGCGCACAACGGAACCGTTTCCCCAGGAAAAGACGAAACCCATATTTCTATCCTCATTTTACGTTTGCAGTATCTGTGCATAATTTAATTCACTTCGGCTCCTTGCCTTTCGGGCTTCAACATTCTTAAGTTTTGGTGGGGCTATAGCCCTTAAAACCGTTTTCCCGCAGAACATAAAAAGCTCATATTCCTTTATTTTTTGCGTATTGTCGATACAAAATATTTCTTTGGAATTCTTCATGTCCTTTACACACATCTGACATACTACTAATAGTACTTTCGATATTTCGTGATCAAAGGTTTACAGGGGTCGGCGCCCCACGCTTCCGTTTTCTCAAGGAAAATACGAAACCCGTACTCCCTCATTTTATGTTTACAATATCTGTGCACAATTTCGTTCACTTCGGCTCAATTCTTCTTACCTTTCGGGCGTCAACTTTCAAAATTTTGGGGTGGGTTCTTTTGCCCGCAAAATAATTTTTCCGCATAAAATAAGAAACAAGTATTCATTTTCTTTTTGCGTATTCTCCATACACAATGTTTCGCTGCAATTCTTCATGTCCTTTACAGACATCTGACATACTGTTACTAGCGCTTATGAAATTTCGTGATCAAAGATTCGGAGGAGTCCCTGCCACACTTAACCGTTCTTTTAGATAAATGCGAAACCCGTATACCCTCATTTTATGTCTACAATATTTGCGCAAAATTTTATTCACTTCGGTTCACTTTTTCTTCCCTTTTGGCGCCAAATTTCAAAATTTTGGGTGGGAGCTTTTGACCCCTAAAACAGTTTTTCCGCAGGAAATAAGAAACTCGTATTGATTTATTTTATGGTTATTTTCCATACAAAATGTTTCGTTGCAATTCTTCATTTCCTTTACACACATCTCACACACTGTTACTAGCACTTTTGATATTTCGTGATCAAATGTTTGGAGGGGTCCGTGTCTCACCCAACCTTTGTTTGCAGGAAAATACGAAACCCGTATTCCCTCATTTTAAACCTACGACATCTGTGCAATATTTCACTCACTTCGGTTCACTTCATCTTACCTTTCTCGCGTCAACTTTAAAATTTTGGGGTGGGTTCTTTTACCCTATAAAACTGTCTTTCCGCAGAAAATGAAAAAAAAAATCTTTTTCCTTTATTTTCTGCGTACTGTCCATACAAAAAGTTTCGTTGCAGTTCTTCATGTCTTTTACACCCATCTGACATTTGTTACTAGTACTTTTGATATTTAATGATCAAATGTTTGGAGGAGTCCGTGCCCTACCCAGCCGTTTTTTAAAGGAAAATAAGAAACCTGTATTCCCTCATTTTATGTTTATAATATCTGTGCAGAATTTCATTCAGTTCGGTTCACTTCTTCTTACCTTTCGGGCGTTAAATTTCAAAATTTTTCGTGGGGGCTTGCCCCCTAAAACTGTTTTCCGCAGAACATTAAAAACTCGTGTTCCTTTATTTTTTGCGTGTTGTCCATAGAAAAAGTTTCGTTACAATTCTTCATGTCCTTTACACACATCTGTCCTTTACGAGAGTGTCATTAAAATTCTTTCTGAATTGATAAGTATTGTTAAGTAGTTGTAAATCTATGGGTGGGGAGAGAGAAGAAGAATGTAAAACAAGTGATTATTGCGTAATAAAACACCCTCTGTCTAGAGATACGATAATACGATAATATATAATGACAAATGGGCTATTTAAAAAAAATACACTTTATATTGAAAGAAAAAGGTATTTTTAGAATTAATTTAACGGCTAATAAAAAAGCTAAAAACGGCAAAAGAGTTTCATAAAATATGCTACATTTAAGGCTATAAGCATTTCGTATATTTGTATGGCTAAACGTCTCTCTAAATAGGCTAGATTTAGCCAGAAATAGGCTAAAATGGCATAACTGCCCAAAACACTATTTATACTTTATGGATAAATTGGTAATTGGTTCAAAACCTGATTGGTTGATCAATCTGTTTATTTGTCCCATTGATTTATCCTCTGCTTTCCTTTCTATTTTACTTACGTTTTATCTATATCTTTTATATATAGGGTGGTTATACATAAGAATAAATTGAATAATTTGTATACAGTAGCGTATATACGAATTTGTTTCGGGAGGAGCTTTGCTAACTTTCGGCGGGGGCTTTAACCTGAAAATGTGAAAATTCTGAAAGGTATTTCATATACTTGACTATAGTAAGTAATATTTCGGGGAGGCTTAAGCCCGGAAGCCCCCCTGAATACGCCTTTGTTTTGTATATATAGTATTTGTCTTACTTATATTATAAATACATTTACTAATATTTCGTGTGTTTTTGATTTATAAAGGTAATTCAATCTGTATTCGTTAACATTGTGCAGTTACATTTTGTTGCAACCTATGGAATTTTCCTTGCCAATATTTGGCGATTTCTCAGACAAAGAGTAGATACACTGTTAAGTTATGAATACTTAATTATGCTGCACCAATGTTATTCAATTAAAAATGCAGTTTACGTGTTTTACAAATGTGATACCCAATTGTTAGCTAGTATCTAAGTTATACATACTACTTACCAGGAGGACATCTAGCAGGCATTCGGGTATCTAAGTAGATATATAAGATTAGAAGGCCAACGACTATAATCCATAAAAACCACATGGCTCCAGAATGGGAAATAAATAACAGCTAACTGGAAGTAAAATATAAAACTACGATTAAAATAAATTGGAAGTATATATTGTTCGTTGAGATAAAAAAAAATCTTCAAAATGAAAACAGTGAGAAATAAGGATTGAGATAAGTACCTGAAAATGTACACAAAGCGTATAAGGCAAAAACACATAAGAAAAATAAATTCTACAGCGTGTTTCAAAACAAAACCGACAACGTTTGGGAGGTGGTTCCTGACACCAAGATAAGACAAAAATTTAGACCAACATGGGTGTACAAATGGTTCCTTTCGGAGTATAGGCTGCCGAAAACATGAAAAAATAAAATTTAAAGGTCCATAGCTCCATAACTATGGGACTTATCGAAGTCGGGTCAAGACTTCACTTAGAAACTAATATGTTTCCTATCCAAATATCCATGTTTTAGAATCCTAAGGTACTCACGCTACAATTTTCATAGAGGAAGTTTGGCTATGGGCATATAATGTGAAGTACTCAATAACTACCTCCATAAAAATTGTTGCCTAAGTACCGCAGGATTTTGAAACATGGATTTTTGGATAGGACACATGTTACTTCATAATAAAACTTATCCTTGAAGATTATGTTTACATGGAGAAATTTTGTAGGGTTCCAAGATTTTTTTTTAAATGACAGCTACAAGATCCTTGCAGCAGTCAACCTAGCTTGAAACATCTATGACTTAGCAACAATCCATGATATATCACAGTTCTTACCAATACGGGCACCATAGCCACATCTGCAAAACACATATCAGCAATAGATGCGATATGATCTCCAAAGAAGAGTGCGATAAGGCAATACGCATTAATTTTTGTGCCAGCTATGTTAGTAGTAATTACTGTACAGGAAGCAATAGCTGTTCTAAGAATTGGCTCAATACCCCAAAACCATAGGCAGCGCCAGGATTTTGGTAATGTGGGTGCAGGCTAAGATGGGAAATACATCCTAACATTGTTGCCAAAACGCTCTGCACTATTGAGTGCAAAAATAAGATCGCAAAAATAATCCCTAAGTTTTACTTTAAAAAGGAACTTAAAAAACACGGTAAGTAACTTATGAGAGACTTAAGAAGTCACTCAAATATACCCAAAAATAGGAAACAAGAAATATACAAAATAGAAAGGAGGAAATCTGAAAATCGAAGTAAATGTGTGTGCAGGTGCACCCGCTGCACCCACTGTGGATCGGCCTATGCCCAAAACCGACCACTACCAACACTCACCTCCAGAGATAAAGGAGAATCACAATATCGGTTCTTTATAGGATCAAGAAGACCAACCCTTAAGAGTCTTCATCCCGGCGAAATTAAAATACCGCTAATTTTACAGTAATTATGTGATATCTTCAAATAGATAAAAGATAATCGAAATGTGGAACAAGAGCGCCCTAGACAATAATATTTTACATGAGAAACCGTTATCACGACTCATTTATCTGCTTTCGATTTCGAGCCATTTTGAAAATCGGCATTTACTTTCGCGTTTCTGAACAGCTGAAAACGGAAAGCCACTAGGTGACTTGTGATAACGGTACCTCACGCAAAATAATATTGTCTAGGGCGCTCTTGTTCCATATTTCAATTATATTTTATCTATTTGAAGATATCTCATAATTACTGTAAAATTAGCGGTATTTTAATTTCGCCGGGATGAAGACTCTTAACCAGCAAAAGCAGTAACGAACGCCAGAAGAAAAAAAAAGAAAGAAAGAAGGAAATGACAAACCGCTATACTATAGGAACGGATGAAGAATAAATTCAACTCTCAACAACGAAAATAGTGGCAGGGTCACGTACATTCTGTTATGTTATATAATTATTACTAACGACAATGCAATGAGAGTAACAACAACAGCTAATAAGAGTAATAGAAACAACAAAGAAAATACTCACTTCCACAGTGAGAACCTTAATTACAACTTCGCGATATTTATAAATTTTGGCTCTGCACGCAGAAAAAGCAAAGCAGCAAGAAATACAACAGATGAGAAAAAGAAGTAGAAAGTTAAAGAAAGACGAAAGAAGTGCCAACTCTAAGACCGATAACGATCAGGCTAAATCATGGGTAATATGACAGTCTTAAGATTAAAAATAAGGATTTGTGTGCTTTCGGCATCTATGGTAATGTTAGCTCGTCACGTGTAAGAGATGACGTCCCTCGAAGATCACACTGTCTAGGGAATTGAGAAGGAAGAAAGGATTGGGAACGGAAAGAAGTGGCGTTAGACCAGCATGTGAAGTACCATCCCGACATTTGCCTGGTGTGAATGAAGATAACCTCACTCAGGATGGTGGCCTGATAGAGCTTGTACTCTTTTGCGACCGAGTGTCGCCACCGAGAATCGAACCCGGAATCTGTCGCACCGAAGGCGATGACGCTACGCGGGAAAACACGCTGATCTTACAATCAACTAACAAAACACATACTCATTATATTGACATAACAGGTACTTAAATTTTAGATGATTTATTATGTAATGACCAACTTGTTTGCGTGTACGTTTTTACACCCTTTACAACAAGGATGTTGCTTTACAAAGTTGTTTTGATATTAAGAAGTATTCTGCATGACCAATAACATTTTTTTTCTGGTCCTTATACTCTTCTCCCGCTCTATAATTTTCCCAACAAGAAACCTCACGCTTTTCTGTTTCCTTGGTTAACCTTCTTCCATCATATTCAGTCAGACTCGTGGTAAACGTGTGCATTTAAGAAACAAACCACGACACACGCACGCACAAACACGTGCTTTAAGCTACGAATTGCATAACGTAGAAATGAGTTGGTGCTTCACTTTGGATGGCGACTTTCTTCCTAAAGGGCCGTAGGTGCTTTAAAACTATATTTTCTGTTTGTTTGTTTCTCTAAAGCGATATTTAGAGATTTTTGTGACTACAATGGACTTATTGGGTCTTATGCAGAGTCGCTTTGACATCTGATTAACACGTTACTACGAGCTTTACTAACGGATGGTTATCAAAATTGTATTCAGAGTCTCTGATTAGGACGTAGTATTGGACGAAGTTAATCACATGTGACTAATCAATCTAGAGCAAAGTCTAAACTTTTACCCACGATTTAGCGTGAGACAAATTTCGTATTGCGTAATTCATGCATTTTCATTTTTACAGATTACGCATGCGCTCATCTACTTTTCCGTAGTTGCCACATTTATTTTACTCACCGATGCATTGGAGTTCTATAAGTTAATCATACCCAAATCATCATTTTAGTTGTACTAAAAGTAGACTCTGAATACCAAAAAGTGGCCTTCCTTAGTAAAGAGTTAGTATGTATACTAACTAGTCTGTGACTAACCTTCGATTAACGAATTCTCTCTGAATACCGCCCATTATGATTGATTCTGCTCTCAGACCCAAACCATCGTCGGGAAATATGATCATGATCTACTTCCTATTAAAAGGCGCTAATTAACAAAAGCATCTTCTGATGCTGAAGAAAACAAGTGTTCAGGTTTTGGCAGATATACTAATACACCAGCCCATTCTATTCAGGAAAACAATTATACTTACTAGCAATGTTCGTAGGTTTCGTTAAGAAAATTTCCCTCCACTGACCCAAAATTTTCCCTTTTCTTGTCAAATTTTCCCTAGTTTCATGAGTTTTAAATTCCTATGACAGATGTTACGTGATAAGATTAATCTAGCTATGTTAAAGGAACTGTCAACCACATTTGTTTTATTCATTTGCTTTTTGCTTCTATTTTTTTTTTTAATTATTTCACAATTTTAACAAAAAAAAAAAAAAAAACACCCAGCCAGCATGGCTACAAATTCTGCTACTTTCAACACACACACACACACACACTATTGCTATTATATTGGTTCCTTTGTAAACAACAAAGGAAAGTTTAACCATTTATGTTGGTCAACCAGTCAGCGCGAGAATTTCCCTGATTTTTCACGATTTATTAAAAAAATCCCTATTTTCCTTTTTGTTAAATTTACCTATAAAATTTCCTAAGATCAGGGAAATTTCCCTCAAACTACGAACACTAATTACTAGTTCTACGTGCTATTAACTTCTACTTTTCCTGTTTTTTTAAAAAAAATCTTACTCTGTAAGTTAGAAATATCCCCATTCACGTCAACTTATACAGGGTGTCTCAAAAGTACCCTGACAGGACAAATCTTTTATTATCAGAGTTACAACAAAAAGTAAGAAGAGAGATCGTCTCCAAATATGATGTTTCCAATCTAAAGTAAAGGGATTTATTTATTTATTTATTTTAGATCGGACGAGCCGTTTGGGTTATGTACTCTTTAAGCGCCCAATGTTAAATGAAAATGCAACGTTGCCATTTACCTGAACCCACAACATGATGTGAATGGGAGCACGTTTGAAATGGGAGTTGGCCATTGACACGTTAGCGTAAAAGGTAGTAACTTCATTCACCTATGTTGTGCGTTCAGGTAAATGACAACGTTGCATTTTGATTTAACATTGAGCACATAAAGAATGTATGATCTGTCAGGAAAGTAAATGTACACCTATTTTTCGAGTCTGGCATTCCTGCGCTCCATCCGTGGAGAGTATGAGAATTAAATCAATCAAATGTTTACTGAGGGGCAAAAAGAAAAGCTTAATCTGAATAAGACATTGCAGAGGGGCACAAGCTATGAATACGAATAGTGCATTGTGTAAATAAAGGACGACACCGAAAGAGAAAGCCAGAAACAGCTGTTAAACTTACAAAAAAAGAGTAAAAATTGTCGAAGTGGGAACATAAAACACAAATACAACAAATACGCCGACAACTAAACGGTCACCATGCCATGATCTTGGTGTAGTGGTTAAGGTGCTGGCTTACAAATGCAAAGGACGCAAGTTCGAATCCTCGGCAAGGACATTTTTAAAAATTTTTGTTAATAATACATACAACTCATGAGAGATGGTAAAAGAGGTCGTATTTAGTTTTTCGTAGCAATTATTATTGGTAATGTTTAGTACTGATAATACTTTTTGTCTTTGCGTATTGCTTTTGTTCTTTTCTTCATTTCGAAAGAGAAGAATATCCGAACAAATGCCACCAAAATTCCTCATATTTTGAATGTAAACGCCATTTGCAATTAGTAAAGAATAAAAATTGAACGTTCCGAAGTAGCTGCAAAAAGTAAAAGGAAAAACATGGAAGTCGACCATACTCATGGTTACTAAAAATACAATTTCTACATGCCTTACACCTCCCGACCACGTTTCTACGTTAGCAAGTAAGACGCTTGTGTTTAGGTTAGGCTCGTCAATACGTTTTGCAAAGGGGCCCGGTTTAGCTCTGACGCACCACAGGTGCGAGAAGGGAGAAAAACACTTTTTCTCTCTCCCTCTGTGTGTCTATTTATCTATCTATTTGTATATATATAACGCTATTTGTGAATGCCATAACCACCCTAATTTTCAGCGGATTGAGACGAAACTTGGCACAAACATTAATTGTTGAAATATCTTGATGAGTTCGTTAACCAGAATAATCAGATGAAAATGTTCAAAATGGTGGCCCTTCCAACTCTTAAAAAGTTCCAAGGGAACCAAATTTCGCCCATAAATAGGTATTCAGAAAGTTTGAATAAATTTTCCTCTTTTACTGAAATATTTGTGTGCAGAAACTTATTGAAATATTGGACCCGATTAATCGCCTAAAGAAGGTTCATGCCCTTTCGCTACGGTCAGTTTTTTTTTTTTTTTTTTTTTTTTTTTTTTTTTTTTTGCTGGAGGGGTTATCTTCCTATTGGAACAAGATGATTGTTACTGATGATATGAAATTACACATTGAAAGTGAAGTAACTTATGTAACGTGTTATTTGAAAGAATAATATAATAAATGTGCATTCCTCTAACACAGAGAACTCATGTATTTCGAGTTCGGGAGCCTGAATGGCGAGGAGTGTTATTTGATTTGCTTTTTAGTAACACATTGCATTGCAAATAAAGGTAGGCAACATTAGTGGTAAGTAAACAATAATATAATAATAATAATAATAATAATAATAATAATAATAATAATAATAATAATAATAATAATAATAATAGGTGTTGTTTGTGGCAAGGCAATATCTTCCTCAGTTCTTCTTCAAACGTAATGATTGTAACGCCATATCTCCCTTACAAACAAAATATTAGCAATTTATATCGAGAGAACGGGAAACTGTAGAGCGATGGGACCAACGTAGGACAGTATGCACTCACAGTACTCAGAAAAGTAAGCAATTTCAATGCAAAATGAACGAAGAGTCATTGTCATGGGTACTCATGGGGCCACGGCAGAGCCCTCTTTAGGCAAAATGTCGATAGCTTATATCGAGAAAACAGGAGGTGATATTGGGATGGGACCAACGTTGGACACCGTGGACCCATAAGGCGCATCGAAAAAATTAGGGAGGCGGGAGCCAGCCAGCCTTACTTATTTCCACATAATAATATAAAATTATATTGTCGAAATACACACACGAGTTAGCTACTAATATTTCATATTATTATTATTATTATTATTATTATTATTATTATTATTATTATTATTATTATTATTATTATTATCATCTAGAGCGTCTTTTCATTACGTGAGCATGTTTGACATGAAACCAAAAAGAAAATCCATCCTGTAGCGAAAAGAAACAATACTTTCTCTCAAATGGATAAAAAATCAAGCCGAGATTGATTCGAACTCGCATGGACGGCGCGAAAAGCCAGTGCTTTGTCCACTTTTTTTTTAACTGACTCACCGAACGCGTTTCAGTAACTTACTTATTGCTAATTTTACTTGCTTCACTCGTTTAACTTGCTTTTTCTAATAACTTATAACGACAGGGACACGAACACAGAAACATCAAGAACAGTTAAAAATGATAGATGCTCTCCCGCCGAGAATCGAACCCGAGACTCCATACACCCAAGGCTCACGTGCTAGCCTCTAGACCAGCGGCGATGGCAACGCTCACTTCCTGTGTCGTTAGGGATTACGACCACTGTATTGCCAGCTATCACTTCTGTGGGTTGTATACTATGATCACATGTTTCTTTTTTGCTGGAAGAGTAAAACCTACATTATATGTAATACATGAGGTATTTAGACCTACATGCTCTTCATATAATGTAATAAAATTGTCATGGTGTCGGATTTTAATACATGACGTATTGCAGTATACAACATGCTTTGCATTACTTGCTTGTTTGTAGACAGCTACTAGCTTAGTGTTCTAAAAAGTTGTGTATAAACTAGGGATAGCCCGTTCCGGAATTATTAGTTTTCGGACTCCCGAAAGTAAAGCCGGACAAATTCCGGAATTCGGAAAATTCCAATTTTGTAATAATTTCCGAATTCGGAAAAATCCGGAATTTAGAAATTTCTGATTTCGTTAACATTCCGGAATTCGGAAAATCCGGATTTTTTCGAAAGTCGGAGTTTTTCTCAATTCCGGAATTTTCTAAATTCCGGATTCTTTCCGAGTTCCGAAATTCTTCTGAATTCCGGAGTATAACTGAATTCCATAATTTTGCGAAATCCGGAAAGTGAAAGTTCCGCTTCCGAAAAATGAATTTATTTTGGTTAATATGAATCGTGGCGGAAATAAGTCTTTGACCAGGTAATGGCGACTGCTTTGAAAGAAATGGGAAGTATGAGAATTCAATCTGTCATATTTGTAGTTTCGTGTGGAGAAAGAACGAACTTATGAACCAGTGGTTTAAGAAAAACTCAAGTTATTAATATAAACTTTGCCGACTTCATAAAAGAAATACGAAAGACATTTTGAATCGAAAAATATAACATACAAGTTTGCAAGCGGAGACAAAGAAACCTAACGTAACCAGACTAAAGACGGATCGTTTACCGCGTAGCGATCGCGGTTCAGTGGTCAAGGTGCTTCTGCGAATGCACGTTGCAATTTTTTTTTCTTACTTTAGAATTTTTGATGGCGATTGATCAGCGATAACATACGTTTTATTATATTCAAAATTTGAATACTCGGATGTTTCAATACTTGAACTATCAAATCTTCAGGAATAATAATAGTAATAATAATAATTATTATTATCTCGTAGAAGATTAAAAGCTAGAAGCTAAATTATCGCTCAGGTCATACCATTACAAGCAGAAACGTGACATTTGGAAATAATATTTCGGTTTGGTTTAATGTTGCTCACGAGGAGTTTCTCATCTCGTTTCTAAAACAAATAAAATAACATGAGAATTAACATTTTACATTCGAGACGGGTCAGGGCTAAATCAAAATTTTCGTCTCTCTTTGGAGATGAGAATCGAGCGGAGACGAAAAGTATCGTAAACATTTCCCGTCTTGTCTCGATTCTCGAAATAGTGTATGTCCATTCTTTAAGTAACAATTGCTCTGTAGACTGAATCTCATAGGCTATTTCGTTACATTGTATATCAGAGCTCATTGAATTATACTCTGTGTAGGTATTTTTCTAGCAAAGCTTTTATATTTACCTCTGCATATTCTAAAAATTAGTTTATTATATGCCTTACTGTCGCGTGATATTCAGTTATATTTATTACAGTTATTTTCCTCAAAACATACTTTCTACATGAAACTTCAATAAAAGGTTCTAGTTTAAAATGTTGGTAGTTGCAGAGGTGTGTCTTGAAGGTACGGAACCCTTTCCCCGAAATCTCTACTTTTAAGTAAGTTTTGCCAAATTTCAGGGCAAGTTTAAAACTATTATTATTATTATTATTATTATTATTATTATTATTATTATTATTATTATTATTATTATTATTATTATTATTATTATTATTATTATTATTATTATTATATCAACTCCATGTATAATCTTTAAAAGATATACGGTTTGTATCTGAATAGTAAAAGCTAATTGACTGTCGATCTCGGTCGTCTGGAAGTCTTAAGGAGGCAAGGACATCGGTCACGTCCTGGGTTTGAGTTCCGAAGGGGCATGTATTCGGGCTCGAGCAAAAAATTGTTAAAAGTTATAGGCTTCATCCAAACATATTCAAAACAGCTGGGACCGGGTTTGGGCTTCTCAACGGCTCGAGCGGCTCGGCTTACAGCTCATTCAATATCGAACCGAATCGAGAAGTGAGCCGAGCCAACAGCTCACCACACCGAGCCGATTTGAGCCATCGGCTTACTTGAGCTGAGTCGAAACGTGCTGATGAACTAGTTTCAACTTAGGTGGCTCGAACCGGTTCACATGAGCCGAGTAGGTGACCCATCCCAACCGAGAAAGCTCGAGCCATCGGCTCAATTGAGCTGAGTCGATGGCTTGTTCCAACTAAGCCGGCTAGGGTCATCGGCTCATCCCAACCGAGCCGACTCGAGCTGTTCGCTCAGTTGATACGAGCCGAGCCGGTTGATATCACTACCCGAGTTGGTCTTCTGCTTGGGCTCAAGAATTCGACCGTGCAGATCTCAGCCTTGATTTTAAGAACTACAGTATATACTTATATTGGTGATTACGACATTTGAGGCTGTCTCGTAATAATAATAATAATAATAATAATAATAATAATAATAATAATAATAGTAAACTCTTGTTTTCTCGTTACCTAGACGAGACGAGATACACTAAAATTGCCCCACGAGATGCACTAAAATTACGAGATGAGACGCACCTCTGTCGTGAGCAACACTAAAAGTATTCCACATTACTGCTTACATTTCTCATGGCTTTTGCTTTCCAGTCTGATCAGGCCAATATTTCAAAACGAGTTAAAACGAGCTGAACGAGCGAGAGAGCCATTATCAAACTCAACTCAACTCGAAACTAGACCTCGAAAACAGCGACTTGGCTCGGAACTCAATTTAAGAAAATTACCTTTGACTCGACTCAAATTGTACTCGAGTTGAATTGAATTTTGGCTCGATTTGTGCTCATCCCTATTCGTGTTTGTATTTTATGTTTCCACTTCAACAATGTCTACTCTTTTTTCTCCTTTTACCTGCTGTTTCTGGATTTCTCTTTCGGTGTCGTCCTTTATTTACACCGTGCACTATTCTTATTCCCAGCTTGTGACCCGCTTCAATGTCTTATTCAGTTTAGGCTTTTCTTCTTACATTGACTTCACATGTGATTGATTTAATTCTCACTTTCCGCGCACGACCGATGAAAATGTTTTATTATTATTATTATTATTATTATTATTATTATTATTATTATTATTATTATTATACTATTGAACTTGCACGGCGAAATTACTGTATAATACGATATCATATCATTAATTTTACTCCATTGTATGTTATTTAGTTTATTAATGGGCACTAAATTGTCTCCAGATCAACGAATAAATTAACTACGGCATGCACTTTGGTGGAAATATCGTTGCAATAAGATTATTGGTTCGTTCCAAACATGTTCATGTAATGATATTTCCACCAAAGTGCATGCCGTAGTTAATTTTTTTGTTGATCTGGAGACAATTTAGTGCCCATTAATAAATTAAATAACATACAATGGAATAAAATTAATGATATGATATCGTATTATACAGTAATTTCGCCGTGCAAGTTCAATAGTATAATAATAATAATAATAATAATAATAATAATAATAATAATAATAATAATAATAATAATAATAATAATAATAATAATAATAATAATAATAAAACATTTTCATCGGTCGTGCGCGGAAAGTGAGAATTAAATCAATCACATGTCAAATCAATGTAAGGAGAAAAGCCTAAACTGAATAAGACATTGAAGCGGGTCACAAGCTGGGAATAAGAATAGTGCATGGTGTTAATAAAGAACGACACCGACAGAGAAATCCAGAAACAATAGGTAAACGAAGAAAAAAAAGAGTAGAAATTGTTGAAGTGGAAACAAAATATAAATACGAATAGGGATGAGCAGGAGTCGAGCCAAAATTCGACTCGACTCGAGTTCAATCCGAGTCGAGTCAAAGGTATTTTTCTTGTAGTACTTAAAATTATACTGTAGTTCTTAAAATTAAGGCTGAGACCTGCACGATCGAATTCTTGAGCCCAAGCAGAAGACCAACTCGGGTAGTGATATCAACCGGCTCGGCTCGTATCAACTGAGCGAAGTTGTTGTATTACTATGCATCTGCTTCCGCCCCTGTCAAATCTGGTCGATCTCGTTGACGCGACATATTTGCTTTTTTATACCCCTTTCTTCGTTTACTGAACAAAACAGTAACTATTCTGAAATATACTACTGCGCATGCCTCGTAGATAAATATTTCTGATGAAAATAGTTTCCGTTTTGTCCAAGGAATGTTCTTTTTCTTATTCCCAGCATGACCCTTTTATTACATTATATGAAGAGCATGTAGGTTTAAATACCTCATGTATTACATATAATGTAGGTTTTACTCTTGCAGCAGATAAGAAACATGTGATCATAGTATACAACCCACAGAAGTGATAGCTGGCAAGACAGTGGTCGTAATCCCTAACGACACAGGGAGAGAGTGGTGCCCTTCCCGCTGGTCTAGTCGCTAGCACGTGCGCCTTTGGTGTATGGAGTTCCGGGTTCGATTCCCGGCGGGAGAGCATCTATGATTTTTAACTGTTCTCGATGTTTCTGTGTTCGTGTCTCTGTCGTTATAAGTTATTAGAAAAAGCAAGTTAAACGAGTGAAGCAAGTAAAATTAGCAATAAGTAAGTTACTGAAACACGTTCAGTGAGTCAGTTAAAAAAAAAAGTGGACAAAGCACTGGCTTTTCGCGCCGTCCATGCGAGTTCGAATTAATCTCGGCTTGATTTTTTATCCATTTGAGAGAAAATATTGCTTCTTTACGCTACAGGTAGTCCACTCTTTTCGTATTTTTCGCTGTCGTTCACAGTTAAAGTAACTGACTATTATTCTTTCTACGAATGATGGATCTTCTCTTTGGCTTCATGTCAAACACGCACACGTAATGAAAAGACGCTGTCGATAATAATAATAATAATAATATGAAATATTAGTAGCTAACTCGTGTGTGTATTTCGACAACATAATTTTATATTATTATGTGGAAATAAGTAAGGCTGGCTGGCGCCCCCCTATTTTTTTCGATGCGCTTTATGGGTCTACGGTGTCCAAAGTTGGTCCCACCCCAGTATCACCTCTCGATATAAGTTATTGACACTTTGCCTAAAGAGGGCTCTGCCGTGGCCCCATGACTACCCATGACAATGACTCTTCGTTCCTTTTGCATTGAAATCGCTTACTTTTCTGAGTACTATGAGTGCATATTGTCCAACGTTGCTCCCATCGCTCTACAGTTTCTCGTTCTCTCGATATAAATTACTAATATTTTGTTTGTAAGGGAGATATGGCGTTACAATCATTACGTTTGAAGAAGAATTGATTAAGATATTACCTTGCCACAAACAACACCTATTATTATTATTATTATTATTATTATTATTATTATTATTATTATTATTATTATTATTATTATTATTATACTATTGAACTTGCACGGCGAAATTACTGTATAATACGATATCATATCATTAATTTTACTCCATTGTATGTTATTTAGTTTATTAATGGGCACTAAATTGTCTCCAGATCAACGAATAAATTAACTACTGCATGCACTTTGGTGGAAATATCGTTGCAATAAGATTATTGGTTCGTTCCAAACATGTTCATGTAATGATATTTCCACCAAAGTGCATGCCGTAGTTAATTTTTTCGTTGATCTGGAGACAATTTAGTGCCCATTAATAAATTAAATAACATACAATGGAATAAAATTATTGATATGATATCGTATTATACAGTAATTTCGGCGTGCAAGTTCAATAGTATAATAATAATAATAATAATAATAATAATAATAATAATAATAATAATAATAATAATAATAATAGTAATAATAATAATAATAATAATAATAATAATAATAATAATAATAATAATAATAATAATAATAATAATAATAATAATAAAACATTTTCATCGGTCGTGCGCGGAAAGTGAGAATTAAATCAATCACATGTCAAATCAATGTAAGGAGAAAAGCCTAAACTGAATAAGACATTGAAGCGGGTCACAAGCTGGGAATAAGAATAGTGCATGGTGTTAATAAAGAACGACACCGACAGAGAAATCCAGAAACAATAGGTAAACGAAGAAAAAAAAGAGTAGAAATTGTTGAAGTGGAAACAAAATATAAATACGAATAGGGATGAGCAGGAGTCGAGCCAAAATTTGACTCGACTCGAGTTCAATCCGAGTCGAGTCAAAGGTATTTTTCTTGTAGTACTTAAAATTATACTGTAGTTCTTAAAATTAAGGCTGAGACCTGCACGATCGAATTCTTGAGCCCAAGCAGAAGACCAACTCGGGTAGTGATATCAACCGGCTCGGCTCGTATCAACTGAGCGAAGTTGTTGTATTACTATACATCTGCTTCCGCCCCTGTCAAATCTGGTCGATCTCGTTGACGCGACATATTTGCTTTTTTATACCCCTTTCTTCGTTTACTGAACAAAACAGTAACTATTCTGAAATATACTACTGCGCATGCCTCGTAGATAAATATTTCTGATGAAAATAGTTTCCGTTTTGTCCAAGGAATGTTCTTTTTCTTATTCCCAGCATGACCCTTTTATTACATTATATGAAGAGCATGTAGGTTTAAATACCTCATGTATTACATATAATGTAGGTTTTACTCTTGCAGCAGATAAGAAACATGTGATCATAGTATACAACCCACAGAAGTGATAGCTGGCAAGACAGTGGTCGTAATCCCTAACGACACAGGGAGAGAGTGGTGCCCTTCCCGCTGGTCTAGTCGCTAGCACGTGCGCCTTTGGTGTATGGAGTTCCGGGTTCGATTCCCGGCGGGAGAGCATCTATGATTTTTAACTGTTCTCGATGTTTCTGTGTTCGT
The DNA here is from genome assembly GCF_964235325.1 of Thermobia domestica. NCBI lineage: Eukaryota > Metazoa > Arthropoda > Insecta > Zygentoma > Lepismatidae > Thermobia > Thermobia domestica. The sequence goes on along the minus strand of NC_137463.1, from coordinate 37,714,972 downwards.
GTCTCTGTCGTTATAAGTTATTAGAAAAAGCAAGTTAAACGAGTGAAGCAAGTAAAATTAGCAATAAGTAAGTTACTGAAACACGTTCAGTGAGTCAGTTAAAAAAAAAAAGTGGACAAAGCACTGGCTTTTCGCGCCGTCCATGCGAGTTCGAATTAATCTCGGCTTGATTTTTTATCCATTTGAGAGAAAATATTGCTTCTTTACGCTACAGGTAGTCCACTCTTTTCGTATTTTTCGCTGTCGTTCACAGTTAAAGTAACTGACTATTATTCTTTCTACGAATGATGGATCTTCTCTTTGGCTTCATGTCAAACACGCACACGTAATGAAAAGACGCTGTCGATAATAATAATAATAATAATATGAAATATTAGTAGCTAACTCGTGTGTGTATTTCGACAACATAATTTTATATTATTATGTGGAAATAAGTAAGGCTGGCTGGCGCCCCCCCTATTTTTTTCGATGCGCTTTATGGGTCTACGGTGTCCAAAGTTGGTCCCACCCCAGTATCACCTCTCGATATAAGTTATTGACACTTTGCCTAAAGAGGGCTCTGCCGTGGCCCCATGACTACCCATGACAATGACTCTTCGTTCCTTTTGCATTGAAATCGCTTACTTTTCTGAGTACTATGAGTGCATATTGTCCAACGTTGCTCCCATCGCTCTACAGTTTCTCGTTCTCTCGATATAAATTGCTAATATTTTGTTTGTAAGGGAGATATGGCGTTACAATCATTACGTTTGAAGAAGAATTGATTAAGATATTACCTTGCCACAAACAACACCTATTATTATTATTATTATTATTATTATTATTATTATTATTATTATTATTATTATTATTATTATTATTATTATTATTATTATATTATTATTATTATTATTATTATTATTATTATTATTATTATTATTTTACTTACCACTAATGTTGCCTACCTTTATTTGCAATGCAATGTGTTACTAAAAAGCAAATCAAATAACACTCCTCGCCATTCAGGCTCCCGAACTCGAAATACATGAGTTCTCTGTGTTAGAGGAATGCACATTTATTATATTATTCTTTCAAATAACACGTTACACAAGTTACTTCACTTTCAATGTGTAATTTCATATCATCACTAACAATCATCTTGTTCCGATAGGAAAATAACCCCTACTGAAAAAAAAAACCTGACCGTAGCGAAAGGGCGTGAACCTTCTTTAGGCGATTAATCGGGTCCAATATTTCAATAAGTTTCTGCACACAAATATTTCAGTAAAAGAGGAAAATTTATTCAAACTTTCTGAATACCTATTGTGCAGTCGCCCCTTGTCGGTCTGAGAGCTCAGATGATGTGTGAGTAATTGACGTGTTTGGGGATGTCAGATCCGACAAGTTGCGCCCAGGATTTCGTAAATATAGAACTTAACAAAATATGAGGTACGGGATCCAACCTGGGTTGCATTTAAATGAAATCCAACACGTACAAAAGAAACAGACTGTGATGTTAAAGGGGGTGAAAAGGGGCAAGAAGGGAGTAACTTTCGGGATAGGTTAATCTACTCGCACTTACTTGTAGGTCTGATCGTTGTCCTCTCCACGATTCCTCCAACGGGCCGACGTCCGTCCATCCCTCTGTTTGGCTGGCTGGTCGTTCCAGTAACCAAGGTTAAGAGTTGGCGAAACCCGGACTAAGTAACCAACTTCACGAAGTCCGCAACTTTAGATAAACTTAAAACTTCTTCTTAAAAAGCAATACATCGTCGTTGAATCAAAGGTGCTCTCTAAGACAGAGCAAGGCTATTAATCGTAAATTTCAAATGAAGCTAGCGGTCTACATTCTAACTCGTCTCTCGCTCCATGTCGACTGTCCCTTCCGATAGTCTCTCAATCCATTTTGTCTGGAGTTCTTTCCGGGTTCATATCCTCGGTTATTCACTCTGATTTGCGTTTCGATGGAAAAAGTGCATGCTCGTAGATTAACCAAGGTAAGGTGATGATAGGAATGCGGACGGGGAAGCAATCTGTTATTTTATTAATTGAAAAATTACAACGTAAGAAATGAATGACAGACAGCAAAGGCAAATGAACTTAGAAAAACAAGTCGATAGGTGATTTAATTTGAAACGAATGATGATGCTTTTGACTGAAATGTTCTTTTAAAATAAAATGTCCCATTGTTCAAAATAAGAAACTTTTCCATATGTCCAAATACACATATCTTCACATCCCCCCCCTGAAATCAAAGTCCCGAATGAAAACATTTCGGAGACAAACAAAAAAAAAATCACTTTTTAGAATTTCTGTTTAAAAAAAAAAACTTAAGCATCTTTGTAGTTTCATTCAGTCTTCATGATAAAAACACAGCAGCAAATATAGTCTGGAAAGAATCATATGATAAGAAATGATGAGTACAGCAAAAATGTTCACACACTAACACAGTTGATAGCAGAACAGTCAATGCCAAATGACGTAAGCACAGCAACGTCGATCTTGTAAACACAGCATCACTAAGCATAAAATGTAGAACTGGAAATCACAGGTACAATGTCCTTACACATCACATAACTGGAAAGTTCATTCAGTACAAGTAGATTATAGGAGTAGGGTAGACAGGTATGTAATAGTAACATCACAAAATTTAGGGGATACAGTCAATGACTGCCCAAAACACGTAAGATATGAGAATAGGGACAATAATTGGATAAAATGATGGAATGAATAAAAATCGACGAAAAATCAGGGGAAAAAAAACAAAAGTAATAACTAAACCATAATCCATACGTATATATCTATATATAGTAAATAAAACTCCAATTCCAATAAAATTGTAATTCTATAATCAAAATAATCATTACGCGGTAGAAGAAAAATTAATCTAGCTACCCATAGAAAGAACAGATAAAACAACACAAAAGAATGTTGATTTCAGGTTTTAGAAAAACGAATTGTGGAGAATTTAGTTCCACAATGACCGACGTATTGGCAGAGTTATAGCCCTCTGCACTGGCTATTAAAAACCTCAAAAGAAATCAACATGACAGACTATCACCAAACATATTCCTAAATCCCTAACTAATTATGCGCTAAAAGAAAAGAAACTTCTTTCTTCTTATATGAAAGTAAAAGTACGTATACCCACAGGAAAATGTGGAATCAAGTCAAATCTACAAATATACAAAAGTATATATCAAATAAGTACAAATCTTCGTCATGAATAAATCCCAAGTCATCTTCATGATGAAATACGCAAGTTTACTATATACACTGCAGACGATGAAAAATTGATCATTCCAAAAGATCACTAAAATCACACAAGAGGTTATAACAGTGTATATTCCTTTGAAAAGAATACATTGACTGAGTATATTCCCAATAACTAATAACAAATCGTAGGATCAAATCAAAAATCCAGGGAAAGAAAAAAAACTGCATTCTTCTTTACATCCACATTAATATCATAAAATGCATCTTGAAAAATGCAAAAAACGTAAGAATTCCTTCTTCATCACTATCATAACATAGATAGCCAACAAATATAAATTCATAGTTGCGTCTATCTCCCTAGTTTTCTTCTGCTAAACATAATGTATCAATAAGATGTTGATTTGGCGCCTAGATACTAATTTATTCAGTTTATAAGCTGTTGATAAGATGACTAGGAAAAAGAACGTGTTCTACAAAGTTAACCAACAGTTCTAAGTAACTGAAAAAACAATGATGTCTATATGAGTACTCCTTTTTCTCCTTGTCTTCGTTGTAATTGTTATTGCCGGCAAGACTTAGAAATACAAACAAACCAAAACAAATTCCATAATGACATGGCCAGTGTCAAAACAAAATTCGTCACTAACTTCACAGATGTTCCTAATCCATCAAATCTTCCTTTGAGAACCGTCTTCTTTTTTCCTCTTTTTTTTTAAAAAAAACTTCATTGCAGAGAAACAGCTTCCACTTCTTTTCCTTCTTCCAAGGGAAAATACACAGGTAAAAGACGCTGATAGAGATCCCAATTCTCCTTGTCGAAAATACACAATACAATACGGTCTACGTTGTCCACATGATCCTCTAAAAATTTTCGTGTACTCAACAATGCAATTCTAGCAGCAGGTTCCTTAGGGAAATGAAATGCACCAGCAGCGATGCAAGGAAAAGCCACAGTTGAAAACTGATTTTTCAACACAAAATCAAAACAATTGTTATAACAATTCTCCAAAGTCTTCTTGTTCGCATCTCTGGGACCACACGTCAATAATACATGATCAGCGGGGAGATTATAGCCTGGAGCAATCTTCACTTGTCCTGGTTTTAAAGAACGTATTTTCTCACAATCTTTACGAAATTCTTCTCCTGCAGCTTCTTGGATACTTCTATCTGCTCCTCCTAATGGAATAAGTAATTCATTCGTGGGATTGACAACGGCGTCAGCTTTAATCATAGCGATATCTCCTCGAAAAACACTGATTTTCTTGTTGATTGCAGAATTGGCACCAAACTTCGGTTTCAAACTGGAACAATTCTTCCCTGTTTCAGCCCAAGTAGGTAATTGGTTGGCAATCACAACTTCACGAAGATTCACAGATGGAATATCTTCTTCTTTTTCTATCATGTTTACCGAAGGATTAAAAATAATCTCATAGAGTTCTTCTTTTTCTTTCCCTCTCTTATTTCTTCTTTCCTGTTCTTCGGCACAGCAGGCATTCGCAGTAGCATCCTCGACAACGTCTTGTATAACCAAGTCAACATCATCTTCTTCTTCCTCTCCCTCGTTTTCCTTCTTCTGTCTCTCGTAGTACTTCTTCAATCTTTGTACTGCAATCGAATCAACCTTGAATCTTCCTCGTGCAGTCTTGAACTTAACGAAATAGGAATTTGGGTGGTCAATATCTTGAATTATTCCTGGACCAAAATAACGTCCACTGAAAGCTCTGGTGGATCCTTTCTTCATGGTGCTGTCCAAAATCCATACCTTGTCTCCGACTTTGAAATTGGGTTTCGAATGACGTTTGTCATAAAATTTCGTTGCCGTCTTATGTCTCTGGAACCATTTATCATGGGCTTTGTCTCGTATTTCTCCAAGTTGCTGTAAACGTTCAGCATTGTCCTGAAATTGACAAGGGGTGTCCAAAATTGCTTCGTGTAGCATTCTACATCTGAATCCATGCAAAAGTTCAAAAGGGCTGTATCCAGAGGATAAATTAACAGTTAAATTGTGGGCTAACACAATAGATGGCAGCAGTTCGACCCATTTTCCTTGATCTTTATTACATAACGCAGATTTCAGTCTCTGTTCAATGTTTCGGATAGCTATCTCAGCAGTCCCGTTAGCGTAATGAGCTTGAACATTTACAAATCGAATCTTAGCCCCAATCATTGCACACAACTCCTTGAATAGGTTACTTGTAAAACATGGACCTTTGTCTGTGACTAATTCTTTGAAAATACCGTATTTCAAAATTACATTTTCATAAAGAAAACTACTTACAGAAGACGCTGTTATATCTGCTAATGAACCACAAATACTATATCGAGTAGCTGCATCGACTACGACAATCAAATACTTGTGTCTCAAAATATTACTCGAGGAGTACACCCCTCCAATGTCTACAAAAATGCGATAGAAGGGCGGCACTTGAGGATACGTTTGCAATGTACCATAAGCAGAACCAGGTTTATTTTTGCTGGACTGGCAAATTAAACATTCTTTGCATTTCTGATAAATATATTGTTTCATATTAGGGAAATACACAGATTTCACTAAAAGATCATATGTCTTAGAAAAGCCTCCGTGACTTGAACCAATGGCAGAAGTATGAGCCGCATCAAAAACTTTGTAGCGTAATGAAACAGGTACAGCAACTAAAAATTTCATACCACTAGATGTTTTTTGTTTTCTATACAAGATTCCTTCTTTAACCGTGAAATAAAATGCCTGTCTTTCAATTTTGGGATTTTTCTTTTCCTTGTTTTCTAACCAATCAAAAATATCCTTATAAAACGGGTCCTTCATTTGTTCATTTCTGAGAGAAGGTTCGTCACTTAGCATATTGTTACACTCTGTAACAGTGGAAGAAAATACTCGAGGGTCTTCCTCATTTTGTTGCTCATCAGAAATGTCCCTGGGGGCACGAGAAAAACGTGAAAGTGCATCGGCTTCTATGTTAGATACCCCAGATATGTGTGTCACAGTAAAGTTATACTGTTCAATAAAACTAAGCCACCTAGCAAATTTGCCTACATTTTTTGTCTGCTTTAAAAACAAAAGACTCTTACAATCGGTTTTCAAAAAAAAGTGACGTCCTAGCAAAAAGTAACGAAAGGATCTAAAGGCATATATGATACTCAAAAGTTCAAGTTCATAAGGGTGTCTAGACTTCTCGCTTTTATTTAAGCTACGGCTACAATAAGCAATAGGTGCTAACTCTGGGTCATCTGGAGAGGATATAGGTTGTTTGAGCACGGCAGCCAGACCGCGAGTTGATGCATCACAGAACAAGTATACAGGGTGTTTAGGATTATAATGCATCAAATATGGCGATTTTATGATAAGATCTTTAATTTTCTCAAAAGCATCTTGTTGTTTTTGTGTCCACTTAAACGGTACATCCTTTCTGAGAAGTGAATTCAAAGGTTCCGCAATTTCAGAAAAATTAGGTAAGAATCGTCTTACAAAGCTAGCTAATCCTAGAAAACTTTTCACATGTTTTTTCGTCTTCGGACGTTCATAATTACTAATGGAGTCAGTTATTTTCTTGGAAATTCGCAAGCCATCGTACGAAATATCGTGTCCCAAAACTGTTAATGAAAAATAAGCCAATTTCGTTTTTTCTGGTGCAAGTTTAAGACCACGTTCTCTAATTCGTTGAAATAACTTCTTGGTGAGGTTGATAACATCCTCAAAAGTATTCCCACCCCAGAAAAAATCATCAAGGTACCCGAAAATTTGTTCAGATTCTAATCCTTCCAATGTCATTTTCACTAATCTGTTTAAACCAGCGGAACTAGTGATAAGGCCTTGGGGAAGTGCTGTAAAACAAAAAGAACCAGCTCCTGGGATTGAAAAGGCAGTGACGTGTTGGTATTCTTCCGCGATTTTCACTTGAAAAAAACCACTGAGCAAGTCCGAGCAGCACAGGTAGCGACACTTACTAAGACGCGAAAGAATGTCTTCTATCGACGGTACAGGAAAACTGTCTGGTGCAATGTGTAAATTGATCGCTCTACAATCCAAACAAAATCTATAAGATCCAGACTTCTTTTTCACGAGAAGAATAGGCGAGTTATAACTCGAGATGCACCTCCTAATAACCTTTTGTTTAAGCAAAGTATCAATCTGTTTTTTAACTTCTTCTCTTAAATGGAAGGGGATAGGAAACTGATTGGTGTGAACTGGGACGTTATCTAGCATTTTAATTTCATGTACGTAGCCCTTGGCCACTCCAAAATCATCCTCTGACCAAGAAAAACAATCCTTATACTCCTCTATAACAGAATAAAACATTTGCTTCTGATCGTCCGAAAGTTGAGGGTTAATGTCCACACGCTTGACATCAAAACCAGCAGGAAAGTTATTGTTGTCTTGTTTACTGGCTAAACCATGATTTTGAACACTATCTGTATCATTTGGATCATGTGCACCCGGCCTAATGTCAATGGCTTCACCTAAATGGAGATTTTTCTCTAAACACAACTTCTTGTTGGTTGGGTTGACTACTCTAATGACAGGATTAACAGGATCCACTCTAGACTCATTAACAAAAATTTCGGCTTTAGAACAGATTTTCTCATTGGGTTGCAAAATATTTTTAATTCCCACTAAATCATTAATTTTTCTAACAGGTACTGAAACACTGGAATTTGGTGGCAAAGTAACAGATTTCGCCGTTATGAAATACGCTTGCATAAGGTTCGCTGTTTGTTCAGAAATTGTGCCTATAGCATGACTTTCAGGTAACGCGTGATCAGTAGGTTTCCCAAACCTAACTATATGAACTACGTGAATATCCTGGTTAATAGTGACATGTTGAGGAAGTAACCAATCATTTCCCAACAAAACAGAAGATACAAATTTGTCAACAACTCTAAAAGTATGCGTAAATGAATAGCCGTCAATTTTGAACTTCAGCACAGCTAACGTGTTAGTTTCAAGTCCTTTACCCGAGATGCCACGGATGATAGTACGTCTTTTAACAAGTCTAGTGTTCGGAGGAAGGAGCTCTCTAGTGCAAATTGAAATTTGACTCCCAGAGTCCAACAACGCTTTATACTCTTTATTTCCAATAGTAATTTTGATGCAAGGCAGAATCCTATCCCTAACAATAGGCGTAGTAATCGTGTGGGTCTTAAAAACAGGTCTCTCACTATTCCCTGAACTATTTCCACTATGTAAAACATTACAATTATTACTTCTCCTGACTTGCGCCATGTTGCACTCTAATGCTTTGGCCGGACAGTGTATTTTATTATTCGCGGGAGACGTACTATGATTCTGTTTGCGCTTGTTCTGTTCGTTCTTAACCATAACAGAGGTATTCGTCGCAGAGCCCATTCTATCATGCATATTATTACTATTCTTGGCACTCTTACATTCAGAGGAACAAAAAGAAAAAAAAGAGTTACATTTCTGTTGATGAGACGGAATAGAATCTACAGACTGTTGATCACTGCATTCTTTCTCAGCGGATAAGATATCATAATGCAAACGTGCAAGCATTTCTTTTTTTTCCCGTTGTTCTTCGAGAGGAAATGAAACATGAGAATTATCGCGCAATGAAACATCAGCTATCTTAGCGATAAATTCCGGTGTACTAAACTGCAAGACTTGTTCTTTCGAATTAGATTTAATGAGCGTCTTGTAATTTACTATTAACTCAGCTGACTGTTCTTGTAATAAAAACTCACATAACGCATCAACAGATGGAAACAATTTGTTGCATGTAAGCTTAAAATACTGAGGCAATAACCCTTCAATAAGGAAATTAATTTGTTGTTGAATCGGCATGGCTTTATCAAAACTAAGTATGAGATCTAGCTTCTCATAAATATATGTCATAATAGGTTCCCCTTCTTTTTGATCTCTAGAACGAATGGTGTGTTCCGTCACCTTCTTAACCACAAAACCACCAAATAATGTGATCATTCGTCTCTTTATGTCTACATACGACAAGTTCACAAATTCGTCTGTCCTAGTTAAAGCTAGAAACCACGCTAAGGCTCCGTCCCTTAATAGATATGGAAGCAAATGACGCTTCTTTACTGCATTGAACTCATAAATGACGCAGTAAGATTCGAAATACTCAAAAAAACGAATGACGTCTTCCCCATACTTGCCGTGAAAAAATGTGGGGCGCACAATAGAATCTAGAGACGTAAGACGAGCTTGTGCCATAATGCTAGTATTCACCATTTTCACTAAATATCTTTAAATAATATCACTAAAAGCACATAAAACAAAATAATACAACAAATTGAGAGGGTGGAAGGAGGGTGGTAAAACAAATAGAATTTCATCAAATTCTAACGGTGGGCGGCAAACAAACTAATGCAAAATAAATCGAGGGTCACAGATATGTGTGCATCCACACAAGTTAAAACCACATCTCCGCCATGTGCAGTCGCCCCTTGTCGGTCTGAGAGCTCAGATGATGTGTGAGTAATTGACGTGTTTGGGGATGTCAGATCCGACAAGTTGCGCCCAGGATTTCGTAAATATAGAACTTAACAAAATATGAGGTACGGGATCCAACCTGGGTTGCATTTAAATGAAATCCAACACGTACAAAAGAAACAGACTGTGATGTTAAAGGGGGTGAAAAGGGGCAAGAAGGGAGTAATTTTCGGGATAGGTTAATCTACTCGCACTTACTTGTAGGTCTGATCGTTGTCCTCTCCACGATTCCTCCAACGGGCCGACGTCCGTCCATCCCTCTGTTTGGCTGGCTGGTCGTTCCAGTAACCAAGGTTAAGAGTTGGCGAAACCCGGACTAAGTAACCAACTTCACGAAGTCCGCAACTTTAGATAAACTTAAAACTTCTTCTTAAAAAGCAATACATCGTCGTTGAATCAAAGGTGCTCTCTAAGACAGAGCAAGGCTATTAATCGTAAATTTCAAATGAAGCTAGCGGTCTACATTCTAACTCGTCTCTCGCTCCATGTCGACTGTCCCTTCCGATAGTCTCTCAATCCATTTTGTCTGGAGTTCTTTCCGGGTTCATATCCTCGGTTATTCACTCTGATTTGCGTTTCGATGGAAAAAGTGCATGCTCGTAGATTAACCAAGGTAAGGTGATGATAGGAATGCGGACGGGGAAGCAATCTGTTATTTTATTAATTGAAAAATTACAACGTAAGAAATGAATGACAGACAGCAAAGGCAAATGAACTTAGAAAAACAAGTCGATAGGTGATTTAATTTGAAACGAATGATGATGCTTTTGACTGAAATGTTCTTTTAAAATAAAATGTCCCATTGTTCAAAATAAGAAACTTTTCCATATGTCCAAATACACATATCTTCACACTATTTATGGGCAAAATTTGGTTCCCTTGGAACTTTTTAAGAGTTGGAAGGGCCACCATTTTGAACATTTTCATCTGATTATTCTGGTTAACGAACTCATCAAGATATTTCAACAATTAATGTTTGTGCCAAGTTTCGTCTCAATCCGCTGAAAATTAGGGTGGTTATGGCATTCACAAATAGCGTTATATATATACAAATAGATAGATAAGTAGACACACAGAGGGAGAGAGAAAAAGTGTTTTTCTCCCTTCTCGCACCTGTGGTGCGTCAGAGCTAAACCGGGCCCCTTTGCAAAACGTATTGACCAACCTAACCTAAACACAAACCTCTTACTTGCTAACGTAGAAACGTGGTCGGGAGGTGTAAGGCATGTAGAAATTGTATTTTTAATAACCATGAGTATGGTCCACTTCCCTGTTTTTCTTTTTACATTTTGCAGCTACATCGGAACGTTCAATTTTTATTCTTCACTAATTGCAAATGGCGTTTACATTCAAAATATGAGGAATTTTGGTGGCATTTGTTCGGATATTCTTCTTTTTGGAAATGAAGAAAAGAATAAAAGCAATACGCAAAGACAAAAAGTATTATCAGTACTAAACATTACCAATAATAATTGCTACGAAAAACTAAATACGACCTCTTTTACCATCTCTCATGAGTTGTATGTATTATTAACAAAAATTTTTAAAAATTTCCTTGCCGAGGATTCGAACTTGCGTCCTTTGCACTTGTAAGCCAGCACCTTAACCACTACACCAAGATCATGGCATGGTGACCGTTTAGTTGTCGGCGTATTTGTTGTATTTGTGTTTTATGTTCCCACTTCGACAATTTTTACTCTTTTTTTGTAAGTTTAACAGCTGTTTCTGGCTTTCTCTTTCGTGTCGTCCTTTATTTACACAATGCACTATTCGTATTCACAGCTTGTGCCCCTCTGCAATGTCTTATTCAGATTAAGCTTTTCTTTTTGCCCCTCAGTAAACATTTGATTGATTTAATTCTCATACTCTCCACGGATGGAGCGCAGGAATGCCAGACTCGAAAAATAGGTGTACATTTACTTTCCTGACAGATCATACAGCCCGAGCGGCTCGTCCGATTTAAAAAAAAAAAATCCTTCACTTTACATTGAAAACATCATATTTGGAGACGGTTTCTCCCCTTACATTTTTGAAACTCTGATAATAACGAAGTTCTCCTATGTGAGGGAACTTTTTGAAACACCCTGTATATTACCAAGACTTTTATAACACTTCAATATTTATAGCGCTTGCTAAAGAAATCCAAAGATAAAGAAATGACATGTATACTAATGGATAGATCTCATCCGACTATTTAAAATGATGTGGATGAATGTAATCTTCATACATACTTTTCCAGAAGGTTTTTTTTTTTTTTTTTTTTTTGTAAACAAAACAATTAATGTTCTTCGATAATCGCGCTATCTATGAAAGACTAAACTGATACTAAATTGCAGTATATCCCTATCAAGGACTTTTATTAACACTTTGACTGCCCATGGTCATTTTTGAGGATGGACCATGGCGCCAACGCAGTGGCGGCGTAAGGCAAACTGGGGCCCGGGGCCAGTGAAGTAGGTTGGGGCCCCTTTTCAAACAATCGTGATTTATACACTTCAATTTTTGACATTTATTTACATAATCATTCTTTCTGTTTGCTCCTCCCCTTTCCCGTTGGTGTGTGTGTTTAGATCATTATAATCTGGGATATATTAAACAAATAGAGCTGACATTCAGCATCCCTGTCTATTCTTCAAATATTTAGAACTGCCTTCAGGCTGGTATCTACAAATAAAACGACCACGAATATCATTGCATATTTTTTTTATTTTTTATTCGTTTTTAAACAAAGGACACGATAGAAAAAGGATTAGGGATATAAGTGTAACGGAAACTACAACCCACAACAGATTTTTCAAAAGCTAAAAATTTTTCTTTTTGCCAGTTTTCTGTAACTGAAAAGTGATGAAATGTAACTTATCACAGTAATAGATAGTTATTCTACACCCAAAAATACGAATCGGAAGTTCTATGCATGGCAACACTGAAAATTCTTCCGATTCATATTTTCGGGTGTAAAATAACATTATCTATTACTGTGGTAAGTTATATTTCATTATCACTTTTCACTTACGAAAAACTGGCAAAAGAAAAATTTTTAGCTTTTGAAAAATATTTAGTAGTCTGCCCCCTTAAGAACAAACAAAACGTAACAATCAAGAATCCAGAATTTATCCTACACCTATATTATCGTAGTATCAACGCGTATAGATGGAATAGTGGAGGTAATGCTCCTAATAATACAGTTAGAGACAAATTTACGTACAAAACGTAACAATGAGCTGATATTGCAAAAATTGCAAATAATAATATAACCGATGCGATTTTTAAATGTAAGCTCTATGTTTTCTAGAATATTTTTGTTCGGTTCTCGCCTTTGGTGTTTCTCTTGCGCAATTTATCATATGGTTAAGTTTAGCGTGGTGGCTCAGTGGTAGAGCGTTCATCTCCGATGCTTGGGGTCCCTGGTTCGATACCAGCTCGCACCGTGTGGACTTTGTGGTGGCCAAACACCGTGCTCGTGGGTTTTCTCGGGGTTCTCCCGTTTTCTCCCACTTTCTTCATTCCACATTTTCATTTATTTCTCATCATCACTAACCCTTTAGCCTTACCGGCATAACCGTGGGACGTAAAACAAAGATTTCATTTTCTTTTGGTACTTTTGTATTTTTATTGCCTTTACTTGAAACATGAAACTACTTTCGACAGTAGTTCCACTACCATATTAGCCTATGTTCCACCAACATTCAGAATAGTACCTTCCTTGCTTTGGTAGCAGCGAAAATCTCAACTATATTATCAGAATCCAGTGGATGCTATTTCATTTTCGATAGGAAGAATGGCCAGATTCGTGAATCTTTCCTGACTCATTGTGGAACGCAAGTATGATTTTATCAATTTCATTTTGGTGAAAAACCTTTCACATGATGCGACAGATACGGGCAGTGGTATCAAAATCTGAAGAGCAGTTGCCAAACTTTACTAAATTTCAAGCCCCATTGAAGATACATATTTCAGGATACCTTGTGGTGAAAAGTCAAGTTTTTCTTTAGCTTTCTGAGCACACCTTAGTGAACGGATTAAATCCTTACAATCCTGAAATAATAATAAGCCATCCGGGTCATTCGGGTAGAACAAAGCCAAATCAGAGCAACATGCTCTTAGCCTTTCCTCGTTCTCATCATCTAGCTGCTGCACAAAGTTGGCCATAGAACATAGGAATCCAAATCTGTCATTCAGGTCATGCATCTGAGTAAAATGATCATTTCTTGTTTCATCTCATCTAGAATTTCATTGATAGACCGCTTCACTTCGGCCTGTGCAGTCAGGTTTCATTATTTGCTTCGCCAGGCATGCATCTCCTTCTACTGTGTGTACCCACAGTTATGTTCCATGCTCTGCAACTTTCTTCAGTTGCGGATAAGATTTTCTTGGCCAGCTCAATTCTCCAGGTATCAATGGTGTCAACCAGGCTCTGTAACTGAATAAGAGTTTGAATGAAACTCATATCCTGAGATTGAAGGCATTTTTGGATCCGATCAATATATGAGAGATTTGCAGACCAGAAATATAGTAAAGCGATAAAGTTAAATGACTGGATGCTTGTAAGAAGACCAGCATCTCCTGTAGTATTAAGCGTTTCAATCGAAATGTCACGCAAATCTTCCAACGGATCAATTACTTCATCCCAGTGGTGTATTAAGAGGAAACTTCCGGGCTTAAGCCCCCCCCCGAAATCTTACTTACTATAGTAAAATATCTTGCAGAATTTTCACATTTGCAGTCAAAGCCCCCCCCCCTTCCGAAAGTTAGCAAAGTCCTCCCCAAAACAAAATCGTAAATACGCCACTGCTTCAGCCAATTGACTAGAAAGTGCCTTTAAAGCTTCTGCTTTTGATCTCCATCGAGTGTCATTTTCACGTTTCAGACCAATCATTACGTGATTTTGCAGCACATTCCATCGGTGAGTAGATCTAGAGAAAAATACCAAAAAACGTTCCATTGCTCCCAACAAAGTCACCGCCATAACGTTAACGTGCGCAGCATATAAGCCACAAGGTTCAATGAATTATTGTTACAAGGAACGAAAATGGCCAAAGGACTTATATTCCATATGAAAGTTTGAACTCCAGAATATTGCCCGGCCATTGTAGCCTGATTATCACAAGACTGGATCTTAATACCAAGCCTATCACATTGAAGTTTCTTCAGAATTTCAGCAGAAATACGATCAGCAGTCTTTCCTTCGACAGAGATGAAGTCAATAAATGTTTCCCGAACTTGAACAGACTCACGTTGTGTCAACAAATCGAATGATTTGTGACAAGTGTTCCATATGAGAACAATCAGGAGTTGAATTAAATATAATGCTGAAGTATTTTGATTATTTGAACACTTGTTTTCTTATTGAACATTTTCAAGCAGGCTAGCAGACGGGGCCCCATTACTTGCATCATAAGACCTTAGAATGTAAATAGCACAATATACTTTGATTTTTATTATATTTTAATCTACACTGAACTTTTCCTTTAAATTTCTCTGAGGTTATTGAACAGAGTGAAACTTTTATTCTATTCATATTTTAATTCACATACATTTTTTCTTTAAATTTCTTTGGGGCCCCAAGAGAGTAAAACTTTTATTTTATTTATTTTTCACCTATTCAACTTTAAAAAAAAAATCTTGGGGGCCCCAAGAAACTGAAACGTCTGTTTTATTTTTTTTTCGCCTGCATTCAGCCTTTTCCTTTAAAATTCTTTGGAGGGCCCCCAAGAGTATGAAAAATTTACTTTATTTTTCACCTATATTCAGAGCGTTTTCCTTTAAATTTCTTTGGGGACCTCCAAGATAATGAAACTTTTATTTTTAATCTATATTCAGTTTTTTCTTTAAATTTCTTTCGGGTCCACAAGAGAGTGAGGCCCGAAGCTTATAGTTTGTTTAGCTTGTACGGAAATCCAGCACTGATTAGCTTTATTAGACAGATATTTCTATTGTTTCATCCGTTATTTGGTGTAATATTGATTAACAATTAATTCCGTTTACATTTAGGGAAGGTGTGGATTATAAACCTTGACGGCCCTTGTACGGCTCATGCTAACAAGGTTCCTTAGTAATTATTTTTTACCTACCGTCGGGGGCCCCCACAAAGTGGGGCCCGGGGCGGGGGCACCGCTCGCCCCGCCCTTACGCCGCCACTGCGCCAACGTATGTTTGCCTTCTGGTCACCACCAGGCCACGAAACAATATTCAAATATTACGTACCTAGACACCTCAATATTCAATATTCCCAGTTTTTTTTTTTTTTTTTTTTTTGAACCAGATCTGGCTTTTTGCTGAAAAAAAAACACATGAGCCGCATATGTCTCACGGGACCAAGGAGGAACAAATTTACGTCTAGGTCCTGTGATCCATATCTGGCTCACATGAAAAACAAGGAAACTGGCCCTTTTTATTAATAGTACATTGTTGCATACCATTAAAATTGTAAAAGAAATCTATTTTAATGGTATGCAACAATGTACTATTAATAAAAAAGTGTCAATTACCTTGTGTTTCATGTGAGCCACATATGGCTCACAGACCCCGTGATCCATATGTGGCTCACTTTCTTCCCGCCAGGAGCCAGATCTGGTTCAAAATCTTGGAATATTGAATATTGAGGTCTCTTGGTACGTATTATTTGAATATGCTAAATTCTAAAATGCGAAGTACAAACTGAATAAAAGTCCAAACAGGTAGAATTTTCACATTTTCAGCAAGTTAACACACATATTTTCCGTACATATGGATGTATAATTCGAAAAGCTAAAGGCATGCAATATAGTTACACACTTGACTCAAAACATCGTATTGAAAAAGAAAACATAGGCTAATCCTTTTACCAGGGTCTCAGATAAGTACCAAGCAAAAGTCAACGCGTGAACCATATATGGCTCACGGGGCCCCACGTCAGTTTTAGTTTGAACCATATATGGCTCACGGGGCCTCACGGAACAGTTTAGTGTGAGCCATATATGGCTCATATGTCGCTCAATGTGTTAAGAAAACACTACAGTATAGTTAAGAAGATATAGTCAAAATCTACGACTAGGTCTTAAATTGTATTTTTGAGACTTCCAAATTATGTTATGCGAATGTGTCGGTAGTCTTATAGAACTGGTTTGTCCGTCTGTCCGTCCGTATGTCGACAGTATCATACCATAAATGGTATAAGAGACATCGAAATTTAGTTTCCTGTAATTGATTCAACTATCAGAAAATAAATTACCTTCGTTAACACGCTGTGCAAACCGGAAATGTTTGAAACTCATTTCCGTTTCCAATATTTATTTTCATAAAACGGAAATGGTAACGGATAGTGACAAATGGTTCTTTGTATATATATATATATATATATATATATATATATATATATATATATATATATATATATATCGGGTGGTCCGGAAGTAGGCGTACCCCCCCTTCCTCTTTAGTTTCAACAGTATAGTGTGTTATGACAGAATGTCTGTACTCAGTTACCTTGAAATCTTAAAGAGTTTCAAGAGTCATAGACATCGGTATGATCACCATCCATGTCGTTACACAGCTGAATTCTGTTTCATCGGTCGACCTCCTCGGGGTAGATCTTTCACACTGCCCGTAGTAAATGCACGTTTTTCCCGCACCAACCTTGTTGCTTTTCTTGGTGGATTAATACCAAAGTGGTTGTGAATTTCGCTTTAACACTTTTCAGAGCACTTTAGCACTGAATTTTATCAAAGGGACCGCGGTGGCTTAGTGGTAGAGCGTTCATCTCTGGTGCTTGGGACCCGGGAGCGTTTACCTCTGGGGTCCCGGGTTCGATTCCAGCCCCCATCGTATGAACTTTGTGGTGGAGAAACACCGTGTGCGTGGGTTTCCTCGGGGTTCTCCCGTCTCCTCCCACTTTCTTCATTCCACCATTTCATTCATTACTTACCATCACCATCTCCTTTAGCCTAACCGGCATAAGTGTGGGACGTAAAACTCAAAGATTTCATTCCATTCTTTAAATTTTATCATGCTGCTTGGAGAAACCATTGCAAAAACCAAAAGCGATCATTATGGGTCTTATAAATAAAGTTGAACAAGGTGAGTTTACTCCAATTTTGGAGAGTTTACTCCTTTGGTATGAATAAAGATGAGAAAGATGAGCAGGTTCTTCGAAAAGTCACTCAGCGTCTGAGCAAGGAGTCAGCACTATTGAGATGGCTCTAATTTCGTATGAATAAAACTGAGATCTCTCTCACACTTCGGAGTACTCTCTCCAAAAATCTTGAGTTATCTTCCTTGCTGACTCAAGCCGTGAAGTGAAGACGTTTTGTGGAAATGGTTGTATTCAACAATGACAGAAAATATACAATGAGCGCAGAAACACTTTCGAAGTGGACTACAAAACTATCTATTGCTTCGATAAAGAAATTGTGGAGTGGTTAAGTAATTATTTCCGACGCGAATCAAACACAACTACAGGCGGCGGGTACTTACTAACGAACAGAGAAGGCAATTTTTAAAATACTTAAATGATCCCGGTTTTCAAAGCGGAGTAGCGGAGGACAGAGGTACTGGACCAGAGTACTGTGTCTGCTACATTTTCAAAAGTTCTAGGGAAAATAGTAGAGAAGGCCCCGTGGTGAATAAAGTTCCCATCACCTCTTGCTGCACAACAGACAGCAATAAACAAATGGCGCTAGCAGTACAATTTTCCGTTTGCTATAGGAGTTATAGATTACACACATATGGAAATTAAAAGGCCTCATGAACACGGGGATGAGTATATAAGTCGTAAAGGACGTTACATTTTGAAAGTTCAAGCCACTTCTAACTGAGACGAGGAATTTACGAGTGGGATACTTCCTAACCAGGTTCTGTGCACGATTCGCGAATATGAATGAACTCAGCTGTTCGCATGATCATGGCAGAAAACAGATCACAAGCCTTGTTTCTGGGAGACTTTGGATATGCCATTGCTCCTCGGCTTATAACTCCTTTGCACAATCTAGCTACATCAGAAAGAAAATTCAACAACTGCTTCACCAGGAAACGCTTTATAAGAAAGATGCTTCGGCTAAGTGAAGCAACGATTCTCTATTTTGGAAAATAAAATAATACTGACAACCAGAAAGTGCATTCTAGGCTGTTTTGTTCTGTATTATGTGGCTAAATATCTGAAAGATGGGGATTTTGACATTGTTGAGAGAGAATTTGAAGAAGAGGACGCCTTTTCGAATCAACGCGGGTTCAAATGCCGATAATGTTGGACATGCTGTCTGAATTTTCATGGCTTTCCCTGGTCCCTCCATATGAATTAAGGACAGTGCTTTCATCAGAAGCTCTGTCCACTTCTTCCTTTCTTTCTTATCCCACGGAAAGTTTAAAATTTGATGGCATGTATTCTTTGTTAATATGAAGGCCATAAACACAGTGAAATTAGATAATAATAAAACATAAATAAAATTATATATTTATTGGATCGTTTCATTAAACATTCACTTAATTGGACGTTAAAGTAAAAAATCTCGCTCGAGTTCCCACACACGAAATTGACGACTTTGGATTATTAGCACATGAAGCTTATGTGAGAAAATGCTGAGATAAATAACAGCGAAAGACATAGGTGAGAAATAAATTAACACTACGAACTGTAGGCTATAAGCTAAATCTTAATTTTTATCTCACAGGGAGACGCTTAAATACATCCGTGGACACCACGTGGTTTGTGGGCCCCATGTTAAGAATTCTTGCTTTATTGTAAATTGTTATACTGTATTTTAACCAGAAATAGCATGACTTTAGACTAAAGTAGGCTTACCTTCAATCTCTTTAATAGATCTAACGGATTGGTATCACCGTCCATTAGCTTCCGTAATATTTTTCTATTCATTCAGTTTTATTGGCTTGTTTCCCGCCTTTTCAGTCCATTTTCTTCTTAGGCCTGGTTTCCATGTTAGCTATTTCTTATTCAACTGCGATTCTGTGGCAGGGACACCAAATGATTCTTCATATTTTTTCCTAATGGTTGAAAATGCAGATACTTTTTCTTGTCTTACTTCTGGCAACACGAATTTACTAAACATGATTGGATAATCTCTTATTGTATCCACAAACGCTTGTAAAGAAGCATCCCTTTTTCCGTAATTATCTTCTATAGACCTAATTTTTAATACGTTTGTTTGAATTACATAAACATCTGACAGACCACTTGCTTGGCCGTCTCGGTGCGGAGTGAAGCAAACTCTATGAGCATGCTCAGGTTATTTAGGAGTAACTTCTCACAACTATGATAGTTTTTGTTCATACGAAATTTGAGAGTTTGCTTATGAAACAGAGCTTGCTCACCTCACTCATGAGCAAAGTGAGCAGAGTCAAGGCTCCGTTTTATTCATAAGACCCTATGTGTTCTTTTACAAATAAGAGCTATTTTCAAAAGGCTTATTTTAGACTTTTTGTTATACCTGACAAAACTAACTTTGGATGGTATGCAGCATGAGCCTGAAGCTTATAATACTGTATAATAAGTTGATTGGTATATTTTGGTATTAAAGAGAGGAAGTTTTGGGGTCCCCTGAGCCTGGGCTCCATTGGCTCCGCCCTTAATCCGCTCCTGAGTAACACACACCCTATATAAAATGTGTATATGTTTTGTATGTATATAGATAGATAAAAAATATCATACAATTAGATACGAATACACACACACACACACACACACAATATTCTGGCGATGCAAGTAGTTGATGGAAAAATGATCGCAATAAATTCCTTCAGGTCGGAAGCATTTCATATATCAATGGAATATATATATATTTAAAAAATCATTATTAGTGATCACTCTTTCCAAAAGACGAAATACATTGGGTTAAGTTGTAATCCCTTAAACCGCTATTCTTCAACTACTGTAAGTTTGAAAATGTTATTATTCCATTTATTTACCTTCATTCTGAACTTTCTCGCGCAAACAGCAACTTGCGTGTTTTTTTCACCCCTCTCATTTTCATACCTTCGTACCGTCGTGATTATTTTTAGCGGAATTAACTTACCAAACTCATCACCATGAAAACGCGGAACACGTATTTCAGACTTTACCATTCTTGATTTTGAAAACGCTCCTACCTACACTGTAGTCATTACCCGGTACCTTTATATCACATTGTCGTTAAGAAAGCACATATAATAACTTTTTGTCCTTTTTTAAAAGTAATAAGTAAAAAAACTTGTTGTAACTCTTATTGGAACGTTTGGGTTGCGAGCGAAGCGAGTAAGAAAACTTTTACCAAATATATTCCTTTGTAAACCGACAACAATATTGATTCAATTTTGCACAAGTACTTTTAAGGGTTGCCAAGCCTTTTACTCTTTTCTCACACTTTTTTCTTTCTGCTTGCTCTTTACGCACCCTCTTGCTTTCAGCGCCCTGGGCGACCGGCCCACTCGTCTCCCCCTAACTACGGCTGTGAATGAGGTAAATTTATATCGAATCAAGCAATAATGATTGCTGAAAAAAAAATACTATTTTGTAATTTTTTGAACACGAACTTGTACTATATTTAGAGAGTTAAAAAAAAAAACATTCATTTCTTTAAGATTCTCTATTTTATCTTGAGCGGCCATTTTGTATAAGAGCGTAAGCCTATTTTGCCTTTTACAAAGATTTGTACTAAAGCAATATCTCCGTTATTTTTGAATTTGAAAGATAATGAAATGTATAGGCCTACATATATCCAGAGCACATTTAAGCATACCGCAGTACATATACATTTAAAATTTGTTAAAAGTTAAAGTTTGAAAAACGCAAATTTTCGTCTTTGAAATTATAAATGTTAAAGAAAAAAATAAGACTCACGGGTTTCTTTGTTATTTTCTAGTTACAATTCGTGTTAGGTTTTTTTTTCTATATATGGACTTCAGGGTATACTACTTTCTATAGAAGTTTAATATTTGAACGTTTCATCTCTTTCGTATTATAAATTTTCAAACATTGCCATTTTTTAAAAAAATCTACAATATTAAGCCTGAAATACTTCAAAAGGGCCACACTTGAAATATATATATATATATATATATATATATATATATATATATATATATATATATATATATATTTAACAAAACAGTTGTTATCAGTGTTTCTTTTAAGGATAACTTTTGGGGACAGTGCTTCCCTAGGAACTCTGAGGTTGCTTCCTGGAGGATATAAAGTTACTACCTTCTAGAATAGTACCAGCCATGGCGAATAGTTTCAAAATACAATAAATCAAATAAACATTCTAATATCCCTACTTTGCAAGTGTTCTAAAGCTCGTGCTGAAACTAATTTATTTATTTATTTATTTATTTATTTATTTTTCATATTTAGAGACTAGACGGTACTTCGTGTCCGCAACTACCAACCTCGAACAAATAAGTGACAGCTGAACATCTTGTTGCGTGTACGGCGGAAAAAAATATATAAGCCAAATAGCTGTAGGCTTTGTTAATATGTAGTTTTAGAGTGGCCCGCCCTCCCTGGCACATATTTTCTGAAGGAAATACTATACTAAACGCAATGTTAACTTGAGAGCCGCATCACAAGCGCATTAATACATGTCGGCGCGCGAACCTTTTCACAGGGAAGCCTTTGTATGTGTGTGTGTGTTTTGGTTTGGCTCTCAATCGCCAGGGTTTCAACTGGTGCTGTTCTGAGTTTCAGCTGATGTGCGCGGAGCGATGATTTCTCGTCCTTTTCCTGCCGCTTACGAAAAATATGTTTCTTGGTCTATTTGTTTTAATAATTCATGAAGACACGACAATAGTAATAAATGTATTGAAAATTCGCACGTCATGTATTTGCAATCCTCACAATTAAAACCCGAGAGCATGAAAACTATTTTGCTTATTCATTTCAATTGATTAAGGTAAGAAAGGATAAGAAATGAAGTTATTCTCATATATCTACCTGAAAAAGGTCAATCATAAACAGAAACATACAAGCAGCCACCCTCCCACACAATAAATTAAAAATACGATTTTTTTTTCTAAAAGCACAGCAACTCTACATTGGCACTGAGTAAACCACAGCGAACCGGCAACAATCATATTAACAATTTCTTCAATAGTTTTGTCTGCATATTTTTCTCTTAGTCGAGAGTAAAAATTGTTGACAATTTACTTTGCTTGACTTTAAAGAGGTTTCCCTTCCTCGTGTTTGCGATAATACTTAGAAGATGATAATTCGGATTCATTCATATTTTTAACTTCGCGCTTAACATTCTTCATGGTTTCAGTTTCAGTACACCCACGTACCCACTCTAACGCACGCGCGAAGACGATATTTGGCAGAGCAGTGTTACTCTCTGCACAGAAATTGCAGAAGTTACATGTGAGTTCCGTTATTTCTTTTGTTTCATTTATCAGTAGGCAATGAGCATTTATCAGTTACTCTATTTAATTTATATATCATATAAAAATATTAAGCCATTTCCTATCTATTGTGGACGGTTTCTAACATTGACCAATTAAGTAATTTTACTGGTCCTATGCTTTTGTTATACGATTTTTCACGTTTATAATCTTGCAACACTTGCAAGAGACTCGCATCTTAGCTGCCGGCTTTACACTCCTTTCTTTCCTTCTCTCTTTCCGATTCTGAGTCGTGACGTCATTTTCATAACCCTTTACTAATAAATGTAGTATCATTTATTTTAAATATTGTTTCTGTATTGACATTTTTATATACTTGAACTCAATTAGCTCTTTGAATTGATCTCCTAAGTAATGTTTTACTTGTGTAACGGGAGGAACTATGTAATGTGCGCGGAGTCGCCTGAATTGAAGCTGCGTATCTCGGCTATCAGGATAAGGTCGCGGCAAGTATAGTTATTATTTACGTAGTAACAGATGATTAAAATCAGATCACTAAGACATGACTAGTTTTATTTATTTATTTATTTATTTATTAATTAATTAATTTATTTATTTATTTATTTATTTTAGTTTTCTTTATGTGACGAATTCAATTTATTAGAAAATAAAGTACAACTGAACTTATAGTTCAGTCTGCAACTAAACCACATATGAATACATACAGTTCAGTTCAGTTGTGAATATCATTTCATTTTAATAGTGTTTCATAGGGAAAAATTGATTTTCAATCATAATTTGAAGGAAGTAATTATTAAAAAGTTATCGTTTTGTATGATGTACCTTTTGAGGCTACGCAATATGAGATGATCGAGACCACTTTTTGAAATGAAATGAAATGAAATCCTTGAATTTAATGTCCTGCGATGATGCCCTTTTAGGCTAAGGCAGACTAGGATTAAAGCAAATGAATGATGATGGAAGAGTTGATGGAATGAAAAAGTGGGAGGAAACAGAAGTAAGCCGAGAAAACACGATGTCGTCCACTACAAATTTACTTAGCCAGAGATCGAACCAGGGACCCCACGGATCACGTTTTTCTTTTATTAACTTATTTCATATGAATGTTCACAAGTACACTCATGTCCAAAATTATTGTCGCATATCTATAACTGTCTTCTTATAAGAATATAATTTGGTAATGATTTTGCAGGGTAATCTTAATACTAATATAGTGAAACCTCTTAATAACGGACACCAGTGGGGCATGAATTTTTGTCCGTTACTGACAGGTGTCCGTTACCGAGAGGTTACAGAAATTTAATTTCTCACAACGGTAATTGTATGCAGTAATATACAGTAAATACATTATGTATGAGCGTAAATATGTAAAATTCAATATGAAAATGAAATGAAATGAAATCTTTGAGTTTTACGTCCCACGCTTATGCCGGTTAGGCTAAAGGAGACGGTGATGATGAGTAATGAATGAAATGGTGGAATGAAGAAAGTGGGAGGAAACGGGAGAACCCCGAGAAAACCCACGCACGCGGTGTTTGTCCACCACAAAGTTCACTTGGCGGGGGCTGGGATCGAACCCGGGACCCCAAGCATCAGAGGTGAACGCTCTACCACTGAGCCACCGCGGCCCCAAAATTCAATATGAAAATACTCTATTTAGTATTCTCTATTTGAATTACTGGAAGGAATGAAGAGAAATTCATTTCAGTTAAATAATATTATTGCTGGAGGATGTGTTAATATATTTGTTTTTCATTCATTTCAAATTCTCAGAACCTTTTCAAAAGATGCGTTACGAACCAACTAACCGGCTAAACTCTTTTATTTAGCGAAAAAGGCATGCTTTTTCCGCTACAAGGGTAATAAAACTCATGTTGAAAATGTTATTGTAAAACTATGTTTGTATTGTTATGTATGAAATTGTCGGGAAAGATGCAGGGCACAGATGAAAAAGCAAATTTGTTCCCTAAAAGAGAAGGGGAGATCTTTCTCATAGAATTCTTGGCCATACGACTGACCCTGCATGAGTGTTATTGCTTATTGAAGGTTTTCTAGGGTTTCTACTAGAAAGCAGTTTATTGCCGGCAGAAAAAAAAAAAAAAAGAATTTCGAGTTAAGTTTGAAGATGTTCTGTTTGATGCTTCACCAGGTCTACACTCATGATAGATACACTTGTCGGGAACAGACTTTCTGTCTACTATAATATATCGCAGAACCGAGAATAATTCCTGTCCGTTATGAAGAGGTTATTGAATACATTTGGAAAAAAAAGGACTGTCCGCGTCCGTATCTCAGTGTCCGTAAAAGGGAGGTCTTTTTCCGTAAGAGAACATGTATTTTTACCGGGACAAAATAATCTGTCCGTATTATAGATGTATCCGTTATTGAGAGGTGTCCGTTAAGGGAGGTTTCACTGTACTATGTGTATAATCGGGAAATGTAGGCCTATATTTGTGGTAAATTTCATAGGAAAAGAATTATACATTCGAAAATTAGAATGAGTAAAATAAAATGTTGCTAAATGGACGAGAAAATTGTATTTTAGTTTTATTGTTCTGATTTACATGAAATTTGCCACATACATGTCTTTGCCGATTATACACATACTAACATTATAAGAAATACCGGGCTAATTCGTTATCAAATTATATTCCTACACCAACATATTTATAGACATGCGACAATAATTTTGGACATGAGTGTACATACATTGTATTGCACTATGAATCAAGAGAAGTAATTCGCTACAAAGAAGAAAGAACTACACTAAAATTAGTCAAGCAACCACTCACTGAGCCACCGTGCTAGAGACTACTGTGTTAATATGAAATCACATTTTGCTTACTGTTCAACAAAAATGCAAAATGAACTTTAAAAAAAAAATCTTATATGAAGTTGGTCCAGCCCAGAAGTCCGAAGTTGGCCGCCTTGTATTGAAGTAAAGACATCTTTTGTTGACTACAACTGTTCGTTTGGCATCCATTTTGTTTACGTATCATCAGTAGAAGTACAATTAAATAGCATGACATTACAAGAGAAACTTGATTCTTGCAAGCAAATCCCACAGGAAAATCATTTTATAGATTTGTACCCCTTACTCAAACAAAAATCAGAGCTTATGTATACTCACGTTCAAAACTAATTTATTAATAGCAGAACTACAACAATTTCAGAAGAAATTGTCAGTGATGGGTCTGTCCGTAGGCGGAGGGCTACCCATCCCTTTCTTGAGTGACAAAAACAATTTAAGCTATTGTTTATATATTTTTCAACATTAATATACAGTAAACTCGTGATATAGATATCATAGTCTAGGCTCTGGCTGTCCCAAGTTTTTACTTTCTAGATCCGCCTCTAGAAAGTATGTTCCATCCAAAGTACTACAAGAATATACCGTGGGTCAGTGGCGGATCCAGGGGGGGGCAATCGGGGCGAACCCTCCCCAAGAAGAGGAAACTTTCTTATTGTATATATATATATATAAATAAAACCCATCCCAGAATTTGGAGCTCTTAAAAGTAGCTCTAAGTAGCAATATTACAATCCACCGCTCCCCTAGAAGTCCGTCCTGGATCCGCCCCTGTCGTGGGATGCATTTACGACAAGAACTAGTGGATTGGAAAAATTAAATTAACTAGCGAGGAGAATGATGATCTTTTGTTCACTACTTTTAACCTCATAACTCCAAAACTTTCCATATTGCTACAGATTACAAAGTTTGGACATCAATTAATAAGATCCTAAAGAAAATATCATTAATATGGGTTCAAAATTGCTGCAGCTGCAAGTATCAGCGTGGCACAGCTATTCAAATGGGAACACAAACTTCTGGCCGATGGCCTGAGCAAATCCATTCACCGCTGTTTCGCGAATGGGCAGAAATCTGAAGAAACGCGATGTAAACGATAGACCATTGTGAAATTTGATGATTCTTTTAGAAATAACGTACATATAGACAATACAAAGCGAAACAGAAAGACAGGCAAATTATTATTATTATTATTTCTTTTCTTTTCTTCTTCTTCTTCTTCTTCTTCTTCTTCTTATTATTATTATTATTATTATTATTATTATTATTATTATTATTATTATTATTATTATTATTATTATTATTATTATTATTATTTGTAAATTGCGTCATATATAAGTACCCAAATGATGTTCAGCGTGATTATCTCATTAAGAACCAAGAATTTTGTCTAACATCCGGTCTCTAGTAATTACAATGGGAAATCTATTTAATATTTTCAAGAAGGAAATTGAAATCACGCATTTTAAATCTAGGCTGTATAGACAAAAGGTGTTACTTACAAAATGTTGTAGTATCTTTGTTTGTATTCTCCTTTTCTTCTTCTTTGTTCATAAAGCACCAAAAGCACTTTAACGTACTGTCATGTTCCTTATAGTTCCATCTTCTGTTTTCTTGTAATGTCCGTAATGACATCTCCTAATGTGTATATTAGATTATTATATGTTTATTAACACAGACGATTGGAGTTCGTGATCTCTACAAGGACAATAGTGTCGACGACCTAGGAACGGAAATTTAGAAAAATGTACTCTTGTGTGACTTTCCCTTTCTTTCTTATGTAACGTACAACTAAATATGTCGAAATACCCAAGGCAAGATGAAGGCCTACTTACGAAAGTGATTAATCAAATTCGATCCGTTCAGATGAGCGTAAAATTTGCAAAATGTATTGCTAACAAGTTTTACGGTATCATACTCTGTGCGAATTACACGAAAACTCTTTCAAAAGCGTCCTGGTTGATCAGGGCCGGATCCTGGAGTTCCGGGGCTAGAAAAAAATATGTGACAACTGCTGATTTCGCCTACTACAGGAATACACGTAGTTCTACATCGTCAACCATGTCATGCATTAGATGGTATTGCATCTAATGGAACATTCCATATGCATAAAAGAAGCACACACAAAGTTACTCTATTATATAAATATAATAAATAAAAAATTAGTACCTCAAAAATTTATTTTCCTAGTTTTCGTTATACCGAAGTCCTCTATCATACTCTGGAAGTCAACAGAACTGGTCACCGCACAAATATGTTCGAAATAAACCGTTTATTATTGTGGTCAAAAATTCTATCCGACTACACGCATACAGACAGAACTTGCTGACGTAAAAGGAACATAACATATTGCGCATCTACGCACTAACTTAATTTTTCTGCTGGATTGGGACTAGATTTTCTATAATTACATGAGACTGCAGAACATTTCAATTCAACGAGAAAGTATATATCACGATTCTTATGCACTATATTCAATCTTCTTTCTTAAAACTGATTTGTGCTAATTTATTAAGACGGTGGATGTGACAAACGAATAAATTTGTTTTAAATTTTTGGTCATATTTTATCTTGGGATGATGATTTTACCTTGTATAATTCTTTTTAGACTGACAGTTGAGATTTTGATCAGAGTGTAGGCCCCCGTTCACCTAGAAAACCAGGTCTACAATCCTCTAAAAACCCCTTATTCCGGCCCTGGATATGATTCCGGTTCACTTAAGTGGGTTTTAAGGCGGACGAACATTGTGTGCGTGAGTTTTGTAGGGGTTCATTTGTTTCTCCCACGCCCCTCTGCTTCTAACAGGCGAAGCGGCGCAACGCACTGATTACGTGTCCGTCGTTTATCTGGATGTAGTTCCACCAGTCGCTAACAGATGGTGTTGGATCAGGCACCAGTCTGCGAAGGGCTGTTACACTGATGGTTAGTTCATCATCACCGTCTCCTTTAGCCTTCAGGGCATAACATGAGACGTAAAACAAATATTGAGGTACAATTGGCACAACGTTGGAGTAAATCGGATCGATCAATCATCTGTTACAAAGTGAAATTTTTGGGGTAAGAACTATAAAATTTAAAAACATTTCATTACAGTCTATTAGATAAAGGTTCACTTATTATTATACATGCGCTTTTCGTTTAAATAGAAGCATATCAAACTTCCAATTTGACGTTTTCTGCAAAGGTGATCCGATCTCCCCCCTACCTACCCTATTTCGGATTTCATTTTATGATGTAGGTCCACATCTCGCATATCCGTATTGCTGAATTGGAAGCTAAACCCAAACAAAATCTACTGGGCCATGGTGGCATCGTGGTAGAGTCCTTACCTATGACACGTGGGGTCCCTAGTTCGACCCCAGCTCACACCAAGGGAATTTATGGTGGACAAACTCCGCGCGCGGGTTCCCTCGGGAATTTTTCCGTTTCCTCCCACTTGATTTATTTCACCACTGCATTCATTTCTCGTCATCACCTTCTCCTTTAGCATAGCGGGCATATCCGTGGGACGTAAAACTCACAGATTTCATTTTATTTCATTTTCGAAAATTTTGGAAGTTTTTGAAAAAAATATTGTTCATTGACTTGAGTGCCCATAGTGGTTGGGAGACACGAAATGGACCACGAAAGCATATACATGTTTTAGGCTATGTATCTTAGGCTGTACACGTTTAGTTAGTAGGAATGGAGATATAAAAGTTTTTCAAATTTTTGGGAACAAATACAAGAACAAAACAATTGAAATGTTCTGTACGTACCATATTACGTACGTACGGTGCATGGTACTTACAACGCTGTCTTGAAACTGGATCACGGTACTGAATAATATCACACATATAGGCCTACCTCACTTGAATGACATTTAGAAAATGATGTATTTTTTAGCAATTTTGAGCCGCAGGTCAGGAGTTTACACGAAATGTATCTCGGTTCAATCTGTGACTTTGTGGTAGACAAACACCATGTAAGTGGCTTCTCTCGTTTTCTTCTACTTTCTTCATTTGACAAATAACAAGCATCTCATCATCACCATCTCCTTTTGCCTCGGTGCAAAAACGTAAAACATTAGAAAAAGACTAAATGTTCCCGGAAAAATTTACCTTTCGTACTTTATACACTTCCCAAGGTTCCTTGACGTAAGTTTAGTAGACATGGAAATGAAAAGATATTTTAACATTTTGAAAGTATCGTATCACGTTAATTCGGGAAATTTTCTCAAACTATTAGACTTTCAAACTATGCTACGCATAAGTGTTGGAAATACTATAGAACGGCTTTGTACGTCCGTCTGTCGACAGGCACCCAAGTAAAAACTACAATGTGTCCGCAAAGTCGCGCAACTCAAAGTTTGATTGCGTTTATCTTTTGATCTAAGAATGACAAAGATCTGAGACTTAAAACAAATGTAAGCATTTCTATGTAGATATTTTCGGGATCATGACCAATGCTGAAGCGTGTAATATTTTTGTGTAGTAACGAAAGAAATTAGTGTAAGTGTAAAATAAAAAAAATGTGCAAAATGAAGAAAATCAATATTCAGTTGCATAAAACTGATTTCCTGCGGGTGAATTCCTGTGTATATGTATATTATGCATCAACATTTATCCATTGGTGCGAAAATGTGACAAGGTTGATGCAGTGTTGCCATATCAAAAACTATTTAATGCAAGTCCGTAAAATGGGTGTTTTTTGTCAGAAGCGACCCCTGGCAACACTGTTATCGTAAAATTACTGCAACAAGTGTGTTTTAGGTCAATTAATGATAAGCAATGAGAATTTGCACATAATTGAAAAAAGAATTTTTATTCAAAAATATGCGGTATCGCAAATTTATCGCAAATTTTTGAATAAAAATTAATTTTATTAATTATGTGCAAATTCTCATTGCTTATCATTAACTAATCTAAAACACACTTGTTGCAGTAATTTTACGACAACAGGGTTGCCAGGGGCTGCGTTTCTGACAAAAAAAAACACCCATTTTACGGACTGGCATTAAATAGCTTTTTGATATGGCAACACTGCATCAACCTTGTCACATTTTCGCACCAATGAATGAATGTTGATGCATACTATACATATACACAGGAATTCACAAGCAGGAAATTAGTTTTTTTGCAACTGAATATTGATTTTCTTCATTTTGCACATTTTTCTTTTATTTTACACTTACACTAATTTCTTTCGTTACTGCACAAAAACGTTACAAGTTCCAGCATTGGTCATAATCTCGAAAATATCTAATATAGTACATGCTTACATTTGTTTTAAGTCTCGGGTCTTTATCATTCTTACATTAAAAGATATACGCAGTCAAACTTTGGGTTGTGCGATTTTACGGACACACTGTATAAGAGATATCGACTTGCGGTTTTCTGCTATCGATTCAGTGGCCTGAGAATAGAATCTATCTTCTAGATTAACCCTATGTTCAAACTGAAAGTGATTCGAGCTAACCATTGTCAGTTTTAATGTTTATCCCCATAGAACGGTAGCAGGTTGCGGGAAAGGTTTTTTCCCAAATGATTCAGCGTCTTAAGGGAAAGGACCATGCCATTTTACCAAATCTGGAACTGGTTTAAGTTTAGTATTACTTCTTGTTTCAATTGATTTTCATAGAGCAAAACCGTTAAGAGATATTCTGATGAGTTTTTTTCTTTTTCTTTCTTTTTTTTTTTTAGATTCAGCGTTTGAAGAAGAGGTTCCATTTCACCCGTTGACTCTTTATTCACACTAAAAGTGGTAAAAATAAACCACTTCCGGTTTAAACATTTATTTCTATAGAACCAACTAATATTAGAAAACGACAGGTGGTTTTCTGCAAACTATTCAGGCTGTCAAGAGAACATACTCATCACAGCTTACAACATTCTACCAAAAATTGAAATTTACTATTGCTTCCGGTTTCAACCTTTATTTCCATAGACTGAAAACAGTACCGGTAAGAGGTATCGAAGTGTTGTCTTTTGTACTTGATCCAGCGTGCCAAGAATATGTTCCACCTTCTCCAAAACCCTCTATTCAAACCGGAAGTAGTTCAAATTAACCATTTTTGGCTTTAATAGTACAGTAGAGCGTCGATTATCCGAAGTAATTGGGGGACATGGGTGTTCGGAAAACTGGTTTGTTCGGATAATCGAACTGTACATGTTTACTTGCCAAAAAGAAGTACTGCACAGTAAATTTATTCATAAAAACAGGCATCTCTTTAAGTATTACAAAGTAACGTACAAAGGCAACTTTAGTAGGAGCTGTTGCAGCTGTTGCTGTGAACAGCTTTGATACTGCCGCTACTTCTACAGCCAGTGCCAAACCGACAAAGTGTGCTGATTGTTGAAACACAGCAACTGGCGGCTTGGCCGGTCAGCAGCGCCTTATGAAGGCCCCATTAGAAGCAATGTTCCGCCAGCGGTGGCTCAGTGCGGCGACTACTGTGGGAAACTTGGTTTGGGAGTGAGGGGATGATGGACAGTAGGGTGGGAGAGTAACAGGTGCGAGCGAGTACACAATTCGGTTAAGCGATCGTTCGGTTGACCGACGTTCGGATAATCGACGCTCTACTGTAATCACCATAGAACAAGAATAACGACAAGTGGTTTTCTGCTATCTATTCATGGATTAAGATAACATCTTGTCACAACCTGCAGCATTCTACCAAAACCGGAAGTGGTTGTAATTTAGTACTTCTTCCGGTTTCAATACTGATTTCCATAGAGCAAAAACGGTAATTATCGAAATACACTTTCTGCAGTCGATTTATTTCCCTAAGAGTAGATTCTACTTCCTTCCGTTAATCTTCTATTCAAACCAGAAGTGGTTCAAATTAAGTATTTTCGGTTGCAACCTTTATCACTATAGAAAAAAAAGTCAGGTATAGCGAGTAATAATTTGCTGATATTGATGGAGAGTCCCAGGAACAGGTTCTATCTTTGATCTTATTAATATATTGCAACCAGCAGTTATACATGTACTACTTGAAGTTTGAGTATTGAATTACTATAGTTTGGAAGTCTATCATAGTTTCACACTGTGAAACGAAACTCACTTGTTTTTAGTGAAAATGCTTTTCTCTTTTTAATCTTTTTGCTATAGGCCTCAGAATTAGGTATCTGCACAGAAGACACGCCGGGAAATTCTACAGGGCGTTTCAAAACAACAGAGACAACGTTTGGGAGGTGATTCTTGACATCAAAATAAGACAAAAAGTATAGACCAATCTGGGTGCACAAATGCATCCTTTCAAAGTTATAAGCTGCCGAAAACATGAAAAATCGAACTTTAAAAGCCCATGGCTCCAAAACTATGGGATCTACCGTAGTCGGATCAAGACTTCACTTAAGAATTAATATATGCTCTATCTAAAAATCCACGTTTCAGATCCCTAAGAACTCTTGGCACAATTTTTATAGAGGGAGTTTGGCTACGAGCATATAATTTGAAGTACTTACCAACTACCTCCATAAAAATTGTTGAGGAAGTACTGCAGGATTCTGAAACATGGATATTTGGATAGAGCACACACTAGTTCCTAAGTGAAGTCTTGAGTCGACTACAATATGTATCATAGTTTTTAAACTATAGACCTTTAAAGTTTATTTTTTTCATGTTTTCGGCAGCCTATAACTCCGAAAGGAAGAATTTGTGCAACCAGGTTGCTCTATACTTTTGGTCTTACTTTGGTCCTAAACGTTGTCGGTGTTGCTTTGAAACAATCTGTTTCATGTTATATTAAGATGAGGCATAATAGAGGAAGGTTACCAAAGAGCACGCACTTAATATTCATTTTCAAATAGCTCCGAAAGTAATGAAGCAAAAATTATATAAATTGTACAAAATTTTAATTGAAGTTTAGGCTACATTGTAAGAAATAGAAAAGTTTACTACTAGATGTAGAAACGGAGATATACGTTAAAAAGTTTAAAAAAAACTCAGATGCGTACTCTTAAGGACTAGTGTCCCAAAGAGTGCGTTTTGCGGTCCCTAAGAGGGCGCACTCAACACCTATCATACTTGAAACCTAAACCCCTTCGTAAATTTTTATTTACCCTAAGGTTTGCTTCCAATTGTTAGTATACAGGCGATTCTAAACTATTTTGCTTTTGCTTCCAATAATTTCTTGATTACACGTTCATGTGGTTTTAAAGAATATATTATGAACGTACACGAAATTTAAAACATTAAAGAAAATCTTCGTTTAGTTTCACCCACAAATTATGATTTTTATGAGTAAAATTAATGATGATTTTTTAAATTCTTAGTTCGTGGTTTCATTACATTATTCCACCAACTGTAGTGTGTGTCTTTTTTAATTCTTAGTTTGTGGTTTCATTACAATCGTAATCGAAGCCATATTTCACTCAGCATCTTCCTCCAGAACACTTCCAGAATCTTTATTTTGATCATTTCCTCACTACTTAGGACGACATCATCATACCATGAAAGGCAATGGCAAACTACCATGGACCAAAGGCCTACACCACATCATCATTGTAATTTAAGAAATTTTGTGAATTTAAAATATTTCTTATATATGATTCACAGTTGGTGCTTGAATCGAAGACAAACAATTACAAATAATTGTACAATCCATTCAAACATCATATCACACTCCGAGAGTAACTGATGAGAATAACCACAGTCTGTAATATGAATGCCGCTACCCACACACACTATCAAAGAAATTCTCCCAAAGAGTACGTGCGCGTTCTTTGGTAACTCACTAACGCGCACTTTTTGGGAAACAGCAGTCAACTCGAGTAAAATTCATCCATGTGGCTGCACATGCAAGACCCCCGAAACAAAGCCATGGTAAACAATTCTATCTGCATTCATGTTTCCTACCATGCAACAAGGGTACTGTAGTTAGCTGCTATATCAGAATAATTTCTTAACTAAGAGTATTAAAATATTACATCAAGAATTCAAAAAAGTTATTTTTAGCTGTATTTTCTGTTTGCAGCGAACTGCTAACTTCCCTTTTCTTGGTATAAACTCTCACACAAAGACGCATCAAACAGCGTAGCAATAACATTTCTGTGTGTTACCACTTCAGCGTAATTCGCACTACACGCTCTTAGGGCGTGCGTGCTCTTTAGTAACCCCCCTCTACATGTTTAAAGAGAAGAAATACTGCAATAAAAAATAATCGAGCATAGAAATAACATCTTAGAAATAAGCTAAGTAAAAATGCAACCTAAAAATAAAACAAATTAATATTTCTATGATATATCACATTCCTTTATCTCAATGTTATTAATAAGAGGAAGAATATATCATTAAAGAAGAAAATATCCATATTTTGATTCAATGAACAATTATCCATGAGCAATATTGTTCATAATCTCATGAAACGTAAAATATCTATATTTATGGAAAACACGGACAGCTACGTCTTATGTGCAGAAAAATCACATTGTAATGCACGTTCATCTCCTGAAACACCCGTACAAGTCTCATGTATCCAGACTTTACACAAAACACACTGAATTAAATTTTGTTGACAAAGGATGTAAAACCAATCTTGTTCATTGATTTTAAAAGTCACATTTGAAACACTGCGAATATGTAGCACGGAGTATCGTGATTTGGTTGTATCTACTTTTCGAATACACTTTTTGATGTTAAGGTTTCCTGAAGCACATGCAGACCTAGCTGAACGTTCAGAAAGATTAGGTCTCTCCATACGTTTGGATACTCTCGATTGCCTTTGCCGTTGTTTTTCAAGATGCTTTCTGTAAGAACTTGATAAGAGAACTTTTTTTTTTCTTTTTTTGTTGGTTACCTATTAGTAGTCCTACTTCCTTCTGGAATTGTACTCAACAGCGCCACTTTATTTTCTATAGACTCTTTCATAGCACGATTCATAGACTCCGGAGACATTTTCCATACCCACTTTGTGTGAACAGTAACGAGAAACAAACTAGAAAAAACAATTACACCACGGGAGCCGAAATCGCACTGGTGCGATTTCGAACACAATGTAGTAGTGCGATTTGGGAAACTATACCGTTTAAAGTATATATATATATATATATATATATATATATATATATATATATATATATATATATATATATATATATATATTCTTTACGCACCTCACAAGTTAAAAAAAAAGAACAACTTGAGTTTGTCACTATAATAGGCCTATTAATGGTATTTTGTTTATTACCATTTACTGAAACAAAAGCTAATTCTCTTAGCTTAATTCCTATTCTACTGTGAAATAACCTGAAAATTAGTAAGGAATACTAAAATTTTATTGTACTGCATCTGCATACACGGGACGCAGACAAGGTTGGACGACGACAAGCCTGGACACTTAATTTTGGTCGCTCCCGACAAGGTTGGACAACGGCAAGGTTGGACGACGACAAGCCTGGACAACGACAAGCTTGGACACTTCTCAATTTATCCTCTTGCGCCAGACTCGAACGAATTCCTGAGGTGTCCAAGCTTGTCGTGGTCGATCCCGACAAGCCTGGAAACATCTCATTTTGGGTCGTTGACGACAAGGTTGGACGACGACAAGCCTGGACACATTCCTGGGGTGTCCAAGCTTGTCGTGATCGATCCCGACAAGCCTGGACACATCTCATTTTGGGTCGTTGACGACAAGGTTGGACGACGACAAGCCTGGACACATTCCTGAGGTGTCCAGGCTTGTCGGGATCGATTTTGGATCGCTGACGACAAAGTTGGCCAACGACAAGCCTGGACACATTCCAATGGGCCGATTTGGTGTATTCAAAGCACGTAGCAATAAGATTGTTTAGTGCTGAAAGAGCAGCATTGCGTGAATTTCCACCAGAAAAGTTTCGTTCCGTTTCCAGGTTCGGGAGATGACAAATACCCCGGAAAGTTGCACCGCAGGCTCCATAAAGTTACTTTGTTCTTTTTTACCAAAAATATTTCATTCCAAATATAAATTTTGTGAAAATGAATATATTTGTGGGTGTGTATGAAAAGGTACAAGTTCGAGGGTATTGAGCTATTGGTGTTTTCTTAATGTTTGTTAAAAGTAATAACCATATAAAATGCGGTTTGAATACAATTTCAGCATTAAAAATTACTTTCATAAAGTTAAAAAAAGGTATACACTTTTTATATACAGGATTTTTATGTACATTTAATTTGGCAAATCAAAATATCTTTGAAACGAAGAACAATTTTCAAATTCGGTTTACGCAAGAAGATAGATAGTGTAGGGGGCACCGTGAGACGCTATAGAGTAGAATCTGTGGATCTAGTCTTCTTCTTCTTTCCCAGTATTATCGATATGCAAAATACTGATTCCCCATTTCATCCACGGTAGTTCGCAGTGGAAGAACATAAACAGTCTATTTAATGTATCCTACCCCACACAAAGTGAGAACAGGTGATAATCCACTATTAGAGATCCTCATGCCAGAAATTCTAGAAAATTTCTATGCAGATTTTTCGAATATCACTTCTGATACGAACATCACCCTTATTGGAAATATTATACTGATATTTCCAATAAGTATATTATAATGTATACACGGTGTCCGGTGAGGAAATGCAAAGATTTTGGGATATGATGGGGAGGGGGGATCGGGAAGGTCATGCTAAGCACAAATGCTTATGTAAACATAGGGTATATTCCCCTTTGTTTCGGAGATAGGGGTTTTTCGTGGTGCACTTGCCAATTTTCGTTTGAAACATTATAGCCCACCCTGTAGTTGGTCTTACGTTACATGCAGTTTATCCCAGTATTTTCCTATCTTTTAAAGGTTAATAGCCTTAACGCCCGACTTCGTACGGGCAGATCTGGTTTCTTAAAAATATATTGGAATACTATTACCTATTTCTACTACATTATACTACTACTACTACTACTTCTACCTTCTACTACTACTACTACTACTACCTACTACTACAATTACCTACTACCACCACTACTACTACAACTACCTACTACTACTAATACTAATACTACCACTACTACTACTGAAACTACCTACTGCTACTAACACTACAACTACCTAGTACTACTACAACTACCTACTACTACTATTACTATTACTACACCTACTATTACTACTACTACACCTACTTGCAACTACTACTACTACTACCTACTACTACTACTACTTACTACTCCAACAACAACAACAGCAACTACTACTACCTGTTTGGAGTGTTAACATTGATCTAAGTGACCTCAAAATCTATATAAACGACACTAATATTGGTCATTTTCGACAAATTTTACATTTCAGCCCCTCCACCTCCGCTTTTGGACGTGCTAGGGGTGTTCCACTCCAACATTAGTATCCGCCAGACTATAAGGTATATGTGTGCCAAGTTTCGTTCAAATCGGTTTAGTCGTTCTTAAGATATTTCATTAACAGCATTTATGCCATTATTTATATTTCAACCCCTCCATCCCCGCCCCTGGACGCGCTAGAGATGTTCTACTCCAACATTATTATTCGCCAGACTATAAGCTTAATGTGGGCCAAGTTTTGTTCAAATCGGTAGAACCGTTCTTAAGATAATTCATTAAAACCATTTATGCCATTATATCGCCATTTAAAAAGCATTGGGTAGTGTTCCACCCCCTCCCCCTCTGCATCAGGGTGAGTATGGGGTGGCTAACCCCGACAGTGTTGGTTGTGTAGTAGCAAGAAATATTTGTGCCAAGTTTGGTCAAAATCGGTTCAACCGTCTAGGAGGAGGTGTGGAACATACATACATACATACATACAATCATTTTTATATATGAGGATACCGATACTTAGTTAATAAGCCGTTTTTCTACAAAACTGAAGACGTTTTTCTACAATACTGGAAATACAATACTATTCCCAAACATACGAAAGCTCTACATTTCCACGTGGGAACACAAGTTACAATAAAAATTGTGACAATAATAACAGCAACAATTAAAATAAGAGAAGAAATTATAATAATAATTATTGTTTGTTTCCAGTGGAAATCATTATTTAACAAATAAACCGATTAGTAAGAAGTGTTTGTGGCGTCCAAAGAAGATAACAACTTGACACCTGTGTATTGTTTTCCCCAAATCAGAAACAGTTTCTCTACTGACAGAGTTTCTACTCAAGAACAGTGAAAAATTGTGTTACAAAAGAGAATTTTAAAAAATCCCTCCGTTACTTCCCTATTGCATGCAGTATTGAGACAAATTGCAGACCTCCTAAAAGCCTGTTTCATTAGCTTTAAAACAAGCTATAATATGTAATGTAAGACCAACTACAGGGTGTGCTATGTTTGAAACAAGAATGGGCAAGTGCAAGATGCTAAAAGTTATCTCCACCTCTATCTCCGAAACCCTATATGTTCACATAAACATTTTTGCTTAGAATGACCTACCCTATCACCTCCCAAAGTCTTGGATCCAATATGGTGGCCGAAAGCATTAGTCATAAAAATACAGAGCCTAGACGCTGAGGCTAGAGACACCAAATGTGGTATAAATAATTACCATCACGAGGAGGTTAGAAACAGAAAATAAATTTGGGAAAAGTGTCCATCCTAAATCCAATATGACTCCTAAAATATAAGCACAGTATATGCACAGCCCGAACTACTGAACCTAAAAATACGAAATATGGTATAAAACCCTTTCATCAAACGTGCATTAAAAGAATAATAAAAATGTTCAAGAAGTCGCCATATTGAATCCAATATGGTGGATGAGAATATATTTCACAGTCGCTGGGGATAGGAATACCAAATTGGATACAAATATTGATTATCAATATGTGATCACGCAATGAAGTGTGAAAAAATCGTCATCTTGAGTCCAATATGGCCTCCTAAAATAAAAATCAAAGCTGCTGTAGTTATATGTACCAAATTTGGTAGAAATATTTTTGAGAATGAGCAAGTCAAGGAAACAACGCCAAATTTTGAAAAAAAAAAAAAGTTGCCATTGTGGATCTTATTTGGCAGCCTAAATAAAATAAGGAGTGTATATGCACAAAGCAAATGGCTGAAGCTATACAAACACAGAGTTTGGTATAAATGTGCATTATGATAAATTGGTAAATCCATTAGGTAAATTGAATAATACCAAGAATGTAATGGAGGGAATACGAGGGTATTCGGCGTACACTCACCTTACCTGCCCATTCTCATGAACATTTCTACCAAATTTAGTACCTTCGATTTTTATTTTAGGATGTCAAAAAAATTCAAAACAACGACTTTTTCACACTTTATTTATCATTTCGTGATCACATCTTGATAATCAATATGTGTATTTCATTTGGTATTTCTATCCTCAGCGATTGTGAAATACATTCTCATCCACCATATTGGATTCAAGATGGCGATTTCATGAACTTTTTAAAGAAGTTATTTTCGTAATACAAGTTTGGTGAAAGGTTTTTATATCAAATTTCGTATTTCTAATTCTCATTCCCATTTATCATAATCAACATTTGTCTTTGTTGTTTCTAGCTTTAGCCACTTCACCTAGAAATATAGATGAAGGTTCTGAGGTCCAGGGACTTTACCGTCCTTTAAAAATAGGACAAATTGCAAGAAAGGGTATTTTTGCAGGGATATGTAAGATTTGGTGTAGGGAAGTTCGGTGCAGGCCCTGGACATAAGATGAATGCTTCCAGACCCTGGACCAGTTGTATCAGCAATCCATCATTCCTAGCAATTCTTATGCAGTTTAGCACATTTTACAATGATATAATGCATTAAGGAAAAATAGCTTTTAAATATATATATATATATATATATATATATATATATATATATATATATATATCATTTCATCATCATCTTCATCATTTCATCATCTTCTGCTTTTCTTTTCCATGCTATTCCACAGTGCTTTTTCATTTCGTCACTCGATCTTGTATTAGGACGCTTTCTTGGGCGTTTCCTGTCACTAGGTATCCAGTCGAGAACTGCCTTTGTCCATCTGTCATAAGTTCTTCTTACGATATGTCCCGCCCACTGCCACTTCAGTCCCTTTATTTTCGCAATAATATCCGTCACTCCTGTCATCTTCCTGATCCACATATTTCTTTTCCTATCCCTTCGGGTTATTCCGAGCATACATCTCTCCATGCTCGTTTGTGTAGTCTGCAGACTGTGAATGTCTGATTTTCTTAGTGTCCATGTCATAGCTCCGTATGTCAAAACAGGAAGAATACATTCATTGAAAACTTTCCGTTTCAGACACATCGGCAGATCACTGGCGTGACAGACCTTGCGGCCCTCAGCCTGCCCCAATAGCATGTGCAATTATTCCCACCTGAGTGATGGCCGTGGGGTCAGCACTGCGCAAATTTGAACCAAATTATTTTAGAACTAGTTGGCCAATGAAAATAAAGTTTTGGTCTAAAATGACTGTCTTTATTGAGGCAATGAAACTGTTGCAAATATTAAATTAAAATACTCTTCCTTAGTTATATATCTTTATTTTTTTAAATGTTGTTTTTTTCTATTCAACTAACAGGTGGGGTGAATAGGAACAAGCATGAATTTTTTTGTGTTACTTTCCTATTGCATTGCAACTGACATGAATTATCATCATTCCCTTACAGTAAGGCTTTGGCTGCAGAGTTTCCTTTTTACGTGCCCAAAATGGAAATCGAACACATCTGGAACGTCGGGATAGCCACACACGAAATCGATATCTGAGATTTTTCGGAATGACGTTGAAGAAAACTTACGAGCAAATTATTTTTGAACTTTGGAAATGTTTTCCCTTATTTGTTAAGATATCTTTTGATCATCAGTGTTATATCATACTCTTGTAGGAAATAACCATACTCTGCACACTCCACAATTTTATCAATATTTTTTTTTTCTACGGTATGCGATCTTGAGACTTCACGTTATATTGGTTTACATGTCTCTGTAAAACTGTTGTGGGTATGTCATATTTTTTACTAACACATCTTTTACGTTAGTTTGTTAACGATAATGCCCTTTTAGCTTTTTCAGTTAGGTCATTTGGGTATTTGCGGTATTTTTTGGCACGTGGTTATGGTTTATAAACTCAAGACATTATGTACCTGTTCACCTGCCACTCTCAAAAATGCTGTTGTTAATTTATAAAAATGTCTTAAAATCAAATTATGAAATTTCAAAACTACTTTTGCACATGAAACATCGAAGTGCAGTCAAAAACAAATGCTTTGAAGCCCTACACGTCAAATTGCTTGGAGCGCCACCTTTGGAGTGAACAAAGTTAAACTAAGTTAATTAGTATTAAGATTCTTCGAACAGTAGACCTTGCGATAAATTTCTGAAAGTTTTACTTAGGTTCGTCAGTTCTCATTTTTGGATAATTCATTTTCATTTTCTGGCTACATCCTTATCTGATTTCACCCCCCCCCCCGCCACCTTCCTCCGAAACAACAGTAATTCTCAAAATATATTTGTTCATTTCCTGTCAAAGTATCGTTTCGATTCATCAGTTTTCATTTTTGATCACCCCTGTTTCATTTTCTGGCTACACCCTTAGCTATTTTACCCCCACCCCCTCCAAAAAAATATGCCGTAATCCGCGAAGTACGTTTGTTCGTTTTCTGTGAAACCCATACAGCACATAATGTTTAATATACGTATATTAAACGTCTAATACACGTTAGAATGTTTATTATACGTTTAACATACGTATATTATACATTGTGTGTTGCGTGGAAAGTTTTGTTTCGATTCGTCAGTTTTCATTTTTTGGCTACACCGTATCCGATTTCATGCATCTCCGGAAACAAAGGTCGTAATCCCCGATACATGTTTGTTCATTTGCTGTGACAGTTTCGTTTTGATTCATCAGTTTTCAATTTTAGATCACCCCCGTTTTTGTATTCTTGCGATTTTATTCCTTATCCGATTTTACCCCGCTCCCTCCGAAACAATAGGCCGTAATCCCCAAATATGTTTGCACATTTCCTGTGAAAGGTTTGTTTTGATTCGTCAGTTTTAATTTTTTAGATCCCCCTTTTCCATTTTCTGGCTACACCCTTTTCCGCCCCTCCTCCCCACATATACACACCTGCGAAGTAACAGGTTGTAATGTCCGAAATATGTTTGGTCATTTCCTGTGGAAATTTCGTTTTGATTCGTCCGTTTTCATTTTTAAATAACCCTCTTTTCTACTTACTGGCTACACCCTTATCCGATTTGGCGTGGGAGACCTGGGTTCGATTCCCAGCGGGAGCTCATGTGGTTCGGATTCCACGTTAATCAGTAGGTCCACGTCTCATATAGCCTCGCTGCTGAAAGGGACGCTAAACTAAAATCAACTCAACTCAACCCTTATCCGAGTTTACCCCCTCCCCTTCCTCCGAACCAATAGCTCATAATTGCTTATTTATTAAGCTCTTGTAACAGAGAGGAGTTCATCAAATTCGTTTTTAATTGTGGTTTTCTTCGTTTTTCTATATTTTCGCACTATTAAGAGAGAATTTCACTCCTTCCCCTGGTCCGATTTTGTTTCCCAACGAACTCGACCTGTCATTTGAACCAATAAACACTCTGTGAAACGAACAGTAGACCTCGTGATAAACCTGCGAAAGTTTCATTCGTATTCGTCAATTTTCACTTTTAGATAACCCCCTTTTGTAATTTTCTGTCTGATTCACCCCCCAAGGCATGGGTGTGAAATAATAATAATAATAATCATAATAATAATAATAATAATAATAAAAGTAGAAATTATTTTGAGGCTGTCCATTGTCTTTACATAGTGCACATCACTAACTCTTTGCAATAGCTAAGTGTGGCTTCAATGTGGGCCACAACGATTGAAGAGCACTGGCAGAACCCATAGAATTATAAGATTATCAATGCTCTGAATTTAACTGCTAATTCTGTTGTAATCCAGACAACAGAGCACACGAAACTGCAAACTTTAATGACAAGGTTGCAACTATTCAACCTCTCTCAACACTGTTTGAATGAGCAAAAAAGACAGTGGTTGAAGCTCAAGAATAAACCCTGAGCTTTACCTCAGTAAAAATGTGTATTTTTCCCAGTATATTCAAACTTCCACACTAGTAAAACCCCAAAGTGTATTTTATTAGAAATTTCTACACAAGCAGTGGCGTAACTAAGATCGCATGGGCCCTCCCGCAATATTCGAAAATGGGTCCTTTCTTTAAATCTTTTGTTACTTTTGTGGGCCCTCCCGCACTGCGGGGTCTGTGACTGTACACAAGGCTACATTTCAGAGCGCTTGCTTCCAAACAAGTAATGTAAATATATATATATATATATATATATATATATATATATATATATATATATATATATATATATATATATATATATTAAATTAATGTAATAATAAAAACAAGTAAAATTACGGAAACAAAACTTGCCAAAGGTAATATTCACTAAGGGCCGGTCCTACAATCGGCTGAAATCTCCGTGGTACCACTTTCCTCCGGATGTCTTCGTGATAAGTGTCCTACAATCCTTTGATAATCTTCAGGTAGCTGCTAAACCC
The DNA here is from genome assembly GCF_964235325.1 of Thermobia domestica. Classification (NCBI taxonomy): domain Eukaryota; kingdom Metazoa; phylum Arthropoda; class Insecta; order Zygentoma; family Lepismatidae; genus Thermobia; species Thermobia domestica. The sequence goes on along the minus strand of NC_137463.1, from coordinate 37,670,715 downwards.
TTGAAAAGGGGTTGGTAACTTTACAGGTGGTTTTAGCAACTGATAAACGGTTAACAGCAGGTTGTTTGAAGCGTTGCAAGCATTATAATTTTGTCGCTGAGTCTTGCGACTGCATTAGAGATTTTAGAAACAACATTTGTTTCGTTTATCATTATTTAAAAAGGGATTTAGTTGTTTTTACATGTTACTCAGCGACTAAACTAGCAATATTTCTGTTAATATTAATTCTCTTTAGCTACTCTTCGAAGTAGGTTTAGTGACATTATTATTGAAGTCGGTGGCAACATTAATTTTAGCGAACGGTAAACAAAGCAGATTAACTTATTACAATATTTCACAAATAAACACTACTATTTCTACTGTGCTCTTTAGGTAAGTACAAGTATGATAATTCCATTAAAAATAAAAATTGAAAGATTTATTTGAATAAAATAGAAATATATGTATTTAAAACCGGCAACCGAACGTCATCATAGCTTAACAGCATGCCAAAAGTACCAACATGTGTGTCGAATTGATCATTATGAAAACGAAGTAGTACAACTACGAATTAGATACCATAAATCAATAATGTAATTCTTTCTTCATATTACAATCCTACTACTCAATATATCAATACAAAATACATAATTAATGTTCCAGTCGTTATCAGTTGTTGCAACTAGAGCATTTACCAGCCAATCAAATGATTCGTTACAATTTGCCTTCGAAATAACTATCTGCAACAGCACTTATCTATCAGAATGCATTGTAGCACGACCTTCTGATAAAAGTAGCTGAAAACATCCCGAAACCTTTTTCTGGCGGTTAGTAATCAATAAGTTTATCAGATGATTGTAGGACTGGCCCTAAAGGTAGTATCGAAATGTGTGTAGAGTGCTATCTACCAATCAGCATTGCCAACTCAACATATTCCTATATAAAAAAATAAATAAAATGGCAGTATACCCTCAAATCCAATCTTTGAGTGTATGTTTTGTAAGCAGTTTTGCAAGATATCTTGATCAAAAGTTGTTAGTACATTCTCCTATCCTTCGACAATGAGGATATAAAACTAAACTATGATCACTCTGGCGGTTTATTATACAATTTTTGTCCGTGCGCATCTCAGAACGTTCAGTTCCTAGACCGGGGCTTAGTAGGCCTATTGGGAAATCTGGGCCTGTAGGAACAGATAATGAAATCTAATTGGAAACTTTCGAAATGTGGGCATAGAGAGAAATGTAAATTATCAGACAAAATATATAATGAAGGAGAGCAGAAGAAATTAAGTGCTGTAACAGCAATACTAAAAAGATGGAATTAAAGAGAAGTAGAATGGGTGAGACTACGCACTAACTGAAGAATGCGATAGGCCAGGGGGAGCGAGAAAGAAGCTTAGTACAAGGGGGAGTCAAATGAAAACCATAAAAGTAGAAATAAAAATCCGCATAGCGCATGGCGCCAGTGAGCTGTAAGTTGGCATGCCTGTTTACGATAGTATGCCGGATGTCTCCTAGGTGGCAGCAGCCGGCAGATGCACAAACACCGGCACAACAACAGTTCCAAAATGGCAGCCCCACTAGCCACATGCACCAGCGAGGAGCAGCGTTCTGTGATTCGGTTTTTGCGAAGTGAAGATGTGAAACCGATTGACATTTTTAGGCGAATGAAGGTTCAGTATGGAGATGCGTGTTTGTCACAGCCACAAACACGCATCTCCACGCCCCGGCCAGGCTCGGCGCGTAGTGACTCTAGAGACCATTGCAGCCGTTGAAGCAACAGACGTAACACCATTTGCAAATTTCCGGCACCATTCATAGATTGATAGTGTCTTGTCGTCGCGAATTCTGTCGAGGAATTTGAAGCTTAAAATATACAAAACGATAATCATGCCTGTTGTTCTGCATGGCTGCGAAACATGGTCACTTACTCTGAGGGAAGAACATAGACTGAAAGTATTTGAGAACAAGATCCTGAGACGAATATTCGGACCCAAGAGGTACGGGAATGGGGAATGGCGGAAGCTTCATAACGAGGAACTACATAATTTATATGATCTACCCAACATTGTTAGGGTCGTCAAGTCTAGGAGGTTTAGGTGGGCGGGTCATGTAGCTAGAATGGAAGAAAGTAGAAACGCTTTCAAAGTCTTGACTGGAAGACCAATCGGGAAACGACCATTAGGAAGACCTAGGCGCAGATGGGAGGACAATATTAAGATGGATCTCGCAGAGATTGGAATACAAAGTAAAAACTGGATGCAATTAGCTAAGGATAGAAGTCAGTGGAGAGCTTTTGTGAACGCGGCATTGAACCTCCGGGTTCCATAGGCCATAGAGTTAGTTAGTTAGGCCTACTCACGCTAATACTTGATCACCTCCCGTAACGAAATAAGCGTTTTCACGAAAAGAATTTCATAACACTAGGCATTTAACCTGATCAAAGAAAGCATTTAACCTGATCGATGTTTAAGAACGCGCCCCTAGAGTCAGCGGTGCATGAAAACGTGGCTTTTACGGCAGAGTCGCACGGTCCGTACTTACCATGATTTTTTGGCGTAATTTTTCCAACGATTGCTAAATACTGCTTGTAATTTTTAAAGTAAAACAAAAATTTTGTAAATAATATTCTCTTTTAATAAAAGATAAATAAATTTAAAATAATTCGAAAATCCTCTAGTAGAGGGCAGTAGCTGACTGGCGAGAATCAGCCAATAGCGATATAGATGCGAGCCATGCAACTCTATATTGAAGGGCATGTATGTATGAACTGCAAACGCCTTAACTGGTAGAGTTTGTTGGAACATACATTTCAAATTGGGTCATGGACGACAAGCCTGTACACATTCTTCAAGTGTCCAGGTTTGTCGCGGTCGATCCCGACAAGCCTGGACACATCTCATTTTGGGTCGTTGACGACAAGGTTGGACGACGACAAGCCTGCACACATTCCTGGGGTGTCCAAGCTTGTCGTGGTCGATCCCGACAAGCCTGGACACATCTCATTTTGGGTCGTTGACGACAAGGTTGGACGACGACAAGCCTGGACACATTCCTGAAGGTGTCCAGGCTTGTCGGGATCGACCCCGAGATGCTTTGACATATCTCATTTTGGGTCGCTGACGACAAGGTTGGCCAACGACAAGCTTGGACACAAAAAGTGTCCAGGCTTGTCGTCATCCAACCTTGTCGTCGTCCAACCTTGGCGCGGTCCCGCATACACACATAACTTACTGAACGTCGTCACTTTACTGTGAAACTGTAGGAGTATGCTCAGGTATTTAAATTAACTACCAGATGGTATGTTAGTAATACCGTTCTTTTTAAACTAAGGGTGGTGCGATTTAGAACCCGGTGCGGAGAACTTTCCCCTATCATATATACAGGGTGTTTAATAAGTAATGGTCATAAATTAAACCGTAGATAGTACACGCCAAAACTAACAAAAAAGTCTTAGTAAACATGTGTCCGCAAACGCTTCGTAACGGAGATAGGGGCTGTCGAAAGTGTCGGAAAATGAAGTTTAGAGATGAGTATTTCAAAAAGTATGTATCGGACAGAAGACGGTCCAATGAATGGCTAACGAAGTCAGACCTGCGCTATGCAGAAATGCAAGGTTGATACTTATTTAACTTATTAAACACCCTATGTATATATATTCATACAATAATACAACAATTTTAGAAATAATTTACTTTTTCTTGGCTTCGTCGATGTGTGAACTTCCTTTTTGTAACAAATAATGTGAGAAAAACCGTCTGAATCGGAAAGAAGTTAAGCTAAAAGTGTTGTGACTCTGTTACATTACTTTCGCTGATGAAACGCCTCACATATGCTTATCTACCTTTGCATGTGTGTCTGTAGGCATGTTAACCTTGAATTAAAAAGAAAAATAACGCCGAAGAAGAAACCAATTTAAAGGATTGTTTCCTCTTCTTAGAAGAACTAATGTAATTAAATATATACAACATATAACCTATGTTATTCATACTTTGAATTGCATAGTTAACTTTCCTACTTGAAGTATGTGTATTCTCCAGGTATGTCTCATGCCGCAAATTACGCAATCTGATTTAATAGTGGATTACTTGCCTTTAATCCTTGACCTTTCTTCTCGTGTCACGAAAGAATTATTGCGGAACTCATTATCACTGGTCACATAGTTTAAAAGTTTAGTGGTATGCTTGTACAACAATTTTAAACTATGATAAAGAGACTTTTCCTGTTTCTTTCTTTTTTTCTTTCTTTTTTGTTATTGTGTAGACTTAACTTTACAATTAGTATCTTTCATCCTAAATATAGGAAGCATTGTTGTACGTACAGTACATAATACATTGCCTAACTGGTGGCTCTATTCGACTGTATAAGAGAATATAGTTTATATCCGGCTGTATAAGAGGCTATAGTTTATATCCGGCTGCATAAGAAGCCAGCATATGATACATATATCATGAGTTTACTTTCTTGTTTCAACTTTCAAAAATATATAAATAATAGTTTAAACTATTTTAGTCACTCAAAAGCTGGGAACCTAGGTCCCCGACCCCGGGCTGGATCCGACACTGGGCTGCATTAGAGGTTATAGTCACTATTACTACTACACTATTTGTAATTTGTGTTATTTCTATCCTAGACATCAGGTACATCAACATTTTTTTTTCCAAGGGGGTAATACCGATTTCAGGAAGGAAGAAAACCTACACACAAGCGCCGTCACGAATACAGGGGAATGAAATGTTTGTCCCAGCTGCGGGTGCCAATGCTGGCTGGCTATATTAATGTAATGTATCAGGTGGTGACGTTTAGAAGTTACTTTTGCATACAGGGTTGGCTCTTCTGTATGTGAAACACGTGCATTTGAATTTGGTGGCAAATTTGGAGGATGCCAAATACAATGGCATAAAGTATTTAAAACTTATGAAAAAAGTTTTATTTAAAATATATAGTTGTAGTACGAACTTACTTCTGACAAACATAGTGTAACTTTGTACCTTTTTATTGATAAATTATTATTATTATTATTATTATTATTATTATTATTATTATTATTATTATTATTATTCGTTGAATTCGATGCTTTCATCAATACTACTCTAACTATGATGATGCAACGTATTTAAATCACAACTTTAAAAGTGTGTTCTTTCTAGGAAGAGGAGTGTATGGCAAATGATACTATTGTACAGGGCGGTAAATTGCTTGAGGCCGGCCCTGTTTACATACGTACTGGGAATGTTAGAAACTCATATGTCCTAATGATTACCATGCAAACTTCTTTTAGGCTATTCCTTGGTTTATCTTCAGTCAGAAGATTTGTAGTTAACTTTGTACATCGTACATCAGTGGCGGCTGATTTCATAGATTGCATGATTTAGTAAGCGTCAATTTTTTAGTCTCAAAGAAAGTTTATAAAGTTTAAGAGTACAATTTGAGCACTAATACAACTCTTACAAATACAAATACGGAATATAGACAGCTATAATTACTGTATTCTGTAAGAAATTAGCTGTCGTTACTCATTCTCCGTTCCCTCTAGATACTCTAACACTGCTTTCAAAAAAATGAAATCTTTAAGTTTAACGTCCAACGCTTATACCGGTTAGGCTATAGGAGACGGTGATAATGAGAAATGAGTGAAATGGTGGAATGAAGAAAGTGGGAGGAAGCGGAAGAATCCCGAGAAAACCCACAAGCACGGTGTTTGTCCACCACAAAGTCCACACGGCGCGGGCTGGGATCGAACCAGGGAACTCAAGCACCGGAGTGAACGCTCTACCACTGAGCCACTGCGCCCCCCACTGCTTTCGATCAGTTTGGGATCGCTTCCCTCAGCCTAGCCACGTCCCATAAGGACTAAGCCTGGGTTGTTTACAAACAACGTCTTTGCTTCTTTTCCCCTCATTTCTCTATTACCCATTTTATTCCTTTTTTGTTCTTTTCTCGTTTTTGGCTCTGGCTAGAACTTTTCTCCTGACGAAGCTTGTACCCTAATAACCCACAGAATATGCTACCCTATATATATATATATATATATATATATTCTAACTATATAGAAAACTACATGAACTGTCATGAAATCAACGGGTGCTTCCGGTTGACGTGGGAAGTTGAAATTTGGCATGATTGCAGCTTTACGGAACAAACCCACAGGAAAATTGCCAAAAGTAGAATACTTTTTAAATTTTAGGGGATCGAAAGGAGGAATGAAAAAATCCCCATTTTATTTAAATGGGCCTTTTCTGGACCAATAATCTTATGTTTTAGGTACTTGGAATTGGAATATAAACTTCAAATTCCGTATACTTGTACGTTTTTGTTAGCGTTACTTAAGTTAAGCAATAAAAATTAAAAAATCCTAATTTAGAGTGGGCTTTATGGGGAACTAAGTTTAGTTTCTAAGGTGTCTAAAGGGGGATGAATTTAAAAGTTATTTAAATCGGTATTTTCTTGAGATACAAAATCTTCTTTTTAGATAGTTGAAATAGGAAAATAAACTTGAAATTCGGTATAATTGTGGGTTTCAGAGGTGTGGGGCTCTGAAGGCGGAGCTCGCAGCTTGCCAAAGACTAGTGTATATGCATGCAGTTCATAAAAATCCTGCGAGTACTTTAGGTGTTTCTGAACCATCTTCACTTTCGCGCTCATAAGTTTGGATGAGCCTGTGCTCCAAGCAGCTGCTGTCTCACGTAGAATTTGAAACACGTAGTTCTTTATTTTACGTCTAATATATCATTGCGGAATTTCATTGGCTTCGGGTTATCTCTTCTAGAGTTCTTGGAGACAACTTTCAGTTTTTTTTTAGGGAGGGATAGATTTAGCCCCAAATTTAGTTTTTTTTTCTCAGAAAATAAAAATACATGTTCACTTATTCATAGGCGCAAATCTGTCTTCAACATTGGGGGGGACGGGTAAGACGTTCCCATATATATATATATATATATATATATATATATATATATATATATATATATATATATATATATATATATATATATATATATAAGCGATGTTCAAAATATTTATGAAGTTGAAAAACAATGCTGTGAAGGATCAGGGGAGCAGAATTGTCTTCAGTGACGTATTTAGGAGGCTATCGGGCTCATTCTCCCCTCGAAATAATTTGTTAGTTTTACGCATTCCACGTACAACAATAATCCTTCTTACCATTTCTAAGAATGTCATTGACTTTCCATTTTCTTATGCTTTTTGTTCAGAAATAATACTGTATTTGTCAAATTTCATTCCATGTAAGAACTGCGTCCTTAATTGTTCTTTCTGTCATCCTTTCTATTTTTCTGTTTCTTTTTCTTGACGTTACTACTTTCATTTCGCGTATCATACTTTATCGACCGTTGTCAGTTGTGATTCAAGTTAGCCGTCATCAGTAACACCAAAACTAAGAGGAGTTGATAAGCGAAATTAGTGTTCCACACCAACATGCGCGGATATCAACATGACAGGACTTTAGTTATTATAACAAAGGAACAATTATATCGTTTAGTTATTTTTAAAAGAAGGAAATGTTTGAATTAAAGAAAATCAAAACGGGGGAATAATTAGCCCGGGAAATTAGGACGGCCAAGAGGATGCTTTCTTTTTCTTGTATGAATAGAATAAAGGGTTAGATTCACTTCTAAATTGTTGTATCATATCATATAGGATTTATCGATCTGTAATTCTTGCCATTATAACTTCAATTTATGCATAAATTAAAATATATTTAATGCTCAAACTCAGGTGGGCAATTGCCCACTTCCTTCCTTGTGTTGGGCATAGCCCTCGAAAGAAAATCCCAAATACGCCATTGGTTGTCTTCAACATTGGAAGGTGGTCAGATTTGAGGCTTATTCTAGATAAGGGAGATGAAACTCATATTACGGTAGATGAATCTGATCAACTGTTGTAGAGTATATTATATATTAGGTGATGTAGATGAAGTAGTAGTACATATCAGTATTACAAATCACTGCCGTGAAAACATTCTGAAATCTGAATACATGCATATTTATAACTGGTATGTTTCTAATTAGGCATCCACAAAGATCCACGTTAAAATTGTTTTATAGTAATATAATAATATAAATGACGACTTCCCCAAAACTATGAAGAAAGAATATCAATTATGACGCAACAATACTCTTTGAGCAAAATGATTATAATCTCAATAACATTACAGGAATCGTTTCAGAAATCTGACGCATGTCAAACTCTTTACTTAACGTCATTAAGATTATAGAGAAAAATATTCCAGCAATTGAATTCTTTTCTTTACTTACGAAACATCCTCTCTCAAAAGAAAAATTGGGACACGCGGAAATACGTAGGAACAAACCATGGTTCGAACTAGCAGAGAAGAGAAAACAGGCAAAATTACGTTGGCTACAAACTCCGAATGAAATAACTACACAAAATTTCGTAGACATCAGGCGAGGAACTCCCAAAACTTTTAGGACAAAGAAACGCGATATTTTGAAAGCTAAAATTTAGGAACTTGAAGATAATAGTAAAAATAAAAACATTCGGGACATGTATAAAGGGATCAACGAATTTAAGAAAGGCTATCAACCTCGTTCTTATATATGAAAGAAAGCTGATGGAACAGTTCTCACTGATACAGATAGCATTTTAAATAGATGGAAATATTTCTTTGACGATTTGCTTAACACAGCCAAAAACTAATGTGCGTGGAGAAAGGAAGATACACACCGCAGAACCATATATTCCAGAACCCAATCGAATAGAAGTAAAAATCGCTATAAAGAAATTAAAGAAACACAAATCTCGGGTGTAAACGAAATTCCGGCTGAGTTAATTTTAGCTGGAGGCAAAAAAAATTGTGGAACAAGATACACAAACTCATTCTCCTTATCTACAATAAGGAAGAATTGCCACAAGAGTGGGAAGAATCAATCATTGTTCCAATCCACAAGAAAGGCGACAAAACTGACTGTAATAATTATCGAGGCATCTCTCTTCTGTTAACATCCTATAAAAACCTTTCAAACATTCTATTAACAAGATTGACCCCAAACGCAGATGAAATTTTTGGAGATTATCAGTGTAGGTTTAGACGAAATCGATCAACTATCGACCAAATATTTACCATTCGACAAATACTCGAAAACAAGCGGGAATACAGTAGTCCGGTACATCAACTATTTATTGATTTTAGAAAGGCTTATAACTCGGTTAGGAGAGAAACATTGTACAACGTTCTTACAGAATTTGGAATACCGAAAAAGCTAATTAGATCAATTAATTCATGTTTAAATGAATTTCAAAGTAAAGTCCGGGTAGGAAAATTTTTGGCCACGAGCTTTCACGTTAAGAATGGCCTAAAACAAGAAGATGCGTTGTCGCCATTATTATTCAAGTTTGTCCTAGAATACGCTATAAGGAAAATCAAAGATAGCAACCAGGGCCTAGAGCTGAACGGTGTTCACCAGGTTATGCGTACGCTGATTATGTAAATTTAATAGAGGATGATAGGATAAAAATAGAAAGAAATGCAGAGGTCTTATTAGACGCGCTTGCATGGACATGGGTTTAGAAGTAAATGCAGAGAAAACTAAATACATAGAAGTGCGTCGGGACCGTAATACGGCAAATTATGTATGTGTTAAAATATAAATAATACTTTTGATAAAGTGGATACTTTCAAATATCTAGGATCAACATTAACAGACGAAAATCATATTCACGAAGAAATTAAATATCGACTAAAAACAGGGAATTCGTGTTATTATTCAGTTCAAAACCTCTTGTCGTCGCAAATTCTGTCGAGGGATTTGAAGCTTAAAATGTATAAAACGATAATCATACCTGTTGTTCTGTATGGTTTCGAAACATGGTCGCTTACTGAGTGCAGAGCATAGACTGAAAGTATTTGAGAACAAGATCCCGAGAGAAATATTCGGACCAAGAGGAACGGGAATGGGGAATGGTGGAAACTTCATAACGACGAACTACGTAAATTATACGGCTTACCAAACATTGTTAAGGTCATCAAGTCTAGGAGGCTTAGGTGGGCAGGACATGTAGTCAGGATGGAAGAAAGTAGGAACGCTTTCAAAGTGTTAGCGATAAGACCAATCGGAAAACTACTATTAAGAAGACCTAGGCGCAGATGGGAAGACAATATTAAGATGGATCTCGCAGAGATAGGAATACAAAAAGTAGAAACTGGATCCAGTTGGCTAAGAATAGAAATCAGTGGAGAGCTTTTGTGAACGCGGTATTGAACCTCCGGGTTCCATAGGCTATAGAGTTAGTTAGCTTACGAAGCATGAGTAGATGCCTTGGCTGATACTACAAATAGATTAAATGCGCATTTACTGAAAAGATGGGTTCTACTGACATTGGATAGTCTATATACTCTTCGTGTGCTAGGGCCTAGGGGAGAGGAGGAGATAAGATTTCATATCAGGTTACGTCACGCACAGTCGCACACCTTCATTTTCATTAAAAATGGAAAAGCCAAGAGAAACAAATTTCATCTCACTTTCCTTTGTGGCAGTCGGACACAACTCATCACAGTTACCTGCAAAAAGCACTTTTCAAATCGGATTATTGGGAGACCCTCCAGTTCCAATGTTGGGGGGACATGTATCCCCATTTCCCCGGAATTTGTGCCTGTACCTACAGCTGAGACAACTTTCCAGCATGAGGAGAGGGGCATATCCTCCTCTGGCATTTATTGCAATTTGTGCGCAAATAGCGGAAGTGGAATTAATACATATTGATGAGACTAATAAACTCACTACAGCACGAAGTTCAGTTTGAAATACTACAGAATACGATTCTTTAAAAAAAAAATGGAAAAGCCAAGAGAAATCAATTTCATCTTACATTCCTTTGGGGCAGTCGGACACAAATCATGACACTTATCCGAAAAAGCATTTTTTAAATCAGATTATTGGGGGGGACAGTCCCCCCCAGGTCCAAGATTGGAGGGGACATGTCCCCCTCGTCACCCCCGGGATTTGCGCCAGTGCACTTATTTCATTTCTATAATAGAGTCTCGTTGCCCTCAAAATGAGACGAGAAATAAGGATTTCTTGTCTCGAAACTTTTTGTCGAATTTCTCGTCTCGTCTTATCTCGATTCTTGGATACCTATTCTTGTCTCCTCTCGAATTGTTTCTCGTTTCTTTTTGTAAATACAGGGTGTTTCAAAACAACACCGACAACGTTTGGGAGGTGATTCCTGATACCAAGATAAGACAAAAAGTATAGTCCAACTTGGGTGTACAAATGCTTCCTTTCGGAGTTATAGGCTGCCTAAAACATGAAACAATTGAACTTTAAAGGTCCATAGCTACAAAACTATGGTACCTACCGTAGTCGGGTCAAGACTTTACTTAGGAACTAGTACTATGTGCTCTATCCAAAAATCCAGGTTTCAAAATCCTGCAGTACTTCCGCAACAGTTTTTATAGAGAGAATTTGGCTACGGGCATATAAATTGAAATACTCACCAACTACCTCTATAAAAATTGTTGTAGAAATACTGCAGGATTCTGAAACATAGATATTTGGATAGGACACATACTAGTCCCTAATCGAAGTCTTGACCCGCCTACGGTAGGTCCCATAGTTTTGGAGCTATGGACCTTTAAATTTCATTTTTTCATGTTTTCGGCAGCCTATAAATCCGAAAGGAAGCATTTGTGCAACCAGGTTGGTCTATACTTTTTGTCTTATATTGGTGTCGGGAATCACTCCCAAACGTTGTCGGTGTTGTTTTGAAATACCCTGTATATGTACAAAATATATGCCTTGATTTTCTTTCTAAATTCATCTAGAAGTTATCTGAATACTTCCGCGTCGAAAGAAGTCCATGAAAGGAGTGATGTAATAATAGGTAAACCATGGTTATTGTCATGAACCCTATTCAATTTAATTACACAGCTACACACAAAAAAAAATTCTGAACACCGGACCCCAAGGTGTGAATTCGATGTATTTAGTTAGGCAAAATCCAAATTTCGAAACCCCAAGACAATCGACCGTGTCAACTTTTTTTTTTTTAATGGGCGGAAAACTAGCAATTTTACATAAGGAGAATAAACGTAAGACAGCCATACAAAGAAATTAAAGTTCTGTGCAGTGGACCCAGGGTATGGTTTCGATGTATTTTGGTACACAGAATGGAAATTTTGAAACCCCAAGACAATCGACCACGTCAAATTTAGTTTATGGGTGAAAACTTCAGCGAATTTTGTTATGCAAGAAAGCTCATACGTCTTTCACCCGTAGAACAAAATTGACACTCTCAGTCGTCCTGGGCAGGAGCGGATCCAGGGGGGGGGCGATTGGGGCGATCGCTCCCTCTCCAGAAGAGGAAACTTTCCCTTTTATATATATATATAAATAAAACATATCCCAAAGTTTGGAGTCCTTAAAAGTAGCAGTATGACAACCCACCGCCACCCCAGATGTCGGTGCTGGATCCGCCCCTGATCCTAGGGTTTCGAACTTTGGATTCTATGTAACAAAATGCATCAAATCTATGCCCACGGGTACACTGCTCAGAACTTTTGTTCTTTTGTATGGCTGAGTTACGTGTATTCTCCCTATCTAAAATCGCTAAAGTTTATCGACCATAAACAAATTGACACGATCGATCATTCTGGGGTTTCGAAATTTGGATTCTGTGAAACAAAATACATCGAATCCATACCCTAGGGGTCCGGTGTACAAAACTTTTGTTTTGTGTGTGTGTGTGTATGTGTGTGACTGTGCTATTAAACTTTTGTCTGTGATTGTATTTTTAGTTCATTAGCTTTCAAATGATTTTCGAAGAACACAGAAAGGAAACACTGGATATTTCAAAACTCAATTGTGTTTAATTTATGAATTCTTCATCTGTAATAAAAAAGAAACTGCTATAATTCTGATTTTGAAATTGTTTCCAAGTAGAGGGCCGCTGTGGCTCAGTGGTAGAGTGTTAACCTCTGGTGCTTGGGGTCTCGGGTTCGATCCCAGCCCCCGCCAAGTGAACTTTGTGGTGGACAAACACCGTGTGCGTGGGTTTTCTCGGGGTTCTCCCGTTTCCTCCTACTTTCTTCATTCCACCATTTCATTCATTACTTATCATCACTGTCTCCTTTAACCTAACCGGCAAAACCGTGGGATTTTAAACTCAAAGATTTCATTTCATTTTTTGAATTTTATCAAGCTGCTTGGAAAGACCATTGCAACAACCAAAAGCGATCATTATGTGTTTTACAAATAAGAGCTATTTTCAAGAGGCTTATTTTAGACTTTTTGTTAAACCTGATAAAAACTAAGTTTGGTTGGTATACAGATCCACTTAGTGAACAGTTACGGAAATCATCACTGTCTCCTTTAACCTAACCGACATAACCGTGGGACGTATAACTCAAAAATTTTTGTTTCCAGGTACTGAATTCAGCTACCTGTCATAAGTCGTTGTGTAAGTCCATGCATTCACAAATATTATGACTATTAGAGTATAATATTGTATAATGACTTACATATCTTTAAAAGTTAATAAAATGCTTTTCTCATTTTGTTCGTATAATCACTTTCAAAAACATATTCGCATACACGAACGCGTTTGCAAGTGTCAAGCGTATATCAGGATTAAGAAAATGAAATTAAATTTTTGAGTTTTACGTCACACGCTTATGCCGGCTAGGCTAAAGAAGACAGTGAAGATGAGAAATGAATGAAATGGTGGAATGAAGAAAATGGGAGGAAATAGGAGAACCCCGAGGATACCCATGCACACGGTGTTTGTCTACCACAAAGTTCACTTGCCGGGAGCAGGGTTTAAACCCGGGATCCCATGGACCAGAGTAGAACGCTCTACCACTGAGCCACCGCGGCCCCATCAAGATTAAGAAAACATGGATGTGAAAATAACTTCTCTATTCTTGCATACATTCAATAATACTATAATATTGTGTTACTATTTATTTTTACAAGCAATGAACAATTACTGTTCAACCTAAGCTTTTATTTAAAAACGCGTAGATAGAGGTCGTTAAAGACTAGTAAAAGTCAATTAAGCCATAAAACAAAATTTAATTATTACATATATCCCATTTCAAATATGGAATTATGAACAGAAATATTTTTTAAAAAATATTGGCCGCAGGCACCAGAGGTAAACAGATTAGGGGTTCATTCAGCAACTGGAAAATTGGATGCAGGAGGGTAAAGGTGAATTGAGCATCCATCGGTAAGGTGTTGGCTTCACTATTTTTTTCCAGAGATATAAACTAAAATAGTGCAATAATGTGCTAGTGTAACCTTTTCACATTTTGATTTCACCTGGACAACAATTTCTGGAAGAAAATCTGGTTGACATTACCCATCCTGTACGAGATAAAGTCAAGAAAGTTTGGATATTTACTTCCACATCATCGAGGCCTGTTCCAAATTAAGGACAACAACATATTTTTTCCATTATTTTTCTATTATTATTATTATCAAAATACTAATTAATATTTCGCACTTATGGGCTAATTTCATTACGTTCCAAGTTGCATGAGTTTAACATCGTCTCTCAGTACTCAACCTATATGAAACGTAAACCTACACCTTCACTGAAAATCGAAATCACATTAGCTCCCATAAGGCATCGAACTCAAATACTCCACATCTAAAGTGATAACATTGATCATTTAGCTGCGAGAATGATTCAGACAGTTTCCACTTAAAGTGCAAGAAAAAAATATTATCAAGCATACGCTAGTGTTAGCGTTCTTCGTTCACAATAAGAAGATTTTGGGTCAAATACCGCGAGCGCCCTATTAACTGACATTTTTCAAAGTACGCGTATACCCTCAGAATCTTGAGGTGAATGTCAATATAGCCTTTAAATATTAGTTCTGGCCCCTTCCTTTCCTTTTCTTTGATTTTGCTGTTGTTGATTTTTAATTATTTCAATATAATTCGGCCAAGTAGGATGTATAGAAGATGGTTAAAATTTAGTTAGTTAGTCTGTTAGTTAGTTTCATACGCAGTTAGTCATTTAGTTAGAGAGTCAGTTAATTAGTTAGTCAGCTATTTAGTTATTTTGTCAGACAGCTAGCCAGTTAGGTAGTTCAACGCAGAGGTTATTCGCGACGTTTAGTCTTTTATTTCCTTACTCAGTTAGTCCGTTAGTCAGTTAGAAAATCAGTTAATTAGCTATTTAATTAATTTGTCAGCCAGCTAGCCAGTTAGTTAATTAGTTCAGTGAAACTATATGCGAAATTGGTCAACTGTTAAAGGTGGGATCCGAAGCGCCGTAATGCGTTCAACGATCTTCCACCGGAAATCGAATCCTGGACTCAGTGAAGCAAAGATACGGTGCTAACCACTCGACAAGCATACAAAGCTTTACAATAAATAAAAAGAAAATGAATAATAGATCAAGTAAGCATGATACGTTAAAAGAACATGAAGAAACATACGTTTTACTTGAGGATGATGAACCAGTGGATTAAATTTATGGTTTTCTACGAATATTCTATTAAGTAAGTCAGGGTAGTGAAAAAATTATCAGTTATATTTTATGTTCTTGTGAAAGGAAAGAAAGAACATTAATGAAACGGGATTGCTTTTAATTTCGCAACACTTACACTTTCAACGAGTTCTTTGACATCCGTGAATCAGTCTGTTTTAATGACTAATAAATTCCAATGACACCAAAAATGTCCTTGATTTTCCTATCACTCGTGAATTGATCGTAAATACACAACTCCCAAGGTATGCTAGTCCTTTATTAAGAACTTAAATATATAATTTTGAATTTCAGCAAAAAGAACATCTTAAAATTATATGGGCTATTGTAATAGACCTGAAGTAGGCTATGACCAATTTTAAATGGCACTCTGTTCCTGAACTAATCAATAATGTTCGTCATTGAACAGTGGTTTCTAAACTACGTATTTTGTTATTGTATGTCTAGTATGAAAGTCTAATACGTATATCTCCGTGATTAGAGGCACGTGGCTCAGCGGTAGAGCGCTTATCTCTGTTGCTTGGGGTTCTTGATTCGATCCCCGGCCAAATAGAATAACATCTTGTTTTTTTGGATTTGTTGGCGTAATCCCGTTTCCTTCCACATTCGCACTTCACCATTTCTCCCATCATCATTCAGTTGCCTTATTCAACCGCCTACCTTAGCCTAAGAGACATAATCATAGGACGTTAACCTGAAAGACTTCATTTCATTTTCTATCTCGACGACTTTTAACTTCCAGGGTGAAATATGTTCGGATAGTTATATTTTTTCCCCATAAGAGAAAATGAAGTTTTGTGTTGTAATAATCTTATTTACTCTCATTCGTCGACACATATAAGTTTGCCAACTTTTGAATTACAGTCGCCAATCTGGAGTACATATACTTTTAAGACTGTGACATCATCACTTCTACAAAAACGTGAACAATTTGAAAGTGGTTACTTCACATAAAATTGAGCCACTCAGAGTTCGAATTTAATAACGTTTAGTTACGTTAGATCTCTAATAACTCAAGTGGCATGGACGGGGCAGTGCGCATCAATTGTATCTTACGTTAGTGTCAAATACTGTGAACACGGTATAATGTATTTCGAATGAATGAAGGAACAAAGTTACAAGAAATGGAAAATTTAAATTTTTCTAAAGACTTTACTTCGAAAACATGCTGACATATCACGTCTCATCATGTAGATGCTTCCAAAAGACTTAAAATGATAATAATGCCATTTCACGACAATTGTTATTTCAAAACGTTTCAGATATACCAAAACACTGTACATTTTGGATTAAAACCGTTCTTAATTAAAAGTTCTATTTACACCCTAATTACATTCCACTTACTTTAGTTTGAATCCGGAGGTTTCAATCCCGCGTTCACAAAAGCTCTCCACTGACTTCCACTCTTAGCCAACTGTATCCAGTTTATATTTTGTATTCCTGTTTCTGCGAGACCCATCTTGATATTGTCTTCCCATCTGCAGCTAGGACTTTGTAAAGGTCGTTTTCCGATTGGCCTGCCAGGTAAGACTTTGAAAGCGTTCCTACTTTCTTCCATTCTGGCTACACAACCTATCCATCTGAGCCTTCTAGAATTGATGACCCTAACAATATTTGGTAAAGCGTATAAATTATGTAGTTCCTCGTTATTAAGTTTCCGACAGTCTCCATTTCTGTTCCTCTTGGGTCCGAATATTCTTCTCAGGATCCTGTTCTCAAATACTTTCAGCCTGCGTTCTTCCCTCAGAGTAAGCGACCAGGTTTCGCAACCATACAGAACAACAGGCACGATTATCGTTTTACATATATTTAAGCTTCAAATTCCTCGACAATATTTGCAACAACAAGATATTTTGAACTGAATAATAACAAGGAGTCCCTGCTCTTAGTGGACATTTAATTTCTTCGTGAATATAGTTTTCATCTGTTAATATAGATCCTAAATATTTGAAAGTACGCACTTTATCAAAACTATTATTTGATATTTTAACGCATCCACAATTTGTCGTATTACGATCCCTATGAACTTCCATGTATTTAGATTTCTCTGCTTTTACTACAAGTGCTCTAATTTTATTTGTGGCGCAGGACAAAAATAATATTTAATCTACTGTCTGGGTTTCCGCTTTTCGGGCAGAAAAAAAGAAACTAGTATGTTTATTGAGATGATAAGATATAATATTTATGAGTATATGGTTAATTAAGATATATTCTATAATGAGTTGAAAATGAAAATGGAGTGAAATCTTAACCTCTCACGATTATATCCATTATCTTAAGGGAGACGGATGATTAAGACAAGTGAATGATGAAAGAGGAATTGGTAGAATGATAAAAATGTGGAAAGAAACGGGAATACCTGAGAAAACCAACGGACACAGTGCTGTCCATCACACATTTTGATCGAACCAAGGACACCACACATCAAAGGTAAGCGCTCTAACACTCAGCCAGCGTGGCCCCCCCACTAATTATAAATTGAAGTGATGTAATGAAGATGGAAAAAATAATTAAAGGAATAATAGAAAGTAAATGTTATTACATAAATTTACAGTAAAATTGTAAAGAACTGAATATAAATAGCTGAATTAATAATTAAAGTCTAGATATATAAAGTATAATAAAAGAACATACCACAAGCTTCAAATCCTTAAAGAATAACTCTAGTACCGGAACCGGAAAGCGATACATGTGCATAGTTTAGCATGATCCTCAAGTAAAATCTTCTGATAGCTAAGCTGAACTCAAGAATCACACATCCGTTTTGCAACTATAAACGAACAGAAGTGGCATGTTTTTTGTTTCTTTTTATTCAATATAAAACCAAACCAAACTATTATTAACTGCAGTGAGCTTAGTTAAAACTTACGTAATACATGTGGAGAAAACAGATGTTAAACGTCTGATCCTCCTACCTTCATTAGTTTCGCCGTGGTTCCAAACTAAGTGACGTTCCGAGATTCCTGCAAAATAATATACGCGTCCACTCAATAATGAATTCCCCCAAGGCCAACTGGTATTGTTAATTTTCTGTGAAGACTGTGCTCTGTTACCTTCTCCCATTTTTTTTAAAGCAGTACTAGGAATCTACAGTATTATGGGATGCTTCCTTTCCGGT
This sequence comes from Thermobia domestica, assembly GCF_964235325.1. Taxonomy (NCBI): domain Eukaryota; kingdom Metazoa; phylum Arthropoda; class Insecta; order Zygentoma; family Lepismatidae; genus Thermobia; species Thermobia domestica. Next base: position 37,652,139 of record NC_137463.1, on the reverse strand, counting down.
TATAATTTTTAACGACTGCCTTGCCTATGTGTTACCTAATGCCTTATTGATTTGTTTTAGAGAAAATTATATATAATTTTCTGTGTGTAATTAGATAAGTATATATGTGGATGAGAGGATGTTCTCCAAGAATTAAGAATTGTATTATCTGTTACATAAGAAAATGCTTGTTTTTTGCGGGATAGTATATCTTGCCCCTTGAAGCGATGAAATATATGAGAAAATCAGTTCGCTTAACAATGTAATTGACTTTAAAACCTTTTAAAGGTCTGAATCCTGATAAAACAACAAAATATATTACGTTTACAAATGAAGGGCCAGGGGGAAGAACGCTTCAGTCCAAAAAAAATCGATATCTCCAACACTAATTTTCTAATTTGCTGTAAAAATAAGTTTTCCTTTACATATATACAATATTTACCATGATATAAACTTAAAACTATTTTTCTAACAATGTAATTACAATGGTTATTTAATGAATAACTTGTTTTTTTCCTCTCCTGAAAAATTTCATTAAATGGACTGAAAGCACTCAGAGTTGGCGTGGGTCAATGAAAACTTGACCCACGACCCACTGACCCACCACCCACCGTGACCCACGACCCACTGACCCACCACGCACCGTGACCAACTCTGACCCACGACCCACCATGACCCACTCTGACCCACTCTGACCCACCACCCACCGTGACCCACCACCCACCATGAACCACTCTCACCCACTGTGACCTACTCTGATTCACCAAAGTCCATCGTCATCAACTCTGAACACGATCCACGGCCTTTTCTGTACTGACTAAAGAGTTTACACTTGTAATAAAACAAGACTGAAATTGTCACTAATCGGAGTTTGAATTTCTAGTCAATCGCTCAAGCACCACTCTGTTACAATAACGGTGGATCTGACCTTTACAATATCAAATGGTAAAGTGTTTATCAGTGAGGAAATTGAAGCACTTCGAGGTGGGAAGAAATTAGTGTGTGCCTAAAATATACATGTACTAAAAGAGTATTCTTGCAAGTCTTAATTTCTCAACGCATTCCAAAAGAAACTTCTATTCGCAGAAAAGTACACCTGTACAATCAGGCCCGTGCTGGGGTACTAACGAGGGCGGTGGACAAGTCTACCAAAAGGGCGCCAATAGAAAGGTGAATACGTATATTATATATATATATACCCACACAGCAAGGAATATTTCCTCAATCAAAAGAAAATATTTTCCTTGGTTTCCAAAAGATTTTCCTTCTCTGGACATTTCCATGCTGGTTTCCTCAATGTATTCCGAATATTTCCCGAAAACATTTTCCCAAAAATGTTTGTAAAACATTTCAGAAATTACCTGGAGTACATTTTGAGAATGCTTGCCGGAAACTAAATCCAGGAAAATATTCACAAAATATATTAGAAATATTGTTTTGGATCTAATTTAATATGTTTTCACTGTTTTGAAGGGAAATATTTTTGAAATGATACTAAAAATGTTTTCCATATGTGATACGGAAATAATGAAACAAAATATACTGCACATATTTAAAAAATGTTTTCTAATACGTTATTTGCAATATTTTCTATTTTTATGAGAAAACGTGTTAAATATATATTATAAAAAACATTTAGAATATTAAAAAAAATCTTTCGTAATATAAGAAATATTTTTCAGAAATGTTTTAAAAAGGTTTACTTAATTTTTACAAAAGTATTTTGGTAATCTTCTCCTATAACTTAAATGAAATATTTTCGTATGATGTTTTAGTATTATTTCCAGAATATTTTATCAAATTTTTAATATAAAACTTTAAAACAGATAAAACAAAACATTAAAAATGAATAGAAAAATGTTTTTCATTCTGTTTTGGAAAATATTTTGTGTCTAGTGAACATTTTCTGATATAGGTCTATTATAGAAACATTTTTACATTGTTTCCAGAATATACTCTTCCGTTACTGGAGAAAACATATTCCTTGTTAGATCTGAGAAGTATCCCAAATATTTGCCGGAAATATTTTTTAAAATGTGTTTGGAGAACATTTAATGAAGTACAGGAAGCAGTGGCGTTAAATAAGCTTTTCGGGCTTAAGCCCCACCAAAATTTGTTTTACTATATTAAAGTAGATGAAATATCCTGCACAATTTTCACATTTCCAGGAATAGTTAGCAAAAATTCCCTCCACGAAACAAAATCATAAATACGCCATTGACAGGTTGTGCATTTTTAGAACGTTAGTAGGAAAATAATGTAAGGAAAATTTTCACAAATTGTAATAGAAATATTGTGTTGAATGTAATGTAATATGTTTTCAATGTTGAGAGCAGTGGTAAAAGTGGATCTGAAAAGGTGGGGGAACGGTAGGTAGCGGATGACGTCACGCCGTTGCCCCTGTCTATCTTTGACCGTTGTATTTTTTTAGGAACTGGGGAGACGCCGTACACATTTTTTCCATTTGGGGGCAGCGTCCCCAGCACTTTTTACCCCTAGTTGAGAGAGAAAATGTTTTCGAAGTAACACTAAAAATGTTTTACATAGGGCCTACATATAAAGAAAACAGAATAGGCCTGTGAACAGAATAAAATGTTTTCCAACATGTCATATGCAATCTTTTCTATTCTTACAAGAAAACATATGAAATATAATTTTTAAAATATTTCAAATATTTTAAAAATAAATTCGTTCGTAATATGAGAAATATTTTTGAAACGCCTATTAATTTTGGATGGAAATGTTTTTGTTACCTTGTCCTGTAACTTAAATGAAATATTTTCATGCAATATTTTAGAATTATTTCCAGAATATTTTATCGAATGTTGAATAAATTCTCTCACAAAAGTATCGTAGTAGCATTATTACCAATCATTATACTAATTATAGCAGCATCAAATAAATATATTTGTTAAAAATTTGAAATTTATAATATCGTGTGTGACAAGACATTGATTTGAGGTGGCAATATAGCATCGCTACGTCAACCGTCATTTGTTTATCAAAAGTACCAGCATTCCTTGCGCGATATGTTGAATTTCAATGTTCATCTGTCTCTGTGAAGTTGTGACAACACAAGAAAAGTCGGTAAGTAGAACGATTACATAAAATAATTTAGCTTTATTGTCTGTAAAAGTTATGACAAATTTATGTTTACAAATTAATAAAGGCATTTGGGAGGCTAGATTTTCATTTTTTATGTTTATACATAAAATACCGTGCAAGTTTCTTTTGGCTCACCATTCGAAATAATTGCTGAAAAATGGATTATTTTAATAATTTTCTTTTTATTGTCTCCTAAGTGATTTTCGATAGGCGATTTTAAATACGTCACATGGCATAGATGAAATTCAAAGGGAGCGTCAGAAGTAATTGTCGAAAAATTACAGTTATTATTTTATGATTTGCGTATATATATACGGGGCCGGATGTATGACGTAAAAACTACAGTGCAAAAAATACAAATCAGCCTGTACTACGTGGCCACTAAAAAGCACCAATAGGCAAGACTCTAGAACACAGGTCTCTCTTCCTATTTATCTGTAATATAAACAGAAATCAAGGTGCCCTGCGGGGCTCTAACACGCTTTCACTTGCTAACGCTCGCTCGGCAATACTATGTTAATTAAATATTTTACTTTGGTACAGAAAAAATCTATTAACCTATCTGGAGACCTGTTTTGTACTTTATAATATTACTGCCTTGCCCGAAGTAAAGAGTTACCAGGCGTATATTACCATTTTAATGACAGGTTATAATAATTCTGCGTGTAGTTTTACTTCTGGCGTGCCACTCGAAATCTGTGTTTCTTTCAGAAGTAATGTTCCGGGGGCATTGCTAATACTATTCTAGTTATTATTATAAACGTGTAGTTTTGGATGCTCCGCGGGGGCACTGCCCCCCAAAAACAGGTCTGGAAGTAACACTGCTCGAAATAATACTTAGTGAGATATAATTCTTTCGCCACTTTCTTTCTTGTTATGTATTCAATGATTTTCGCCAAGCGAAGTATAAATTTTTCACTTCGCATAGATAAAATTCAAGGGGACCGTCAGAATTAATTGTCGAAAAGTTACAATTCTTTTACGATTTGTGTATTTATACTAAGTCCTGATGCGTGGATGAGAAGTAGAGTACAAAAAATAGAAATCAGTCTGTGTTAGGGGGCTACTAAAAAGCACAAATGCCATCTAACCGAGTCATGGAGGGTGAAGGCAGGGCCCAAGGGGGTGCTTCCGAAGGGAGCAGGCACGTACTCTTCTATTTTGTTGACGGGATAATGGCGCGTATATTACCATTTTAATGACGTATTCACGATTTTTTTTAGGGGAGAGGGGCTTGGCTAACTTTGTTCCTGGAGATGAGAAAATTCTGTAAGATAATTTATTTACTTTAATATAGTAAGTACAATTTCAATGGGCTTAAACCCGGGAGACCCCCTTAAATACACCACTGTGTTATAATAATTGTGGGGTTCACTCGAGCAGACGTTTACACCGAGAACAAAATTTATAGGTAAAATGTAAAGTATTTTTCGTGAAGAAATAAGAGTGGGAATGTAAGTTATTTCTGTCATTGCACAGCTTATTGAAATGGATTTTGAATGCAAATAGGGTAGAAGTAAGCGGCGGGAATTTCCGGTTCATACGTCAGTTGTGAACATCTGCGATGGCCGTAATGTGATTTAAAAAAAAGAATTGTGTAATAAAAAGAGATGGATTATAAAGTTTCTGCAGAGTCATGGTATGGAGAAGCGCGTAAAATCAACTGCGCAAAGTGTGGAAAAGATGTATTCACGAAGAAAAATTCAGAACAGAGGCAATAGCCCTATATACACTATTTTCAGTCGTAAAGGTGAGAGAGAAAAGGGGTGTAACACACGTGTATTAGCTGTGAAAGATGTTTTTTTTAAAGAATTGAAATTAAGTGTTTTTGAAAATAAGAATAATTACAAATATTGTTAATGACCATCCTCTTTTATGCGTATCCCCCTGTCGCTGACGTGCCTGCTCCTTACGCTGTCGCTCGGGTCCCCCTGCTGTGCTTCAGCCCTGACTCGGTTAAATAGCGTTCTTGCTTTTTTACTGGCCACGTAGCACGAGTTGTTTCGCTTTTTCTTTTAGAGCTCCTCATTTAGTGCATAGGAAGGCGCGGTTGCTTAGTGGTAGAGTGTTCACCTCCGGTGCTTGGAGTCCCTGGTTCGATGCCAGCTCGTGCCGTGTCGACTTTGTGGTGAACAAACATCGTGCTCGTGAGTTTTCTCGGGGTTCTCCTGTTTCCCCCACTTTCTTCATTTCACTCATTTCTCATTATCACCGTCTTCTATAGCCTAAGGCCATACTGTGGGACATTAAACGTAAGGATTTTTCATTTAGTGCATGTGCTGCAAAAGAAAACGGAAGATGCAAGAAATGCGTCAAAATTTGGTAAAACAGCCTGCTCGAGTATTGCCTAATTCTGTGTGCATTTTTACTATTGGCTTGCCGCTCGAAATATTTGTTGAAAAATTATAATTCTTTCGCTAATTTTATTATTGTCTCTTAAATGATTTGCGGCAGGCGAATGTAAATATTTCACCTAGCATATATAAAATTCAAGGGGGCCATCAGACTAGATTTGCCGAATAATTACAATTATTCTTCTATTGTATTGTATTCAGGGTTTGCCCAAGTGGGCCCAGCCCGGAAAAACACCGGGATTTTTCGGGTTGGACCCACCTGGGTTTTTGAGATTTTCGTTAGTATATTATTGGTGCAATTAAGGTGATCACATTGGAAGTGATTCTTATCAGATTTTGGACTTTCCTTGGGCAAATTAGGTGCTTTCACGTTAAGGTATACAACATCAAAGTAAGGCCTTTATAAAGTTCTGAATGCACTGAATGCATTTAAAAAAGCCGTACCTTAGATTAAGGTAATTATAGAACTAATTAATTTATGGAATGTGCTTATATCCTATTTGAAAGAATATATGTAATTTTATATTTTAGAAAATACTTTCCGTGAATAGTGTGCTCGCTTACTCGGCGACGCCGAAGGGCATTATCCCTCATACATCTGATGGGTTTATTGCCATAGGTGCTGGTAGTACTAGTAAATATGTAGTGTATTAATAAAACTATTAGTATTATTTTTTATTATCTTTGATGGTAACACTGGTATTCTTCAGTAGAGTTTGGTTTTCCAACAACAATTTAGTTTAGTTATTTGTTGCTACTTTTCAAATAAGCTTTCTGTAGAATCAATAGCAGCAATAGCGTAAAAATTCGTGTCACATTTAAGAATCTTAATGCTCGGAGTTTCGAAGAGTGCATAACGCTTACTATTTGAAGTGCTGAATTCAAACTTTGTACTAGTGGAAGTTTCGATGTACAGTAAAGAAAGCTTGCATTTTCGGAAAATAATAATAAACATTCGTCGCGAAAGAAGTGCTCGGGAAATTCGTGCAATTAAACGCACAAAGCATCGGAACTGAATACTTCAACAATAAAACTATTTGAAAAAAAAATGAAATGAAATCTTTCAGTTTTACGTCCCACGGTTATGCCTTTTGGGCTAAACGAGACCGTGATTATGAGAAATGAATGAAATGGTGGAATGAACCAAGTGGGAGGAAACGGAAGAACCCGAGAAAACTCACGATCACGGTGTTTATCCACCAAGAAGTCGACGCGGCGCGAGCTGGAATCGAACCAGTGACCCCAAGCACCGGAGGTGAACGCTCTATCACTGAGCCACCGCGTCCCTAATAAAACTGTTTATTTTACGCTGTAAGATATTTAGTTTCATTTAAGACATATTGAAACATTTACTTTATGAAGTTGAATTATACAGGGTGTTTCAAAACAACACCGACAACGTTTTTGAGATGATTCCTGACCCCAAGATAAGACAAAAAGTATAGACCAACCTGGGTGCACAATTGCTTCCTTTTAGACTTGTAGGTTGCCGAAAATATGAAAATATGAACTTTAAAGGTCTATAGCGCCAAAACTATGGGACCTACCGTAGTCGTGTCAAGACTTCACTTAAAGACTGAGATGTGCACTCTCCAAAAATACACATTTCAGAATCCTGCGGTACTCACGCAACAATTTTTATACAGTTAGCCTTGCTACTGGCATATAATTTGGAGTATTGGCCAACTACCTCTTGGTCATGTTTTCAGCAGCTTATAACTCCGAAAGGAAGCATTTGTTCACCTAGGTTGATCTATACTTTTGGTCTTACGTTGGTGTCAGGTATCACCTCCCAAACCGGTGTCGGTGTTGTTTTGAAACACCCTGTATATATGTTAATTGTCTTAAATTAATTTTCTGGGAGAACGGTCTTGCAACAAGTGCTCGGGAAATTCCCGTAATTGAACGCACAAAGTATCGGAAGTGAACTTCAACAATAGAACCATTTATTTTACGCTAGAAAATATTTAATTTTATTTAAGACATTTTGAAACATTTATTTTATAAAACGTGAGTTATAGATTGATTTGTTCTAAATTAAATTAAGTATTTGTTTTCAATTAATATATTTGGAAATCCTTATTTTAGCAAAATGTGCAATTATCCTGTCCTCAAGTGACACGTTACATTTAAGTGTCCGTGGAAGAGAGAGCTGAATATGTATAAAATATAGTTCATCCTTTTACTGAATTGTTCTGTCATGTTGGTAGTTTTCTTGAGCATTTCACGATTAATTCCTACATTATCAAAATTATTCATTTGTATAAGGCAAAGTAATATGTATGGCCTGCTCCGTGGCAAAGAAATCGAGCAAGGTAGCGGTCATCAAAGCCTTAGCAACCATCTCGGCATTCATCTGGTGTGACTGAGGAAAAAAGAATGATCGGGCCCAGATTTGAGATCGGAGCCTTCGGAATGAGACGCTAGTTCTTCATCAACTCAAATGCTGCCACATGTTTTCAAATTATTATTATTTTTAGTATTAGGTTTTATATTTATACGATGCTATACTTTTTAAAGATAAAAGTGCGACCGCTTCGACATGTTACAACGTCCGTAATTAAGCTACAGTCTGAGGTATGTCACTTTCAGCTTTAGCTGTTGTCTTCCTTGCCCTTTACATTTTCTTCAGGATGTTACTTTTGTAACACATTATTGTCTTCACAAGCTGCTGTAGGTCCTACACAAATATTGTAAATATTTTTGTAAGTTCAAGGTGTAATAATTGATCTCTAATCATTCCCTGCTGTTATTCTGTTATTAAACACTGCCTATTATTTTTATTTTCAGAAACTGCAACACGAGAGAAACGTAACTAACGATGAGATCGCGTAGATTATTGGGATTTGGATTCAACATGCCATACAGAGACGAACAAGAAAATCAGTTAAGAATTCAGCTGCAGCTCCACAGAACTTGAAGTGACAATTCGCAGCTTCGAAATTAGAGTTAGTTGTGGTAATCAAAAGTGAGATTATACAGAAGCAAATAAGTATTTTTGGTTATTCAGCAATATGATATTTCTTGAAAGTAGCAAAAAAGTGACATTTCGTGAAAAGATCTATTCTCCATGCGCCGTAGATTTGTGGAACATAATTTCACCAAAATACATAAATATTGTTGTTGTTGATTTTTATTGAATTAGCGTGTCAGTGACATAATTTTCTAGAACAAATTTTTACAAGTTAAAATGTGAATTTCTGATATTTGAGAAGATTGTTCTTAATGTATAGAAACAAATAATACGAGCAGCATGAAGATTCTGCTGAAGAGAATTTAAATAAATAAAGCCAGAATAGTGTACATTTATATTTTTATTTAACTATTAACCGATATAAACTGATATATAGGTATATTTATTATAGTGGACAGTGTAAATTATAACTACATAATGTTAGCTTGCCCTCATAATTTTAATTTTTTCCCCTCAAAATCTTATTTATGCACAGAATGTTTCTGGGTGTTCCACTGCTACTACTGGTATGTGGCCACGCCGTGTATGTATATTGGGGTGTCTTATGTCATATTGCGAGGTTCAGACTGCAAATTAGTCTTCACAATCATCGCGTGCCAGTTTTCAAAGTGGCAATATTGGATTTATTATTTTTAAGATAGGAAAAGGATTGCCAACAATTGTTTCTTGAATTGGATGTCTAAACTTCAAGCCTTTTCAATTTTTTTTTAATTGGATCCAATACAGCCGCTTTCAAAACTGGCAGGCGACGATTGTGAACACTGATATCCAGTTTGAATCTTGTAAGTCACATAAGACACCCCAACATATATGCACGGCGTGGCCACATACCAGTAGCACCAGTGGAACACCCAGAAACCATTTGTGTAAATAAGATTTTGAGTTAAAAACAAATGCTTAAAATTATGAGAACAAGCTAACATTATGTAGTTACAATTTACACTGTTTATTATTATCATTATTATTAATAATATTTTTTTATTTTTATTTATATATTTTTTTTGTCTGAGTCTGTGGGCCGCAATGGTTTCTCGTCATGAAGACAGAGTGAGGCAAAGGCGTCTAAGCAGGTAAAATTAGACAGAAGAATATTATGTTTTCTTCCAGCTGCTATGTCACAGTTTGGCCGCCTTGTTTTCGACCCACTATTTGTTCCCAGCAAGAAGCCATTATATATACAGAGTGACGCAAAAGGCCGGAGCCCATAGGCCAACTCGGTTACTATTGCATATATGAAAACAAGGTAAGATATGTAAGGACATTTTTAACTTCCAGCAACACTTTTGTTTTTGGACTAATGTACCGCTCAATAAAGAAAATGCGTTACCATACATCATGTTGGGCTACACGAATGAAAGAATATGTGGTTTAAAATTAGCTACAGCAAGAAGAATTGAAAGGAGACACAGTGAAGGATAAACATGCAAATGCAATATCCACGAGAAACCACGGTGTTGGGGGGGGGGGGAGATACGAAGGACGCGAAATTGGGTCTTGCACTATGTTTTTCATTGTGTCTTTCCGTTCCCTTTGGTCCAAATAATTTCAAACCACACTTTCTTTCATTCAGTGTTATCCAACAGTGGCAGCGTTGTACTTCTCGTTACTATTGGGCGGTATACTAATATAAATACAAAACTTGTTGCACTTTAAAAATTTACTTCTATATCTTACCTTGTTTCCGTATCTGCAATAGTAACCGAGTTGGCCTATGGGCTTCGGGTTCTATCATGTACAGAAAATATTCTGTAAATATTTTGTCATACAGAAAATATTCCCTAAATATTTTGTCATGCACAGAAACTATTCTCAAAATATTTTCTGAGATGTACAAAAAATATTCACTAAATATATTTTGGCATATGTAGGAAAATATTGTCTGTGTTACTGGTAAATAATTTTAAAATATTCCATGAGAAATATTTTAAAAACCATTCCGTTAACATTGTATAAAACGTTTCAAATACATTTTCAGTAATGTTTGGAAATCATACAGGAAACATTTTTTGGAAAACTTCTCTAACGGCGTATAAAATATTTCTACAACGTTTTTGAGTATATTCAGAGAATGTTTTCAGTATTATGTGGAAAATGTTTTCAACACCATATGGGATATATTTCCTTAAGGGAAGTAGGATATATTTTCTGAAGGAAAATGATTGCACGTTGTAGAAACGTTTTGAAAATATTTCATTGCTGTGTGGGTATGGACCAAAGCGGGACTATAGGAGCTATAGCCCCCCCTTGACGCTCAGGTACACTGGATAAAATGGGTTTCAATCCTGCTTTACACTGGATAAAGCTGCAAACTATGATTTAGCCCCTCCCTTCGTCATATCCTGGATCCGCCACTACATATATGTAGTAACTTAATTAATATACATATATATAGTAATTTAATTAATATACGAAACATCGGGAGGTGACTCCTGGTACCGATATAAAACAAAAAGTATAGATCAACCTGGGTGTAGAAATGCCTCTGAGCAATGACCACCAGAAAACTTTCGAGAAAATGTAATAGCGGCCAAACTCGAAAACAAAATGTCGGATCGAAATTGTGCAAAAAGGAATGTCCATTATTTTTAGTCGTGCAATCAGATGTAGTGCAATGGCCGTGCAAGGGTGACTCCTAAAGAAACTGGAGTATTCCTTCGAGTATTTTATCAAATATTGAATGAGGAAAATGAATAATAATCAAGTACAAGATTTCAACAATCAAAAGTAATAGTACATCGTTCAAGTTAGAACACTTCGAATTCGAAAGAAAGAGAGATACACATGTGTGATTGATCTATTTCGTCTCAGCACAGAATAAACTCTCGGTAGAAGAATTTAAAACGTATTACAGTTATATCTGCTAGGCTAATGGTAATGGATGTAAACGGCTTTGCGTCTAAGTTACGAGTGTGTGAAAATAGGAAAAATAACTTTGAACCAGATTAGGTTTCGATAGTCAGGCGGCAAAGATCATGTATGATGAACGAAAGTACAAATGATTCTTGACATGATAACAGTGATTTCCACAAATTATGTGAATACAATTTGGGCAAAAATAAGGTGCATTAAAAGGTTTCCTTCTCGTAATACGTAACTCAGTGTAAGATTATAATTTCGAGCACAGAAGCAATGAAACTCAACAAAACGCAAGCTGTTGCGCGTGTTGCAGAATGATACAAAGAAATACAAAACTACCCATTTATTTTGTTTCGTACAAAGTAGGATAACTGTGAGAAACTCAGAAGTATCTTGTACAGTATTTGTGCAATGCAGTATGTGTACACGAGACAGCTGTGTAGAATAACAGTTCACTGTCTGATATTGTCAACCGTTGACCGCATTGCAATGATGACATCGGCAAAGCAAATTTTTCCGTGTGCGGTCAAACACACCTGAAATTTCGGAGATGATTGCCGCAGCTATATTAACTCGAGCAACAAGTTCTTCGGTTGTCGTGGCTGGTGTTGCATACAAAAGGCGTTTCATAACCTTCCAAATAAGAAATAGAGGGGCGCGAGGTAGGGTGAACGAGGTGGTCAGAACACAGGTCAATCTCTCAAATTCCAACTATCTAGAAATGTTTCATGTAGAAATGTATCTAGAAATGTCTGCATATTTCTGTGAAAATGTGTAGGTGCACATTTGCTGGGATCACATCTGCTGTCTTAATTTCAAGGGCAAATGTTCTAACCATTTTGGGAGAACATTACTTAAAAATAAGAGATACATACTCCTACATAGGCAGGCCGGTAATAAATAAGATACTACCACAAAATTATCCACCATACCGCAACGCGTGCTCACACTAAATCTCTCTGCTGATCTTTTACTAGAGTTGCATGTGGATTTTTACGCTCTACACATGGCTACTGCTAGTTTCAGACGGTCTGTGATCATTCCCAGTACGTGTCTTCAAATTCAACTGTCCACATAGTGCAATTTCCTCCGGTTTCAAGTAGGGGAAATTGAAGAGACCCTATCTCCGGAAGGCGAATATGGAGGCCTGGAAACAATTTCTTCTAGAATTTTTTTTCAGCAGTGAAAAAATCAAAATATAAGTAGGCTACACTACTACACTATTTTGGTACATTCACAATAGGAATGTAGTTTTTCATAGCTCATGATTAAGGGGCGGTTTACCAATTCCAAGAGAAGGAAAAAGCCCCTCGAAAGTATCCTTGGAAGAAGATTTATCTAACGGATAAATTAAGTATACTGTCCCAGCGCATTTCTTTGTATCGTTATGCAAAATATACAACATCTCGTGTTTCGTCCATTTCTGTAGCTTCTGTGCACAGAAGTATCAAATTCCACGAAATAGCATATTACGAGGAGGAAACATTTTAATGCAGCTTACTTTTGCCCAATATGTATTCACGCAATATGTGGGAATCCCTGTGTCTTATGGAGAATCTCTTGTACACTCGTTCATCATATTTGGATACTGCATGTTGTTTTTCGCTACTACATGTTGTTTTTTTTACATGCCACCTAACTGTCCAATACACAGTCGTTTTAAACCTAATTTGGGTCAAAGTTATTTTTGTTTTTATTTTCACACACTCGTAACTTGGACACAAAGTCGTTCAGTTGGCATCCATTACCATTAGCCTAGAAGATACACCTGTGATAAGTTAAAGACTTCATTTAAATTCTTCTACCAAGAGTTTATTCTGTGCTGAGACAAAATAGATCAATCACACATGTATATCCCTCTGCCTTTCGAGTTCGAAGTGTTTTTCTAACTTGAAAGATGTACTACTATTTTTGATTGTTGGAATCTTATACTTGATTGTTGTTCGTTTTCCTCATTCAACGTTTGATAGAATACTCGAAGGAATACTCTAGTTTATTTGGGAGTCACCCTTGCGTCGCTACTGCATTACATCCGATTGTACACTAATGGGATATACGATTAAAAATAATTGGCATCCGCTTTTACCCGACTTCGATCCGATGGTTTGTTCAAGAGTTGTGGCTGTTTTTACTTTTTTCCGACAAATTTTCGTGTGATCAAGGCGCCGAAAGGAGGTTGGTTTCATTCAGGTTGGTGTATACGTCTCGTTTTATATTGTGTCAGGAGTAACCTCCTAAAGTTTGATATGTTCATTAAGTTACACCCTGTATATATACGGGCGCCATTTTATGTATTAAAACCCAAGGTTTGTTTAATAACGTCAATAGCTAAAGTGTGATTTTTTTTTACTAGAGAAACAATTTTAGTTCTTGTAAGAATTTTTTGTCAACCAAAATAAAGCTAAATACATACTAATAAATCATTATAGCTACATTTTAGAAATAGAATAGGCACTAATTAATCCAATAGTGCTCTAAAACACACAGGAACAATCACAGGACAAGGGCGCACTGTACCCTTCACGGGTTCTTTACCAACAGTAACAGTATGTATTCATTGTACACAGTTGTGCCACACACACACACAAAATAAAACCGTTTCTCTTTGATGTGGTTTTGCAAGGGCGCCTTATGCAAAGGGCGCACTGTACCCTTCACGTTTTTTTAGCAACAGTAACAGTATGTATTTATTGTACAGAACTGTGCTATACAGAAGAATAAAACCGTTTATCTTTGATTTGGTTCCGCAAGTGCGCCTTTGCAAAGGGCGCACTGTACCCTTCCCGGGTTCTTTACCAACAGTAACTACGTATTCATTATACAGAACTGTGCCATACAGAAAAACAAAACCAATTACCTTTGATGTGGTTTCGCAAGGGCGCCGTATGCAAAGTGCGCACTGTACTCTTCAGGGTTCCTTACCAACAGTAACAGTATGTATTCATTGTACAGGACTGTGCCATACAGAAGAAAAAATAAAACCGTTTATCTTTGATGTGTTTTCGCAAGGGCGTTTTGTGTAAAGATCGTACTGTACTTATCATGGGTTATTTACCAATAACAACTGTAAGAATTTATTATATAAAAATGTACCTTTATATATAATGTGATGTTTAGGAGGGCGCACCGGGACATGTCCCGGTGTCCCGGTCCCGGTGGGCCAGCACGGGCCTGTATACAATATGGAAAAGGTTATGGTTTCTCAGTTCACAGTATTTTTCTCACAAAAGACTTGAAAAGTAAGTTTTTATAGTGTATAAAGGTGCTCGGGCACCCTATCTTAGAGCATCTCCATAAAGTATGCTAATAATTGTAATTTGTGTAATCACTAAAACACCATATTAAATTTAAGTTACAAATATGCATAATTGCAATTATTATGAATATTTATTCAAAGTAGTTTACCTAAAGCAAAGAAGAGACTTACTAAAAATTAGGTACAAAGTTGAATAACACAAATAAGCCATTAGTAATACAAGTATACATTTTTCATAACTTGTAATTTTCCACCTTAAAAAAATCTGAAATCGGGTTTATTTCCTATTGGTAACTTTTTCATGGTAAATCATCTGCAGCGGAGTGATGTCCATCCTTCAGCCAAGAAATAACTAGCTCGTCTATTTCGAGTTTGTCTAGCGGTGGGCCATTAACATTGATGAACAACAAGTTAGACAATGTTTGAGCACTTAGTCTATTTCTTAGTCTTAGTCTATTTCTTAGTCTTAGTCTATTTCTTAGTCTATATCAGTCATCTGTAAATTCATAAGGGGAAATCCCCGTTCGCACTCTATCGTGGAAATTGATAATACTTCTACCCGATTTCTGCAACTCTTCATCGACAATCTGCTTGTTAGACTTAAGTCTGATAACGATTTTTCTTGGTCAGTTTGAAATACTCAGCAAGAATTATCACCCTCTATCACCATACAACATCTTTTCCATATTGACCATGTCAGTTGGCAATGTCGATTCATGGAGAACAGAAACTTCATCTACCACGTCTTCGATAGGAAATCTTGTGAATAAATTATTAATTAAAGCCTGATAAACTGATGATTTCTTATTTATTTATAAATTTAATTTTTGTAATTACACATGAAGGTTTGATGCCAATACCAAGTTCCCTACCCCGTCTAGAAAGCGAAAGGGAACGAGGTTCATGGAAAGTGTTCAGAGGTGAATGGGAATCTCCCTTCTTGTTCCCCTTCAATTACCACACTGCTGTTTGCCATGTGCCAAATTACGATGAATTTCAATTAAATTATCATAATGTTGAATTATCGATACTTTTCAGTGGAAAAAAAGGATAAAATTTTAAAGTTCCAAATCAACGTAAGAAGACCAACGTAAAGAGGAAAAAAGTAAAATTTTTCATATAATTATGCGTACAATCCAAACTTAAAATTTCCGTGTAGTTAAGCTTACAGTACAAATTTTATGCCTATTTTTCTCACAACTTTATGGGTTGATTGTCTTGTGCTGTAAACGCTCCATATAATAAACATAAGCTTCAGCAATTATTATAGTAGAAAGCAATGGATATATGAAGCCAAGCACTGTATTTTTGTTTCATTTTTTTCTTAAATGACATCGATAGTTTTCGATCATTTTTATAAACCAACTCACTACCAATTTTCCACATATAGAAAGTCCCTCCCCCCATAAAGGAGAACTTTAAAAAATGCTAGGACACATTCTGTTTATTTTCAATAAAGAGTTAATACACTGAATTTCAGCTCCGTAAGTTTAACGGTTTGCGAGAACCTCATTTTTTTCCCTAAAATTCGGATCCTCACTAGCTCCTTAGGATATTATGCATTATAATGAAAGCAATATAACATCCCAGTTTGGATTAAGGCTTAACTATATACCAAAAGTAATTTAATTTGACTTTGCAATTTGACAGTAATGATCAGGCACACATAGTTACATTCAATTTTTTATATAATAATTTATAGATTACAGTGATTCAAAAATGTATTTTTTCCAGTAGTTAGGTCTCGAAAATTCACAGGTCTCGAAAGCCAAGTAGTAGTATAAGTCCTATTGCTATTATTACAATTAAAAATATCAATATCCAAAAGTGCCTGAAGTTCATTTTTCACTTGGTTAGATATACTCACCTCAGGAAGTAGACAGAAACAAGTGGAATAGGAAGGGAAATGAAGGTCTTGAAAGTAAAATGAAGACAAATTTACCAGTCTTCAGAAGATACTGTCTACAATGCAGTGAGCAGAGTGTGTCGGTAGATCATACTGAGTCGGTGGGTCACATTGGGTCATGGTGGGTGGTGGGTGGCAGTGGGTCACGGTGTGTGGTGGGTCACAGTGGGTCATGGTGGGTGGTGGGTCACAGTGGGTCATGGTGGGTGGTGGGTCGCAGTGGGTCACGGTGGGTGGTGGGTCACAGTGGGTCACATGCTGTTGACCCACGACCCACTGACCCACTCAGAAAACTTGAACCACTTGACCCACTGACCCACTCCATCTCTGCTGAGTATGTAGCATAGTGGATAACGTTATATCCTACCGATCGACTGATCCATATTCGAATCTTCGTCAAGCGTATTTTTCCTCTTTTGTTCGAAGGAACAGCCATTATTTGTAGTATTTATTTTTTCTCTTTTCGTCGAAGGAACAGTCATAACCTGTAGTATTAGAGTTCTATATATATATGTTTTCTCTGTTTGATTTTCTTATTCTTGTGTAAGGTAATAATATAAGCCTGCAAGTATGATTCTACCTATGTAGATCAAAAGTAAGGGTGTTTTAGATTTCTTTCCATTAGTAAAATGTATAAATAAGCTTACATCCGAAATTAAATATACAAGTAATTGAACTGAAAGTAGCAAGGTGGTGAGTCAACACTGGACAGAAGAGCAAAGCAATATAACCTGACGCTCTTTCAAGTACTGTTTTATTTCTGTCTTAACTGTGAACTGAACACGCCTTTTTTTAAACCACAATCTTATCAATGAAATACTGGTCTGTGTGAAAACGTAAAGAGAAGAGGAAAAAAGGAATATTAGTATATTTTGTTTTTATTATTAGATGTTTCCGTATGTTAGAAAAAATCATGTTCACTATTTAATGAGAATATGATTAATAAACTAGTGTTTATACCAAGTGGAAAGACAATATGTATTCTGGAAGGTCATTTTCTTTTTGAGGATACTCACGTGAGAATGAAAAGAATTTAACATTTATGGAATCAACCCTACCAAGAGATTGATTCCTGATGGGAGTTCATTTACTTTAGGATCCCAAGTTAAGTTGTAGGACAATGTCTTATATAGTCTCGGTGCTGAGAGGGATGTTATACTCCCAAGAAACCAATTTATCAGTCTTAGAACTACCAGTTTGAGGAAAGATGATTGGTTTGTGAACTGTGAAAGGTCTCTATTAACCTACAAGCTATGCATGGAGCAATTTCTACGTAACACCAAAATAGATTAAAGTCACAAATCTGCGTATAAAAGTGATCGCTCTCTGCACTATTGTGACCCATAATTAAACTTAATTTTTAGTTTCCTAAATTGTGCTTCTAGGTTCCAAATACGGGTTCAAAAAAATCAGTAAATATATTCTAAAAATTAAAAAAATGAATATTCAATTCGTTTAAAATTATAGCAGGGAACAATCTTTAAAGGTCAGATACAAACTTGTTTAAATGCTCGTTCTTCGAACGAAAAGAATAAGTTTATGGAAATATTATTTGCAAAATATTCAAACCTTTTCGCCAATAGAATAGCATATCAACCGAAGTGAAAACAAAAAGATCTAAGTAAATCTAATTGCTAAATGTCTTCTAGATTTATTTTAAACAGCTAAAATGCCTACTCACTGTTGCCAGTTTATGAACACAAAATTGGAAATTAAGATATTTTAGCAGTTGCCTTGCTTGTTTTGCTAAAGTTGGAATTTCCAAAAACGATAGACCACGTGGTCATAGATTTGTAAGGAGGAGTTTAAATGCCGAGTTTCATCTTGTTATGATGAGACAATCGTCAGAAAATATCTTTTATGGAGTATATTTTTAATACTCCTTTCCTCGCTTAGAACATGTGTTGTATGAAAGTAACATGAGAAAAGCCCTGCCAGAGTTCACCAACAACGGGACAGCAGACTTTGGTAAATAAACTTCGCGGCCATCCTTCGCGAGGCAGTAGTGCACAGTTAAAGTGTTAATATTACAAACTGGAGGAGCGCAATAGACAGAAATAGTGGGGGAAAAGCGTCTTAAGGATTCCAACACGTCGCATGTATTACACGATACGGAAAGTAATTAAGTGGTAGCGTAGCAGAAGTAGAAGGATCTACATTTCCCGTGCAAGGACCCTGCGTTCGATTCCTGCTCTAGACAATTTTTGTTTTTTGCTTTAACTAATAAAGTAACCATTTGTAACTACAAGTAAAATAATAATTCATCACATCTTTATAGTACATAAAACAATAATGTTCAAATCAATAGTAAAAGCTTTCAACTAAAGCTTTCAACTAGCAATAAAATGTAACCTATTGCGCGTTGTACATAGATACCACAGGTTATATTATGGTTAGCACAGTTGTTGTGTAAAAAATGTTCTTGATGCTTCGTGTCTATATCTGTGAACAGTGTGGGAATTGATCTGACTTTTGCAACGGGAATTGATTGTGTTTCAGGCAACAATAGCATGGCAAACTACGACAGTTGTAGCCAAGGGCGTCATTTAGGGAGACCAGGAGGGGCAATTGCCCCTCGATTGCCTACTAATATACTAGTACAAAACGTGAAAGTCTTCTGTAGGGGGTGTTCTTGCCACCCTCAACCGAAGTCTGAAATGAGGCTGTTGCTTATAGTATACATCCAGTATTACCAAACGGGATTTCTCTTTCATCCCCCTTGTAATTCGCACACTGTCCACACGGAGCGTCAAAAACATTTTTTTCACAACGACTATGCTAACAATAATATATCTCGTGATATGAATATACAACCCGAAATATGTTACACTTTATTGCTAGTTATTATGGAACATTGAAAGATTTTACAACTGATTGGAACATTCCTATTGTTTTATGCATTATAAGCATATGGTGAATAATATTTTATGGCTACTTTATTGGTTAAAACAAAAAACAAAAAAAAAGTCTGACTAAAGCAGAAATCCAACCCGGGACACTTTGCACGGGGGTCGTAGATGCTCGTAGTCGGGATCTTTAAGACACTTTTTCTCAACTATTTCTAGCTAATTGTGCACTCCCAGTTTGTAATATTAATACTTTGAATGTGCATTACTACCTGGCAAAAGATGGCCCTGAAGTTCATTTTCCAAAGTCTGCTTTCTCCTTGTAGAAAATGGTCACCTGGCACCCGATAGCTAACTTGGACACTATTTAGTGAATGATCAATTATGCCTGAATGAAGAAAAATCAGGTGGAAATACACATGAGGAGAAGTTATGGGGATTGAAGTGAAGTCTAGCAATGAAAGTCAATAAGAAACAAATTGTGATGTAGCTGCAATCAGTCAGCCACAATTGAGAGCGGAACTAAACACTTCAGACACGCGTATAAGAAATAGTCGATTCGTTGGGATAAATGATCTGTTAATCATGTCTTCAAGCCTTATAAAAAGTTACGTTTCTTTTTCGTTTGCGCGCGTCACATTCTGTTTTTCAATGACTTCTAATCCTAAACTTAAAGCCGCTATTACTTCTTTCCTCGGTTTCACTTCTACCTGAAATGTTATATTTTGGCATAGTTGACCATCCTCTAAATTGTATCTAAGTTCTGTCAAGTTTCCAGTGGACGCCAGCTAACCATTTTCTTCCAAGTACTAAATGTATTCAAATATTCATTTCAAACGGTTCATTCGATTTCCCGTGATGATCGGACAATCACGATGTCACTTTCACATTTTCACCGCATATTTAGAACCTGTCCCTTTTCCCCTCAAAAGCGGATTTTTAAGGACAACGGAAGATGGGCTCACATATTTTAAAATAAGATGTTTATGTCCATCTCTTCCTCTTATGATATATGTGTTAATAAATTACAAAAACCCGACTGGACCAAATGCTAAATACAATATATTAAAAAGATAATTTAAAGTGTTTCATCCGTTTTGCTATGATGCCGAGACACAACCTCGATGTCATCATTCTTAAATATTGAGCAAAAATAATACAAATTACCCCTATTCTTCACTTAATATCGAAATTTCTAAACACGGTCGGACTCGTGGACATTCGTTTTAAGTAAGGTATTTATATATCAAGTTTCATTTCACAAATGTTAGATATTCTAATTTTGGCATAAATATTTAACCCCCTCTTCTCTATTAGGATACGCAATTTAATAAAAATGGCGTGACAACAACCCAATCCGAGGGAAGTGTTAACTATGTTAATAAAATTCATTTCAAACGGTTCAGCCATTTTTTGTTGTGGTAGACAACGTATTTTTCATTTATATACTATGTAGATATAGATTAATAGTATTGTTATTTATTTATATAAGTTATTTATTGATAAAAATGAGCTGTTATGTTTAATGTTTAAGAATACCTAGCATTTTTCATGTTATCAACAGTCAAGTATCGAATTTTGTGTGTAGCATTGAATTTAATGAGTTACGTTAGTAGCAAATTGAGCATGAATGCTAAACTATTGTTCAGTTTCAGTTCTCAAGAGATTTTCTTTCTTGTCTTCCTATTAGTTTGTCAATAGCTTACAAAACACTGGCACCTGACTTTTGCATGTATAGTCTTTAACATGTTTTTATGTACTTTTCTCAATGTTTAATTCCTTTTGGCTAAAGGAGACGGATGATTAATGAAAATAAATTCTAGTTAAAGTTAAATTTTAATTGACCCTTAACGGGAATCGAACACGAGGCTACAAGAACCAAAAACGCACGTGCTAGCCGCTAAATCAGCAGAAAGCATATAAGTTCTACTAACAGTATCATACAAATCTCCGTGAGTATGATGACGTTTCGCCGTCTCAAGGTCTGTTCCGGCCATACCGGGACACGAGTGCTTTCAGATCACGAAATTCTTAATTAGTTTCATCGCTGCTTCCCAATACTAGTATAGCAATAGGGTCTGTTCTAACTCCAACGTGTAAGAACTAATTGTGGTCAGATACGATTTTCTAAACACGGAGTTCGATTCTCGGTGGGAGCTCATTTGTTTCGGATCCCATGTTAAGCTGTAAGTCCACGTCTTATATAGTCTCGCTGTTCAATGGGATCCTAAAATCAAATCAGCTACTACAACTAATATTAGACATTCTAGAAAGAGCTCTGCTGACCATTTTCTTCATAATAACTTTTTTTTTCGTACTAAACAGAACAAACACATATGTATAATAACAAGCATTCTGTGAAACCTTCCGAAGTAATAAAACATCTTAAAAAAAAAGAAAGAAAAAAGAAAGTAGGAACTTCCGTCAAAAATAGGTTCTAGCAAGCAAAGTAAGTGTTTGCTTTTACTTTCTTCATTATTCAATTTGATCAGTTGCTACATTTGCTAATGAAATGTTGACGTTACATGTTCTCCCTGAAATATATGCAAAGCAACACAAATATCTTTTGACCAAAAATCCGGCGTTAAATACGTTAATTTATATTTTTTTAAAAAAACCGGAAAACAGGAGCTGATTTAGTGAGCGGCTCCCTTTATTTATCACTAGTTTAGTCAGTTTGTATCGACAATCTTATAACCATGGGACGTCAAACTTGTGTTGCGTTCTTCAAGGTTTAAAGTTCTTAACATATTTCAGATTCTATCGAGAGTCAAATTTCATGGTATATATTTCAATGTGAAGTTTTATTATCTATTCAAGAAACTTGTATTTCAGCATGCAATAATTTTTGTTAACTTCAAATACCCTACATTTCATTGCAGTTTATTTTATTATAAATCATTACTTAATTCATTTCTTTACATAACGAAATGTAATGCCATAGTGACATTTTGCACTACGCTCTCTGTTCCGTTAAGAACTGAAGGTGAGTATTTTATATCTGAAGGAAAAATAAAATTAGTTATATTTAGTTCCAGATATAAAGATGATGGAAGCCAATGGTCTGACCACACACAAAACAACTAAAATCCATCTCCTTGACCATAGCTAATTATGGACTACAATTGAAGAGAATTCAATTTATTTTTGAGCTGTAAACTTATTCATAGTTTTTATTAATAATCAAATCTACAACAGTTTTACACTTGTAAAAATCTATTTTATTTTGTTTACTTGACAAAAAAATATATAAATAAATACTTGCAGAGTATCGAACCACACCTTAACCTGTAACCATATGTTTATTTTTACTGGAGTCCTACCTGATCAATGAAAAATAAAAATAAAAGAAGATAGTAGGAGGAAGATTCGAACGCGGGAATGGAAATTCTGCACGAATCCAATGAGCTACGGAATGAGATACACAAGTCATCTATTCTATAAATATATGACAATAACCGTAAGCTTCACGCAGTGAAAGAATGTTGTTTGTTTTTTTTTTAGTAAGTTTTACGATATTTTTATAGTGTCTTGTGTTAACTGCTAAGATAGAGATCACGCAGTTATCGATTTGGTTAGGGATTGGGCTTTTAAAATCTTTAAAACATTTCAATAAATCGCGAGGTGGTAGAAAGGAATGTGTACCGATTTCATTCTCATAGTAAGATGCAAAAGATACTATTCCGCGGAAAACATGCATTTTCTTTTGTGACAGACAATACCACCAATGTTATTATTGTGAATCAAGAGAGCTCACTTAAGGGCTCTGCACACTTAAAGACAAACTGTCAATTGAAAAATATTCAATTTTAGCAGACTTCTATATACTAAGACGTGACTTCTCATGAGCTACTTCAGTATTGTCAGGCCATCTCTTTCTAAATTGTCACACCTGTTTTTTTAATTTCGTACGAAAGAGAGCGCACTCCGTAGCTTAAACGTCATTTTATGACAGTACAAAATTCGGGAACAAAAACTTACACTATAAATGAGGTGATATGTTTCATGTGCTAAACATCACGGTAAGGTAAAATACTATCTATTAGATAAAAATAAAATTTTTAGGTATCAAAATGTATACTTCATGACCACACAGAAGCTACTTTGTGGATAGAGAACATATTTAGAATGATAGGGTATTATTATTAGAACTGGATTATTATTATTATTATTATTATTATTATTATTATTATTAAGGATCTAAAATTCTATTCCGAAGTAGGGAGGCCGTAATTTTATTATCATCGCAAGTGTCATTTGAACCGCTTAATACAAAATCACGAAATTTGATATTCGATATCTATTTAGTACTTACAATATGGTTGTTCTATTGATTTGTGCAAGTTTAATACTTTGAATGAATGATGTAGATGAACGGAGAAATATTTTGATTTATTGGTTTATATTTAAAGATCCTTTCCAGCACAGAGGTTACAAAACAGTGGTGTACCCTGGAAAACGTCATGGAAAAGGCTCGTGATTCTCACGTCGAGGAACTGTGCATATATATATATATATATATATATATATATATATATATCTATATATATATATATATATATATATATATATATATATATATATATAGGGTGACTGGTAATTCGATGCATACCTTCCAAGAGAATATTCTATAAGTATTGTGTAACTTTTTTATCTATATGAACCAGGGTCAAAAATCAATCGTTTCTGAGTAGTTTGCACATGTGTGATTTCTTTGAAATTTGCCGGCTAACAAAAAGTGCACGAGAAAGATTTACCCTGACCCACTTCTACATATTGTAGAGCACTGAAATTTTGCATGTGTAATCCTGTGTACCTATGTAGGTCATGTGGTAATGTACACTCATGTCCAAAATTATTGTCGCATGTCTATACATATGTTGTTATGGGAATATAATTTGATAATGAATTCGTCTGGTATTTCTTATAATGTTAGTATGTGTAGTGGCGTAGCACACTTTTGCGGGCCCCCCCGCAAAGTATAGAGAAGGGGCCCTAGTTGTAAAGCCGATAGAAGTAAGATTGAAGTTCTACTTCTTTAAATCTTTATTCATAGCAAGACTTAGGGGCCCCCACATACCTCGGGGGCTCCCCGCACTGTGGGGGTTCCGGGGGCAGCTGCTACGCCACTGTAATGTGTATAATCGGCAAAGACATGTATGTGGCAAATTTCATCTCAAAAGAGCAGTAAATAAGAACAAAAAAAAAAAAAAAAACGAAAATAAAACTTTCTTCTCCATTTAACAACATTTTGTTTTACTCATTCTAATTTTCCTATTTATAATTCTTTTCCTATGAAATTTACCACAAATATACATTTCCCGTTTATACACATAGTATCAGTATTAAAAGTACCTTGCAAAATCATTATCAAATTATATTCTTACAAGAAGACACTTATAGATATGCGACAATCATTTTGGACATGAGTGTACATCTCGTAACTCTGCACCATTGCTGTTGTAGGTCCGAACGTGAAGTAAAATGTAGTGGTCTAAATCTAAAATCTATTACTGCACCTCAGAAAGCAGCGTGGCAACATCGCAGAAGTACTTGCTCCTAGGAAATGACTGCATGGTTGGGAAGAGGTGGAATGCAGATAGTGTGCGATCAAGAGAAAACGCGAACTATGGCGGATTTCATGCCCAGGGTGGTGCATCTGTCTGGCTAACATTTTCGAGCAGTGAACGGGTGCGTTGTTTTCTAGGAGGCGGACACCTTTTGTCAGCATGCCACGCTCTGGGATTTCATAGAATCCCGCAACGCATGCAGCAATGAGGCATAGTATATCCAGGCCCGTATTTAGGTAAGTGCTATTCTATGCTCGAGCATAGGGCGGCAGAATTTAGGGAGCGGCAAAATTTTGGATTTTTTTAAAACTTCACAATAAAGTAATATTTAGAACTAGCAACCCACAGAGTCCCGTGCAAGCGCGAGAAAATATGTTAATGTCTTCAATTTGCTCTAATTACAGTAATTACTCATTAGCTAGCTGATCTGTTATTTTTAAAAGACATCGTCTCCCACCCAGGGGCGGATCCAAGGGGGGCGATCGGGGCAGTCGCCCCCCCTCAGAAGAGGAAACTTTCTTATTTTATATATATAAATAAAATCCATCCCAGAGTTTGGAGCCCTTAAAAGTAGCATTATGACAACCCACCGCCCCCCCCCCAGAACTCGGAACTTGCACATCATAACCTTTAAACTCAGCGACCACAAAAACTATGAATCCAACACTAATATATATCGTTTTCGATTACTTTTAAAATCTCGCCCCCTCCCTGGGAAGTGGAGTATGACCATGAAGTTGAATTGGATTAAAACTGTCACTGTTCATCTCAGCGACCCCAAAACCTGTGACTTCAACTCTAATATTTGTCGTTTTCGGAAGGGGGCGGCAAATTATTTAGAGCACAGGGGCGCACAATGTATAAATACGGGCCTGAGTATATCCTGGCAATTGTGGTACCCGTTTCTTGGAAAGAAGTAGTAATGCCCCATGCTGATCCCAAATAAACGTGACCATCACTTTGGTTGCTCACTATTGAACATGGACTTGCTTTGATAGTGACATTTTTTAGATGTTGCTCTAAACCTCTGTATTTTAGGACTGGATTATTCAAAAACATTACAACAAACACCATATTTTTTTAAGCAGTTTTTCTTCCGTAATTTTGTTTCTCAGCATGAAAACTTTGAATTGAGCTTTAATGCATGAATATTATATCATAAGTTTGGTATTTATTATTTTTTAAAGTCTACTTTTTAGAGCTGAAGTTCATAATGAAATATCAAACTTGATTTTCTTTATTATAATTACAAATGTTATTATATTCACTATAGCTAGAGTAATAACACTGATAAGTTCTTCCTACATTTTTTTTTTTACATTTTTCTAAAATTTGAAATTTTGTAATTTTTGCAAAGATTGAAGTATAATATTTTTGGTGAGATTTGAAATTAAAAGCTATTTAGTTTACAAAAATATACATCTACATGAAGGAAAACTATAGTAAAAATTTCAACTTCGATGTTTGACCGTGAACAAATATATCAATTTTCAAAATTTGTACGAAGAACGTATGTTTACACTACTATCAACCAATTCTTTCTGATATAAATACCTTCCCAACTTATATGAAACAACTTGTTTTAATTTGTTATCTCTGTTTTACTGTAGAATAACTTATACATTAGAATAAGCTTACAACAATCAAATAAAAAAGTTAATTTGGAAACTTGAATCAAAATGATATCCAATCACAAATTAAAAAATATTAAAAGTAGTAAGGAATAAAAAAGAACACTGGAAAACATGGAAATGATTTCTGAAATTGAATTAAGAATTGGTACAGCAGGCAAAATACTATCTAGGGTCACTTAGGGATATCTGGACACTCAGGAGATCTCGACACTTTTAAGGTCTGGCAAAGCTAGTGATCATACACGCACCCGAGAAAAAACATTCAGTACATGGAAGGTTAGTGTAGATTCTCAGTAACACGTTGCATATGCAGAGAAATTAATTTTGCCTGTTGCAAAGGAAGTAGAAGCCTCTAAAATAGGTACATAAAGCTTTATTTAAGAAAAAATATTTATGCTATAAGTTTCAGTAAGTTAAAAATAAGGCATAGCGGTAACATATGTTGATGAAAGGAAGCAGAGGATTGGTATTATGATAAGAGTATACTCTCTGTATGCACGACAAGCTGGTACTCTCAGGCTGACACATATTGCTTGTGTCAGTGACAACTCGTGCCAGCTTTTGTTGATCAATGCATTTAGGGGATAAATCGTCAGTGATTGAAGGGAGATTTCGACATATATTTCCTTTGTTACAAGGAAAGTCATCAGAAGAAAGAACTACCGTCTGGTTCATCTTAGTGTATATATCGTAGATTTAGGTTACATAACAAACACGCTTTCTCAGCTTCTGGGTCATTTTAATTTAGTCCAGTATAAGCCTAATTGTAAAGTACCTTTTGTTTTAGTTTAGCACAGTATGTGTGTCAAAGATCCTGATGTATTAAAGAAAGCTTCTAATGCTCCCACTACACAGTACTCAAAATTGTCAATTTTTAATGTATCTTTCTCCCGCAGTTTGAAAAATAATTTCAACTTATCTTACAGCACCTTTGTTCGTAGGAACCCTGGCAAAATGTTGTGAAAGAAGACTATGAAAAAGTCAGTTTCAGCTGGAAGAAATCAGCTTCTGTTAGATTCTTGGCATATGGTTTCCGAAAGAGATTAAGTTAAATTGTGATTTTCGATTATTGATTATTATGCGTAGTAAAATATTGAAAGCAATATGTTGCAAAACAGGTTGAAAACAGTTTGTTATTAACGAGCTTACATTCTTTCAGTGTTATTGTATTTCAACTTAGGTTGTAATGAATTGCAGCAAAAGTTTGCAAATAAGTCATATGTAGATAGTAGAAACCTTACATTTATTATTTCATTGCGTTTCACGTTTATTGTACCATGCTCGTGGGTTTTCTCGGGTTTCTCCTGTTTCCTCCCGGAATTTCTTCATTTCACCATTTCACTCATCTATCATCATCACCGTCTCCTTTATCCTAACCGGCATAACCGTGGGACGTAAAAAACTTAAAGATTTCATTTCATTTTTATGTTTGTTGTAAAGGACATTGTTTTCAAAGATATGAAGGATTGCATTGTTTATATAGTGTCGATAACTCCCATAGCAAGTTTCGATTTCCCCCGCAAGACTTTCAAAATCTACTTACGTGCTCTTGAATTTGCAAATATTGCATTAACGGAGAAGATCTTGTGTTTTGTAGGTAGGGCAAGAATTATTGTCAAGTGTTATCACTTTTACAGAATAAAAATATCGTTACTTTCATAATAGTGTCGAGTTGTTTCTTAACGTGCCCAAATGACTCTATATCTCTGCATGGTCATTACAGGTTTGTACAGAGACACTTTTATGATTGCATAGTAAGTTTCTGATAATGAAAAATTCCAGGCAAAGAAAGCGTTATTAAATGTTGAAAAAAATTCGAAGAAGTTATGCCAGAATTTAAGCTAGAGTAAAAACAGGCGGGTTGAAATGGTGACAATCGTAAAACCACGAGTTTAGTATTCTAAATCACTTATTTTCAACGTCTAAAATATCACCACTGTCAAAATTCTAGAAACACAGAAGAAAGTTTTCCCGACGAAGAATGCATAATCTTAGCTGATTTTTCCTTTAGGTACATACTGTTTCAGATACCCTAACAGCACAAGATGTGCTAGGCATGCTACAATTAGGTGTTCTAAATTCATCTCCCATATTCGATGCATTTGTTGCTTCTCTTTCTAAGCGATTGTGTACTAGAAGTAACAAACGCATCAACTTCACTATATGGCAACTATCGCCGATCATTTGAAAGTGAATATGGAATAACCATGAAATAAATTAAATAGACACTCGTCATTTTGTTATAAAATTACATGACGAGCAGATTTTATTTGACCCCAACGGTTATCGTGGAACATACGCGGTTAAAGGAGCACACTGATTAGTCAAATTCAAAAGATCTCAACCATTTATCCTTGGCCAAGTCGGAAGAGCACGCGGCCATCAATAAAAAAGTTTGGTTGTTCGCGCCCACCCTGGGGTACTTTTTTACTTGTTTGAAGTGTTTTTTAGACTCACTCTAATGTAAACACATTACGCATATAGGCGATTTAGCATATTTTGTGGAGTAATTTTGTGTTTCATTGACGCTTACGGCATGGAGAACAGACCAAGAACATGCTAGGCACATTCCCCAGGTACAGTTCGCGCCATAGAAATTGTTACAAAAATTCTAAGTCCAAATTAATAACAAACACTTGCCCCGTTTTCTTATGCATCCAGAAATACATGTCCCAATCGATTAGTTGCTTCTAGTATTCAATACAACTCCTCCCCCTCCTGCATCTCTTCTTGTCTAAAGCAGTGAGTGTGACGTAGTACACTCTTTTCATTCAGCTGAAAAAGGAACAGGAATCAAGTTTACAACGTTATAGCTTTAAAACAGTATTTTCCATTCATTTGTTCTGAAATATATTTAAGAGAGTAAATTAACAAAAAGAAAGTCTCACAATGTTTCCAGAGCTTCATAAAGACCTTTAGTTCCATTCTTTCCCTTCTTTAAAGACTGCAAGCTAGTAAGATGCTCCCTAAGAAATCTATGGAAATTTTCAATAACGGCAGTAGGTTTTGTTCTTCCTAAAGTCTGTAATGCACGCACAGAGTTCTAAAATATCTACTGACAGAAATGAGTGTTATTCAATGGTTCATTTCATTTCTTTTCAGTAATTGAAAGCAAATGTTCCGGTTTGATCTCAAACCATATGAGTTCCTGGGCGACATTGAGAGAGAGGGAGAGAGAGAGAGAGAGATTCAAGTATGGAGATAGAGAGGGATGATTTATATACACAGATTTAGAATTGGTGAAAAATGATCGGACTGCATTCGTATTATGACGAAAATTGTGATTTTGTGAAACAGAAGAAGAGAAGGTTTCGAACTGCGAAGACCACATTAGGCAGTTGTCTAATTAAGGTAGGGTAAAAATTTAAATCTGAAATTTAAAAATCTGAAACTTCGGAGATGGGTTTCGAATCACGAACTTTGTAGTTATTGAACCATGACTTCATCCATTCTGCTACGGAGAACTTTATGTACTCGTTACATACGTTTCCTTTAGCTACGTTGAAAGCTACTTAATGGGATATTCTAAAAGTTGACTCGGTGGATGCGCCGTTTTGATAGGGCGTATACCTATTGTAACTTAGTTACAATGTATCGTGGCGAATATAAATCATTGATCAAGTAATGGCGACTGCTTTGAAACAAATGCAGAGTATGAGAATTAAATCAGTCATATCTGTGGTTTCGTGTGGAGAAGAAACAAACTTCTGCACCAAAGGTTTAAGAACAACTCAACTTATTAATATAAACTTTGCCGTAGTTTATTCACTTAAATATCATCATAAAAGGAATACGAAAGACGTTCTGAAACGAAGAAATAGAACTTTGCAAGCGGAGGGAATGAAACCTAAACTAGCGAGATTAAAGACGAATCATTAACCGCGTAGTGATCGTGGCTCAGTGGTCAAGGCGCTGGATCTGTAATCTGGAGGTTCAAGGTTTGAATCCACTTCGGGAATTTTTTCACTTTAAGATTTTTTATGGTGATTGATCGACGATGATACACGTTTTATTATATTCAGATATTTGAATACTCGGATGTTTCAATACTTGAACTATAAAATTTTCATGAATAATAATAGTAATAATAATAAACTAATAATTATTAATATTATCTCGTAGAAGATTAAAAGCTAGGAGCTAATTATCGCTCAGGTCATACCATTACAAGCAGAAACGTGACATTTGGCAAGAATATTTTGATTTTGTTCAATGTTGCATACGAGAAAAGGAATTTTTCATTTCGTTTCTAAAACAAATAAAATAGCATGATAATTAACATTTTACATTCGAGACGGGAAAAGGCTAACTCAAATTATCGTCTCGCTTTGGGGATGAGAATCGAGACGAGACGGAAAGTATCGTAAACATTGGTCGTCTTGTCTCTATTCTGGAAATACTGTATGTCCATTCTTTCTTGACAATTGCTCTATAGACTGAATCTTATAGGCTTTTTGTTACTTTGTATTTCAGAGCTCATTGAATTATGGTCTCTGTAGGTATTTTTGTAGCAAAGCTTTTATAATTACCTCTGCATATCCTAAAAATTAGTATACTATATGGCTTACTGTTAAGTGATATATTTATTACAGTTATTTTCCGTAAAACATACTGTAGAATACTTTCTACATGAAACTTTAGTGGAAAGCTTTTGTTTAAAATGTGGGTAGTTGCAGAGGCGTGTCTTGAAGGTACGGAACCCCCTCTCCGAAATCCCTACGCTTAAGTAAGTTTTGCCAAATGTTAGGGCAACTTTAAAACTTTTAATACCATTTATTATTATTATTATTATTATTATTATTATTATTATTATTATTATTATTATTATTATTATTATTATTATTATTATTAGCTGAAATGCCCGTTCTTTCCACTGGGGAAATGTCTTTATAGGAGATAGGTGACTCACTGTAAATTGATTTGTGACTATTTAATAAGTTTCGTACTTTTATACTATATGAAGTGCACGATTATGCAAGAATGGAAAATTTGGTGAACGGAAATTCATTTTAAAAAAAGGAACAATAATGCTATTAAATTCAAATGAAGAAAATTGTAGTGAAAGGAAAGTCTGGTTTGCCTTTAATGTTATTTTTATTTTATTTCATACTTTACTATGTTCTTTTATTGCAATACTTGCTTATAAACTACATTTGTTATCTTATTGTTTGGTGAGTAGATATATAAATTCTTTGGGTTTCCCACTCTAGTGCAAGCTACATATAACTGACCGTGAGAAAAGCATGATTCTTTTAAGTTAATACCACAATATGTTAACGTTTGTCCTTGTGCCTTACTTATAGTGATGCTCAATGCTAATCTTACTGGAAATTGCACTCTTTTGAACTGAAACGGTAGTTCGGTAGACATGAGCGGAATCCTTGGAATAACTACTACTTTTCCTTTATCCTTTCCTGACATTATTTTTGCTTTAATTATATTGTTTTATAACTGTTTCACGGTCATTGTTATTCCATTACACAATGTTGGTGAATACAAAATTTCTCAACAAAATTATTGGAGATCCTATTTTTAATCTTAAAGACATTCCTGGCACTTGCACTGAATTGAAAAATTCTGTGGGGAAGTTAAACACTTATTTTCATCAACCATAGAATCAATTGATTTATATATTCGTTCCTCGCCAGGAATTTTGTTTTGAATTTTTAAATTAATGTCAACGATGTCATTTCTTACTGCTAGAATGGCTCTTTCATATAACCAATTTGTTTTTGTGTAATTTTGAACAACGTTAGAGTAAATTTTATCTATTAATTCTTCTGAACTGTAGACAGCATTACATAAATTACTTATAAGTTCAATTTGGCCAGTTATACAATCAATTGGATGCTTGCCTTCTAAGAATTTTTCGGCAAAGTGTCACGTTTCTTCATCATTGAAAAAGTTGAACTCGCATATTTGTTGTTAATTGTTCTTTCTTAACTGAAGGCCAGAGAAATAATTGCTTCAGACACGCATTTATTTCATCTGCTGAAGTTGATTTTGGAATTATTGGAATCATTTGCCAGGAATCTCCAGAAAGTATAACTAATGCACCTCTCATTAATTCTGAATTACCTCGGAGATCTTGTAGTGTTTCAAATGATTTTTTATGTGTCATTGTACATTCATCCCAAATGAGTATTTTAGCGTGTTTTAAAAGTTCACCTCGTCCAAATGCCCTTGATACATTACAAATTGGAAATTCTTGTTCTGCAACAGTTAATGGAAGTTTCAAAGCTAAATGCGCAGCTCGTCCTCCTTGCATTAATGTTTCCGCAATTCCAGATGATGCTAGTGCAAGCGCATTTTTTTAAATGCTTATTTCAGCTAATATTAAATTTATCAAAAATGTCTTTAGTTGCACTTGGAATGGAAGCGCTAAATAGAGATGGATTCGATGCATTAAAATATGTGAAACAGGTAAACTTCAAAGGTGCCACAGAGATAATTGTTTAGATATGGGAGGAAGCCTTTCGTAGATGTAGTAGTAGTAGTACCAAATTTTACAATAGTAAATAATCGCTGTTCTATTTTTCTCACAACAACAACAATAATAATAATAATAATAATAATAATAATAATAATAATAATAATAATAATAATAATAATAATAATAATAATAATAATAATAATAATAATAATAATAAATAATGGTAGTAAAGGTTTCAAAGTTGCCCTAAACTTGACAAAACTTACTTAAACGTAGGGATTACGGAGATGGGGTTCCGTACCTTCAAGACACATCTCTGCAACTACCCACACGTTTAAAAAAAAAAACTTTCCATGCAGAAAGTTTTAAGTAAAATAACTGTAATAAAAATAACTGAATATCACTGAACAGTAAGGTATATAATAAACTAATTTTTAGGATATGCAGAGGTCATTATAAAAGCTTTGCTACAAAAATACCTACATTGACCATAATTCAACGAGCTCTGAAATACAAAGTAACAGAAAGCCTATAAGATTCAGTCTATAGAGCAATTATTACTTAAAGAATGGACATGCAGTATTTCGAGAATCGAGACAAGACGACAAATATTTACGATACTTTTCGTCTCGTCTCGATTCTCATCTCCAAAGTGAGACGGTAATTTGAGTTAGCCTTGTCTCGTCTCGAATGTAAAATGTTAATTATCATGTTATTTTGTTTGTTTTAGAAACGAAATGAAAAATTCCTCTTCTGGTATGCAACATTGAACAAAACCAAAATATTCTTGCCAAATGTCACGTTTCTGCTTGTAATGGTATGAACTGAGTGATAATTAGCTCCTAGCTTTTAATCTTCTACGAGATAATATTAATAATTATTAGTTTATTATTATTACTATTATTATTCATGAAGACTTGATATTTCAAGTATTGAAACATCCGAGTATTAAAATATCTGAGTGTAATAAAACGTGTGTCGTCGTCGATCAATCACCATAAAAATCCTAAAGTTAAAAAAAATCCCGACGTGGATTCGAACCACGAACCTCCATACTACTAACCCACCCCTTGACCGCTGAACCACGATCACTACGCGGTAAATGATTCGTCTTTAGTCTCGCTACTGTAGGTTTCTTTACCTCCGCTTGCAAAGTTCTAATTCTTCGTTTCAGAACGTCTTTCGTATTCCTTTTATGATGATACAAGTGTTTAATCTTCGACAAAGTTTATGTTATTAATAACTTGAGTTGTTTTTAAATCTTTGGTTCACAAGTTTGTTTCTTCTCCACACGAAACCAGAGATATGACTGATTTAATTCTCATACTCTGCATTTGTTTCAAAGCAGTCGCCATTACCTGATCAATGAATTATATCCGCCACGATACATTGTAACTAAGGAGAAGGTCCACTTTGGTAGGTGAACTTCGGGGTCATTTTTGCGAGGAGGTAGTGCACATTTAAAGAGTTAACATTACAAACTGGGAGAGCGCAATGAACAAAAATTATGGAGAAAAACCTTCTTAAAGTTTTCTACTCGACGCAAATATCATACGACGCGCAAGCTTATCAAGTGACGGCGTGGCAGAGTGAGAAGAATCAGCTACTCAAGTGCAGAGGATCACGGCTTCTATTCTCGTTCGAGTGAAACTCTTCTTTTCTTGTTTTTTGCTTCAACCAATAAAGTAGGTATTTGTAGCTAGAAGTAAACTATTAATTCACCATATGTTTATAATGAATAAAACAATAAAAATTTTCAATCACTTGTAAATTCTTCTGATGTCCCATGTTAACTAGGAACAAAAATTAATCTCTTCCGTAAATATCATTGGTACTGCAGTCGCTGTATAAAAAATGTTCTTGAAGCTTCGTGTCTACATCTGTTGACAGTGTACGAATTACAAGGGGAATGAGGGGGAAATCTTCTTTGGTTATAGCAACATCCAGTATTAGTAAAAGGGATTTCCCCCCTCAACTGCTTTGTAAATCGCACACCGTCAACAGATGTAGACACAAAGCGTCAAGAACATTTATTACACAACGACTGTCGTTAAGGGCGCTGATCATGGGGGGCCGGGGGACCCGTCCAGCGAAGATCATGTGGGCCCCATGTATTTTTGAGAATATGTATTTTTTTTATTGTTACATGTGTTGTTGTGTGTATTTTTTTTATGAATGCCCTTCCCGAACTTACAGAGAAATCGGCGCCATTGATTGTCGTAACCATATTACAAATCGTGATATCAGTATATTTACGAAATAGATTAAATTTTCTTGCTAGTTAACATGAAACATTGAAAGATTTTACAAGTGATTTTAAAATTTCTATTGTTTTATTCATTATAAACATATGGTGAATTAATATTTTATTTATAGTTACAAATGTTTACTTTATTAGTTGAAGCAAAAAACAAAACAAGGATTGACTCGAACGTAGAAAACTTTTGAAGACGGTTTTCTCCCTTATTTTTGCCCATTGCGCAGATGTTTGTAATATTAACTCTCTAAATGTGCACTACCTCCCCGCAAAAAATGGCCCAGAAGTTCACTTACCAAAGTCTGCCTTCTCTTTGTAAGTTACAAGAGGTTTACGTCCTATCTGAACGGCGGATCCACCGAGTCAACTTTTGGAATATCCAATTAAGTTGGCTTTCAACTTAGCTATAAAGTCATGGTTCGATAATTACAAAGTTCGTGGTTGGAAGCCCGTCTCGGAAGTTTCAGATTTTTAAAATTTTTAACCCCTCAGTTATCAAGATCTTTCTCTGCTTTCGTAATCTGATGCTCTAAAAAGACTTCTCCACCTTAATTCGACAACTGTCTAATGTGATCCTCGCAGTTGGAAACCTCCCCTTCATCTGTTTCACAAAATCACAATTTTCGTCATAATACGAATGCTGTCCGATCATTTTTCCCCAATTCTAAATCTGTGTATATAAATCATCCCTCTCTGTCTCCATACTTGAATCTCTCTCTCCCTCTCGCAATGTCGCCCAGGAACTCAAATGGCTTGAGATCAAACCTTCGACTCTTGAAACCAAAATGTAAGTTCTCTAGCAATGTGCTATCGTAACTCTATAGGTTTTCTGCTAAAAGCAGTGTCTTTTAGATTTTATTCGGGGGGTAAGGGGAGATTCTCCGCCGACATAAGATTTTCATTTTTTATTAGTGTATTACTATACATTTGATCAAACAATATGTGTTTATGAAGCTCAAGGGATGGGGAATTACACCCTCCTGTCCTGTCCAAGTGACCCACTGGAACATTTGCTTGCAATTACTGAAAAGAAATGAAATGTATCAACGAATAACACTCATTTTTGTCAGTATTTAATTTAGAGCTCTGTGCGTGCATTACAGACTTTAAGAAGCACAAAACCTACTGCCGTTATTGGCAATTTCCATAGATTTCTTAGAGAGCATCTTACTATCTTGCAGTCTTTAAAGAAGGGAAAGAATGAAACTAAAGGTCTTTATGAAGCTCTGGGAAGATTGTGTGACTTTTTCTTTTAATTTTGGCTCTTAAAAATATTTCAGAACAAACGAATGGAAAAGACTGTTTTAAAGCTATGACGTTGTATACTTAATTCCTGTTTCTTTTTCAGCTGAATGGAAAGAGTGTACTATGTTACACTCACTGCTTTAGAGAAAGAGAGGTGGAGGATGGGGGGAGGAGTTGTATTGAATACTAGAAGCAACTAATCGATTGAGACATGTATTTCTGGATGCAGAGGAAAACGGGGCAAGAGTTTGTTATTAATTTGGACTTAGAATTTTTGTAACAATTTCTATGGCGCGAACTGTACATGCTTAGGGGCGGACATAGACTGTGACTATCACTTGCCATCCATGTAATTTCTTTCTCAGAAGTATATAAGGCACATACTGGACACATTCCCATGTACCTGAGGGAACATGATAGGCACATGCCTGCTACGTAATTGCGCTGTTTGGGTTGCCTTAATCATCGTCTTTCTTAACCTAAAGGTTATAATCGTGGTACGTCAAACTGAAAGGTTTCAGTTTGCAAAACAATGATGTGTATTTGTGGTTTTACCATTTAGAGCTTCTATGATGTCATTTTAGAAGACTGTACGTGATTGTGTGAGGTACTTATTAATAATATTCTAAGAAAAATATCACCTCTTGAACTTACATCGGCAACAGATAGATCACGCAGCATTCCGCAAAACTTCTCTCAAGAAATAAGATTCTCCGTAACAGTCATTCAGATAAGGAATACGAGTCAAACATAAATTTCTCTCAATTTTGTAACTAAGATTATTAGGTTTATGATGATGATGTTGTTGTTGTTGTTGTTGTTGTTGTTGTTGATGATGATGATGATGGTGATTATTATTATTATTATTATTATTATTATTATTATTATTATTATTATTATTATGCTTTTTTACTGATGAATAACGAATCTTCTTTTATTTGAAGAGAATTCCTATTCCTATGTGTGTAAAAGTAGCAAGAATATATCTATGTGAAAGTTAGACTTTTTTTAAAAATCTGGTTAGGGCATGAATTTAAGTTATTTGTTCCGTTTTTGAAAATTCATAACTTTGTTTGACGTTGAATATTGAAATTGAAATTTTCAGTATATTTTTCCTTACATAGATGTATATTTTGTAAAAAAAAAAAAAAAAAAAAAAAAAAAAAAGTATATAATCTTTTAATTCCGTGTGCTATCAGATATACCGTACTTCAAACCTGAAAAGTTACAAGTTTTCAAATTTTCAAAATTATAAAAAATATGCAGAATTCACTTGTTAAAGTTATTACTTTAGCTAATAGGGATTACACTAAAATATGAAGTTACAATAAAGCAATCAAAATTAATATTTCACTCCTTCATGATTAACTTCAAATATAAGTGGAATTTGTTGAACATGGAAATGGAATGCTTCAGTTGAATGTCTCACGATCATGTCTTTTAGAGTAAGGAAGACGATGGAAGGAAGAAGGCCCGTATCCAGGGGGGTCTAGGGGGGCCGGACTCCCCCTAAATTTTTGCTGCCCCCTAAAATTTTCACGGTAGGTTTGCAAATGAACTATAATATGGTAGAATCGCCCCCCCTAACTTCAGCCGGACCCTCCTACATTTTTGGGCTGGCTACGGGCCTGGAAGGAAGATCATTAAAGCAAGTGAATGATGACGGAAGGATTGATGGAGTGAATAAGTGGGTAGAAAACGGGAGTACCCTGAGAAAACCCCACGGACACGATGTTGTGCACTACAAATTTAGTTTGCTGGGGAATCGAACCAGGGACCCCACGCACCAGAGATAAGAGCTCTAACACTGATCTATCGTATTCCCTGGAGTTTGCTAAATTCCGATTTTCAACTCAAGGAATAATTTCCGCTTATAACGGTTCAATTAGCTCTTCATGCTAAGAAACAAAATTAAAGAAAAGAAAGTGCTAGAGAAAATAGCATTTTCGTCAATGTTTTTTTATTAATTCAGGCCTATGTTTACGTTAACGTCTACAAAGTTTACGTCTATAAGTTAACGTTAACTGGTAAGCGCTGCTCAACAAAATTAGGCCGCCACTCATAAACGGGTTGGAAGTAAATGTCCAGAAACTATTTCTGTACTAGAAGTTATGTGGGAATAATATAGAAAACAAAATAAACTAAAGTGGATAAGCAACCAAAAAATTGGGTCACTTCATGCTTCATCGTTGGATCATTGGATCTTATAACGTTTCCCATCTTCTTCGAATCGTACTTAATAGAAAAATATATAACTTCTCTGGATAT
Organism: Thermobia domestica; assembly: GCF_964235325.1. NCBI lineage: Eukaryota > Metazoa > Arthropoda > Insecta > Zygentoma > Lepismatidae > Thermobia > Thermobia domestica. Next base: position 37,613,456 of record NC_137463.1, on the reverse strand, counting down.
AATTTTTACCGTGTAATTTCTAAGTGGAAAAATTACCCTACTAATTATGTGAGATTCAAACAGAATAAAATCAGTGTTCAAATATTACAATAGACTATTTTTTGAATATTTAAATACAAGAACAGTTTCAATTTTAACAGTACCAAACCAAATCTACCACCAGGTATAAGCGCTATTTCTGTTTCAAGTCTTGTATTTTATAATATCCCTTGTTTTTCGTATGTGGGTCTTCAATTATATTTCTACTCTACAGTAGGAAATGATATCGTTTAGTAATAATAAAACGAAAAGTATATACAGTACAACTTAGTTTATCCGGACTAACTGGGACCAAAGGCAATCTGGAAAATCGAAAATCCGGATAGTCCAGGTTAGAAAGGTAATAAGCAATAAGCGTCTGACTTTTTATCTATTGAAACCACGTCTTTCGCTTCGAAACAATTTTAAACTTATACACTGGAATACACCGCCAAACACTTTGCTAAAGAAAAAAAAGCAATCTCTACATAACAATGTTTAACCAGTAATCAAAGTTAAAATTACATCTATAAATTGTAGCAATAAAGTTAAACAAAAACAGTCCTTGAACAATCACACACGATAAGCAAAACAAATGCAGTTTGAAAACAGTAGGAAAACTGATGAGATTGTGGGAGTGGAAGTGACATAGGGATTGAAGGTCAATCAAAGTCAAAGTTATATACAGGGTGGTCGTGCATGAATGTCGGAAAATTCGGGAGATGAATCTACAGGTAAAAACAAGCAAAAAATGTCATATGAACATTGGGTGAATGTGGCTTCGTTTGGACGCTAGAGGCGTCTGAAATGTCACCTTCCGAGGCGGCAATTTGCAATATCTCAAGAACGGAGAGAAATACGAAGGTCGGGTCAAAACATATCAAAGGAAATCCCATCCAAAGAATCCAATTATGCATAAGTAATGGCGAAACAGTGGCGGCGCTAGAGGGGACACAAAGAAAGTGAATGAAACATGGAGAAAAGTGAACAATTTACACTGAAAAATTGTAGAAGGGGATGTTACTTGGAACATGCAACAACAAATGCTAATGAACAAAGGCAATAACGGCTAGTCGGTAGGGACATTATGGGAGGCGGATTGTAGGGATACACTATCTTTGTAATGGTGAGAAATAGGAACGTCGGGTCAAAAGATATCAAAGAAAATGCCATCCGAAGAATCCAATTATGTATAAGTGATGGTGAAACAGTGGCGGCGCCAGGGGGAGCACAAAGAATGTGAATGAAACGCGGAGAAAAGTTAACACGTTCGCTGCTGAAGACGCCCATCGGCGTCCATTACTGAATTTGGCATATGCGCCTGACGCCTCTCGGCGCTTCCCTGCACCTGATTCACTTTCCCGCCAGCGCTAGTACAGGTATTGGCGGGAAAGTGAATCAGCTGCAGCGACAAGCGCCGAGAGGCGTCCAGCGCATATGCCAAATTCAGTACTGGACGCCGATGGGCGTCCTCAGCAGCGAACGTGTTCAAATTGGTGAAAACACAACTAATTGAAAGCAATCAGGAAACCAGGAATACAACTCTAGGTGTACTGTATGATACGTGTCCGATGACAGAGGGCGCATAGCTACAGTAGGTGGAACAAGGGGGCGTGCAGAGCGTCGCGTAGTAAAGTTAGTTATAGGAGTAGTGAAAGCGTGGGTAACGAGAACGTTCGCATCGAAGGTGCAGAGGACAGCGCACAGTTCATTCGTACCGAATGAGGCAATTACAGTAACAGCACAATCGTTTTAGTGCTAAACTCTACAGGCAGGGCAGTGATCCATGTGTATGTGAATGTGGTTTACTTTTTGTTATGTGAAATAGTGTTGATGTTGACAAGCGCGGGACGGACAAGTGCTATGTTTAATGCACCACAATGAATAGGGTAGTATACACTAACGCCGAAATGGCAGATATGCATTTGATGCACGGCTTAGCGGAAGGCAATGCAGAAGAAGGGCGTAGGTTATATGCGGAACGCTACCCAGATCGACAAATTCCAGCACCGGGGGTGTTTATTCGTATTCATCAGCGATTGCGGGACACTGGGTCATTCCTTCCCAACACAGACATTCCGAGACGACGACGCGTTCGAACACCCCCACTGGAAGATAGGTACTCCGACATGTGACCCGGAACCCAAGTATTAGTACCCGACGAATAGCAAGGCAGGAACACATTTCGCATCAAGTCGTGCGTTATACGATGGTGACTATGAAACCCGATGACGTTTCTGTCGTTGGTTATACCGCCGCTGCCGTGTATCACCAGTCTTTCTAACACAGGTATTGTTCTCGGATGAGGCATTATTCACACGAGATGGCATCACAAGTTTCCACAATGACCATCGATGGGCACTCAACAACCCGCGTGCAATTGTAGAGACGAAGCATCAACAGCGTTTCCAATTGCATGTGTGGGCTGGTATTATTGGCGACAACGTTTTGGGACCACACTTCTTACCACAGCGATTGAACGCAATATCGTATCTCCAATTTCTGACTTAGTACCTACCTATTCTGCTAAAAGATGTGCCACTGAGGACACGACAATGTATGTGGTTTATGCATGGTGGCGCCCCTGCCCACTCATGTCACACCATTCGTGCATATCTGAACAAAACATTTCCACGCAGGTGGATAGGTCGTGGTGGAAGACAAGCATGACCCCCACGTTCACCCGACCTGAATCCCCTAGATTTTTTCCTCTGGGGTTACGTGAAGAGTCTCGTGTATACACGGCCCCTGCATGATGTTGAAGATCTTCGCCAGCGTGTATGTGCTGCATTTGCCACATTACGGCAAACGCCAGCGATATTGGCAGCAGTCAGAGAGTCCTTACGCCATCGTGTAACTGTCTGTCTCGAAGAACAAGGAGGACATATTGAACAGCTGCTATAGAATGACATTTTGTTGACCATGGTAAGTACAATACCTCTTGTTTTTATAGTACACTGGGTTTCATCTTCCATACGTGTTTTTTACGATCTGCACGTTTCATCACTAAGAGTGTTTAACAGTTTCTTTGCAGCTCCCATGTGCCGCCACTGTTCCGCAGTACGCGTGCATAATTGGATTGTTCGGATGGGATTTCCTTTGATATCTTTTCACCCGACATTTCTATTTCTCCCCGTTAAAATGATACTGTATTTCAACATTCCACCTCTCATAGTGTCCCTACAGCGTAGCCATTGTTGCCATTGTTTTTTAACATTTGTTGCTGCATGTTCCATATAATATCCGCTCCTACAGTTTGTCAGTGTAAATTGTTCACCTTTCTCTGCATTTCATTCACTTTCTTTATGCTTCCCCTGGCGCCGCCACTGTTTCGCCATCACTTATACATAATTGGATACTTCGAATGGGATTTCCTTTAATATCTTTTGACTCGACATTCCTATTTCTCACCATTACAAAGATAGTGTATCCCTACAATCCGCCTCCCATAATGTCCCTACAGACTAGGCGTTGTTGCCTTTGTTCATTAACATTTGTTGTTGCATGTTCCATATAATATCCCCTTCTACCATTTTTCAGTGTAAATTGTTCACTTTTCTGCATGTTTCATTCACTTTCTTTGTGCCCCCCTCTAGCGCCGCCACTGTTTCGCCATTACTTATGCATAATTGGATTCTTCGGATGGGGTTTCCTTTGATATGTTTTGACCCGACATTTGTATTTCTCTCCGTTCTTGAGATATTGCAAATTGCTGCCTCGGAAGGTGACATTTCAGACGCCTCTAGCGTGCAAACGAAGCCGCATTCACCCAATGTTCATATGACATTTTTTGCTTGTTTTTACCTGTAGATTCATCTCCCGAATTTTCCGACATTCATGCACGAACACCCTGTATAGCTGGTGAGTCAATCCACTTCGACACCCTGTGTAACACTATAGTAAAGCTTCCTTGAACTCGACAAAAAGTATTTTGTGTACAGTATTACCATAATCTATGCAGAAACTGTACATTTAATCAAAATAAAAAGCGAATGTTTGGTGTATTTATAGTTATGTTCTTTATTGTCAAAGTTGAAAATTATTGTCTATGTCAACGTTAGATTGTATTAAAAAATTGTCTACAAATCTGATCCCTATTATTCGGAGATTCAGATCAACGAGGGCCGGATATAAGTTTTACTGTATATGGTAAAAAAAAAAAAAAAAAACCTGAATCGAGTTGCTACATAGAAAGAAAATTCAACAAATATATGTAAATTGAAGGAAACAACAGACTTACATATTTCCTGCAAGAATAGTCAGTTGAACTATATATGTAAAGCTGCACTAGTATACAATATAATTTTTAGCGAACCCACTGACAGAAACTTACAGACGCCCGTCTCGACAAAAAAGAATGGCCGTCGTCAAAGATGGAATCGGCAATAGGAAAGACGAATAGAAGTGGCTAAAGACAAGAAAAGAAAAAGAAAATATAATGGGAATGATAATTAAGTTTTTCCTTTGGAACACAAAAGAGTGAAAAATGGTTGCAGCCGAGAGAATGAATGAATAACGGAGACATCTTCTATTCTAAATAAAAGAAAACGAAAGTGTCCCAAGCGAAGCGATTAGCTAATACCCAGTAACCAACAGCTCGTAAACATTGAAGGTTACGTATTCAGGTCTTTTAGATGTGACAAAGCCCATTAATTAACGCTCCTTTCTTTGTTTTCCTACGTTACTTTCAAGATGCGTTTTACAATTCCAAACTTTCCTCCTATGAAACAGGATTTAGAAAAGATTTCTTTAATTAAATTGTTCCTCTTTTTTGTTTCTTTAATCAGTGGTCACCTATCCTCCAGTTGTCTATTCCTCAGACAAAAATGTGACAAAAATGACTTCTTTTTTTACACACACACACACACACATATATATATATATATATATATATATATATATATATATATATATATATATATATATATATATATAACATCTCAACTTGCTTCTTCACCAATATGGGAATGGCTCATAAAAACTTATGTAACCGTGTTGAAGGCAATATATGTGCAAGTAGGGTTGCCAGTTTTCCAAAGCATAATGTCGGACGCTTCGCGCTTTTCCTTATTTGTCAAAACCAAAATGTAGGGACACTTCATACAGCATTCGGAGGAATGGGAGTGTAACAGTGTTTATTCTCCCGTAATAATCTAATACAAGTCTTTTTATAGTAAAGATGGAATCATAAATCTTGATAAAAGAAAAGTGAGATCGTTTAAACAGGGGTGTCTTTTGGAGGGACGGGTGGTCAATTACTCCCTCCTGAATTTGAAAAACACAATCTTTCTTTTTTAAAAATGACTTGAATAGGTGTTACATTCATATATTTGTCTCTTGCTTTGCATCCTTGCTTTCACAGCAGCATTAAATATTTCAGAGGTAAATTAATTTATAATGTAGTTCAACAACATCCATTTGTTTTTTAAACATTAAAAAAAAAATCAAGAACAATTACATTCTGAAATAGGAAAACTCATTAAGAATGTATCTTGTTTCTTTCTTCATAATAATTTGTATAAGAGCATCCCAAAGCATGTAAATTTACATCCCTTGCGTCCTTAAAACAATATGTGTAAGTCTTTCCGCTGTGAGAAGCACAAAATCCGTCTGACCTTCATCGGTTGGATCGCGCGTAAGCACAGAAAGATGCTTCGCCTTATTTCCTTCTTGCTGCCGAAAGGAAGTAGGTAAAGAACACGTTTCCTTAGTCAGTGGTGCCCACCCCCCCTCATGTCCATGACGCACCCCCCCCTCAATTGCCTATCTGTAGTTGTTTTTCCATGAAAAAAAAATCTTTTCGATTAATTTTTACACCCTCTCAAACATATTTATATAGATTTTTAACCCCCCCAAATATTTCAATGACGCAGTTTGCGTCATAGCCCCCCTTGTGGGCACCCCTGCCTTAGTCACGTTGAAAGTTTCTTACATTGTACGTGAGGACACAATTTAAAGAGTTGTTTTGTGAGGCAGGCAAACGCGATAAAAGGTTACGAAATAAAATATGAAGAGGAGAGGCAATTGTCAAGCCACAGAAGGATAGGTTCAAGGGAATGAGTACTTACGGGATGTCTAGTAAATTCGGTATCCGTTAAACTTGCATAAGATCTTGAAGCTTCCTTCGATAATAGAATTTTAAACTTCTAAAACCTTCACGGCTAACAATATAAATTCGGGAGAAAGCACTCACTCGCAGAGAATCTAAGCGTGCCATTTGAAAGGCCAATTCATGCTGATTACAACAAACTTATAAAATTTCTGTATGGTTGAGAACTTGTTGAGAGATACGAAATTAAATGTACGATTTGTACAACCATTTAATGTGTTTGGATTCCGACCAATCAAAGATTATGACAGGAGATTTGTACATAGTATGAATCTTCTTAATTCGGAGTTATGAGGTCCAACGAAACAGTTAAATAAAATTCGTGTCCATGATAATGAATCAGTTCCGGTCATCGTGATGCATTGGACTGTTTTAAATTACATTCCACAAGGTAGGTTACCGAACAAATTATATACCTTTTGGATTATCTGTTGAATTTGCTCTTCGCTTTGGTTATTCGAACTGTTTCCTTGGCAGCAACGCAACTGCACATATAAAATGTTCATGGTGCAAGGAAATCTTTTGCCTGCGTCATTTTTCATAGAACAGAGGAACAGCAGTGATCAATTTTCATTTCTAACTTATCATTATTGTAAAAAGTATAATGATTAATTTTAATTAACAAACCCGTTAGTTATTACAAGACACTCTTTTTTTTGTTACCTTTGATAGAATTCGTATGTCAATATTCGTTGCTAATAACGTTGTACTTCACACATGCGCATATACTTAAATTCGCATATACTCATTTTTTTTTTCATATAAACTTCTAAGTTGAGAGTCTGGAAAAGTTCTCAACCGCACAGGAATTTTATTAGTTTGTTATAATCAGCTTGAATTGGTTCTTTAAATGGTATGCTTAGTTTCTCTGCAAGCGAGTGTTTACTCCCGAGCTTCCATTGTAAGTTTGTAGGCTTATGGAAGCTTGAATTTACATGTCTGTAGATCTAACCAAGGCTATAGCAAACTTCCTATAGTTCCTCTATGCAAGCTGCTTCAGACTTGCCAAAGACTAGGCTTAAAACTCCTTCATATTGACACACCTGTTAAGCAAGATTTAAAATTTACATTTGGGCAAAGTCATACGCAGATTAAGAGAGAGTCTCTTAGGCTAAGTCTAACGAGTATGCATTTTGCGGAGCCTTCATTCTTACATCTTATTATACGTCAAGGCTATCTGGACACGAGACATGACTAAAAGTTTACACTTGGTGTATCCATACATAGAAAGAATATCTAAAGCTAAGTCTATAAAATGGAATTAAGGGTAAATTTAGACTTACATAAACGTGTCGGCTTATTGGATCATGAAGCAAATTAGTAAGCTTTTACAAGAGACGGTTTATTTCTCAATAGGAGCACGTGTAATTCAGATTTTACGTTAAACAGTAGATCAACGTCTTGATATTGAAAATAAATGTTGGAACTAATTACTCAGTTTCTTTAAGAACAAACGAAACTGAATGGTTACTTGAATTTCAATAGATATATCATAAAAAGTATTATCGTCATTATTTTGGAAGTTAAATTATAGATATGAGAAAAATGAAGCTACTAAACGGCGTGACAAACATCCTGGCATTTAAAAGCGGCGCTCCAAGTTCCCTTTAAATGCTGCTAGCAAATGAGAGGCCTGCGGTATTGCCATGTTTATTTTGTACACATTCACTTCAGTTTATTCCCTGTCATCTGATCGCGCTGTAGTTCCTCTGCTTAGCCAAGTCATAGATGTACTCCTTTACCACTTGGCAACGTCGCGTCAGAGCTTGCGTTTTATTCGTTTAGCTGAAATGCCAAGATATTTGTCACAAGCTTTAATTAAATTTTCACTAATATATATTATTTACTTTCTGTTTTAAATGATACTGTTAAACGAATTATCTTTACAGAATTGATTGAGAAATTTAAATCAAAGAAATAAATTGAGCAGTATTATCCACTTATTGAATATCTTTTCTGGGAGCCAAGTACTTAAGAATAAGTTCAATAATTCCGTACATACTGTAAGACCGAACCGTACTTTGTAAATCAGGGATTACTTCGTACAAAATATGAAAAGAGTTGCACAGTCCTCTGTTGGTAAAACCATGAACTGTAAAGAGAAAGTTTCAACTGTCGCCGTAAGATAGAACATCTAACTGTATTTTGGCTATAATATTGGCGGTTTACTTCAGTTCTAATTACCGGAAGGGTTTGTTGTTGTAGAGGTATGAAAAACAGTCCCGGTGAAGACCGACAAAATTTGAAAGAAATTACCTATAAGAATTTCCGTCAAAGTTAAGTCATTTTCGTAGAACACTATTGTGTATAAAGGGACTTTGAAACAATAGTTTAAATTGAAATGCGAAACGTTTTAAAATCATAAAAAAGATAAAACTGGGAGAAGGCACTTTCAGCCTCTTATCGGGGTTACTTTCCATCGATCCTAAATAACCCATTAGATGGGAAATTACTACAGCTGGTACCTCCTGCCTTCTAATTTTAGATAAGTGTTTTATTTAGGTAGATGCCAGAATGGATTTCTTGTTGGAAAATAAATTACGCACAGTGGCGTATCCAGAAAATTAGTTTGAGACAGGCTTCACTCAGAAAAGCTTAGTTTTTCTTAGATATCACTAGACTTTTTTGCTTGGTTGGGGTGGGGTGGGGTCTTGAAGCTTATACGCATAGGAATGACTAACGTTAGATTTAAAAAAAAAAATCATGCAATTTGGATGAGTTTCAGTCTTAAAGTTCCGAACCCCGTAAATATTCTACTGATTACGTTTGGGATGATATTCTCGGACATAAAGAGCAACCAAGACAAATCAGTTCACGGCGATTTTTTTCTGTTCCTGAGTTGGTATTTTTGTGGGGTATATGCTAAACTAAGGAGGGCGCGGTGGCTCAGTGGTAGAGCGTTCACCTCCGGTGCTTGGGGTCTCTGGTTCGATACCAGCTCGCGCCGTGTGGACTTTGTGGTGAACAAACACCGTGCTTGTGAGTTTTCTCGGGGTTCTCCCGTTTCCTCTCACTTTCTTCATTCCACCATTTCACTCATCTCTCATCATCACCGTCTCCTTTAGCCTAACCGGCATAAGCGTGGGACATAAAACTTAAAGATTTCATTTCATTTTTATGCTAAACTATCAGAATGTGGTATTGTGCTGCCAAAATGTCTTGAGCCGTGGCAAAAATTCGAACTAACGCTCACACCCTCACACACCCAGCGTTGAGCCAATAATGGTTCAGCTGTTGCTAAGCGAGAGAAAGCGAGTGGATTTCCTTCAGCCGATAGCAGCGCTTGCAACGGAAGACAAGGGATCAAGTCAATGTGGCATATCTCTAGCTGTGCCGGTACCAGAAAATATATAATTTTCTTTACAAATATCGATAATTCATACTAAGTACTGGTACCAGTACCCTCATTCTAATATCAGCAATATTTGTAGACTGCATGCAGTTTTGTGTAGGAAGAGAAATGTATAAACACTAAAGAAAAAACGTTCGTATGGTAAACATACCTTTTTGTATGTTGTGGAAAGGATCCCCACCTATGGGGTTACTTTGCACCAAAGTTTATATGTCAATAACTATGGTCATACTAAATGTTTTCTAATGCACTTGCACAAATATTTCCTTATATGTCTAGCTATTATGTGTTTAAAATACAGCGTTCTAAATCATTACCTTTGTAAGTTACATGCAATTTCCTTTAAAATGACTTAATTCTGGTGCAAAGTAAACCGTCTTACGGTATACTTGTTATACGATACTATAATGGCAAATTCGTTGTTATTTTTCCTGTGATATTTATGTGTTACATCGGAATTTAAACGTTGCTTTCAAAGTAAAAAATCGCTAGACGTCCCAAATCCGGAAGGGAGAAAACGGTTTTCCCGACACTACCGATATGATTTTCCTCTGTAAAGTCTTGAGTCGCCACTAAGTTACGCGTTCTAAGAATAGAACCATCTTCTCTCGTAACCTTCTATTCAAACAGAAGTCAAACATGAATAAACCATTTCCGGTTTGAACTTTGATCGCTATAGTACAAAAACGCTAACACCTACATAGCAAGAAGTGGATATAAGCAATCAATTAAGCGTCCCAAGAACATATTTAATCTCTACTGTAATATCCCTACCAGAACCAAGTATAGTAAAAATCTACCACGTCTACCATTTCCGGTTCCAATATTGAGAAAATATAATGTCATACAAACGAAACTTCCTAACGTGGTGTACACGTGAATCTGCTTCTTGTTCGATCATGTGTTAATCCCAGTTTCTTCCTCGTAAAACATTATACTTACATAAGGTGACCGAAGTGGATAAACAATGATGGTGATATGTTTTACTAACCAGGAAATATTCCGATTTGGTGAATCCAATTGCTGAAAATGGTTACTAGCACTCAAGGGCGCCCATCAAGGGGGGACAAGGTGGGGCGCTCGCCCGCCACTTAGAAGAAATTGTCCTTCGGAAGATCAAAAACCCAATATATATGTTTTAGAATAGTTACTGCAAAATTTGAGACTACATTTGAAATGTCGCTTATACTTGCCCCCCGTTTGGAAACCACAACATGGGCGCCCTTGCTAGTACTTGATTCAGCACCAAAAGAAACAGAGAAAAAGGGAGTGTTTAGTGGTAGATCCTATACAGGGTGGGAGATAATGAGGGCAAAATACGAAGATAGAACAAAGGAAATGTCTATAAATGCCATGTTAATTTTGAAACGGATACAAGAATTGAGGTCAAATGTTGGATATGAGGAATGCATATAGAGCTCCACTGAATACGTGTAATGTGAATCAAGGGGACATCTGGAAAGCTGCCATGTTGGACTTAGCGCAAGAAGAGTATACGAGAAAGGGACCATGTGACATATGGCTCTTGACGCACGCTGTCCATTGAAATCTATAGTGGCCAATACAGTTTGAGACTTCTGTCACAGAAGGTGTTTTACACTATGGCAATGTATCAATACTGTCGTAAAGGGGACGTGAATGAGGAACTAAAGACCCTGTAGTACGGTCCATGAGCATGTTGTATGCACGAGGAAGAGATAGAATCGAATCTTGGAACATCAAGAAGAATGTTTGCAACACGAAACGGAATGAGAGGTAGTTCCACTGGATGAATGCTGGCATGCTATCTTGTTACCTGTCCCATTCAGGGTTCTGATATATTAATGACCTCCTCCAGCAAACGTGTCGCTTGTAACACTAGCGACTCTTCTCACAACCAGTTACATACAAATGGTAATTAAACCACTCTTCACATTACGCATATTCAGTTGAGCTCTACATGCATTCCTCATATCCAACATTTGACCTCAATCCCTCTATTTGCTTCAAAATTAACATGGCATTTCTAGCCATTTTCTAGGTTCTACCTTCGCACGATGCCCTCATTTATATTTCATCCTATATACGGTGTGCCACTAAACATCCTCTTTTTCTCTGTTTCTTTTGGTGTTGAATCCAGTGCTAGCAATCATTTCCAGCAATTGAGTTCACCAAATCGGAATGACCTCCTGTGAGATTTTTCCTAGGCGTACTAATTACAAATTTATAAAATCCTAAGCTAACGTTCTTCTGTGCACTAAACTGTAATTTTCAGTGTCACTATATTATTTTCAAGTACCCTTCCTGACTTCCCTAATGCTATGCATGCACCTCTAATACAATAAGAACCGGGTTCAATTTCTGATGTGAGAATATAAAAAATGTGTAATATATGGTTCGAAGGAGGTAAATGTCTAAATATTTTCATGGAAGTTAATGTTCGTAACAGTATTCATACAAGTAAGTTGACAAAACGTTTACCTAATTAACGAAGGTTTCGCTTTAAAAAAAATCAAATAAGTAAATGACTATCCATTAAATATGTAACAATTCAATACATTATTTACTCTATGGAGCAATCACAACATGAGCCTCGTGGATTGGAATGCCGCCTGTGGACATATGGAAGTGTACCATATGAAACACAACTATGTGAGTGATTTTTCTTTACAAATTCAACCTATTGCATTCTGCACAACAAGCCGCAAAGAATATAATGGTGCATTTGGGTCAAAAATAGCAAATGAACCCAGCATTCGACGCTCGTTTGTCACGTTCCGCTTTGGTGAAACAACATTGCAAAATGAGCTGCCCAACATCATATTCTTAATAACTTGTCAGAAACAACGGGTCTCGGTAAAGTGTCTGTGACATTGCAAACAGTTAGATAATCGCCATACACCATATCAATGTAAGTTGGGAACTTCATGTAATATGTAAGTGAAAATGGTGGACTTACGGATGCCACATGAGATAACAACGGATTCAACATATCAATGTAGGTTGTGAGCTCCGTACAATCTGTAAGGTGAAGAAGCTGAACTTATGGATGTCACATGAGATGACATTGGATTCACCATGTCAATATGAGTTGGAAGCTTCATGTAATCTGTAAGTGAAAAAGATGGGCTTATAGATGCGACATGAGATGACACCGGATTCATATATCAATGTAGGTTGTGAGCTCCTTGCAATCTGTAAGGTGAAAAATGTGGACTTATGGATGCCACATGAGATGACACCGGATTCACCATGTTAATGTAAGTTGAGAGCTCCGTGCAATCTGTAAGGTGAAAAAGCTGGAGTTATGGGTGCCATGTGAGCTGACATCGGATCAAGAATCGCCTTAGTTCTCTGTGTATGAGGAATAAGTGGAAAAGTTTTCTGCATATCAATGTCAATTTTGACTAAAAATGGATCTAGGCCTAACCACGTAGACGATCTAGAAAGTGTCTTTATCTTGATGAAAGTCAAGGACAGTTTACAAAAATTTCTAAAATGTATTGCTCGAATGGTGATCTTGATGGGTCTGATACATTATATCCTTCTTCACCTAAGTAAATACATCAGTATGGATCGTTACTTTGCCTGCAAGAATCCGAAAATTTTCGAAAGAGTATAGTGCTCTCATGTTATATGACAATACACCCAAGAAACGTCGCAGATCTCAATGAAACCGTTGCCGTATAAAACCCTGACTCCTCCAGCGCATTCCCTTCACATCTCTCCACGTAACTACCATTTCTTCTCGTATCACAATAATTTCTTGGGAGATACGACATTCTCTGATCATGGGCCGGTGCAACATCAGTTGGGAGTGTTTTCCATCACAGATGACTCCATTTTTTTTCGCGAAAGAATCTAATTGTTGACTGAATATAGCAAAAATATGTGTTTACAGACGTTGTCATATGTTAGCCTTTGGAGTGGGTGGGTGAAATTACGCACTTCAGTTGAACACTGCACTCGCACTAACCTAATACAATCTTTTGTAAGCTTTTAGTTCCCGAGTTACGGACCACCAAATATTAGGTTTGGTCTTAGCTACATTTTTACCTTCTACCCTACCAAAATGTTAACAAGTTCAACTAAACTGATCCGATATGCGTTAATCTTAGCATTGTGGTAGTATTTTGATCTGGTATGAGAGCACGTTAAATATTATTATAGCGTCAAGCTTTCAGTGCAGGGATGCAAATAACCACTCGCCCGGGGTGAGTGGTTCATTGGTACGGGCGAGTATTTAATATCATAACCAAGATAAGTAAATGATTTCTATTGTGGGATGTGAGGTAGTAGCTTCTTTCTGGGATAGTAAAATTTTGTTGCTTATTCGCATCCCTGTTTTAATGTGTAACGCATTGAAGGCCATGCACGTGTATAGCATGAGCAGGCTAATTTTATTATATAGCATTGCTTATTGAGTTCTAGACAAGCTAAAAGTTATTTTACAGCGTCTATGTGGAAGCTCTGCATGCTGCTACACCTTTGTGGACAAAAAATGAACTCTGTTGTAGCCAAGCCCGAAACCAAGCACAGAAGTTTGGGGGGAGGGGCAAGCCATTAAAAATTTTCCTACGTTTTTTTATGTATTAATAATTGCATTTTGTATTGAGGTCTGGAGTGGCCACAAAAAGTTTAGGGGGGGCAGACCTATAGTAGAACCTCATTGTTTTGAAGCTATGGACCTTTGAAGTTCATTGTTTCATGTTTTCGGCAGCCTATAACTCTGAAAGGAAGCATTTGTGCTCCCAGGTTTGCCTATACGTTTAGTCTTATCTTGGTGTCAGGAATCACCTCGCAAACGTGGTTGGTGTTGTTTTGAAACTCTCTCTCTCTCTCTCTCTCTCTCTCTCTCTATATATATATATATATATATATATATATATATAGAGAGAGAGAGAGAGAGAGAAATATAGATGTATATATGAACATGATTTTAACCAGTGTTTTTATTTATGACAGAGTATCCTTCATGCCTGTCAGATCTATTTGTTTGGATTTCCTTTCACAGATTTCTAAAACACCAAACAAGGTCCTATATCATATCTCCTTGCCTGTTCGCAAAGAATTATATCTGGCTAATACACATAAAATATTCCTCGGAAACATTGCTGAAATTTTTGCCGCATTCATTAGAGCGGCCGTAATTAATAGATGCGTTGTGCTTTACAGGACGAACTTTTTCTACTTTTATACGTAAATATGGAATACATAAAACGTCTCTGCATGCAAGGCCAATATCAATATTGTCATTTCTATCAATTATTATCTGCGTACGAATAGTCAAAGATAGAATTTTCAAATTCACCTCTCTTTATATTAGCTCTGTTAGGATTTTAGGATTTAGATTTCTGGGCATTCGGCATCCATGGCCATGTTAGTCCGTCATATTTGAGGGATGACGTCGCTCGGCAAGCACACTATCCGGGGAAAGGGAAGGAAGGGACTGACCCGGGATGTATATGTTAGGTACCATTTGCCTGGTGTGAATGAGGGAAACCTCATTCAAGATGGCTGGTCTGAGAAAGCTTTTTACACTCTTCCGATAGAATACCCTCACCGGGAATCGAATATATTAACTGTGCAACATGGTTCTCTACCTGGCTAGTGTATCTTGCATAACATGCTAGTTCTACTTTCTTATGCTATGAATTGTATATCAAATAATACACAATATCAGATAATATATTTAGATGTAAGCAAAACACTTGATTTCGTAAATTTCTCGCTTCTTTTGTACAAGCTGTCAAATAGTTCTAAGCTAATAACGGTTTGTGATACACCATCTTTTTCTCAGAAAAATCTAGTGTTCCATAAGAAAGTGTTCTTGATTCCTTACTTTTCCTATTATTTAAGCAAGCATTAGTGCAGTTTCTAATATTCGACTCGATTGGCATTTCTGTGTCTGTTCTTCTCCCCGTCTGTCTGTTCCGCGATAATTCTCGTAAATCTTACCCGATTCTGATCAAACTTGGTATGTGCATTTTTTCCCGTTGTAGATTGCTTGGGATTGCAATCCATCAGGCATAAAGGGGTTAAATAAGGGTGTAGGGTTGCCATATTTCAAAAAATGAAAATCCGGGACTGTATTGAATTACGAGAATCTTTGAAGTGCTTAATTCCAAAAGAAGTGTTGTATACTAATTTACTTTCTTCCATTAGGTAGAGTTGTTCAAGTATTACGTAATCACATTTTTACTCATTTTAGTAGACCTTATCTTCCTTAGTTAAACAAACGTAAGCCTCTCCTCCCGCTGTTGCGTAAAAATAAGGAAAAAGAAGCCTGATTCAAATATATTTTTAAAGATACGTTTTCGCCTCCTCATAAACTTCTGTTTTAAAAAATACTTTAACATTTTCCCACTGTCGTCTGTTTCGTTTTATTACTTAAAACAATAAACATTTTCTTCTTGACTGGTCAGCGGAAAATTACTTAAAATATCGGTCAGGGATCATCGGTTAAAATATTACAGAAGCAACATGCAGATTGAAACAGAATACTAAAGATAACAATAAGATTGAACAGTGAAACCTTTTGCCCTTGGCCCAATGAAACGAATGCTTCGTTTAATGTCAAAGTAGTTAAATCGTGAACTTAAATCCATGTTTTAGATATTCATTTTTTAAAAAAACTTTTGAATTGCCATACTTAAAATTTCAAAATAATTATATATCCAATCCTGTGAAAAAGGCAATTCCCTTCCTTTCTTCTTTCCTCAAATCTGGGACATTTAAACGTTCCAAGAAATATTTTCGGGACACCGGGACGTGGATCTTGATTCCGGGAGAAATGGCAACCCTACAAGGGTGAAAACAACCTCATGTTGCAAATTTACACATGTACATGAAAGAAAATTTCCCAAAATAAACCACATAAAAATGTTTCAATTATGACAATTCTTCGTGTATATTTTCTTTACAGCATTCTGAATACCCCCCCCCCTCCAAAATGGAGTTAAAATTTACCAGAAATAAAACGTGAATAATCCCCTTTCTGAATTTCAAAAGTACGTATGTTCCACGATAATCTTCATTAAAAAGTGTTCGATTTTGGTTTCATGTTTAGTACATTTTCTTTAAGGCTCTAAAATTACTCCATCCGTAGGGAGCTGAAACCAGTAGCGGCGCTAGGCTTGTAAAAGTAACGGCAAAAGGGAAGGGAAAAAAATTGGGGGAGACGAGCAATCATACTTGTTTGGCTTTGAATAATATTATTATCGGTTATACTCATTATTACTATCATTTACTGGTCTACATGGAGAAATGGGAGCGAAAGGGGACGAGAAAAAATATTGGGGTACGGTTGCCTCTCCTCGCTCCACCTGTAGCACCGCCACTTGCTAAAGCCAGTAAAGAATGAAATAGTTTATTTACCCTCTTGGTCTTTCCCACTCGATTTCTTTTCGAGTTCAATGATAAATGTTCTAAAATGAATTTGATTTTCATACAATATAATGGATAGTTGATTTTCTTTGACTCTTTCTTTGACTTACGTGCTTGGAATTAAAATTAGTCACGAATCAGTGATGAATTCATCCCATCACATGTGGTATGGATTCCCCATTTAAAAATATGTTCTTCGATTACTTCCGTAGCAACTCTGATTTTAATGTACACTGAGAAAAATCAGTTCTCCGGACAGCGGTATATTGTATAAATATACGGGATCCTCTCGCTTACTACAGAAAACTTTATGGAGTATACGTTATTCATATGGGACATACGCACTGCCGTTAGATGTTACATCATGCCGTTGTAGGATGTCTCACATCTAACAGTTTTCCATATATCACATGCATATACTTGTGTTACCTTCGTCAGCTATATGTTATATACGTCCATTTGTATGTGAGATCCTGACCGCCTATATTGTTTTATGCGGAAAGTACGTATAGATGGAACACTTATACGGAAAGTATTATAAAACATGCGTTTACAGTTATACGTATTCTGTACGTTAAGTCCAAAATCTACAGGAATTACGCATGTCACCTACCTTTTTAAGTACGCCACCTACAATTTTTTTCTCAGTGTAATCTGTCATACATTTTCATTAAAGTTTCCAATCATTCACCTTACATCAGGGGCGGATCCAGGACCGACTTCTGGGGGAGGCAGTGGGTTGTCATACTGCTACTTTTAAGGGCTCCAAACTTTGGGATAGGTTTTATTTATATATATATATATATATATAATAAGAATTTTTCTCTTTTGGGGGAAGGGGGCGATTGCCCCCTCTCGATCCGCCCCTGCCTTACGTGGAGGTGAAATCACTTTGATTTGATTTGAGTTGGAGTTTTAGCGTACCTTTCAGTAGTGAGGCTATATGGTACATGGACCTAGAGCTTAGCGTGGGATCCAAACCATGTGAGATTCTGCCGGGAATATAACACGGGTCTCCCATGTCAAATGCACGTATGCTAACTGCTTAGCTATGAGGAAGATCAAGCTGAAATCAGTAAAGTAGTATCACCCATATGTTTTTTAGATTTCCACGATAAGTTATAAAAACCTAATTTGTTTTTCATACAATATTATGTATATCTTCTTTGACTCTTTCTTCCGTAATTCCTTGTGCTTGAGATCAAAATTGGCTAATAATGAGCGGAGAATTTAGTCCCCTCATTGGGGGTACAATTTAAATTCATTGTAGGAATCTATACCACAATTAGGGGGGTCGCGGTGGCTCAGTGGTAGAGCGTTCACCTCTGGTGCTCGGTTTCCCGGGTTCGATCCCAGCCCCCGCTAAGTGAACTTTGTGGTGGGCAAACACCATGTGCGTGGATTTTCTCGGGGTTCTTCCGTTTCCTCCCACTTTCTTCATTCCACCATTTCATTCATTACTCATCATCACCGTCTTCTTTAGCCCAACCGGCATAACCGTGGTACGTAAAGTTTAAAGTTATTTTTATTATTTTTAGAAAATATTTTTGTGTTATTTTTGTAAAAAAGAAAATTTGATTTTGAAGGAATACGACACATGTTTTCTTTGAGCTATGTAATGTTCCCTCTGAACAAGTTGTCTTCCTTAAAAAAAAAAAAAAATTGTGAACCGGGCATTTGCCCTCTCGCCCGACAGACAAATCAACTTTTTACTGTATTCATAAGTCAAAAATTGATTCTTTCAAATTATATTCTTTATGATCTCAATCCAAACCCCCCTGATACTAAATTTAGTGAAAGTAGTATTCAATGTTTCTCTTCTTAATTTCGGGATCGAAAAATTATTTTATGTTTAACTCAGACGGAAAATTGCTTAATATGACGTATTATTGCTTAATATGATATGCATTTCACTTCATTACCACTTATTAATGTAATCAAAAGGAAATACTAATAAAATATGTTACACTAACCTTGTTTATGCTTTGGAAGTTCCAGCTCAAATAACGTAAAGCATTCTTCCTTTCTGAGTAATAATGGATTCTTCCAAGGTCATGTCTTCGAACACTTCAGGTTCATAATGACCTGACTATATTACATTGTGATTATTCTAGGGAAGGGATCGGTAAATCTCGCTTTCTGCATTCAGGCGCCAGGATTTGCCTGGTGCTCGCTCACAGCAAATGACACACAACTACGTGCGTTTTCTAACACATATCTTCGTTTTCAATTCAGCGTTGCCAGTGCTAGTATAATAGTACTATATTCAACTGTTCTACCGGTGAAAAGTTACGGTTATTAACGAAACAATCATACTTTTTACTTGTTAAAGTTAGAACAGCGTTGTCATTTAAAAACATTTATTAATGATATAACCAAGAGTTGATACTGATTTTAACGCCACGAAAGATGTTAATAGATTGGCAATAAATATTTATATGTAAGAACATTATTGCATAAAGAATCAGACAGGATGTCTATAAATAGCTTATAAAACTATGTTGTTCCACATTATCATATTTTGGGTAATAACTTCGTTTTGAAACTTAAGAGCGTCATAAACTTGGAACTTTTCATGGGAGAGGGAGCAAACATTACTATTGAGTCCCCTAGTATAATATCAAGTTTCCTCCGTGAAACATGTGGACTTTGTGGTGGACAAACACCGTGCTCGTGGGTTTTCTCGGGGTTCTTCCATTTCCTCCCACTTTATTCATTTCACCATTTCATTCATTTCTCACCTTCACAATCTCCTTTAGCCTAACCGGCATAACCATAAGTCGTAAAACTTAAAGTCTTCATCCCGGCGAAATTAAAATACCGCTAATTTTACAGTAATTATGTGATATCTTCAAATAGATAAAAGAGAATCAAAATGTGGAACAAGAGCGCCCTTGACAATATTATTTTACATGAGAAGCCGGTATCACGACTCACTTATCTGCTTTCGATTTCGAGCCATTTTGAAAATCGGCATTTATTTTTGCGTTTCTAAACAGCTGAAAACGGAAAGCCGCTAGGTGACTTGTGATAACGGTACCTCACGCAAAATAATATTGTCTAGAGCGCTCTTGTTCTATATTTCAATTATCTCTTATCTATTTGAAGATATCACATAATTACTGTAAAATTAGCGGTATTTTAATTTCGCCGGGATGAAGACTCTTAAAGATTTCATTTCATTTTTCTCCCGTGAAAAAAAAACATGTAATTTGAAACCCATAGAATTTGAAACTTTACTAAAATATTTTTATTATTTCTAAGGGCATCAGTTATTCGGGTCAGATGACATTTATGATTTATCTAGTCGCGTAACTAAAGGTTTGGGCGCCTCCCCGCAAACAGCGTAGAGTGGGGCCCCTTCTCTTAGTCCATTTCACGATTTGCGGGCCCCTGATGGCTTGAGACCCCACCGCAATGCGGGGTCTGCGGGTCCCTTAATTCGCCCCTGGTTTTATCATAGAAAATTTACTTTGTTCAGAAATATTATTTGAACTCTTTACGGGTCTATTGCATACTTAAAAAATTCCGTTCGAGGGACAGTGTTTGACATTACTTAAAGTCTTCAGAAATGTGGGTGTTCTTTTATGAGATATTTTACTGATATATTGTTTTGTGTGTATATAGTAAACCTATTCCTTCCTTCATTATACCAGTGGTCGCAATACTTATGAAGGTTCTGAACTACCGTACCGCTTTTAAATCCTATTCTTAGGTGAGCTACCAAGCAAAAGAACTACCAACATTTCTTTTTAAATCTTACATTTGTTCATTGCCTATAAACCTAGTAAATATGAAATCAAATTATCCAAGTTAGGAATTATCTATTGTACAGCGGGGGACACTTCTAAATGGTACAGCCATATGGAGATTTACGGCTAAGATGTACCATTTAGAAGTGTCCCCCGCTGTACACATTGAAGCACATAACGAGCACAACCCCACGTACGCAATCAACTGTGACATGAGGCTGACAATGGTTGTTATGAGGAAGAGAAACAACCAGTTGTTGTCGTAAGCGCCTCCTGTCGTTAAGGGTCTTCACTACAGCGAAATTAAACTAGCGTTAATTTTAGAGTTTTTTTCTGTAATATCTTCAAAACAAATAAAAATATTCGAAAAGTAGAAACGTACTGAACTAGACAATACGATTTTGCATGTGATACCGTTATCACAACTCATCTATCTGCTTTCGATTTGCAACTGTAGATAGATTGAGCATTTTTAACGAGTTCTGTAAATAGCGGCATACCAAAAGCAGATAGGTGAATTGTGGTAAAGGTATCACATGCAAAATCGTATTGTCTAGTTCACTACTTTCCTACTTTTTGAATATTTTTATTTGTTTTGAAGTTATTACAGAAAGGCTCGAAAATTAGCGGCTTGGGGTCCCGGGTTCGATCCCAGCCCCCGCCAAGTGAACTTTGTGGTGGACAAACACCGTGTGCGTGGTTTTTCTCGCGGTTCTCCCGTTTCCTCCGACTTTCTTCATTTTACCATTTCCTTCATTATTCATCATCACCGTCTCCTTTAGCCTAACCGGCATAATCGTGGGACGTAAAACTCAAAGATTTCATTTCATTTTTCAAAGATTTCATTTCATTTCATTTTCTAAAATTAGCGGTAGGTTAATTTCTCCCTGGTGAAGGCCCTTAACGTCAGCTCAGTTTAGGAATCAAGGTTAGCCAATTGGAGCTTTAACACGATTTACCGAAACTGTCCCCGTGAGCTACTACTAGCTCGCGATGGACAATTTGGTGATCACTGATTTATACATTAATGTTCGTATCATAATCAATCATAAGGAGTAATAAAGTTTTATCATGAAATGGACCTCCCTGACCCTTCCCCACATTAGCTACGGACATTGTTTATATGCTACTTGTGAGGGGAATTATACTAGAGCTTTGTTTCAATATTAATACCAAACAATAGCAGTATTAATATTATTAATAATTATATTAATAAATTAAAATAAGTAATAGTATTCTGATCCGACTGTTCACAATTTTGGTAACAAAACTTTGAACTATCATTATAACTTAGTCTTGAGGTCTTTCAAAATCCTTGTATGTTCTTCGTCATGGGGCGGTGGTGACTCAGTGGTAGAGCGTTCACCTCTGGTGCATGGAGTCATTGATTTGATCCCAACTCGTGCCAAGTGGGGTTTCTTGTGGACAAACTACATGTGTGGGTTTCTTCGGGTTCTCCCTTTTCCTCTCACTTTTCTTTACTCCACCATTCATTTCATTCATTTCTCATCATCATCGTCATGATCGGCGATTAGGAGGGCCAAAGGGAGTTGTTACCCCCCACTTTTTTGAAGTAACCCATTTAAGTACGGTATATAGTTTCATTTGGAAATGTAAAGTTTTTGTATGTATTACTGGTTCATAGAAAAAAGATGGTGCCATATAATATTTGCCGTTGCGTGAGTAGGTATTGGTTGTCTTATGTGGAGTTAAGAAAGCTACAAGAATTGCGACTTAATTGCCAATGAATATAACTCAAAAATTTAACCTATTGGAGCACAACAATTTTAGCATACTTTCACTTCTTACAAGTTCTGGATATGTTAATCAGCCACTTTGAAACTAAGTGATAAAACATTTCGAATAAAAATCACAAGTTATACTTTAATTGCACAAAAATTGAAGTTCCTAAAATGTCTTTTCTTCTTTCTAATAGTAAGTAATATTGATTTAAAAGAGAGTAAAAAGAAGTAGCTTCTTACCTTTCCTTTTTTTTTTTTTTTTTTTTTTTTTTTGCAGTGTAATATACGAGTGAGGGATTTATGTGTATATACAATTAAATTTAGTGTGAATTCACCATAATTCTAGGTTTTAAGGATTATTTTGCATAACTGCAGCCTCGAGTGATTCTAAGTCTAGTTTTAGACGGAAGCATTTATCGTAGCATTTCCCGTAGCAAAAATCGTATCATCAATATCCTACCGTGTAAAGTAACAAATGCTATAGCATTTCCCATGCAATGGCATATCCTATGGCATTTCTTGTCGATAGAACTTGCTCTATTTCGTAGCATTTTTCTCAGCATTTCTTGTCCGATTGCAGCGCCGTGGTGTGTTAAAAGGAAGCGAAAGATTTTGTGCCAAATATCCATGATGTTTGTTTTGTGTTGGAAATTGAGTTGAGTTGATTTTGGTTTAGCGTCCCTTTCAGCAGCAAGGCTATATGAGACGTGGACCTACTGATTAACGTGGAATCCGAACCACATGAGCTCCCGCCGGGAATCGAACCCGGGTCTCCCACGCCAAAGGCGCGTACGCTAACCGCTTAGCCACGTAGGAGCTCTGTGTTGGAAATTGAATTGTAGTAAAGAAAGAGTAGGGATTCTCTTTACCCACATACTTGTTTGTGGTTTTCGTTTCTCAATATAACCGGGGAGAACTGTTGTTACAACCCTTATAGCTTTAGTTACCTCACGCTTTAGTTTCGGAGCCATAATTGTGCTCTTCTCCAGTGATTTGTTTGCTACATCACGATCTGATGCTTATCAAAATGCTACCATGTAAAAGCACCTTATACTTTTGATGCCATAGAATATTATACGAGATTTTTGGCAGCACATCTGCTGCGAGAAATTCTACGTTAAATGCTTCCGTCTAAAATTAGCCTAAGTAACAATACAATAACTAACAGTACTGAAATACTTGATGAAATTGACCTAGTTTTCACCTAGTTTTCGAACGAGAAGCAACAGTTTCAACATAATCATGTTTCCTTTGATCAATTTCAGTCGGACGAGTTTTCATAGTAGGCGCAATCATTGTAGTAATTTTGGATTTAGTCCAAATGTTGAGCCTGTTTTAACAGCATTTTGGTACGACTATAGCTAGTGGCCCCGTGTTGAGTAGTCGCTAATGCTCTCACCTTTGGAGCGAGTGGTCTTGGGTTCGATTCCCAATGAGCAGCTCGGTCGAAAAAGTGTAAAAGCATTATCAAGCAAGTCATCCTCATTGAGGTTTTCCTTTGTTTTTCTCATTCACACCAGGCAAACACCAAGATTGTACCTCGCGTAATAGTCCTTCTCAGGCCCGGAACCAGCCACAGAGTTTTTGGGGGGCATGAACATGTTTGGGGGGGCAAGTCATTAAAGATTCTCTTACAAATGGCTAAATTGTGTTTTTTGTATTAATAATAAGATTTTGTGTTAAGGTCTGGAGGGGCCACGAAAAGTTTAGAATGGAGCAGGCCCCCTGGGCCCCTCTGGTTGCGGGCCAGGTCCTTCCTTCCCCCTGCCTTTCTTTCTCCAGATGTCCGGATAATGTAATCGCCATGAAACGTCATCCCTTATACGTGACAGGCTAACATAGCATAGATGCCGAAGGCCCAGAAATCTAATACCTGATCCTAATCCTAACGAATAATGCAAGTTGATTCATTATATGAAAAAAAGAGTGCCTCGTCCTTCTCATTAGAAATCTCTCAAGTCAAAGAAGAAATCATGAACAAAAAGTTATAATAAAACGTCACATTATGCAACATGGATCTCTAAACTGATGTTTTCTGCATTAATTTTCTCTTTCTGACGAATAAATAATATTTTATCTCATTTTATTGTGCCCCCTACTATTAATTGGAACGAGCTCCAAGGTGGCTAACCGGTTAGTGTACACGCCTTTGACGTGAAAACACCAAGCTCGATTCCCGGCGGGAGCTCATGTTGTTTGGATCTCACGTTAAACTGAAGGTCCACGTTTCATATAGCCTCACTGATGAACGGGACGTTAAACTCACAAATCAAGTGAAATCAAATATTAGTTGGGACTCTGTTACACTTGGAACGTAGTTTCATCATAAGAAGAAGCCACCCGGTATTTGTTAATCGAGCCGCACTTGGACCGTTAAAGTGCTAACTTATTCTTACACTTGACAGTCATAGATGCTCTCGCCATCATGTGGGTTAAACAAGATTGGACTGCGTCAATCATGTATAATGATACTTTAGAACTCTTCTCGTCCGCGAAAAGCCGATGAGTCACGTATGGTAGGATAGCTCTTCTACTTTAGAAAATTGAAACAATGACCAGGTCATTCGTTTATACTATGTTTGTACCGTTTTTACCGAAAATATTTTCGTTTGTACCATTTTCCTTATAGGTTACTTAAGAGGTCAACTGGGGGGACTATCTTGGCGCCAAGATGCCTCCCCCCCTGTATCACAGCACAAAAAATTGAGATATACCATTCGAAAGCAAATCGTTTGCACCGTTTGTACCGAAAAAAAGATTTTTGTACCCTGATAGTTTTCGAGAAAAAGGGGATGGCATTTGGGGGAACTTTTGCGTCCAGGGCACGTGCTCTACTTCCTCACCCCTGATACATCTCTAATCCGAAAAATGTGCTTAATTATTTTAAATGGAAATACAGATACCACACGCAACATCTCTAAACTTCAGGACTACCTAAATAAGAACATTTTATTACAATAATTGTAACTTCCATTATAAGTCTCACTCCTTTCTCTTTTTATTTCTTTTCTTCCCTTCTAGATCGAACATTAGAACAAGAATTTTAAGCATGGTTCAAAAAATGGATCAAAAGATTGCGACATTGGAAAATAATTAGTTTTTGGATCAGGGGCCACAACATTTTTGAATGGACCCTAAATCGAGTTTTAGTATTTTCATTTTTTAAAGGAATAAGCACATCAGAGTTAATTGGTAGTTTAGGTTTGGACACACTGTATATATAAGACGTACAACAAAATTTTTAATTGAAACATATTGGATCTTAGATCAGGGGACCACAAAATTTTTGAAAGGCCCCTTACAACGAGATACTTTGTATCGGTTGATAATTACTTGTGTCTTGGGCAGAAAGTGCTTCTTCACAAGCACTATACCTGATATAATGTTATTTAAAAATAACAAAAGAAGAATGTTTTTAATATATAAAAAATATACATTATTGTATAGTTGGTTGCTATGTAGTTGTTTATAGATACACAATTAACATGTTTGATTGCAAGACAGTTTTGTGTGAATATACGTTAAAAGAGAATCAACGAATAAATTATCTAACACTTATCATGGACTTGTAATTTCGGTAGAAAAGGTGATAATACTAGTGAATATAATTACGGAAGATATTTTAAGGTGTAAACGATTATTGCCACTAAAAGATTTACTTATATTATTAGCCGAACCAGGGTTGACGACTACCTTTGGTGAGTCGTTGTAAAATTTTTGGTTTACCTCACCCGGGATTCTTGTAAATTCATATCCCGAAGTCTAAAGTAAGGGTGAATTTACCTCTGTAAGAAGGTTCATGAATACGAACTCAACTATTCTCAGAAGTGGCAGAGTAATCACAAGAGAAATTATGATCGGTGAGATAGTAGAAAATGAAACTGTTGACAGTGTTAACAACGAGCAAAATATAGCTCCCATTACACCCGAAATGTTGACATTAGAAGACAAAATTTTAATGGCATTACAGCGACAGGAACAAAGCCGAAAAGACGATTTAGAAGCCATGAAGCAAAATTTGGCTCAGATGTCCAACGAATTAAAGCAGACGGTACAGCAGAAATCCGAAGAATCAAGTAGACAATATGAAGAATTGAGTAGAAGATTAGGGCACATAGATCGAAAGTCAGAAGAATTGAGTAGAGGATTGGAACAAATAGATCAAAAATCAGAAGAGACGAAACAATCTGTTATCCAGGCGGTGAGAGACATCACATTACAGTTTGATGAAAAGCTAAAAAGATTATCTGAAGATTGCCAGGATAATTACAACCATGTAATCCAAGAAGTCAATTGTGTAAAAAAGGATTTGGAAGTAATAGAATCTTCTGTTCGTCAGCAAAAGATTCAGGTCACAGATAATTCTAACCAAATACGTGCAAATACTCAATTGATATCTACCTTACAAGAGGAAATTAGGACGTTACAGACTAAGGACAACGCATATCACAACAACATGGTTAATGATCGTTTGGAGTTCCCTTGTTCACAAGAGATGACCTCGCATTCACCCGCAGCAGATCAACGTGGACCTTACGTTATCTCTTCTTCAAGTAATCCATCCGATGAGGACATTATTTTGGAAAGAATTCATCCTAGGAATACAGATGGGCGGAAAAGAGATGGTGGAACCACGCATAACGCAGTAGGTAGAAATTGTCACTCAACACGATCACGAAATGGTGAAAGGAATGTAAAGTTAAGTGTAAAGATGAGCGAAATACGTGCTATGAGTAAGTTTAGTGGTAAATGTAATGAAAATGCTACTTCTTTCCTAGAAAAATTTCAAGATGAGTGCAGTATAATGTGTATAGATAAATCTCAATATATGAAACTAATCCCTCATTTATTACTCCCACCATGATCTTTATGGTTTAAAGCAGTACGAGATCACGTCAATACATATGAGGAATTCAAAGCCGCGCTGATTGCAAATTACGAAAACGACTTCTTACTTGCAAACAGAGATGCCACGATTAGAAACCAACCTTTTAATCCTCGCTTGCACAAATCTGTTGTTGATTTTGTTGTAAATACGTATAACGAATTAAAAGTCGTAAATCCGTTGCAATCGGAATCTAGAGTGATTGCATCTATTCGAAATCTACTACCGTTTAAATTACAACAGATCCTGTTTTCTACGCAGTGCATGAGTTTTAATCACTTATTAATGCTTGTGCAATGTTATGAAACTCAATACCAGGCACTGAATCATCAAGCGGGAGTAGGTAAAATTAAAAACAATTCAGATCACCTTGTACCTGTTCGTAATCTAAATATCCGTAATGTGAACAATACGGAACATAACCTAAATCGAGCAAATTTAAACAATCAGAACGATCAAAATAGGCAAAGATATGTTGGGAATCCACCTAACCTAACCAATCGTGACAATAATTATGTCAGATCACTTAATCGAAGTAGACTCAAAAATAGTCGAAATACTTGGCGAAATTCCAGAAATACAGTAAACTACATGGATAGACGTAATCGTAATTTAAGAGATGGCACTTCGTATCAAAATCAAAACAATGACGCAATTCATGTACAAAATAATGCGGAACATAATCACGATTGTGCAGTACAATGTACTTTATTAGAATCATATGCAAGTACGAATTTAAACTGACTGCAGTTGATGTAGTAAGGGTTAAACCCATATCAGTTATAGATTCTTATGAACATTTATCTTCAAATTTATGTGTTAATGTCAATAATGAAAACAACCCTTATGACTTTTAGATACTTTATCACGTTTGTTTCAACAAATGATAATTTTCAAATGATTTTAATTCTTTCTTATTAATGTGAAGAATTATAGTTCGATTCATAATTGATTAAAAGCAAAGGTTATTTATATTATATTGATTTATGTTGAAACTTAATTATCAAGGATTATGTTAAGTATAAGGTTCATTCTATTAAGCTAGTTATTCGACGACTGTCTTCATGCACCACCTTATATGTTACTCGAATAAGATCCTTTTGTATCATGACGCCTTATTGATATAATGTATATTTTAAAATACCATCTAAAGTAATTACTATATAATGCGCCCTAGAAAGACCAAACATTGTTATCATCACCGTTTTTAATAATGATTGAAACTGTTGATCATTGTAATGTGTTTTAAAATGTAATTACCTCTTACGTTTTTGACTTCGCACCCTTCGTTGATTATATTAGTAAGCGACGACGTTTTTTATAATAAAAGATAAATATTAATGAAATAAAAGACTTATTATAAATGTATTTATATGAAGGAAACTTAATGAAGTTATATACGAGGGGCGATCAAAATGTAAAGGACACAATTAATATAATACCATTATTATAAACGGACCAGTGGTTCTTAAATATAAAAATCAAGCTACCTTGTAACTTTTATATTCAGTCCCATCATCGGGCGACATTTTATACAACGAGATACTTTGTATCGGTTGATAATTACTTGTGTCTTGGGCAGAAAGTGCTTCTTCACAAGCACTATACCTGATATAATGTTATTTAAAAATAACAAAAGAAGAATGTTTTTAATATATAAAAAATATACATTATTGTATAGTTGGTTGCTATGTAGTTGTTTATAGATACACAATTAACATGTTTGATTGCAAGACAGTTTTGTGTGAATATACGTTAAAAGAGAATCAACGAATAAATTATCTAACACTTATCATGGACTTGTAATTTCGGTAGAAAAGGTGATAATACTAGTGAATATAATTACGGAAGATATTTTAAGGTGTAAACGGTTATTGCCACTAAAAGATTTACTTATATTATTAGCCGAACCAGGGTTGACGACTACCTTTGGTGAGTCGTTGTACCCTAAATAGAGCTTTCGTCCTTTTTGCGGAATAAGTACATCATACTGAGCTAAATGGTAATTTGGGTTTAGCTACACTGTATGTAACTCTCCAATATAAGGCGTACAAGAATATTTTTGATTGAAACAAATGGATCTGTTGATCCAAAATAAATAAAAAAAAGAAAGAGAAAAGAAAAGAAAAGGAACAGCGTGTTGATCGTTTCAGACGAAAATATAGGTATCACACGTCAGGTGTCTGAGCATAAGGACTATCGAGAAAAGGATATTTTATTAAAATAATTCTAGCCCCATCTGTAGGGGCAGGAGTTTTCCGCAAGTTGCGAAATCGCGAAAGTTTTCCAACAAAGTCGAGAGCTGGCTTTTCAGCGAAATACATCTGATTGAGTAAGGAAACAGGTATTTTGAAGTCGCGACAAATTGCGATTTTTTTTTAAAACGTCAATTTCAGTTGTTAAAATATATAAAATAAAAAGTACAATTTTCCAAGCAACGTTTTCCTTTTGATATATACCCATAGAAAAGCTGAAGTGCAACATATCCGTAGAAAAAGTTTACCAATCTGTATAAGAAGAAAATGGTGATATTCTTTGAAACATGCAGGGGGGGGGGGAATCTCTCTTTAAGTTACATACCTTGAGAAAAGAAAACCAGGAATTGAATGAAATATACGAAAGCCTTGGAAAATTATCCGATCCCTTATTTGCTAGATGCCTCTCAAATCCTGATGTAGTCTTTGTGCAAGCTTTTTGTTCACATACTAGGGTTTTCAAAGGAAACTGATGTACCTATGTATGTTGATTTCCATTAGAGTTTGAAGGAGGTTGTGATGCAATCAAGATGTAATGTCCGTGTGATGGACATTTTACTTGCACAGAGAACCAAAGGGGAGGAAAATTTAAATTTCACTAACTTATTCCTGTCTGCAATATTTCTTCCAATAACGAATACTGATTGTGAAATAACTTTTTTTTTAAAAAAAAGAAGAGTTTGATAATAAATGATAGAAGGCTACAGATGAAAGAAGAAGATGTAGAAAGTGCAACATGCTGCACTTTTCATCAGAATAATAATTTGCAAACGAGATATACAGGAAGATACTGCGCTAATGCATTGTATATAAGTTTTTCCCTGTTTTGCTTGTGTATGTGTTTTGGTGTATAGCTAATGCAATGTATGTTTTGTGGTGGCAATCGTAAAGATACTGTGCTAGTATATTTTAAGTTTTTGGACTTGTAAAAGAAGAAAGAAGTAATATGTTGTTAGTAACTGCATAAAGAATAAAATGTCCCAAGTAGTTATTGTTTATTACTTACTGTATATTGAGCCTATATTAGAGTTTGTATAATTTATATTAGAGTTTGTATATTAGATCTTATAAAATAATTTACTTAGCGACAAAATGAGAAATTTTATATCTCAAAATGCGACAAAATACGAAATTTTTAATTTAAAAAGCGAAATGTTTAATTTCAAACTGCGAAAAACTCCTGCCCCTACCCATCTGTTTTCCTTCCTACCACTTTTATTCTCTTCTTCATCGAACATTTAAAATAAATGGAACAAAGTTTTAGTAATTTAAAATGAAAACAAAAATGTCAGATGCGACGTTTCTGAATTTAAGGCCTATAGGAATAAGGACATGTTATTATAGTAATCCCCAAACCTTTCCTTCACACCATTTTTGTTCCCTAATAGGTAAAATATCAATGTTGGATTCATAGAAAACAAAATTGACACGGTCAGTCGTCGTTGTTTTTCGAAATTTGGATTTTGTTTTTCAAAATATATCAAATTCATATCCTGAGGTCCGCTAAGCAGAGCTTTTTTTTTTTTTTTTTTTTTTTGCATAGCTGTATTACGTGTATTTTTGCAGTCCAAAATCGCTTAAGTTTTTCGCCCATAAGAAAGAATTGACACGATCGATGTTCCTGGGGGTTTTGAAATCTGGATTCTGTGCAACAAAATATTTGGTCTAGGAATTAATTCGTGCGGTTTTATAAAAGGTGGCGTAACCAGCTTATTGTCCCATAGTTTCGTTGATCCAAACATGCGTTGAAAACTACTGTCATTGAGCATCTTGTTTAGTATATGTCAGTTGCTTGAAGCGGAAACAACAACATTTTTTCTTCAACTGAAAATGGCGCATTTTGTGCCTGATAAAGTGTTTTTGCGGGGAGTTATTCTTCATTGCTTTAACATGAAGAAAAGTGCTACCGCAAGTCATCATATTTTAGTGGAAGTGTTTGGTGACCATGCTCTAGCTGAGCGAACGTGTCAGAAGTGGTTTGCACGGTTTAAAGGTGGTGATTTTAGCTTGGAAGACCAAAAGCAATTTGGACAGCCAAAAGAATTTGAAGATGAAGAATTGAGAGCATTGCTTGATCAGGATTCGTGTCAAACGCAGGACGAACTTGCAGAAGCATTTGGAGTTGAGCAAACAACAGTTTCCAAACGTCTCAAAGCCATAGGAATGATTCAAAAGATGTCTTATTGGGTTTCACATGAATTGAAAAGAAAGACGTTGAAAGAAGAAAAACCGTTTGCGAATTGCTGCTTCAAAGACAGAAAAGGAAGGGATTTTTGCATCGAATTGTAACTGGTGATGAGAAGTGGATTCATTACGAGAATCCTAAACGAAAAAAGGCCTGGATGAAGCAAGGTGAACCAGGTCCTTCACAACCGAAACGAGATATTCATTGTGCAAAGGTTATGCTGTATATATGGTGGGATTTGAAACGTGTGGTGTACTATGAACTTCTGAAACTTGGTGAAACTATTAATGGACAGCGCTATCGACAACAATTAATGCGTTTGAAGCAAGCTCTGGCCTGAAAACGACCAGAATGGAATAACAGGCATAATAAACTTATTTATCAAGATGATAACGCTCGACCACATGTCGCAAAACCGGTCAAAACCTATTTGGAAAATGTCGGATGGAAAGTGTTACTCCACCCGCGATATTCACCAGACACTGCTCCGTCTGACTACTACTTGATCGATTGCATTAATAACGATTTGATTGGACAGCGGTTCACTTCTTCAGAAAATATCGAAAAATGGATCTTTGATTAGATTGCGTCAAAAGATGAGGAATTCTTTCGACACGGAATCCGTAAATTGCCTGAAAGATGGGAGAAAGTAGTGGCTAGCGATGGACAATATTTTTGTTAACGTATTCATTTACTTTGTTTTTGAAATAAAGCTTCAATTTTTATTAAAAACCGCACGAATTAATTCCTAGACCAAATATATCCAATACATACCCTGACTACGCTGCACAGAACTTTTATATATTTATTTTGTGTGACTGACTGTGCTATTGATAGTATATTTTTTCTCTTTATCGGTTTCTTTGTTTAAGGTAGTACGGTATTGCTGCATACAAGTGTAAAGATTTACTAGTCTTGTTGAAAAAAAAAAGAAAACTCAAGTCTCCAGAACATAACTTTACATAGGCTAGTATTTTATAAATGTAAACAAGTTGAATATTACTGACGTGAGCCACATTAGTAGTAGTTGAATGTTAATTGTGGTGTTTGCAGATAATAATTAACGGGAAATATTCATACTTCCCACGCAATATAGCTTCACGTCACCTATGCTATGTCACCTTCGTGACCTCTCCAATAATATTTTCTTGCCATACAAGATCAAGGTCTAACAGATTTAAGGATAAGGAACTAAAAAAAAAGTGAAAATAACATACATGTACTTTATATTTATGTATAACACGTTAATTATATAAAATTTAAGTCTTGCATAACATAAACGTTGAACTTGGACATCACCCGTGAGTTTGTAATTTCAAGGTTAACTTAAAACCAACTGTCTTAAACATGTATAGTTGTTGGTGTGATTCCTTGGTAGGCCATTACGTAACAAATTTTCAGCACGTTTTTTTCATCAGCAAAAATATTAGTTTCTTTAATGCTATATATTTTGAGTGAGGTTTTTGTAAAGGTGTCTTCAGATTCAACGAAGTTTTATTATTATTATTATTATTATTATTATTATTATTATTATTATTATTATTATTATTATTATTATTATTATTATTATTATTATTATTATTATTATTAAGCTTCCAAACTATGCTATGCATATAAATAGAGTCTCATAGAACGGTAATGTCTGTCTGTCTATTTGCTGAAAGAGCAAAGCCGCCCGAAAAGAGATATCGAAAACTTGTTTTCTACAATCGATTCAGTGTTCTGTAGTGCTCTCAAACGGGTCGGGTTACGGGTCAGATCAACTCGGGTCGGGTTGTCGGGTCGGGTCAGATCGGGTCGGGTTGTCGGGTTAGGCTACTCGGGTCGGGTTATCGGGTCGGGTCATTCGGGTCAGTCACTTTAGTCAACTGAGTTTAGGTTGAGCTTAAACTCGGCTGGAGTCGAAAGCTGCTGTTTTTCACTAGCTGCCTAATTAAAAATAGCAATTTCAATTCATTTTGTAGAAGCCATAAATCTATTTTGAACACTTGCAGCTAGTGTTTTTATGGTAAATGCTTATTTTTGTACTTGTGTGTACTTTAATTTGTAAATGTGGAATATTGATTTTACCAATCGACTGTAATATTAATATCTACGCCAATATGGAGTCTGGATTTAGAACAAAACTAGAAGTTGTTTAAGCAAGGTTAAAAGAAAGATTGGTTATGGACGACCAAGTCCAAGAAGGGCTGTGGTGGCTCAGTGGTAGAGAATTCATCTCAGGTGCATGGTGTCCATGGTTTGATCCCAGCTTGTGCTAAGTAGGCTTTGTGGTGGAGAAACGCCGTGTAGTGGGTTTTCTCGGGGTTCTATTTCCTCCCACTTTCTTCATTCCACCATTTCATTCATTTCTCATGTTCACCGTATCCCTTAGCCTCGGTGCAGAATTGAGGGATCTTAAACTGAATATTTCATTTTATTTCACCAAGCCCAAGGACACCGATACAAGAACAAGATAAAGATTGGATATGCAAGACGAATTGCATAGTAATCTTGCTCTTGGCCTTGTTTTGGCCTTGTCTTGCCAAGTAGCGATGAGCGTATTTTCTTGCTTTCCGTATAGTATGAAAGAACATAATCAAAATCACACTTGGTCTTCATTTGTACCGATGAGGCGAGCATTCTTGGCTCTTGTATAGCATGAAAGACCACCAAAACTACGAAATGCGGGACCAAGACTTGACTGCAAGACAAAGAATAAGTCGCAGTATTGATGACCAAGACCCAGGGAGCGAATTGTTTGAATTTCATTTGTTGAGCTGAAACTGATGAAATAAAATTAGTACTTTGTAATTAAATATCATACTGTATTTTTAAATTTTAAATTACAAAATTCATATTATGTATCTTCTTACATGCAACTATATATACTGTAAAATACGTTTTAATTACCAAGAAAGAAAAATCAAAGTGGCACGGGTCCCGGAATCATAAGAACCTATTTTGGAATGAAAGTTGAAGGCTTGGAAAAAATCACAGGTGTTCTCCTGTTTCCTCAACCCTTATCATTGTAGTTAAACGATTTCCTTTTGTCTCCGCCAAGAGACTCTTGCCATTGCCTTCCGAGAAGACCCCTTGCCGTCCAAGCAGGTGAGAACATTGACCTGGAATAAAAATTTCGTCACAGAACTAAAGCAAGAAAAAAAAATAAACTTCTCCCACGTCGGACATTGGTATCAGTTATAAAAAGAAATAACCAAACCTCAAAAGTGCCAAATATTCATTAAGATCCATACACAAATCCCACGCTTGATCTAGCTAGTGGTTAACGTGTAAGACTTCGGTACACGTGGTCCGGGTTTAATTCCCAATGGGAGTGCATTTTGGTGTTCACCCAGTATCGTGACCATAGTGCTCTCAAACGGATCGGGTCGGGTCAACTTGGGTGGGGTTGTCGAGTCGGGTCAGTCGTGTCACCTCGGGTCGGTTTGTCGGGTCGGGTCAGTCGGGTCAGGTCGAGTCGGGTTGTCGTGTCGGGTCAATCGGGTCAGCCTGGGTCGGGTTGTCGGGTCGGGTTATTCGGGTCGGGTCAATCGGGTCAGCTCGGGTCGGGTTGTCGGGTCAGGTCAATGAGGTCGGATCACGGTTCGGGTCAGTCGGGTCAGGTCGGGTCAGTATTTCGGGGTCACGGGTCGGGTCGGGTCGGTCTTCAACCCGACCCGACCCGACCCGTTGAGAGCACTAGTTCTGAGAATAGGTTTCGTTTCCTTCATTAAGCCTCCGTAACCATTGGAAATGGAAGTGTAGGCCTAGAATCAATCGGCCACAGTTTCAGCGTTTATTGCCATAGCACATAATTGGTAATAGAAAGCGACAAGTCTTTTTTCCCAATCGATTCAGTGTATCAAGAGAACATACTATCATCATCGAAAACACTGTATCAAAAACCAGAACTGCTTGAAATATGCTAGTTCTCCCGATTTCAATACTAATTTCCATATAGCAAAAATGACAAAAGGTATCGAGAACTACGTAGTTTCTTGCAATCGAATCAGTGTCACGAGAACAGTTTCCATCTTTTCCGTTAACCCCGTATTCGAAAGGGAAGTGGTAGAAAACCAACTATTTTCGATTTCTGCCTTTATCTGCATGAGTCGAAAACGGTAGCCGATAAGTATATCGATACCGTTAAGTATACAATAAGTATATTTTCGCAATCGATTTATCGTCTCAAGTGAACATATTATCACGAATGGTAGTAACACTCAAACAAAATATGAAGCGGTTAAAATTTGTTATTACTTCCGATTTCAATGTTGATCTCCAAAGAAGGAAACCGGTAAGAGATATCGAGAAACGTTTTTCTTTTCTTGCAATCGATTCCGTGTTCTACTAATAGGATCCATAGGTTTATCCCTCACTAACCATTTATTCAAACTGGAAATGGTAGTAATCAACCATTTCCGCTCTCAGCGTTTGTCGTTGCAGAAGAAAAACGGTGAAAGAAATGACCGGCCCCTTTTTGCAATCGACTCAGCTTCTGAAGAGAACATGCCATCACTACGTACAATACTCTAAAAAGGCAAATCCGGTTACAATGATGTGAAGAGACTTTCGGGGGATAGCTGAAATTCAGCTTAAGTGTAGAGGAGACTATGTAGATTCTATATTCCAGAAGGGGGGCGCGGTGGCTCAGTGGTAGAACGTTCACCTCTGGTGCTTGGGGTCCCGGGTTCGATCCCAGCCCCCGCCACGTGAACTTTGTGGTGGACAAACACCGTGCTCGTGGGTTTTCTCGGGGTTCTCCCGTTTCCTTCCACTTTCTTCATTCCACCATTTCACTCATCTCTCATAATCACCGTCTCCTTTAGTCTAAGCGGAATAATCGTGGGACGTAAAACTCAAAGATTTCATTTCATTTTTCTATATTCCAGAAGCAAATTGTCTTAAAATGAATGGAACATAGTCAAAAAGTAGAAAACATTAACATTAATATTAATGGAAAATCGATGAAAAACAAATAACTTCTTCACTTATCTCAAAAACCTAAAGAGGGAAATGGCTGAAAATTGG
This sequence comes from Thermobia domestica, assembly GCF_964235325.1. Taxonomy (NCBI): domain Eukaryota; kingdom Metazoa; phylum Arthropoda; class Insecta; order Zygentoma; family Lepismatidae; genus Thermobia; species Thermobia domestica. The sequence continues at coordinate 37,576,780 of NC_137463.1, read as the reverse complement.
CTTAAATATAGAACAGACTATGTAAGTACTACATTCAAAAAAGAAATTTTCCTAAAGTGAATGGAACATAGTTACAAAAAATGACGATACATGAACGTTAAGGACAATGGAAAATCAGTAAACAAATAAAGTCGTCCATATATAGGGTGGCCCAAAAGTAGGTATACACCCCTGCAATGATCAAGTATAACATTATAGTTTATGGGTTTATTTGCTTCGGCTCTTCCGAGCTTAGGATGTAAGTAAAACACATTAAGAACAAATAATAAAGAAACTAAGTCTACGTGATGGATAACAATAAGAAATAATATAAAATGCAATGAGCTGATCAGTACAGTACTGTATATCTACTTTTTGGGCCACCCTGTATATGAAAGACTATAAAGAGAAGATGGCGATTTGAAAGCTCATTGCAAAGACATAATGAAGAGCTTAAAAATGATGTATAGCTCATATATAGGGTAAATATGGATAGAACAATATCAAAAGTCGAGCTGATTGCCCCCGCCAAGTGAACTTTGTGGTGGACAAACACTGTGTGCGTGGGTTTTCTCGGGGTTCTCCCGTTTCCTCCCACTTTCTTCATTCCACCATTTCATTCATTACTCATCATCACCGTCTCCTTTAGCCTAACCGGCATAACAGTGGGATGTAAAACTCAAAGATTTCATTTCATTAATTATCAAGCTGATTGAGTAAAATCAATAATAATAATAAAGTATCTGCATCTTCTTGGAATTACCTAGGGCGTCCTAAGCGGAGGTTATGTGCTTGGCATATCTTACATCTTGATTTGGAATCTCCAGACTCAATTTGGCACACAATGTGACTTTTGACACATGACACAGTTTGGTGTTTATGGCAAACCGGTGAGACCCTTTGCTATTTCAATTATTTTCGATCTCAATATTGATATCCATAGAATAGAAACAGCAATAGATAGGGAACAGTATCACTTTGTAAACGTTTCAAAGTCCCAAGAATAGGTCCAATCTCGTTCCTTAAATACCTATTCAAACCAGAAGTAGTACAAACCAACTGTTTTAGAGTTTTAACTCTGATCGCCATAGAGTGGATAGGATAATAGAGAGCGACGAGCGTTTTTTTTTCAATTGATACAACATTTCAACAGAATATATCATTAGTACTCGCAACACTCTATGAAAACCGGAAGTGGCTCATATTTACTAGTACTTTCGGTTTCAATACCTATTACCAAAAAACAAAATCGGTAAGGGATGTCGTATAGATGTATTTGTCACAAATTCAGCGCCCCGAGAATGAGTTTGCTCTTGAATTTTATTTATCTATGGAAACCAGAAGTCATAAATATCTGCAATTTCCAATTAGAACACTAATTGGACAATGAGAAAAATGAATATATATATATATATATATATATATATATATATATATATATATATATATATATATATATATATATATATATGTATGTATGTATGTATGTATCGACAAGAAGTTTCTTGATATAGATTCAGTACCAAATAGTATTTTTTTACCTCTGATGTATTTCCGTAGCTGGAAATGATCAACATCAATTAGCACTTACGGTTTTAATATTAATCTCCACAGAGCAAAAGCAGTGAGAGATAGTGAGTAGTCGCTTTTTGATATGGATTCGGCGTCCGAGTAACTTGTTTTATTCTTGTGATTACTCCTCTTTGAAACCAGTAGTTAAAAATACACTACATCAAATTTGAGTATTGAATTTCCATAGTTAGGAAGTCTATTCCACACTAATTATCCTGGCGTAAGCATAGGGATATATATATGTATGAGGTGTGATCAGAAAATATGTTGAATACTTTTAATAGAAATAAAGTAATACGCTTACATAGTATTTGATTTAATCTCCTTCAAAATACAGTCCTTGACTAGCAATGCGCTTATCCCAACGTTGACTCCATGACTGGAAGCTTCTGCAAGGTTTCTTTTGGAAGAGCGTTCAGCTGTTTTGTCGTGGCCTCTCCAGTGTCAGGAATTGTGTCAAAACTTTTTATTTTAAGTGCGGTTTTCATGTTCGGAAAGAACCAGAAGTCATATTGTGCTAAATCTGGAGAATTCAGCCAATGTGGACAGACAGAAATATTTTTAGGGCCAAAACCCCTCGGATTAAAAGCAAGGTGTGGCTCAGCACGTTTTCATGGTGAAGAATAACCCATTTGCGCATAAAATCGGCGGTTAAAATGCTTCCCATGGACCCATATGAGATGATTAGTTCTTCGGAATGCTCTTGAATAGTCATTCGCCTGTTCGAACAAATCATTTGCCACTTTTTGCATATTTTCATCTGTTTTTGGCGTCGAAGGATGTGTCGATAGTTGCTCGTTTTTAACAGTCTCCTTGCCGCTTTTGAATCACTCATACCACTTGTAGCCTTCAATGCCACCGTTTCATCGCCATACACTGTGTTTGACATTTCATGAACTTCTTTGACATTTTTTGCAGCTTAGAATAAAACTTAATGTTGGCGCGCGACAGACACTCTTAACACGTCCTCACTGCTCTGGCTCTGGAAGCCAACTAACATGACCCAACTCGTTCAAATTCGACACTAACCTTATCAAAGGTTTAGGCTACATTGCTTACTAGTTGAAATAGATACAACATCGTGTGTGTGTTCTTCGATTACCGTAATAATTAATGCTATTCATTGTCTATGCACTGAATGTGAATATACATTCGGTCCGCTGTGGTTTAGTGATAGAGCGCTAATGTTTAATGTGTGGGATACGTCGTTTAATCCAAGCTTTCACTAAATGGGTTTGTGGTGGACAAACACCGTATGATGGATTCTGTCAGTGTTCTCCAAATTTTTCTTGTCATTATTTCATTCGTTATAGTCATCACCATCTCCTTTAATCTCGGACAATAAGGAAAGAATGTTAAACTAAAAAGAAGTACTTCCAACCGTTATTTAGTTATTTAACAGTTATTGTGTTAGCTACTCTGGAAGGACGCCATTCTACTACCGCAAGGGACTTTCGACTTATTTTTCACCGACTGGAAAATAGAGATTCTCAATTTTACCTGTTTGTATGAATGTATGTAAGGATGCTCGCGGTTATATCGAAACTATTGGTCTTATTTGATATGGCTTTCACAAACCGAATAAGTTATACATTATGTAAAAATGAAAAATTTTAATAATTAATTATTTATAAAAAAAATCGTATACATATACACAAGATGGAATACAGTATAGCTGTTTTACTTTCTTCAAAGAATATAGTGGTCCCATATAAATTCCATAAAGAGATAATGAAATTTCTCGGAGGTAGTTAACGAAACACCTCAACCGATGCAGTGTGGAATTCGTAGTTAGCCCATTTCAATATACAGTACGTATTTCCATGCATAATTCAACATAGGTATGTCGATTTTGATTTTTGTTTCCAAAGAGTATAGTTCCTCAGTAGATTCGTGTCAATTGCATGAGGATGCAATTATAGTGTTCATAGCTAGGTTATGCAACTCTTTTTAACTGATGACAGTGGTTGACATGTTAATTTTACAAAGTGATTTAGCTTGCCCCCAATGTTAAATATTCGGTTGATACAATTGAAATTTCTGACTAATGTGTGTCATTTTCAAAGATCAAAATAACGAAAACTGCAATATCTAATTACTCAGAACACTCTTTCGTTGAAAATATCCTCTTTTGCCATCATGCAATCAAATATTGCATTCCGTGACGAAGAAGTATGGAGTTTGATATATGAAGAAGTTGTCAACCAGACGTTGCATCAGTCGGCCATTACGGAAGTTCTTTCTTTCCTACAAGTGGTTCAAATGCTAGAAGAGATTATAGTCGGTAGGATTGATATAAGGAGAACTAATTCGTTCAGAGAGAATTTCATGCTGCAAAATCTGCTATATATGGATCTCTTTCAGCTATATATGGCCAATTATTATCATGCAACATGACAATATAACTTGTGTAGAACATTGCTAAATGCTTGTGAACACATTTGTGGCACAATCTTAATGTTTAGTATTGTAACGATTATTGTGCTAGAGTGGATGTAAATCACTTACCATAAGCCACCATCACAGTAACAACTGTAGATGTTGAAGGGTGGATTTAGGTATCTCTTTGGTCTTTGGTCACGATTGAACCACTGTCCTCATTGACTATGATTGTAAAAAAAAAAAACAGTTCTTTTTATCAGAAGTACCAATCTAATACAGGGAACTTTCTTGGTTATTGTTGATACTCAGAGAACTGTATACCTCCAGATGAAGATTTTTGTTGGCCGGTGTCAACTCAAGTGTTATCTATGAATTCGTATTTTTCGCCTTAGCGATTGCCCTAAACCTCTTAACTACAATGGTAAGGTACATCCCTAACTCGTCTGGAATGCCACGAATAATTTTCGAAGTTTCCGCGTCTAAGCGAAAAATGGCTAAACAAGTAGTAGTCTTAAATATTACTGCATACAATGATAAAGTTTAACTATGATTCAAGTTTATGCAGTTCATCGTTGTAGCAATCCGTAGAGATGGTTTCGCCTCGAGGAAGAAAGAGATGAAGGATCAACTCAACCACAGATCACTATAGAACAACAACATCAACTAAGGGTTTCGAAAACCTTCCTGGACATTAACGATAATGATACGAAAGGGTCCAGATCAAACGACGAACTTGACCATTTACAGTTGTTTTAGTTGATCTGGTTCATTTTTCACGAAAAATGACAATCCTATGCGGGAAACGTTTCCGGTCATCCCGTATACCCACAAAACTCCACACCTCCAAATGGTTACTACAGATATTATCGAAAGGTATGAATTCATTTTCATTTTAACGATTGCACGGACCCGCTGAATGACAGTGATGTTATGAATGCAATGGCAAGTTAACCTAATGATGTTTTTCGGTACCCACGAGAGTCGTGTTGCTATTTCGTGTCACTGCAGCGAAATTGACAATTGAACAGCGAATGGTGCGTTCGTTCGCTATTGCTGACTCAAATGTACTGTTAATGTTACTTTCTATTCCTTTTTTGTATTTAGTGTTTACAATCTTCCGCTTTAAATTTGTAAATAAATATCAGTCACAACCAAATGCTATCCATAGAACACGTTCAAACAATCTTATTCAGTAACCCACTGTTTCTATACTGTTTCGGAAGCCCAGTATTGTATTTCTTGAATGTGTACAAACATTGTGATGTCAGATGTATGACGTTAGTCTAGCACTGTGTTGGTTGTTGATATGAATTACCTATTAGATGTCAAGGCGCAGACCTTATTTACATCAACGTCATACAAACATCATAACTACAGTTAGCCTATTGTATTTGAAGCCTGGTAATGCTGTTGCTTAACTATACTTTTTACTTTCATGTAGTCTTTTAACTATACCGAAGGAATGGATAAAATAATGACAATATTGTTACAATTTATACTTGCCTTTATGCACTGAAGAAGACCTGCTTCACTCGGTGAATGTAATTGGTTACGGTCTCTATCACTTTCTACCACACATGTAGGCGATGTAGTACGCCCTCAGCGCATCAAAAGTATCGATGTCCTGTACAGACCGTCATATGGGACGGACGATGGCTTGTCCTTTGTCGGAGTGCTTCCCGCAAAGTGATTCCTTCATTCTGGCAAAAAGTCTATCATGAAGTTTCTGAAAACATTATTGTGCACTGTGTCAATGTGTCACTTCACGGAACTCTAGTACGGTAATACTGAGATACAGCCCTCTGATGTAAGAAAAGTATTTTCACTACTGAGATACAGCCCTCTGATGTAAGAAAAGTATTTTCACTGCTTTTTATCCAACTTTTTAAAAAATATCATTTATGATTAGTATGATGTATGATTCTTTTCGTTACTTTTGGCATCTACTTCCAGGTATCCTAATCAATTTCAGTACTATAAACATATATAAATTGTGAATAATGAATTTAGTATAAATATGGAAATGAAGTCTGATATGAAGTGTGTGAGGCAAGAACATGGTAACCCACAATTTTACTATTTTAAGAAATTAGAGATTTTCTGCTGCAAAATTTATTTTCAAAGTCTGATTGCTAATTTTTCACAAAAGACTATACATGAAGTATTAAACGCAGAAGGTTAAACGAAGCGGTATGCGTTGCTCTCTATCGTATACTCCAAAACGCAACAATTGCAAAATGGTGGTTCCCATGTTCTTACCTCACATCCTTCATATACAGTATTAAATCATCTTCATTTTTGTCACGAATCACATCACGAATAATAATACGTAATATGATAACTTAAAGAAGACCCAACCAAGCAACGACGATAACATTAACATCTCAGAAATAAAAGATTTGTTCCTAGTTTGTAACGAGAATTATTGAATATTCTGAGTGATTCTTCTTGTGTGACGTTTTCTGAAGTCATAAAAACAACATTGCCATTAGTTTCCTCTGCAAATAAATGTGAGTGTTGAGACTGATTCTCCATAGCAAATAGATCAGGAGCCATCGGAGCTTTTAACCCCCAACTGTCAAATCCCATATTACGTTGCACCACTTTGAGTTCAATTCATAAAGGTAAATGATACAACCTAAACAAGAGTTTGAAAGAAAACAAAACAATTATATAAAACATCAGTATATCATAAATTTTATAAAACATCAATGTATGGGTAATGTAAGCATAAGTATCATTGCTTAACACATAATAAACTTATAACCTTCTGAATTTCTTTCAGATCCTAGGTCTTTGGTGACAAAAAATTAATTCTATTGTCTGTTTTCATACACAATATACTTTTAAAACTTGGGAGCCTAGTGTTATCTTTGTGTCTGTAATACATAATCATTTGTCCATTGACTTCAGATGACTGAGTTTAGCTTGTAAGCACAAGTTGCATATAATTCAAACATATCAGATGTAGGTCTTGTGTAAGAATCTATACACTACTATAACGCTTGGTCACAAAATTGATTTTAGTTTTTTTAGATGTAACTAAACATGAATGTGGGCATATGCAAAACAAATTGGATCAAGTATTGCTTCTCTGACACGTGTTATCCACACCAGCCGTCATCTTGGATCCGCCATATTGGATTCAATTTTCGTTTCTTTTTTTTTCAAATGGAAATAGGTGCATGTGATACACCAAATTCATACAACATTTTTTCGGAAATTCATTGGTGTAGCGAGTTTTACGGTAGCTTGTACCATTTGCAAGATATTGCATGTTAAATGTAAGGCACTTCACAAATTCAACTATTAAAAAGTTGTGTTACGTATATGTAATCTTTTACGTGATTTATTGTTGACGAAGTGTTTTCTGAACGCACATACATACAGACACACAGACGTAAATAGGATATGGTAGATCTTCACCAAAATCTGGTCATATGTAGATTTACATTAGGCATTTTGTTCATAATACAATACTTCCTTGTTATAGTATAACATGGAAGCAATTACTCACAGAAATGTAAGATAATGACACCAATGTTGTAGAGAGTTTGTTTATACCTACAGTACCTTTTCAGTTAGAAATTGTTTGATTTGTCAACATCAAAAATGTAAGAGTAACTTATATTACTCTGCAATATCTATTCGCAAAGTGCCTAGAGTTATTTAACATGTAATATCTCGCAAATGATACAAGCTACCGTAAAACTCACTACACCAATAAATTTCAGTGAAAATTTTATATGAATTTGATATATCACATGCACCTATCCCAATTTGAAAAACCGAAAGTTGAATCCAATATGGCGGATCCAAGATGGCGGCCGGTGTGGATAACATGTGTCAGATTAGCAGGACTTGATCTAATTTGTTTTGCATATGCCCACATTCATGTTCAGCTACATCTAAAGAAACCAAAAGCACTTTTGTGACCGGGTGTTATAGTGGTGTATAAATGAATTCCGGGTATATGAAGGCTCATAAATATGCTAATTACCCATATGAGCCGCTAAAATTAGTACAACACATATTGAGCCATGGAGAACTTTGCAATTAAATCAGTTTTACATGAATCCCGAGGGGATACCTCGCGAATGTACCTTGTAAGTATTAAAATGTGCTATGTATGGTTGCAAGTTTTTTCTTCTTTTTTTTTTAATAGTGAAGGTAGGAACCTAATATTGGCAGTCATCTTCATGAATTGACGTAAGAAGCGGCCGCGTGATTTTCGGCCAATTATTTCATCACTGCTATCTTTGAGCAATGAGATAACAGTGAGGGACAAACTTCGTTCTTTAAACTTAATACATCGAAAGAGTTATGCAAGTAGTTTTGTTACTCAAATACATATCTATTCACTGTTTCAGAAGTAGCACCAATTTTATAATAACATAGTGCCTATAAGAGTTACACTGAAAATGTATTTTGTATTTCTTTCTTAATACGTATTTTTTTCTAAATTTCACTGGACTTCAATTCCTTAGAAGGACATGGAACCTTCAATTGTCAGGCACCCCACTTTTAACTTTAATCACTCACCTATCGCCTCCAATGTAACACTGAGTATATTTCTTTTAAATAAAACTTTCAAAATATGGCAGAAATACTGGATTTTTTAAATTAGCAAACCATGCTAAATAATGACAGGTTAGACATCAGAGAGAGTTATCTTTATCTACGATCTCAATAAGTGCATTTCGCCAGCCTCCCCCCCCCCACCTTGCAGTTTCGAAACAAATCCTATGCCAATCGTTTGTGTTACTTTTGTGCCGGAATGTGCCACAAAAATTTTCGTTTGTACCACTTCCGATACAAAGTTATAAGAGTTTTAAAGTTGGGGGGCTAGGAAAACGGCAGCCCCCCTTGGAATTTCGAAACAAAACCTATGCCAATCGTTTGTGTTACGTTTGTACAGGAATGTACCGCAAAAATGTTCGTTTGTACCACTTTCGGTACGAAGTTATAAGAGTTTTAAAGTGGAGGGCTGGGGAAACGGAGGACCCCAACTTCGGTATTTCCAAACAAAACCTATGCCAATTGTTTGTGCTACATTTGTGCCGGAATGTACCGCAAAAATTTTCGTTTGTACTACTTCCGGTACAAAGTTATAAATGTTTTAAACTAGGGGGCTGCCGTTTCCACAGCCTCGTCACCATAGATATTTCAAAATAAAACGTATGCTAATCGTTTGTACTAATTTTGGTACAAAAATATAAGAGTTGCCAAGTGGGGCTGTCGAAATGACAGCCCCACGCGTTTCAATTTCCAAATGAAAAGTTTCTGAATCGTTTGTACCGGGATGTACCGCAAAAAGTTTTCGTTTGTACCGCTTCCGTTAAAAAGGTATAGAAGTTTTAAAGTATGGAGCTGTGGAGACTGTATTCTCCTAGTTTAAAACTTTTATATCTTTGTACCGGAAGTGGTACAAATGAAAATTTTTCCAGTGCATTCCGCTACAAACGTAGAAAAATAATTGACATACGTTTCATTTCGAAATTCAATGGCGGAAGCCTGTGGAAACGGCAGCCCCATAGATTAAAACTCCCTTATCTTTGTACCGGAAGGGGCACAAGCGAATTTTTTGCTGTACGTTCCGGTACTAACACGGTAAAAGGGATTAACATAAGTTTTGTTTGGAAACTAAATGGTAGGGAGGCTGTGGAAACGGCAGCTTCCTAGTTTAAAACTTTTATATCTTTGTACCGGAAGTGGTACACAAGAAGATTTTTACGGTACATTCCAGAAATAACGTAGTACAAACTATTGTCATAGGTTTTGTTTCAAAATTCCAAGATAGCGGGCTGTGGAAACGGCAGCTCCCTAGTTAAAATTTCTATGTCTTTTTAACGGAAGTGGTACAAGCAAAAGTTTTGCAGTACATTCCGTTACAAACGTAGTACAAATGATTGGGAAAATCTACAATTTTGGAAATTGAAAGGGGGAGTTCCCGTTTCTACAGCCCAGACTTTTAAACTCTTATACTTTTGTAATGGGACTATTATAAACTATTTTTTTTTGCGGTACATTCCGGTAAAAGCGTACCACAAACGATTGACATAGTCTTATCTCGATATTTCAAGGTGGGGATGCTGCCGTTTCCACAGCCCCTTATTTTTAAACTCATTTATCCTTGTAACGAAGGTGGTACAATCGGAAATATTTGCGATAGGTTCCGCCACAAACGTAGCACAAATGATTGGCATAGTTATTTTTTTCGATATTCCAATGTGTGAATGCTGCTGTTTCCCCAGCCCTCCATTTTTAAACTCTTTTATCCTTGTACCGAAGGTGGTACAATCGAACATTTTTGCGATACATTCCGGCACAAATGTAGCACAAACGATTGGAATAGGTTTTGTCTGGAAATTCCAAGGTGGAGGGCTGCCGTTTCCCCAGCCTAACACTTCAAAATTCTTATAACGTTGTACCGGAAGTGGTACAAACGAAACTTTTTGCGGTACATTCCTGGTCAAACCTAGCACAAACGATTGACGTAGGCTTTGTTTCGAAATTCCAAGGTTGGAGGCTGCCGTTTCCCCAGCATCCCCCACTTTAAAACTCTTATAACTTCGTACGGGAAGTGGTACAAATGAAAATTTTTGCGCTACATTCCGGCACAAACGTAGCACAAATGATTGGCATAGGTTTTGTTTCGAAATTCCAAGTTGGGGAGCTGCCGTTTTCCCAGCCCCCCACTTTAAAACTCTTATAACTTTGTATCGGAAGTGGTACAAACAAAAATTTTTGCGGTAAATTCCGGCACAAACGATTAGCATAGGTTTTGTTTCGAAACTCCAAGGTGGGGGGGGCTTGCGAAATGCACCTGATTTCAATCAGGGGCGGATCCAAGTGTCCTTCGGAGTTTGTTTGAAGTGCGGCGGTGAAAAATTATCAGTTTCTCTGTAACCGGACTTTTGCAGCACATCCGAAAATGATCTTAATATACAAGAACTTTCTTATTTAAGACATGCTTAGACAATCGATCGGAGTTCACATGATTCAACTTCTCGAAGACGTCTTATCTCAAAACTACACAACAGAACTTACTTTTACAACAATGAAAGCGCAGTTGCCAAAGTATAACTTCGATTCACAAACATGAACTTCGAGGTCTGTTAGTAGGAGAAGTAAGAATTCCTTACACTCGAATGCTACAAAGTTCTTAGTGTTTTTTGTACAACACTGAGGTTATTCGCAAGTTATTGCCAAATTAATATGGAGGGTGTATGCACTTTTTATGCAGTCCCTTAAAGTATTCTGGAAATAACTTTCATAACTTTTGAAACTATGTTTGTCTGAACTAGAACATATGCGTGAAGTGGTTTATTACGAACAGAACAAAAAGAGCTGTAATAGATTAATTACAAGTGATCCGGTTGGAAACACTGTTGTTTTGTATTTTAGTTCCAAAACCGGCCGCCCGCACTCGTTCGCTGGTCAGGTAATACCACAAATATAGCCTTTATATACTTGGCTCAGTTTCGCACTCTAATAATCATTTGTTTCTATGTGATCACTTGGGACATATATTTATCATGTTCTAGATACGTCCTTTAGGTACATACTGTTTCAGATACCCTAACAGCACAAGATGTACTAGGCATGCTACATTTAGGTATTCTAAATTCATCTCCCACATTTAATGCATTTGTTGCTTCTACTTCTAAGTGATTGTATATTAGAAGCAACAAACGCATCAACTTAACTATATGGCAACTGTCACTGATCATTTGAAAGTGAATATGGAAGAAGCATGAAATAAAGTAAATAGACGCTCGTCATTTTGTTATAAAATTATATGGCGTTCAGATTTTATCTGATTCCAAAGGATTATCGTCGAATATACGCGGTTAGAGGAGCACTGTGATTAGTCAAATTCAAAAGATCTCAACAATTTATCCTTCAACAAGCGGCGTTCTCTTCATTGCCTCCGTGGCCAAGTCGGAAGAGCACGGGCCAGTAATCCAAAGGTTGGTTGTTCGCGTCCATTTTTTTCCTTGTTTAAAGTGTTTTTTTAGTCTCACCTTAATGTCTCTTGAATAAAACTGAGTTCTCAAAATGCTCTTTGGTCTGGTGAAGTTTTGTTAATTTTAACCAAATTACTTTTCAAGAGGAACAGCAGGTAGGCAAATTTCACTAATACTCATGCACTAAAACGTATAATTACTATTATTTAATATTTTAATATTGACACTTATATACACTTTATGTACAAAATCCTGTATGTAAACAAATACATGTTTTCTAGTGCGACAGATTATCTATTACAATCAAAAGGAAAGTGACTATGTTTCTAAATTAATAACTCTTGAATCATCAGACCGACGTCGATAACATTTGAAGGTGCAACTTAAGGGAAGGGGAGAGGGAAAATAACCAATATTAGTGTCGAATCGATAGTTTTCGGGGTCGCTAAGATAAACAGTGACACTTCCGGCCGTTTAAATCCAAATTTAGAATCCCGCAACTTGGCGGAAGGGAGAATATATATATATATATATATGTGTGTGTGTGTGTGTGTGTGTCGAGCTTTCTGTTGGTACGCAACGGTACGGCACACTGGCACCTTTTAATGATACCGGAATATTTCCTTTTCTGTCTTAAAAATGAGTTGACAACAAACTTAAAAAACATCCAATAGCAAATGTATAGTTTATTGAAAATCAGTTTTTTTGTTTGTTTGTTTTTGTTTTTCTTTTTTCTTTCAGGAGAAAGAGCTGCGAATCTTTGTTCCTTCTTGAAGCCAGTTAATAATATTCAGGGATCTTTACCTCGCTGAGATCCTTCCCTTTTTCATTAGTTTTTCGCATAGTAATATAAACCATAAAGGCTCTGAACCGACCAGATTTTGTTTGAAAAGACTGATGTCTCCCAACAAATTTGGCTGTCGCTAATTCGATGGCCATTAGAGATGGAAAGTTGAGGGTTGAATTCCTGAGATAAATAAAGCAATAAGGCAAAAGTTGACGGTGAGCAAAATTCAGACTCTCTCTCTCTTTCACAAATGGGCATTCAGTAAATGGAAGTGTGCATTCAAGATGCAGTATTCAATTTTCTATACCAGCCGGCTACGAGTCTTTTGTTTTGGCTACGGGTGCAGCTCAAACTACTCTTTCCTCCTATCAATTTTGCAATTTATTATTTAGCTTCTTACGGGATATGTAGCCTACCGAAGGACCACACAGATGTTATCGAAACTATTGTGCTATTGTTTCTTTGTATTCTTTGGCAGAAACTTCTTCGGATATCGGTAACTCACATTTGTTACTTGCTGACACGTTGAGAAAAGCAATTTAGTAAACCAGCTTTCTGTCTAAAATCTTAGCTTTTTTCTTTTTTGCATTGAGAAGCAACTTCAACTCATCGCGCTCTCGAGTTTGTGCTCAATTACAGGTGGAAAAGATTGAAGTCCCGACCACAGCGGCTCAAGAGATCCTGTGAATCTGAACATTTCGCAAGCGGCTTCGGTTTCGGGGACACTAAAACGTCGTGGGATGAATTTTCAGCAATGAAGTATCTTTCACTTAGTTGGTCGTGTGATTTGTTGCGTGGTGTGGCAGACAAGAAAGCTGTATATATTTTCGAATCATAAACATTTTAATTGATTCTTAAAGGTACGTATAAGTGTGTAGTATGTAGTTATCTCCAGATATGACAAAAAATATAGTTACTGTTTTAAAATTGCCATGGACCATGTGAATACATTTCTTATTGTATGAACCATGTTTTAAAATATTATGCTGTTCTTTCGTAATGTACGTTGCTGTCTGGAATAGGCTATAAAACGTAGATATTTCAACAGGCACGAACGCAGAGGGTGGGATTTGGGGGTCTGAGACATCCCGAGTTCCTGATTTTTGTGCAAATTTAGTTTAATTCTAGGGGCAATTTTACAAATTGTAATATAATTTATCCTCAAACTGAACTTGAACCCCCCCAAATACCTTTGACCCTTTCAAAATAAACAGGGGGCGTGGTATCTCAGTGATAGAGCGTTCACCTCCGGTACTTGGGGTCTCTGGTTCGATCCCAGCTTGCGCCGTTTGGAATTTGTGGTGGACAAACACCACGCTTGTGTGTTTTCTCGGGATTCTCCCGTTTCCTTCCACTTTCTTCATTCCACTCTTTCATTCATTTCTCATTATCAACGTCTCCTTTAGCCTAAACATCATAACCGTGGGACGTAAAACTTAAAGATTTCATTTAAATTTTCTTCCGAAGAAATTGCTGCGTACGAGCTTATATTTCAATTTTCTTTTATGAAAATGTTCTACTAAAAAGTGTAGGGTTTGAAGTCTGAACATTGGGAGCTAATTGTGCTACATATTGTGCTCATTATTATTATTATTATTATTATTATTATTATTATTATTATTATTATTATTATTATTATTATTATTATTACCCTGAAAGGTATGCAACCAACCTTCCAACTTTTTAACCTTTGCATACTTTTCGGGGTAACTGAGATGAACAGAAGATGTCGTTTAAATCCTCAAATTCAGTTCCATTAGTACTCCTAAGAGGCGACGGGAACAGGTAAAGGTAATAGTTAATTACCGACATTAGTGTCGAATTCATAGTTTTGGGGCTTGATAAGTTCATTGGTGACAGTTTTGGTGCCCTTTATGTCCAAAATAAGACGTTCCCGTGTAAGCTATTCGGCTAATCTGTAATAATAACAAACGGAAGTTTCACATATTCATCCCTTTAATATATTTCTCGCTCCTTAAATTTACTCACTTGTGCAGTATATGTATGTATATGTAAATAAGATCAAATCTCTTTTTTAGTTATTCGAGAAACATACAAATAATAAAGAGGGAGGATTTTTACCAGAAATCAGAAAACTAAAAATGTAAAATTAAACCTAGTACTTTAAGCATTTTTCCTGTTAGCAAAACACATTGTATAATGCTGCTAACATGTTACAGCAAGTAAAATTACTAGCATGAGACGAAGAAATAGTTTTTATATTATATTTTCCAGTTTCTGCTAATGTTTCCGAACAAATTATTTTTTATTAATGGGTTCAACATTTTTAAAAATTTTAACGACCGCGATAAAATTTTCCACATAGATGAGGTTCGGGATGGATTTTATCATTTCACTTTAAAGTGCAACTTGAGGGAAGGGGAGAGGAGAAAATGACAGATATTAGTGTCGAATCCATAGTTTTCGGGGTCGCTGAAATGAACAGTGACACTTCCAGCCGTTTAAATCCAAATTCAGTCCCATTAGTACTCTAAGGGGGGATGGTGACATGTAAAGATAATTGAAAATTATCGATATTAATGTCGAATTCATAGTTTTGGGTCTCCATAAGTCCGTGGGCGACAGTTTTGTTTTTCTTTTGTGTTCAAAATGAAACCTCTGCTAGTCTGTATTAATAACGAACGGAAGTTTCACACACTCAACCCTTTAGTATATTTCTCGCTGCTCAAATTTCTCACGTGTGCGGTATATGTGTGTATGTATAAATAAGATCATCTCTCTTTTTGAGTTATTCGAAAAATATACAAAGAATAAAGAGAGATTTTACCAGAAATGAGAAAACTAATAAGTAGAATTAAAACCTTTTGCTTTAAGTATTTTTCCGTTAGCGAAATACATTGTATATACAATAGGAGGTCAAAAATCCGAACGTCAAAAATCGAACGCGGTCCCTAGAAGCTTTCTTAATGCTATCGATAAATAAACAATAGTGTGTCCGTCGACGTTGTGTGAAGTCAGTGTTTTTACAGAAGTTCATCATATGTAATTGTTTGTCATACATATTTTTATTTTTATTTTCTCTTAGGCCTATAAGTTTTAAGTGTGACTTACAAGATCAGTGTAATTTAGTGTACAAGCAGGTTCTTCAGAAACATTAAATGTAAGTAGCCTTACGTACGGTATTGTAGTTACTGCATGTACTGAATAACCACTGTATCGATAGAACATACCGTACGTATATGTAAGCCTAAATGGCATTTTCTTGGTCATTTTGGAAAATCCGAACAATTTGAAAATTCGAACTACCTGTTGTCCTAATTAGTTCGGATTTTCGACTTCCTACTGTATAAGCTGCAGATATGTTACAGCAAGAAAGATTACTAGCATGAGGCCAAGAAATAGTTTTTAAACTATATTTTCTTGTTTTTGCCAATATTTCCGAACAAATGATTTTTTTTCTAATGGATTCAAAATTTCCTGGAAATTTTACATCGAACAAAGAAGATATCTCTATAAAATATATGTTTGATTTTACATATTAACTAAAATGATTCTAGCCCCGTTATTTTAACACTTCCCTGCCATCAAGGGAGAACTTTATAAGATTGCTCAAGATAATTTTAATGCGTCTATATTAATTAAGCTAACTAGGATTGTATTTTAGTTTCTTTTGTAGCCATAACTCCATTCTATCACGGTGCTAACTATGAAGTGTTTGAGTTGTGCACAAAATTTCCATATTCTAATTAAAGAAACATAAGTACTCAATTATCTTAACTCTAAACTAGCAAATACAAAATAGTTCTAATTTTGAAAGCATAATATAATAGAATATCCGAAAAATTCAATTTTACCCAAATTTTCCGTTTATTCCGAGCTCGAGAAGACGTAAGCAAGCTTAAGAAAATGTGTTTTTTTAAACCCAAAATTTCCGTTTTTTCCCAGGCCTTTAGAAGACTAATCTGAACACACAGTGCACCGAATACTCCTAATAGTGGGCCTCGCAGCCGTCGGCAACTACGACTGAAATGAACACGTGACCATGGTCACTGGACCTTGGCACAGTGACAGAGCGTTGCATTGTCTGATGAATCCCAATACCTTCTTCATGACGATGGAAGTGTGCGAATCCGTCGTATTCCAACGGAACAGCTCCTTGACACCTGTACTGCAGGACGGAGACAAGCTGGCTGCGGCTTAATTATTATCTGAGGAACATTCACGTAAGGATCCATGTGTCTAGTGGAGCTCGAGCAAGGCACTATAACCGCCGGGGCAAATCGCATACTGCTTGCAGACTACGTACACCCCTTTATGACGACTATTTTTTCTGACTGTAATGGCATTTTTCGACAAGATAATGCACCATGTCACAAGGCCAGGAGTGTGATGGAGTGGTTCGAGGAGCGCAGGAGCGAGTTCCAAGTGATGTGCTGGTCCCCTAACTCGCCGGATCTGAACCCAATCGAACACATCTGGGATGTGATTGAACGTGACGTCATGGCGCATCGCCCCCTCCCCGGAATTTACGGGAATTAGGTGACCTGTTTGTGCACATGTGGTGTAAATTCTCTCCAGCGACCTACAAAGGATCATTCCGTGCATGCCAAGACGAGTCGCCATTGTGATCCGTTCCAAAGGTCGACATACTGACAATTAGGTATTTAATCATAATGGTCTGGCTGATGTGTGCATCTATTTTATCATCTCAGCTTGCTTCTCCACCGATATGGGGATGGCTCATAAAAGCTTATGTAACAGCGTTGTTAGGCAATATATGTGCAAGTAGGGTTGACAGTTTTCCAAAGCATAATGTCGGACGCTTCGCGCTTTTCCTTATTTGTCTAAACCAAAATGTAGAGACACTTCATACAGCATTCGGAGGAATAGGGATGTAACAGCGTTTATTCGCCCTTAATAATGTAATGTCTTTTTATACTGAAGATGGAATCATAAATCTTGATAAAAGGACTATCTTTTGCAGGGACGGGTGGTCAATTACCCTCTCCTGAATTTGAAAAACACAATCTTTCTTTTTTTTTTTAAAAAAAAATGTATATTGACATACTTAGAAAGAAACATGGAATTTTATGTTGATAGACAGTCTTGTTCCTCCCTTTTAAAATCTGAAATTACTGCTGATAATAAAAAAATAATATTCTAAATACCGGGTGAGTCCAAAAATGTATACACATTTTGAACCGTCATAGAAACTGTATTTCCCGTGCTACAATGTTCAATTTCTCGGATAAAGTAGTGTTGTCTTTCTTCACGTGGCAGCAGAATTGTCGCTCTAACTACTAATCCCAGTTAGTGGCAAGGAAGTAACTGCAAGATGGCGGACGTGGATAGGACGCAGGCCGCCAATCGAGTTTCCTCCCCGCTCTCCAGACCTTACGCTGCTGGATTTCTTCTTATGGAGCACAGTAAAAGATGAGGTGTACAAACGTAAATCACGTAAGCTAGACACACTTTGGAATGTGTGCGTAGAAATTCCATTGGATATGTTGGTACGATGTACGGAATCGGTGGTGACTCGTGCTCGGAAATGTACTGATGCTAAAGGCCGCCATATTGAACAGTAATCACATTTGCGTAAGAAAGTGAATTTACGTTTCAAATTGGACTTTAAGTTTTCCATTTCATGCAATTGAATCTTGTAGAACGGAAGATAATTTTTCTATAACGGTTTTTGACGCAATCCCGTATAATATACAAATATAATAAAAATATGGCCAATTTGGATATTAAAATGGATAATTTGAACATGAGCAATCTGAATAAAAACTCCACCAGTTGTGGAGCGGGGTCGGTGATACGTTTTTTGTTGGCGAAAGTCACTAAACCCTTTGACATTCATCAACAACTGTGAGAGGTTTACGGCAAAGATGTGATGAGGCAAAGTGGAGTGAGGCATTGGTGCTTCATGTTAAAGATGGCGTCACAAACATCCACGATAAAGGCAAAATGGGCGACCGAGAGTTGTGACAAATGAATTGATCTAAAAAAATTAATAATAAGGTTCTTGAAAACTGCTGTTTTACGACAACAGAGCTCTTGTTTGAGTTACCACACATTTCAAGGAGCTTATTGCATAAAGTTGTGACCTAAAGGTTAGACTATTATAAGTTTTGTGCTCGATAGGCTATGAACATCTTGCAGTCGCTTAGAAATTCCTTGAAGTCTATAATGAAAGATGGCCATTCCTTTATTCATCGTATCGTTACTGGAGACGAAACTTTGGTTAAGCACGTTAATTGTGAAACAAAAAAACTGTGCATGGAAAGGGGATACATCGTTTACAAAAATTAATTAATTCATTAATTAAAAGCTTGGAAACTATGTCTACAAGAAAAAAGTATGGCTAATGTGCTTTGGAATAAGGAAGATGTACTGCTAGTCAACTTCTTTGGAATCTAGTGCAACAATTACCACTGGAAATGTTATCAATAGGATGTTGCAAAGGGCAATTCAAAACAAACGCCAAGGAAAACTGAGCGCGAAAGTCCTACTGTTTCATAACAACACGCGCCTTCACTCGGCCAAACCGACGCAGCAACTATTACAGGGCTTTCATAAGAGGTATTTGACCATCCGTCATATAGCCAGGATCTGTACCAAGTGTCTACAGTTTCCCCACATAAAGACTGGCTGCCAATGCAGCGCCTTCCTGACGTCGCAGTTCTTCAGGCTGGAGCGCAGGAATGATTCAATGCACAGATGGCAACTTTTTTTGACAATAGGCTTTGTAAGTTTGTTCATTGCTATGGTAAGTGTCTAAACGTATACGGCAACTATGTCGAAAAGTAGTATAAGCGCAGTCGTTGTTTTAGAAAAAGTGTTCCGCGGCGACACACTTAGTATTCCGGGGGGGGGGGTCACTTCTGGTACTATTTTATTTATTATTATATTATCCCTTTGGGGATCCCATGGTACAATTTGTACCATACGGGGCGTTTCATGGTACATTGCGTTATAACTATCCCATTTGAGCTTTTTCGTCCGGTTTTTTTCTGTTTTTATTTTTCAAGTCCAGAGGCATTGTAGAAGACCTTACGTATGGTTTCACACCTTCCTGCGTCGAGACATAGAGGTGATGACGTCATAATTGTAAAATATATATTTTCTTTTAATATTGCGGGGCCGGTCTACGTTCATTATTTTTGGCGGGCTTATTTTTGCATGTGGAAGATTGAAATTTTGCACAAATTAATTAGGGACGTCTCAGGAAATTTTTTACCTGAGATCATGGTGTTTTACGGTAATTTGGGGCATGG
Source organism: Thermobia domestica (assembly GCF_964235325.1). NCBI lineage: Eukaryota > Metazoa > Arthropoda > Insecta > Zygentoma > Lepismatidae > Thermobia > Thermobia domestica. The sequence goes on along the minus strand of NC_137463.1, from coordinate 37,556,852 downwards.
TGGGAATTCCTGATAAAATTTCTCCCGCCCTTAGTATTCAAGATAGAAACTTGAAATTAGGCACACACATTCAGTAGACCAAGTACAATTTATCAGATCTTTTTAGATTTCTATGTTCACACAGGGCCGCTCTAGAGGGGCCTAAAGTGCGAGAAAAAAATTACTCCGAAAATTTCCCTTTGACATCATTTTTCCCGCTCCTGGTATACGGTATGAGCATGCAAGTGGTACCATTTGAAAGACAGCTTCATTCTGAAGAAAATGAGATGTGAACCGTGATCCTAGAATAAATAGTGACGATCCAAAAGCTGCTTGACTGAAAGTCTAAAAAAGAGCCCCAAAAGCCGGGTACCGGAATGGGTTTAGATGTATTATTCTGGTCTCGTCCGGAGGGGGGAGCAGTGCCCTTACAAAAATTTCTGGAAGTAACACTGGTATAAGAGTGTCACTTTAAAACGTACATAAGGAAAAATGCCTAATTTAGCTTGTGTCCTTTCTCTTCCAAAACGTGAGTTAATTTTGGGTATGTCTAATATGTAAAGGGCTACATGCTACACACCTAAATACATGCAAAAACAGAAATAGTGACCAACCCTAATACTTTTAATTTATTTCTTGTTGTGGCTATAGTATTGATTGTAACTGGGAGTTTTCCCCTCATTTTGACAGCTCTGTATAATAACCCTAGAAGGACAAAGAGAGGTTAATTTTGCTCGGCGTGTATAATAACCCTAGAAGGACAAAGAGAGTTCATTTTTTTGTTGACTGTATATGTATTAATATGTATTTAGAATTCCCTGTATTTTTGTTATTGTTCCTTTCGATGAAAGGTTCATTTTCGCTTTTTTTCAATTGGAATATACTGCATTGTCTTTCTGTAAAATAAAATTAAAAAATTACAATAAACAATGGTGCGCTGAACGATTTCATGCCTCCCCCTTGGTCATAGATGTTAATCATCTTTGTTTTCGCAAAAAATTCCTTCATTTGTTATATGCTGTATATATATATATAAAAAAACTTGTATTATTTTTTAAAATGTAACTTTTCTCCTTTATACAAACATTTAGACTTTCATAAAACTTATCGAGTGTTAGTTATAATACTGGTTTTCTGCATAGTATTATAAAATATTTGATATAGTGTATAAGAAGTTTTAGGCACTGTATTTACCTCGTTTTTAACAAATGAAAAGCATAACTCCACTCATACAATTGAAAGAGAATTGACTCCACAATTACCGGAAAACATGGAACAAAATCTATATTTTCTCTTTCCCGTGGTTCCTAATAAATATCGCTTGAGCCACAATATATATAAAAGAACATTAAAACGTAAATATTATTTATTTATTTTACCTTCGTTTAGTGTTCAGGATACAAACTTTTAATTCCTTTAACATCAATTTTTCTGAGGACTTCCTAATCTTCTACCTATCATCTTTCTATTTATTTCAAGACTGTAACTAAGGAAAAAAAGAATAATAAAATTACAATTTCCTTTTCTTCCTTTTTTCTATACAAAATCTGCTCCGTTATTGCACCTCTGATCTTATTCCTAAGACCAGTACAGATAGATAATAGTACAAACTATCTTTTTAAAAAAATGCTCATAATAATGAAATATACAACATACCGTTGTATATGGCGTCACGAACATGGATTTCATTTATTGATTAACAATAAATGAAAAGAATCCTAGACCGCAAGACAATACACAATTTGAACGACCCTTGTATATATCTAAGATTACATTTTACATCAATATCATATATACTAATCTCATAATTAAGCATATTCTTTAGACTCACGTTATAATACTGATAACAAGGTGCATCAACAGAAAAATGACAATAATAATACGGTCCACAATTATTTGTACATTGATTGGGATATATTTAACATAATGTACATAGTTTGATTCAAGAAATTGAGCATAATTACAAAGAGTTAAATATAAACATATTCTCCATTAAGGTTGATCCATTTTTTCGTTATCATTAGGATGTAAACACGGAATAAGCATACTACACGAATATACATATAGAACACATAAAGTGATTATTGAGTAATTATAGTGTTGTGAACGCAATAAAACAATATAGTATACATTAACATTGAAAGAAATAATTGCTATACTAGATAAATAGTTAAAGATAAAATAACATAAAGTAAAATACAATAACTAAGTTATATAACTATAAAATACTGCGTTTATCATCTCATTTGAGATTAAGTTCCCTCTTTTAGACATTATTTATATTAACTTTACTTATAATCTCAGGAGGGAGTACAATTTTGACTAAGTCCATCCATTTTTTTCTAGTACTTTCGGTAGGCTGCCATAACTTTATTTCATCGACATTTCGTATTCCTAAAATTTTCCTTTCTTTCATGTCCATCAATTCAAATACTTTAGGGTTAATTTGCTTCGTACACAAATATGGTCCAACATACATGTCACAGAATTTATAGATCCTTTTTAATGATGCATCACTTTGTGGAGGTAATCTCACAAACACCAGACCATTAGACTTAATTTTAACTTTACCTTTCTGTTGTTCTTCGGTTTTCTGATTTCGAGAATTGATTTTTCGAATCCTACGAAAGTGTATCATACTCACAAGATGAGAATAATCTATTTCATTTTTATCGTCCAGTCGAATTCCAAAATGCCGTTCAATCGGCGGAATAAAATCGGTTTCATTATGGATATTAGCGGGTGCTACTCCTAATGTATCCGACACTGAATAGTTTAAGAAATACGTAATTTCCTTTTCCATTTCTATGATATTAACTTCTTCCACTTTACGAAAATTAATTTCTGAAGCATTGTTCACAAAAGGTTGACATTGACAGGCTATATCATCTTTTGCAGGTATTAGTTTTTGAACCACTTCATCATCTATAGTACGCACGGTAAATGTTTTATTTTCGAAATCCAGGGTAGTGCGTAGCTGTGTTAGAAAGTCCATTCCAATTAAAACCTTTTCATTGAGTTCATTTATAACTAAGGTAGGAATATTAATTTTATAACCTTGCATATCAATTTCAACTTGTGTTTTTCCCATGACCCTCTTTTTGTGTTTACCAGTATAATCAATCAATATTAGATCATCCACCGTTTGTAACCTAGGACTACAATAATTCTTAGTAATTTCCTGCCAAAAGGTATAGGATAAAAGGGAAACAGTAGCTCCTGTATCAATTAATGCATGAATAGGTATATCGTTAATTTTGATAGTAATTCGTGCCGTGCAAAAGGTTTTCAAGAAAACAAAATCCTTTTCACTATTATCTTTTGCTTCCATCTCATCACCAAATCGCCAAAAACAGTTAGCAATCGGTATATATTGGTACGCAGTATTAGTATACAAACATTTTAGTTTAGTTTCCTTATGATATAATTGATTAGATAAACTTAACGCTGACATGGGTTTAACCCCTTCCATATAAGCACCATCTAGTTTAAATTATGCTGATTAAATGGTTTTATTAAATCACATTGTATTCCGCATTCTTGAGTAGAATCGGATCGATTGCATGTAGACACAGAATTTGGATTTCTGTTATTATAAATACTACCACCTATGAATCGGTTTTGTGCAAAGTTACGATAATTGTTATTTCGATTATAATTTCGGTGATTATTTCTGAAATTCCTATTACTATTTCTATCATTAGGTTGAGTTGAATTACCAGTACTATTTAGATTACTCGCTCGGTCATTAAAACGACGATTGTCATTTCCTTGTGAGTTGGAACTATTTCCATTCTGTACACTTAGATTGCGAATATGAGCATAATTAATAGGATTGCGGCTAAGACTACCCTGACCTCTATTGGGATTTTTATTGTTCTTCTGCATTAAATATTGGCTTTCAAAGTTCTGCACTAGCATGATCAGATGACTAAAATTGACGCATTGTACAAACATTAGCATTTGTTGCAATCGGAACGGCAATAGGATGCGAATAGAAGCAATTATACGCGATTCAGGATGATTAGGATTTAGAGCTCTTAATTCGTTATACGTCGATACTACAAATTCAGTGACATTCTTGTGGCTTCGCGGATCGAAGGCCTTGGTACGTAATAAAGCATCTCTATTGGCAAGCATAAAGTAATTTTCATAATTGGATAACAAAGCAGTTTTAAAGTCCGAATAAGCATGAAGATTACCTCGGATTGCTTTAAACCACGTTAAACATGGTAACTGTAGGATGTGCGGAAGGATCTTCAAGAATTTTGACTCCTTTATTCCTATTAGTTCACATTCGTCCTCAAACTTTTCGATAAATACCCGTGCAGGAATATCATCAGGCCCACCACTAAATTTTGGCAATGATTTTACCTCGCTAAATCGCAAAGGTCTGTCAGTATTATGGGACCAAAATATTATTTACCATAATATTTTGGATTCCTACATAATGAATATTTCTTTCTTCTTCCATCTTCGGTACTTCCTTCGCTATATCCCCATGACTCACTGTCCTCAAAAACTCGATGAGGTGTTACTGCTTCTGGTTCCTTAAAGAGAGACTTCTATATCCACCGTCGTGAGGGATTACTGGTTCTAATCCATTGTACGAAGCCTGATTTCTATGTCCACCGTCGTGATGGCTTACTGGTTTTGATCAATTATGAGGGGACTGATGTCTATGTCCACCGTCGTGCTCTCCCTTAGTAGAATTGTATCTCTTGAAAACAATTCATATCCTCTCGAAGTTCTCGGATGTGAAAGGTGTGTTCATTAATCACGGATTCCATTACTTTAACCACATCCTGTATTTCAGTATAATTTTGGGATACTCGTTCCATCTTTTGATCATACTGCTTGAATTTCGTAGAAATTTGCTCCTCCAATTGACCTATTTTACATTGTAATTGGTCCATTTTATCTTCAAGTCGTTCCTCAATTTTAAGTTGCAGTCGTTTTATTGAGTCCTCAAATTATTGATGAGTTACCATTTTCTGCTGGAATTCCTCAAACTGCTGATAAGTTACCATTTTCTGCTGGAATTCCTCAAATTGCTTATGAGTTACCATTTTCTGCTGGAATTCCTCAAATTGCTGATGAGTCACCATTTTTTGCTGAAGATGATTCATTTGACAAGATATCTGCTTTAAGAGATCTGTCATACTTTCAGGAGCAGAAATATCCCTTTGCATAAGTCTGTCTTGGACACCTTCGGTTTCCGACATACCTCTGTATATTTGTTTACCACTTCTTAGAACGGTAACATAAATATTGGGCTCAATTGTGTTCGTTGTTACTTTACTTCGAAACAATACACTAATGCCCGGTGTGAAGACACCATTAAAATATGGAACAAAATCTATATTTTCTTTTCCCCGTGGTTCCTAATAAATATCGCTTGAGCCACAATATATATAAAAGAACATTAAAACGTAAATATTATTTATTTATTTTACCTTCGTTTAGGGTTCAGGATACAAACTTTTAATTCCTTTAACATCAATTGTTCTGAGGACTTCCTAATCTTCTACCTATCATCTTTCTATTTATTTCAAGACTGTAACTAAGGAAAAAAAGAATAATAAATTTACAATTTCCTTTTCTTCCTTTTTTTCTATACAAAATCTGCTCCGTTATTGCACCTCTGATCTTATTCCTAAGACCAGTACAGATAGATAATAGTACAAACTATCTTTAAAAAAAAATGCTCACAATAATGAAATATACGAGATACCGTTGTAAACAGACTTATAAATGATATCATCCTAATGTTACCTCAATATTACAAGAAAATGTAGTTCTTTTAGGATATACCATTATTCAAGAATTATATATATATATATATATATATATATATATATATATATATATATATATATATATATATATATATATATATATATATGTATGTATAACGATTCGAGATTATTCACAAGCGACAAACTTGCGATAAAGAAAGTCGAAATGTACGAGGCAACAGTTACGGGAACAAACAAAATAATTAAATTAACAAACACTCGGAACTATTGTCGTTTTTAGGAAAAAAAAACGTAATTATTAAAATATATGTCAGAACCAAAGAGTGAATTATTCTCTGTCAAAGCATGACCAAAACGAACCTATCACACCAAACAATAGAAATTGATAGAACAACAGATAGTCATGATCAGAATCTCATGAGCGTATAAAAAGAAATAATCAGGATAATTACTCTCAGAATAATTACGGACAGTCGACACCAAATAACAAAAATTCGCGGAATAGAACGAATTCTAGAGAAAGTAGGTAGAACCGAAATAATTCACAAAATCGTAACAAATATAATGGCGGAAATGATCAATTTTGCAAATTCAATATATATAAATCTGATAATCAGAATAATTTAGAAAATCGATAACTACTTCTCCGTAGATCAAGTGATATGCAATGATCGAAACATCAACACAGACCTAAATGAATATTATTGTATTGCATATGCTTATACATGTAAAAGTAGACAAGAAGATTTAGATAGAAGCAATTGTGAATCCGATATTGATTGTGCCCTATCATTGCGTTAATACAAAATTACATGTCGTGTCTTCCAAATATCGAAATAGAATGTTTGGGTAATTCAGATTCAAATGTATTCTTAATGAATTTAGATTTAAGGAAGCGTATTACTACAGATGTTACAGCGCCTAAATTGCTTCGTATCGATGATGCATATTTGATAAATTTGCTGAAAGGAAAAGGCTCTGTGAAAGGAAAAGTTCGAGGTTAAACGTTAATTATTGTATAAATTGACTGACACTTCCGTCAATTTAAAAGTGTATATCACCGAATTACTTAACCTAGACCTTAATTTAGGGTTATATACGCTTACGGCTTCACCTAGCTATATTAATTTCAGCAACGGAATGTATATGGAACATATCAACACACAAACCATTATTTCTTTCCTATTTGAAAATCGTAAAACAGAAGAGTTGTCTCTGAAATAGAGGAATCAGAACGAGAAGAAACTCCTGAAGAATTACAGCCACGAATTAACCAAAGTGATGACATTATTTCTATTGACTTTGAGACTTGGAAAAAGGAAGTAGAGAAATGCAGACGAAGGAAAAACCAGAACGTAAACACGCTACCAATATTATTAACAACTAATCAGAATTACTGGGGTGTAGCAATTCATTAAACAATGATAATTCTGTCAATAATGATGAAATTTAAGAGGAATTTACTAAAAATAATAACCATAAGGATTTTCATGAAATAAACTTAACGTAACCTAATATGTATTTCTATCAATTCACACTACATTCTAACAGCATTATTACGTAGTTTTAATAATTGTATGTTAAAACTATTCTGTTCATTACAAACTAAATATAACTATTACTTAAATTGAAGTTCACAGGATACCAAGACAACATTATATGTAATCAAATGCAGTTGAGTTAGTTCCTCAGTCGCTGCCATAACTTAGATTTTGGGGGAATTGTAATTCTGGCAACTCTGTAATTTCTATGGATGGCAACACTGAATACTCTTTAGGTTCACAATTTCTGTTCTAGAATAACATTATCTATGATTGTGGTAAGTTGCATTTCATGATCTCCTTTGACTTATGAGAAACAAGCAAAAGTAAAGGGGCAAATTTTGTATTATTTTTAGTATGTCAATCTCTTAATTAAACAACAACATTGCAGGCGCTACATAGTAAAATAAGTAGAGACTTCTGGCTTAGTTGGCGGTTCTCAACCATGAAGAGATGTGTTAGCTGAAATTATAGCTGTACGAATTTTATAATAATAATAATACTTTCTTCAACAATCTCTTCGTTTTAACTTCTCAAACTAATAATAATAGCAGTAAATGTATAACAATAGTAATAAGATAGTAAAATAATAACGTTAAAAGCACGAATTAGAAATCACGTGAAGGAGAGTGATGCTTTTTGTGGTAATGTAATAACAGTGATTTTTATTTTATTTTACATTCGCTAGTCTAAATTTAAATATATATATATATATATATATATATATATATATATATATATATATATATATATATATATATATATATATATATATCAATAATTTAAATTTTGAAATTTAATTTTGCCGATTAATAATCTTAATTTTCTAACTATCGTATTAGTTAATACTGTATCTAATAGTATTGTTTCAAATTAATATAACTTCGAGGAATAAACAAATATAAATCATTCTTTTTAACTTTTTTTAAATTTTAACCATTTTTGTCCTATATATTCGTAAGTAAAGTGCAATCGAAATTTAAATTTAGAATTCTAAAGCTAGATTTTTTAAATAATTCTCATGTATTAAAATAAAATTTGAGCACTTTATTTAAGAAACGATTTTTGAAATTGTAAAGGTTTTGAATCCAACTTAACAAAATGTTGATGTTTAATGATAATGAATCAGCAACTCTTTTAATTTAGCGATTTTAATATTTTTGAATTTCAGCCATCCCAGTTATTAAGAATGTTAGATAGATCTTGCCACACTCTACGTAACTGAATTACCATAAGTTTAGGCGGATTATATATTTTCTTGTGGTCACCAACCGTTTGTTTTTAGATAATCTGCATCTGTATTTCCTACTTAAAATATGGAAAATGATAATATCTTGTCTATCTGGAATACCCACCTATTCCATCTTTAGAAAGGATAATTAAACAAGTTTTGGCCAAATAATATTACTTTTCCACACTGAGAAAAATTTGTTATCCGGGAAGCAGTATATTGTACACATATACGGAATCCTCTTGCTTTATACACAAATCAGTACGGAGCGTAGGTTATCCATATGCTACATATACACTGCCCTTATAACATGCTGTTGCAGGATGGCTGACATCTTACAGTCTTCAGTATATTACATACATATACGTATCTTAGTTCGTCAGCTATATGTGATATACGTCCATTTGTATGTGAGATCCTGACCGCGTATATTATTCCATAAAAGGCACATACTATACATTCAAGCTAGTTTTTTATAAAACTTCAATAGCGCCCAAGACATAATACTGCTCTCCGATATGGGCCATGGTAGCACCTTCACATCTCTCCAGATTTGATTCTATTCTTAATTTCTTTATCGTTTTCGTGCTTCTGCACTTCGAATATTATCTAAGGAGGAACTCTTGGGACATGTTAATATCCACACTCCGGAAGTACGCAGAATTATTTCTGAACTGAAATATCTTCATAAAATAGTTAATAGAAACTTAAGATCGGAAATATTGCTTCATGAACTATTCTTACGTGTCCCTTCAAGCATCACCCGGAATACCCACCTATTCCATCTTTCATGTCCTAGCTTGGCAATTATACAGAGGCCCCTTTTTTACAGAATACTAAACTGTTATAATCAAGTAACAACTGATGTGGACATTTTTTCAAGCTACTCGGTGTTTGAAAGAGCAATTAAACAAGTATTGACGGAATAATATTACTTTTACACTCTTTTTTGACACTGTTCTATGTAGTTGTTATTGTTGTTGTCTTTTTTCTTTCTTTTGTTAACGTTTCCCTGTGTAAAATGACAAAGTTATGCTGTATCTGAGAATTTGTTCAATAGATAAATAAATAAGGAAAGTACATATAGATGGAACACTTACACGGAACGTATTATAAAACATACGTTTGCTGTACGTTAAGTACAAAAACTACAGGATTTACAAAGGTAACATACGATTTTAAGTACGCCACATAGATTTTTTTCTCAGTGCACTCTTTGTTGACACTGTTGTTGTTTTGTTTTATTTTATTTTTCCTGTTTAATAACATTTCTCTCTTTAAAATGACAAAGTTATGCTGTATCTGGGAATTTATTCAATAAATAAAAGAAATTTCAAACGGAAAGAACGTAAATTATTTCAAAAAAGATATACTTTCATATTTTTTCCATATATTTCAATCTTAAATACATTTTCTTTACAGAAACTATTTTCTGTAACTGTGCAAAATATTTTAGTATATGAGCTAATGAATCTATAAACGTCAGAGATTTATAACATTTTAGTGTATTTTAAATATTATATAATGTCTGTTAACATTATTCGTAATCATGAGGATTTTTTTTTCACAGAAATTAAAATATTTACATATCCTTCCATGTATGTTACATGATGTCAAGGATTTTATTTTCTGGAAGTGAGATAATTGTGTAATGTGTATGTAGCTCTAAGAACTTTTCATACAGTAAATTAAAATACGAGTATTTCTCAATCACAAGTTTATTCACTTTCAAGACAATTACCCATGTGTATTAATTTGTAATAATCTACACTAGTTTCTCACCAATGTAATGAATTTCTCACCAATTTGGAAAGTAGAAGAGAATGCTCTAGTATTATTATGTAATATTGTTGCTTAATCATAAATACGTGCGTAAGAAGCGTGAGACCAGAATGGACCTTGGACAAATTCATTATTCACAAAATGAGAAATATTCGAGGTTATTTAAGCTGCAACTACCGGAGTATTAAGAACTAGGTTGGTGAATCTCTGACTTAGTATATATATTTTTTTCATTCTAAGTCATATTAGTACGTAGCAATTAAGCATCACACATCTTCTCTCCACTGTCTCCACATCTTCTCTCGCACAGCATTAGCCACCATAACAACCTCTTTACGTTGTGCTTATTAAGCTTGGGGATAATTTTGTGGTGACGTAATGAAGCTGCTACTACTTATTATTTGAAATGAGTAGGTATCGAGCAAGTACATATTTTAGCGAGAGGATAGTTATAGAAACACTTTAAGTTGTTTAAATCTATGTATTTGATTACTGGATGTTATAGTGTAAATGTGTGGATTAAATGGATATGACTTAATTGTTTAGATTATAGAATGTTATATGCTTGGAGTATTGATTACGAGTAACACACATAACTGAGGCACACATACCTTGGTAATATTGGTTTAGGTTGGAAGACGGATATTTATTGCATGGCGCTGGATTTTTATTAGAATGAGGTTGGTGTTAGCGACTTGGTTTTTATAGTTAGCCAACTAATGACTAACCATTAGTTGATGGTAGATAGTAGTACTTGGAACTTAATGTAGTTTAACTTTGTTTTTTCTATTTTTAACTGATTTTTTAGACTTTTGATCTCCCACTGATCCTGATTTTTTTATCTTACTTTATTTTATTTTATTTTATTTTATTTTATTTTATTTTATTTTTTTTGCAAACGGTGGAATTCGTCATGTTGTGATTTAACTTTGTTTACTTTATCTACTGGTTAAACATTTGTTTTAAACCGTATTACTTTGTGACCGAATTTCCAGACTATTAATTTTTGCGAATTTGAATATTATGCCATATCCGAATTGTGTTAATGTTAACAAAAGATGTTATTACACATTTTAAGCTGACATTACTTTTTTAGTTTATATTTACATAATCCTGCGAGTTAGCGTCTCGCCAGAATTTTACGAATAACATAACATAAACACAACCATGTGCAACAGCTTACACAAACAAATAAATAATAACAATTACACGTGCTAATATGACACAATTTAACATCGTTGTAATATTTTGATTTTTAAAATTTGATTTTAACTTATTGTTATTTCAATCAAAAAAAAATATAAACTTTTAATATATCTCTACAATGTATTAAACTGCTAAGTTTATATATTTCTGGTCAAGGAAAGTTTATACCGTATTTTTATCTTCAATCCTGTCGACTATGAAATCTCGAAAACGCAAGTGCTAGAAACGTGCCGTTTTCGCTAGTCGATTCCAAATTTTGTGTCTAGGTGCACAAATGTTTTCTTTCAGAGTTATAGGCTGCCGAAAACGTGAAAAAAAAGGAACTTTTTAAAGGTTCATAGCTCCAAAACTATGGACATACCGTAGTTGGATCAAGACTTCACTTAGGAACTTGTACGTGGCCTATAAAAATATCCATGTTTCAGTATCCTGAGATACTTCTGCAACAATTTTTATCGAGGTAGTTAATGAGTACTTCATGTTATATGCCTGTAGCCAAATTCACTCTATAAAAGTGTTCCATGAGTACCTTAGGATTCTGAAACATGGATTTTTGCATAGGGCACGTATTAGTTCCTAAGTGAAGTCTTGACCCAACTACGACAGGTCCCATAGTTTTGGAGCAATGGACCGTTAATTTAATTTTTTTCATGTTTTCAGCAGCCTATAACTCCGCAAGGAAGCATTTGTGCACCCAGGTTGGTTGATACTTTTGTCTTATCTTGGTGTCACGAATCACCTCCCAAACGTAGTCGGTGTTGTTTTGAAACACCCTGTATATCTTAATTAACTGGGGGTTTAATTATTTAAAGTTTAGAACCTAATTACATATTATTTCCTATTATTAAGATTGATTACCTAGTATAAGTGATTTCTTTTCTTTTTTTCCTTCTTTTTTCTTTTCCTTTCTTTCTTTCTTTCTTTCTTTTTCTTTTTCTTTTTTAATCAACTGGAGAGGCATTATGTCTACAATTTAGAATCTTATAACAGAATTCAATAGTTTATATATATATATATATATATATATATATATATATATATATTACAGAAGAATGAATGATCTATATATATAAAAGAGAACGTACAAAATCCTTTGTCCGCTCATCACGCTAATACGGCTGAACCAATTTCTTTCATTTTTGGGGGGTTATTAGGATTTGGACCCTAGATGGTTTTTATCATATCACTTTAATTTTTAATTACCAGTGTCTTGAGATAATTGACCATTCAAGTGTCCATAACGTACAAATCCTTTGTTATTACTTCATCATAGGTAAAAATAAACGTATTTATATGCAACCCGCATGACCGTGTCACTCGGCGGGTTAACATAAATGACAGGCGATATACAGCGGAAAATAGCTTGAATCTTCTGTTTAAAATTTTTTAATTGATTTGCTTATTTTTACAGACACTTTTACAATATGCCAGCACTGGGATGACCGCAGCGAAGCGGGGCGGGTTAACATAAATGACAGGCGATATAATGTTAAGATTTACTGCAATCTTCTATGGTTTTTATCATATCACTTGAAAGCGAAAAAGTAAAAATTATCTAAGTAACAAAGTTTATTGCGTTCCGGGGTGACCGCAGCGAAGCGGGGTGAACGCTGCTAGTTTATAATACACATCAACATCATTTAATATTGTTCAGACATTCTACAGTTACATGCGATATTAACATTTTTCTAATAACATTCGTTCAGAATGTAAATTTAGACACAGTCTTGTTTTAAAAAAATGTCATCTTTCTAACTCTTCTTAAAAGGAAGGTACTCTTATCTTTAAAGGGAAGGATATATGAAATCGTAGTACACAGGGAGAAACGAAGAAAAAATATCTAGCATTTAAATACATCTACTAGGAAACAATTGCTACTGCCAGCACTGTGTTTTGAGTATACTCTATGTCTCCTGGTATTGTGCCTTTTCCTCCTCTGGTCTCCAACGTATACACCAGAGCTATACACAATAATGAACAAGCATAATGCTACAAGCCAATAGATCCGGATGATAAACAGAGCCAATGAACTAGAAAATGTGTTAAATCGTTAAATTATGAAATATTGCAACCAATATATTACATAATTTACAATATAACATTTAATTTTAAGTGTATTGAAGTACTGTTTTCTTCATGAGAGTATTACTATGAACAGAGTAAAGTTGAAAAACATTCACAAATTGGAGTATTTTTAATAACTAACTAAATTGCTATAGTTTTAGATTTACGCAATAGTGTATCAGGAATTAAACTGAAGAATATACGAGGATTTTATGACACTTCAATGAAAAATTGATATTTTCTCTGCGTTATCATTAGTAAAATACGATTTAATCTACAATGGATTGTTGTATACATATAGCCGTAAACATCACGGCTTATAGACTTCCATATTATGCTACGCATAAATGTCGAAAGTCCTATAAGGGCTCCGCGCAGCGCTAATGGTTTCATTTTGATGCTAGTGGTCCCGGTTTCAATTCCCAGTGTGAGGACAATGTCGAATAAATTTTTCACGCCAGCCATCCTGAGTGAGATTTCATTGGTTTTCCTAATTCATACCAGACAAATGCCAGGATGGTACCTCAACCGGTATAGGTTCCAGGTCTCTTTCTTCCCCAGTCCTTTCTTCTTTCCATTTCCTCGGATAGTGCCGAGGAACGTTATCCTTCATACGTGATGGACTAATGTGACCATAGTTACCTAAAAATCCGAAATCTAACTCCTGATTTTAATCCTAAAGAAATCCTATAAAAAGGCTATGTCCGTCCGTGCCTTCATGTGTTGGCCTCTTGACATATATTACAACAAAATCAGTAAGAGAGATGAAAATTTGTATTTATGAATCTATTTAGTTCCCAATAATAGACTCACCGGAAGTAGAAATTAACTTGTCTGTTTTCAATGTAGATCACCGTGAAAAAAAGACGATAATATATAGCAATAAACAGTTTTTCGAAATCGACTCAGCGTTTCTTGAAAATATACTATCTCTACTTGGTAACATTCTATTACAACCAGAAGCGGTTGAAATTTAGTACTACTTACAATTTGAATGTTGATCTGTACCAAGCGGAAAAGGTAAAAGATATCGAAGCGTGTTGTTTTGGAATCTAGCAGTATCCCAGGAATGGGTTTTCATATCTCATCTTACCTTCTGTTGAAACCGGAAGTGGTAGGAATCAACCATTCTCGACTTCATTATGGATCAGCGCAGAAAGAAAACGATAATAGATAGCGAAAAGCGACTCAATTAACTCAATGTCTCAAGAAAATATATAAAAATAGACACACTGCTGAACAAGACTACGAGTGTACGTCTGATTAGGATCTTGGCTAGAAGATCGAAACATCACGTGTAATTGTGTTTTTATTAAATAAGCGCAGTCTTGTTCAGCAGTGTATTTACTTTTATTTTTTTATTTGCAAGTCGTATGACTATGATTGTGTATTAGTAAGAAAATATACCATCCTCTAAATTTGAAAATGTTAAAATTTACTCGAAATTTCGTGTTTAAAGTTTATTGCCATAGAATACATACGGTAACTGATAGTGACTAGTTTCTTTGAAATAGATTCACTGTTTCAGAAAAATATATTATATCCACTTGTGCCGCTCTACTAAATGAAATTAGTAAACCTACAAATTTAGTAGTACCTCCAGTTTCAATATTAATGTCAATAGAGCAAAAACGGAGAGAGATATCGCGAAGAGCATCTTTTGAATCTATTTAATAACGTCAGAATAAACTCATGACTTCCGCTAATACTCAATTCAAACTATAAGTTGTAGAAATAATTTATTCTGATCTTAGCTTTAATCACTACAGAACTGAAATGGAAATAGATAGCGATAAAGGTTTCTTGAAATAAATTCAACTTCTAAAGAAAATATACACCACCTTTTCCCGTATTTTCCCAATAGAAAATCGGAAATTGTAAAAGTTAACTAGTACTTTCGATTTTTATGTTAATTGTCGTGTAACAGAAACTGTAACCGGAGACGATAAACGATTTTCTAAGTATGGATTCAGTGGCCAATTTTATTTAAACTTTATTTAGCTATTAAAACCGAAAGTGTTAAGAAACAGTAGAACTCTCCATTTTAATATTGATTCCGATATAATAATCATTGTAAAGATAACATTAAAGTGTCTTTGATATGAATTCACCACCAGACGCGCTTTTATTTCGATTCGATTTTCAGCGAGAGCTCATATCATTTTAATCCTATGGTAACCTGTACATCCATGTCTCATATAGCCTCGATGACGAACGGGACGCTAAACCTAAATATAACGCAATCCAATAACATTACTGCTTTATTGCAATCAAATGTTATCTCTTTGTTTCCATATTGAATTAACATAGTTTGGAACTCTGAGCTCAATTAACACAGTAGCAACAAACATTTACTGCCTTAAAAACAAATGATCGTTACATTGTTATGTTTGAAGTGTTTGAGAAATATGGTTTTGGAGACAAGTTTCTTAATTTGTTCAAATTTCTGCACATCCAAAGTTATTTTAAATTAAAAGTTATTGGTGTCCTTACAAATGAAATGAAACGAAATCTTTGAGTTTTACGTTCCACAGTTATGCTGATTAGGCTAAAGGAGACGGTGATAATGAATAATGAATGAAATTGTGGAATGAAGAAAGTGGGAGGAAACGGGAGAACCCCGAGAAAACCCATGCAGACGGTGTTTGTCCACCACAAAGTTCACTTGACGGGGGCTGGGATCGAACCCGGGACCCGAAGCACCAGAGTTGAACGCTCTACCACTGAGCCACCGCGGCCCGTGTCCTTAAAAAGTTTATGAATGAGTGTCGAGGCATTGTACTCCCATGCGCAAAAAAAATTGCGCGTATACTGTAACTCACGATTTTCCGTATCTATTCCTTTTTCCTTACGTTTATGGGTAAAATTGAGTTATTAGTATGTGGAGATAATAGAGAGCAATGCATCTAAGGAGATATTTCCAAAAAATATAATAAAATAATAAAAATATAAACAAAAAACAAAATTATGCTCGGTTTTGTGTATACTGGCAACGATGATTTCTAGGGATTTTTTCAGTAGTACAGCACGATTGCGGAGGGAATTCAGTAGGGAAGTCGAGGAGATGGATCAAGGAACTGGATACTGAACTAAGATGTTGCATTTATTGGTTAAAACCTAGTGTGTAGATTGCCTGCCAAATATAAATTAGCTTCTGTGACTAAGATGTCGTACGAAAATATAGAATTAAACAGAAAAACTCTTATGTTAAGGTTCGAAGCGATACGCACCATGGTTATGAAGATTATTACTTAATTAAAAAGAACAAACACAACGTAGCCTCTGTGGTTAGGTGGATAGAGTGGCGGACTCGTGGATATTTTATTACTTTGACACCACATCGAATCCCATCCTATCCAAATCTTTTTTTTTTTTTTTTTTTTTTTTTTTTTACAAAACATTATAATTTTCATGTTAATAAGAACCAAAGCAATATACTAAGGACAACTTATTGATATCCAGGATTACAGTATTATTTATAATAGCTATTGTTTTCAGTTCATGTTGTTGTATACCTTCTCTCACCCTGTTTTCTTGGGAAAATAACAATTTTGTCTCCAACAAAATGTAAAGGATATATACGGACAGAAAAAGACATCTTAATATCAAACGTGATTTATCGTGATAAAATGGACTAGTTTGCCATTATTAAAAAAAAAAAAAAAAAAAAAAACTAAAGTAAATTACTGAAGTTGACTTCCCTTTAGCTTTTAGCTAAAAAAATATTTTTTTTCTTTATAAGACTATACTTTATGAGGCAAGGTGTGTGATCATACCCACAAATTTAGCTAGTGAGTGAAAGATAATCGTTTATACAAACATTTTACAGGTTTAGTTGCGTGAAACACCAATACACAATGGTCTCGCTTATCCGACCATCCTTTGTTACACATACCGTATAATCCGATATATCATTGCAGAAAGCACCAATCGGCAAGAAGAACTGCAAGTTGTGGTCTTAATCTATTTTTCATGCTCTGGAGTATATCGCCTAGCGCGCCCGTCTACACGTTGACTCATACATCTATCATTCAGTGCAGACACGTATCCAGGTTTTCTATTCGGAGGGGGCCCAACACGAATCCTCGTAAGCACGTAATTCTAATGTTTTAAAAATATCAATATCAATAATAATAATAATAATAATAATAATAATAATAATAATAATAATAATAATAATAATAATAATAATATTAATAATAATAATAATAATAATAATAATGCAACAGTTCTGTATTTCTCCTAAACTTTTTTCTACTTTTCATTTATAAACCGGTTTACATTGGAAACTGCATTATAGCACAAACAAAATGAAACATATTTTCGAGAGAAATGTAACTAAAGAAAACTGTCTGCTACGTATATCACATAACAAAAATAGCAAGAAGACATTGAGTGTATCGTTCTAATATATTAAAGTTAAAAACAGAACGGAAACAAAATGTTAATCCTATTTAATTCCTGTTCTTTAATTCCAATTGGTATAATGGCATTAATGTATGTTCTTAGAATTATAACAAGACAACAGCACATTGCCCAAAGTTTGGACACTGACTATTAGTAAACTGATATAAAAGAACCTCAAAAGGGTAAAAGCATGTTTATTAAAAAGTGCTTGAGTTTCGGAGGGGTACAGCCCTCAGGCCCTCACGCTGGATACGTCCCTGATTCAGTGCAGTCCAGTTATTTGTTATAAAACATTATTATTAGATGTGTAATATGTAAAATTATATCATAAGTTTTACTTTTAACAGGTGTTTTCTTAACACATCCATATTATCCAGCGTTCTGCCTGCCTGTTTATGTCGGATAAGCGAAATTCTACTGTATTTCAGAAGCTAGCATATACATGAACTAGAATTGTATTGTCCTAGAACAGACAATAGTGTGAAATGCTTATATTAAAAGGCTGGAATAAAAAAAAAATAAATACAGTTTTGGTAGCGTGAGAACAAATTGAAAACAATTCAATATATTTCCTAGGTATTAGATTATCATCTTATTGTGCCGATATATATTCTTTTTTTAAACATAGTTTTAAAAGTCATACCATTCTCAATATTCCTAAGGAAATCGAAAGAAAAACTCCTATGTGCCTCTTGTGGCAAAGCGGCTTAAGTGCGTGGTCTGAAACGTTAAGGTATAGATAGAGTACCCGTACTTTAAAAATGCAAATCCGGGACGCTACTAAATTACGAGAATCTTTGAAATGCTTAAAATTGAAAGAAGTGTTGAATACTAATTTACTTTTCTCCATTAGATAGAGTTGTTCAAGCATTACGTTATCACATTTTTATTCCTTTCACTAGACCTTCTTCCAAGGGCGCCGATTTCTCTGTATTTTTTTTTTTCTGGGAGGGCATTCAAATGCAGACGATATATATGGATTTTAAGGCAAATTGCATTCAAATTATGCCGAATATTGTATATTCATAAATACAAAGGGGGCCTACATGAGCTTTGGGGGGCCCGGCCCCCTAGGATCGGCGCCCTTGCCTTCTTCCTAGTTAAGCAAACGTAAGCAGATGATTTATTCCCTTCCCCTGGTAAGCAAAATTGTTTTTGTTTCTCAAGATTTGTTGTGTTTCGTGAAATAACAGCAGGAATTTCCAGATTACTTAACCATCTAAATGAATGTTTTCACTTAGAGCCATCCCGTCGATTCGCTTTGCCTAGGACTAAAATAAATTAAGGATCAATAATGAAAGAGACATGTGGATCGAAGATCTTTCTTTGTTCGAACTTTGATTTTTTCAAATCCATGATGGGAAATTATATTATGTGTACAATTTTCGAAATTAATAGTATACAATCGTAAAAATATCTTACAAAACGATGGTTTATTGCAAAATACTTTGACTCAAAGAATAAATTACAAGTAATAAACTTGTTACTTTTCCTGAAGAGTCTAAGTCTTGAATGAGACAGAGGCTCTTCAGCGTAGTGCTTGGAAAGATTGCCTCACTTGTTCTACCTTCCCGTGACTCAGCCTTGATTCGACTTGATCCTAAACGGATTATTCAGAAGTCGAAGTCGGAAGATGTTTCCCATTTTTCCCAAACACTCTTGGTCGATTACAATCTGCCTCACTTGTGAGGGGACAACCCCATGCCGTAAGCGTCGGTGGACTACCGATAGGCAACTAGCGACATGTCCCCAAAAATTGGTGGTCCCGCAGCCAAAACTTGGTCCCACTTCCGCTTTGAAAACTATACCACCACTGGCAGAGAAGCGACGGAACGCCAACGAACCACAAAATTGTTCCCCTAAAATACGTTAAATCGCCTTTGCATTAAGGTGAGTCTACAAACATTTAAAAAAAAGTAAAAATAAAGTGCCCTGAGCTAGGCGTGAACCACCAACCTTAGGGTTATTAGGTGCGTGTTCTTCCGAATTCGCCACGGAGGCGATTGTGAAGACACAGCTTGTAGAGTGATAAATCGTTGAAGTATTTTTAATATTTCTAATCAGAGTGCTCCATTAACCGTGTATATTTGACGATAACTGTTTGGAATCAGATCAAACGCACTCATCATGTAATTTTATAACAAAATGGCAAGCGTCTATTTACTTTTTTCATAGTTCTCCCATATTCACTTGCTAGTGATCGGCGACAGTTGCCAACTAAATTCATACAATTATACGCACCCATCTCAAGATTTTTCACTTTATGATGTAAAGGCAGGAGTTACTCTTGACCCCCGGAGCTCAAGTATTGTCCTTATAATAACAATTCGTCAGGGAAAAGTAATATATAATAATAACCGCATGCACATGACTGGGATAGTTCGTGTTGGTCCCTTTGCGATTCTCCGTGACAAATCAAAGGAGCGGGGATCAAAATGAAGTCCTCGCTGTTACGTGGTGGTAACTTCAATATCCCCGATTCTAGATATCTGCTTCGACTCGACGAATCCCTGCCACTAGTGGCACACTAGCGGCAATCCTTCGACGCGTCGCTATATTGACGATCGCCATTTACCAGCAAGTGGGCCACTAGGTGTTGGCGACGTTTACGGCATGGAGAAGCTAATAAACAAACAAACCAATAAATAAATCTAAAACCTTATAAAAATGTTTTCCCAAAATTTACATCTAGCAAAATCATTTGTTGGTATTCCAGAACTGCAAATTCACCTGTATTCATAATTTACTTCTATCGTAGTTTTGATATGAGAATGATGTGTCTGAAACTGTAACACAGGTCATTAAGACTGTTTTTTTTTTTTTTTTTTTTGCTTTAGTCAGATTTAGTAGTTTTACTTAGCAGTTAGTCAATTTGGATCTGTGATTTTAGAGTTTTAGAGATTTCCTTAAATTTTTCATTTCTACAACAGTTTGCAACTAACACCATTAACGTATCTCTTTCGATATTTCCATAGGCAATGGCTTGGTCACTCCCAGTATATTTCATACAATGAACTACGGTGTCTTACTCCATTAATCCGAACTACATTTAATATCCAACAGCTCTGTGCATTTTCTCTTAAATCTGCAAACTTTCTACTAGGTTAAAACTGAGTATTTTCTATTTTCATCTTTTCTTGCTAAAACGAAAGTGTTCTTTAGACAACCTGAAATGATGACTCTATATTACATTATGTTGCATAGGGCTTATCATTTGACAGTTGGACACTTTCTTCGTATATTGAAAGCAACAGGGATTAAGTCCTTCTACACTTACATGAGAAGTAAACAAACTCTTTTTAATTCGTGGAATTGTGCCAATGCACTAGGTCCAGAGAGTTTTTAATTTAAGATTATTATTATTATTATTATTATTATTATTATTATTATTATTATTATTATTATTATTATTATTATTATTATTTTATTGACTTAGGTTTTCCTGAATATTAAGCAATATTTCACAAAAAGCTGGTATTTTTAAACAAATGTGTTCGATATGAAGTTTTCATAAAGTAGTCACTCTCTCCTATAAATAATTTCAGAGGGGCCGCGGTGGCTCAGTGATAAAGCGTTCACCTTTGGTGCATGGGATCCTTGGTTCGACCCCAGCTCGCACCAAGTGAATTTTGTGGTGGACAAACACCATGTGCATGGGTTTTCTCGGGGTTCTCCTGTTTTCTCCCACTTTCTTCATTCCACCATTTCATTCATTTCTCATCATCACCGTGTCCTTTAGCCTAGTCGGTATAACCATGGGTCGTAAAACTTAAAGATTTGATCTCAAATAATTCCAACCCAAACAACTGCAGGAAGTGTGTCATTTCGAATAAAACAAACTACTCTATAAAATTCTGAGCACTGTATTATTATTTTTTAAATATACAATTCTAGCGGACCTTATTTCTAAATCGAAGGGTAAGAAGACTAAATTCACTCTTATTATTATAGATTAATTTCAATTGAAGGAGTTAAAATAGTTGGGGAAAAATTAGAAAGCCAAACCCTATATTTCAGTGTGCCACAACCGGATAACACTCACACTGGCGTGTCCAGCAAATTACAAGAATATTTGTCGAGTTTATTTTATTTATTATTATCAACGATTCTCCCATGGATCAGCTGTCTGTATACAGTTAAACAAGTATCACGTTGAGGGAATGAGTGTAATTATTTACTTTAATAGTAATAGAAAGGTATATTTTCTTATATTTTCTACCGGGAATAACTGCATCCGGTCTAGAAAGCTGGGGCTAACAACGAAGGAACCCGATGTGCCAAAACACACACCACTCTATAGTCATGAGTGCCACAAGTCCTTTTCTACGTCTTGGCACCCTAAAGGTTGTTGCCTTCAAAGAGAGAGAGAGAGAAATAACTTAAGTCTATTGCACTTCCATGCTTAAATAAATACATTATGTAAATAACTGTTTCGTTTTCTGTTTTTATTATTATTATTATTATTATTATTATTATTATTATTATTATTATTATTATTATTATTATTATTATTATTATTATTATTATTATTATTATAAATTTCTTAGGAAGTTGACTGCCATATGTATGCACACTGCTCTCCCGTGCAGCGCCTCGTGTATGATTTTCCATACATTAACTATATATTCCAAGTTTGTTGTGTTCGTTCTATAGGTGTGTTTGTAATTAGATGCATATGGCGTAGAAGTCAAAATTTAATGTTCACTCTACGTATATGCAAAACCATAGACAAAGAAATTTATGAACAAAGACATTTATGGCGCTAAAACAAAGGGCAAAAATAAAGAATTACTGGCGAATTGTTGCCCGTTGTGCACAGGTATTAACGGTTAACAGTGTTAAATTTAAACACATAGTTTTAATTAGGCACGAATTTAACTTACAGAGTACAGTGCGGAAAGGCTGAGGAGTTTGCTAGGATCGTTACAATATCGAACCCCGTAAAATGTACTGCAAACCTGTCCGCAAGCTCCCCGTAATGTTCAACAGATGTTGTGCATTAATGCTCATTTCAATGCAAACCTATATAGACCTACGCACTTCAATACTAAACGAAGGTCCAGAGACTATTCATGAGTTCCAGTATTAAACTCTCTCACCCAATGTATTCTCCTAACATGTCTCCCAGCGATTACAATATTTTTTGGTATCTCAATCACTTCCTAGTAGGATAGCTTTAACTAGAGACCACTGATTAACCTGGTATTGGATGTTTCACTTTCTTACCTTTGGAGTTGACAGTCATGGGTTGGACTTTTACACGCAAATATCTAATATTAACAACGTTTCTTCTATAATTTCGTAATATTGTATTATTTCTTTGTATTATTCATTAGCTTGGTTAGACTTGTTTAAACACTTTTCTCTTTGCACCTATTCCTTAACGTTGGATAAAAATACACTAGCTCTCACAGGGAATCAAATCCAGAATCAATGCACTTGAACCATTTGGCCACAGCAAGGCACATTTAAAAAGAAGTTTCGATTTTCTTAGGAAAATTGTGATTGGGTGTAACATTTAAAAATATATTTAAGAATGGGTACGGATGAAACGCACTGAATTTTCTCGCTCGAATTTCTTAAACTGACTCGTGTTAGGCTGCAGCTATTACTGAAACATTTATTTGGGAAATGCGAATAAAATAATGTGTTTTAGAAAACTTTGTTCGAAGCAACTTACGTCCAAAAGTAAAGTACCCATTCGTCATATTTCTGTTAGAAATAACTTAGGCCATACATTAGAATTATTAAGCAGATAATTGTATGTGAACTATGAGCAAAAGCGTTTGAGTACTTTCTGAGAAAATCGTTAAAAAAGTCATCCCCAAGAATAAAATATCCCTTGTATATCTTTTCAGGACAAACGAGTTATGCTATTTATGAAATTGGAACAAAATTGCCAGAGTAATTATCGACAAAATCGTAGGGTAAAAGTTGCTCCGAAAAGTAATATACCACTTCTAGCTTTTTAGGACGATGGAATTATACCATATCGTTAGGTTATTTATGTAACATTTATTTATGAAATATGAACAAAATTGGGTCAGACGTTAATGGGAAAATCGTCGAAGAGTAGGCTAAACTACCTCTTCTGAATGTTTACAGGACGAACGAGTTGTGTCATATTGTCAGGTTATTAATGATACATTTATTTATAAAATGTGATTGAGAAAATTGTTAAAAAAAAATGCATCCCATACAGCAAATTACACCTTACGTATTTTTTCAGAGCAATGATTCATACTATATTTGTAAAAATACAAACAAAATTTTTACAGCCGTTTTTGAGACAATTTAAAGATTTTAAATTTTCATCCTTCAGTAAACTACCCTTAGTTTTAGGTGTCGGAGGATATAGAATTCGAAACGATAGTATTATGAACACAAATCTCCGGGTGTAGATGAAATTCCGGCTGAGTTAATTTTAGCTGGGGGCGAAAAATTGTGGAACAAGATACACAAACTCATTCTTCTTATATGGAACAAGGAAGAATTGCCACAAGAGTGGAAAGAATCAATCATTGTTCCAATTTACTAGAAAGGCGACAAAACTGTAATAATTATCGAGGCATTTCTCTTCTATCAACATCCTATAAAATCCTTTCAAATATTCTGTTTGCAAGACTGACCCCATACGCAGATGAAATTATTGGAGATTATCAGTGCGGATTTAGACGAAATCGATCAACTATCGACCAAATATTTACCATTCGCCAAATACTCGGAAAAAAGTGGGAATACAATACCCCGGTACATCAATTATTTATTGATTTTAGAAAGGCGTACGACTCGGTTAGGAGAGAAACATTATACAACGTTCTTACAGAACTTGGAATACCGAGAAAGCTAATTAGATTAATTAAGATATGTTTAAATGAATCCCAAAGTAAAGTCCGGGTAGGAAAATTTTTGTCCACGAGCTTTCACGTCGAAAATGGCCTGAAACAAGGAGATGCGTTGTCGCCATTATTATTTAACTTTGTTCTGGAATACGCTATAAGGAAAATCAAAGATAGCAACCAGTGCCTACAGTTGAACGGTATTCACCAGGTTATGGCATATGCTGATGATGTAAATTTAATAGGGGATGATAGGAGAACAATAGAAAGAAATGCAGACATCTTATTAAACGCTTGCAGGGACATGGGTTTAGAAGTAAATGCAGAGAAAACTAAATACATGGAAATGCGTCGGGACCGGAATACAGCAAATTATGGATACGTTAAAACATTAAATAATACTTTTGATAAAGTGGATACTTTCAAATATCTAGGATCAATATTAACAGACGAAAATTATATTCACGAAGAAATAAAATGTCGACTAAAAGCAGGGAATTCCTGTTACTATTCGGTTCAAAATCTTTTATTGCGAATTCTGTAGAGGAATTTGAAGCTTAAAATATATAAAACGATAATCATGCCTGTTGTTCTGTATGGTTGCGAAACATGGTCGCCTACTCTGAGGGAAGAATATAGACTGAAAGTATTTGAGAACAAGATCCTGAGACGAATATTCGGACCCAAGAGGAACGGGAATGGGGAATGGCTTGTGTTATAAAAACTTCATGTCTAGACTTAGGTCCAGATACATCGAACAGTATGGCCTCTATTTGAATGCATGTAAAAGCGTGACACACCAACAAACAAACAGATGGACAGACATCAAAATCACTTTTTCGATATGTGAGGGCGTGAAACTTGAATTCATTGAAATCTCGAATTCGATTTTTATCACTATTACTACAATTTCTTCTTTCGTCGCTCGAACGTGAAAACGAATAGGAATACAACGACACGTAAGGTGATAATTTGTAATTCCCTAAATTTAATGAGTTAAGTTTAATGTGTTGCCGTGCTAGAAAAAAGCTTATGACTGTTTGTTATATCATTTTAATATCAGTTTTTCACGCTACTATATAATGTAGAAATATGGTATGATTATCGTTCATATTCATGCTATCTTTTGGAAATATTCGTGTTCCGCATACATAGATCTGTATAATTTAGCTTTGTTCAACGAAAACATTCCTTACACCCACTTATGATTGCATTTTGAAATCGTGTTTTTGCCGTCGTTAGAATTTAGTAAATATAAGCATAACACTCAAATTAGTTTTTGACTTTTACAGAAAACCAAATTTCTGTAAAAAAAAAAAGCCCAAAAGAAAAAAGTTGCGGCTGACTTAATCCCCACCCTCCTTCTGCAGTGCATAATAAAAAGCAAGTGTTATATAAATTATCCCCTACTCTCATTCGTTGCCGCAATAAAATTTAAAAGAAATCATTCCTATAAATCAAAAAGGCCATCTAATCAAAGTAAATAATTTTAAAATAAAATAAAAATTAAAAATAAAGTAATTGTTTTTAAGCACTCAGGTTGTTAAATATACAATTTGCTTGTAGTTTACTTATTGTATATTGTTTGCTTAATCATAATACATAATACTCGTAATTTTAATCTCACGTTAAATTCTTAGCCGTAATCGCTCGTAACTTTACAGTGTATTATAAAGATTTATAAATTATTTGTTTTAATTTGTTTTTTTTATTCATTATCTTTACGGTAAGCACTTTTCTCTTCCCCAATATCTTTTCAGCGGCCAGTGAAAACGGGAACTGCTTATATAGTTTATAATGACCTTTTGTGGGTGCTAAGAGCCACAAAGCCAAAGTTTAAAGCAAATGGTTAAAAAAATGTCGTCTGTTAGCAATCCAAAATAAATCGTCCTATTCCCAATAAACCCACAAAGGCCGGTCATAATTTCTTGCAATTGTGGATATGAAAAAAAGAGAGAGAGGGAGAAAGTCAATACTCTAAAAAGAAAAAAACACAAGCACACACACACACACACAAACGATAATTTGACATAAGCTTTTTCCTTTCTTCCTTTTTTTCACGACAACAAGCATCATTCGATGTAACGTTATGTCGATATAACAAGCGGTAAACTTGGGAAGACTGTCAAGGTCGCGTATGTTATTTTTCCTGTTCTTGACACACAAATCCGAAGTGAGTTGTCTGCTGTTCAAGAACGGGCAGGTAACATACAAGACCATAAACTGAAAACAATAACTGTTGGCAATAGTACACGTATTCTAATACTGAATAAATACGTCGATTAAAGTATACTATCAATAAGTTATTTCCTTATTATACTGTTTCGGTTCTTATTAACATCAAAGTTATACACTTCTAATAATGTTTTGTTAAAAAAAATGGGATGGGATAGGATAGGATTCGATGTGGTGTCAAAATAATAAAATATCCACGAGTCCGCCACTCTATCCACCTAACCACAGAGGCTACGTTGTGTTTGTTTTTTTTTCTTAAGTAATAATCTTCATAACCATGGTGCGTATCGCTTCGAACCTTAACATAAGAGTTTTTCTGTTTAATTCTATATTTTCGTACGACATCTTAGTTACAGAAGCTAATTTATATTTGGCAGGCAATCTACACACTAGGTTTTAACCAATAAATGCAACATCTTAGTTCAGTATCCAGTTCCTTGATCCATCTCCTCGACTTCCCTACTGAATTCCCTCCGCAATCGTGCTGTACTACTGAAAAAATCCCTAGAAATCATCGTTGCCAGTATACACAAAACCGAGCATAATTTTGTTTTTTGTTTATATTTTTATTATTTTATTATATTTTTTGGAAATATCTCCTTAGATGCATTGCTCTCTATTATCTCCACATACTAATAACTCAATTTTATCCATTAACGTAAGGAAAAAGGAATAAATACTTAAAATCGTGAGTTACAGTATACGCGCAATTTTTTTTTTTTTTTTTTTTTGCGCATGGGAGTACAAGGTAGGACCCTGTCTTTTATTATGTATATATTGGTTTTTGTTCCCTTTCTTTTAACATTGGAAAAATATATTCAAAGTATCGATATTGTTGGAATAACCTTAAAATTATAGGCATTCGTATATTATATACATTGTCGTATTCAGAGCCAACAAGACCTGTCACATGTTGAGGGGGCGCGATGGCTCAGTGGTAGAGTGTTCACCTCTGGGGCTTGGGGTCCCAGCCCCCGCCAAGTGAACTTTGTAGTGGACAAACACCGTGTGCGTGGGTTTTCTCAGGGTTCTCCCGTTTCCTCCCACTTTCTTCATTCCACCATTTCACTCATCTCTCATCATCACCGTCTCCTTTAGCATAACGGGCATAATCGTGATACGTAAAACTTCAAGATTTCATTTCATTTCCTGTCACGTGTTGAGGCCCTCACGTCGAATTATGAGTTCATTTTAGGTGCTGTTCTCAACAAACAAGAGTCATGCCTGATGTTTATAAGCCCAGCTGATCAACACGTGTATTTGTCTGCGATTCGTTTTACTCTTCGAATCAAAATCTTATGTATTACTTAGCAATTTCCCATAGCAGACACTATCGACTACGATTATCATGCCACAACATGTACTTTGGTTGCTCTTATTCATCAAGGTAAAGCCCGGCATGTAAGTCTTGCAGGCCGCCTTTACTTCTAAAATGTTTATATTTTTAGTTGTCTTTGGTTCTTTACACAACCCTTATCGTTGCCAAAGAAATGTCTTAGTATTATACGGAAACGCACAGGGCAACTGATGTGGAATCAACACGTCCTACGTCTGGATCACGCGACTCACTTTTATCGAAACGTGGTGGTGGTCTCAGTCGTAAAAAAATTCAACTTCAGAGCTCTTTGCTGTTGTTACATCCCATGTGCCAAACAGTTTGTTCCTACTCCGAGTCCCTTTCTAGCATAGCTCTGTATGTACCACAACGTTACATTGAAAAAATGAAATCTTTGAGTTTTACGTCCCACGGATATACCGGTTAGGCTAAGGGAAACGGAATGTTTACATTGAGTTACAAGTTCCCCTGCATATTCAGCCTTTAACTTCCATTGAGCCATACCTCAAGGACGTATATATAGATATCAGCTATTCGCTTATCGCACAGAGTCACCTTGAAGATCTTTCTGTCAAACAGTTATATAATTGATTCCACTCCAAACACAGTTTTCATCCGTATTGTAAAATATCCCCACTGAGAAGCTGGAATAAATACGGGCGAACATTCATGCTCCGGTGTTGACACCTGTCATGCAATCTCTCTGGTACAAATAGTAGAGAAATAGTAGAAATAGTAGATCATCTGTGAGTTAACGATGCCCAAAGTGATATCCAACGTGTGTGAACGTTTAGAAAACTACCTACTGGAATTTAAAAACATTTTTACCACTGACGAAGAAATCTTATTTTGTCAACCAAGTTCGAAACGCGTAAGTGCAGATCAACGTTCCTAGGTTGTGCAACACTTATCAGGTAGTAAACGTATCGTTGCTGCATCACATGTTTCACCGCGACACGCTTTCATCGGAGAACCTACTGCACCCTCATCTTCCAGCGTCACAACAAATGCACAGTACTATTTAGATGCATTTAATAGTGTATAAGGTAAACGATTCTGAGCTCCGAACTTTTCTTACCAAAATGAGCTCCAAAATACGAACTTAAGTCCTCTCTATGAGTCAATGCTTCAGAAAAACTATCTACCTAAGTGCTATGAAGAAACATTAACACACATTAGGTCCGTATCTGAAAACTACAAAATGTGGGTGAGCATTGGTGAAAGTAGTGATTATGTTAGTGTTAGAAAAGTGGGAAATGTTATAGTAGGTGTACTGAAAAATGATGAAATAATTTCCAAACATTTCTTGCTAGGCTCTAAAGAACTTTAAGTTACGAATCACTGACACATACTAGGCTGTTCAATGAATCTTTGCACATTTTGTGGCCGAATGGTGTGAAATATGACAGTTTTGCTTTTTCTGACTAATGGTGCTCCTTATGTGAGGAAAGCTGGTGAAACTCTTTCTATATGCTACCCTAATATGAATCAGGTGTCGTACACGCCTTACATCACTTGTGTGAAAAAGTCCTAAAGTGGACGAGTTAGTGTCAAATGGAAAAAAAAACTTTTCGTAAAATCGCCAACTAGAATAATAGAATTGAACATTTGAAAGAAACAAATCCCAATCTTTGACTTTCTCAACACCCGTAATCACACAATGGAGTACCAGGCTTAATGCAGTACTATATTATGCGTAGAATTTTGAAGCATTTTTATCTGTAATAGCTAAACTAAACCCATACGATACTTCTTCCAGTGAAGTTGTTCAAAATCTAGTAAGTTACAATGGTTTGAAATGTGACTTGGCTTTCATATCTACCAATTTCGGTTTCTTGACTTACTCCATAAAGAAACTAGAAACAACGGGAGATTTATTGAATAAAAGCCGAATGTTCCTTCTGCTTCGAAAGCTGAAGTCGTAAGAAAAAATCAAGAATTTATTTGAGAAAAACATTGATTATAAAACCCTATGTAAGATATCTGAAGTATTGGAAGGCCAGAATAGAAGTGTAGTTGATGGTGTGAATATTCGTAATATGTCCGTTTTCAAATACGCGAGGTTAACATCGTGTGATGTAGAATGTTCCTTTCTCAATATTAGACATTATTCCGTGACAATAGACATGGCTTTACGATGGATAATTTGGAAAAGACGTTAGTTATTCATTGCAATACTCATAGAATTTCGAAATGTGATGAATAGAAGCTATTGGTGAATACCAGTATTTATTTTTCTTATGTTGAGCGTTTTTCCATACTTTTCCTTGTTTTTCTGTAATTTGTTTTAATTTTCAGCAAATATTTTTGATTTTTAGCACATAAAAAGTAAATATTTTAAAGTTTTTTAAAACATAAAACCACGGGCCCTGGTGATTACGAATGAACCTTTCCTCACATATTAAAAATAAATTAGTTACAACAATCAACAAAATAGTAGTAGTAACAAATTTCTACTATTTTCTTTTTCAGTGAAAAGTGATAGTCCTGAGATGCTAAAATCGATCCACAAGAACACTTGACGTTGAACACGAATAACGTGAACTTTATTATAATGCACTTAACGTTGAAATAACGGATAATTAATTTGTACCATTTCATGATCGAATGGAGGTTCAACGAAAGGAGTGGAAACTATTCTTAGAACACTGAATAGATTGCATGAAGGCGTTCCTTTTTATCGCTTACCATTTATCTTTAATACCTGTCGACAATCAAAAATCTTTATAGAACGGACGGACATGGCTGTTCTATAGATACGAGGTGTATTCAAAAAATATCGAACCTTTGATTGGCAAAAATACATTTATTGATTTGGAAATCCGAAACAATAATTCCCTTCAAAGTAGTCTCCTTGGTAATACACATACTTCTCACAGTGTTTCCGCCTTCGTTGGAAATACTTCTGGAATGAAATGTTTGGAATGATGAGAACCAAGCTCTTGCATTCCGCATGATGTCTTCTGTTGACTCAAATCAGGATCCTTCTAGGCATATTTTCAGCTTGGAAAATAACCAAATGTCACACGGAGCCATGTTGGGTGAGTAGGGAGCCTGCCGACACGCAGGAATGTTGTGTTTGACGGTTGAAACCTGAATCAAATTTCGCGAACACTCTCCGCATGCCCAAATTCTCCTTCAAAATTGAATTTGCGATCCGATTGAATGGTGTCCGCTCGGGTTTTGCCAATCTTTTGGCAAAATCTAATGCAATATCGCTGCTTAAGGTTTTCTGTCATTTCACCAAAAAAAAAAAAAAAAAAACTTAAATTAACGAGCACTTAATACACGTCTTCACTTGTTGACCGACCGCCAGCGACTGATGGTTTCTGCGGGTGGGAATAAACTCCCGACTGCGCATGAGTGTACCCTCTACATCTACACTAAAGAAAGTCTCTCGCGCTTCATTGTTTTACGCGGGGGAAAACAATGTTCGATACATTTGAACACACCTCGTACTTCTTATGCATGTCACAGTATGAAAATATAAGGAATAGAAATGGTGATTTGGTTCTTAACCAATTACATAATTAATCTGTATCTATAAAATTTCTGCTAGGACTAGAAGTGTGATGAAAACAAAGTATCTTGGAATAAAGATATTGTAATGAGGAAGGGTGTATACTGTGATATGGGTTAATCCTGCATTATGATCAGTATATCGGTGAAGTGTAGCAAACCCAAGACCAAGTGATAGTTCGGAATCACGTTAATATTAAAGGTCTTGTCCTTGATAACCTAGTTTACATCATAAGGACGTATATCAAAACAAAAGCATCCCAATTTTTTTTTTAGAAACTTCACATAATATCTTGTAGAAATACTCTCAAAAATCTAGGCTTGTATGACGACATTTATTATTAATTTTTCTCCTAAAAGAAGTTGAAGCAATGAGTAGCAAAATCGAAAGTTGATAAAATTTAATTTGTAATATAAGTTGTGATGTGTTTTTAATGACAAAATAATGTTTTTAATGACAATGATACTTTTTCTCGTGTTTAGCCTGTTGAGGTTTTCATGCTGGAACTATGTGGATTTTATGGATTTTGGTGTTGGCCGTTGTCGCCTTATATATTTACCGAAATACCCGAATGCCAGCTCGATGCCCTCCTTGTAAGTATAGATGATATAATGACTGCTTATTCAGAACTAACAATTCAATAATGCACAATTAAACTAAACTTTATTATTCATTGAAAGCATGCTTTAGTTGCTTTACACCCTTGTAGTATATTAGAGATAATTTCTTCTCTTCTTCGAGGTAATACGAGGTAACCAAGAAAGTTTTTGCCATTCTAGAGGAGTGATAAACAAAGAGCATTGCAGTGGACGGTACGTACCTTTCGGTTTCGGCGTATTCTCTATCAGCATCCAACATCTTTTGCGAACGTTCCTGTAGCTCCACAATATCCTGGAGAGAAAACTTGGCGGTCATGAATGTAAAGAAGTGTGTGAGTTCGTTCCGCAGGTTTCCATCATTCGCGAATGATCTACCATGGAGCTGATTGTGGAGAGAATGAAACAAGTGATAATCTGTTGGCGCATCATACAGTAAATATGCTAGCCAAGATGCTGAAGGTTCTCCCCAATCCTCTTTGCCACATATGACTTGGAATTGTGGTACAGGATCAGCCCACTCTTGCGATTCAACAATGACGGTGCACCCTTTACAACTACTGAGAGTAGAAGTCAGAAGTGATGATCTGGTCAGGTCGAAGGAGCTCTAATGCACTATTAAAACCCACCATGTATATGCTATAATCTTTCGTGAGTGCAGAGGTGGTCTTGAGTTGTGAGGAACAGTGTCACGTGACGACAGAAATTGGTTTGTAAGTTTGGGAGAGTCATACATTACGCTCTTTCCTTCAGAGTGAGCAAAGAATCGAAGGTGGGAATATTCAGGTGCCGAGTGAGCGAGGACAAACAGACTATCACTCGTTATTCCTTGTTGCCTCCCGACAATGTGTGGAGTACCCACTAGAATGGGCCGAAAAAACTCATTTTTTTATTTCGAAGTTGTAATAGCGCGGAAAAGTTGCGAATTATATAGACAAAGAAAAATAAAAAAATTATCAAAATCGGTTGACATCTTCCGGTCGCGCATAGACCCTAAAGTTTGACAAAATATGAAAAAAAATCATTTTTGCGATTAATTTTTTTAAATTTTTGATTAGACGTTTTCGTAATGTAATAGTTTTTAACGTCTTCAAATAGAGCCTAAAAACATTGTGTTTTAATTTAGTTTAGATCAGTTGGTATCTTCCGGTCGCGCATATGGCCTAAAATTTGTCTAAATATTGAAAATGTTACATTTTTACGAGTTTTTAAAAATATCTTTCATATACTGTTTTTAAACATAATACTTACAGTATTTTTATTTTTGAACATAAGAACATTGTGTTTTATTAAGATGCGAATAAATTAACAACTTCGCATTGCGCAATGATCCCAATGCTATAGAAAAACAGTGCCTAAAAGAGATAGTCCTGTGACATGATGGGTGATAACAGTTACTACGTGCATGGTACTTTTTGTCTTGCTCTATATTTAAAAAGCTTAAATATTTATTTAAGTTACAATGTAGTTTCTAACAATAAACTTACTTTTATAAAAAAGAAAGAAACAGAGTTCTGAATAAATAGTCCATGTTAGTTGAACCTGTCCAGTGTCCATTAGTACTCTTCTCTATTTTGTAGCCGAAGGTACTTTGAAGACTGATTTGCTGGTGAATTTAGGCATAGATGATCTGGACAGCAGAGTGGTTCTTATAAATGCATCTCGTGATTCAGCTCCACAAACTTTTCCTGAGGCTTCCGTGACGAGTTTTACACAGCGTTCAACAGCCTGCGTGTGAACTGGGAATTGCTTGAAAGTAATATTCCACTCAGGGATTGAGTCACTGCTGATGTGCGATTTGATCTCGTCGTCACTGATTTCTGCCAACAATGGGGGAGAAGATAATTCACAGTCCATCCAATTGATAATTTCTGAGTATTTTTGAGCATTAAAATTGATTTTTGGTTCTCCTTCTTGCATCTCTCTGCCTTGTGTTCAGAATTCTTCGCAGTCCGAGCTCTCTTATGTGTTTCCTGTCATCTTGAGTCATGGCTAACAGTAAGTGTTCTGGGTGGGCGAAAAAACTATTCCGTTCGATCACAGGGTCGACAACATCAAGCAAAGGTTTTGGCAAATACCTGGTAGACTGTACTGCTTGGTAAACAAGTTTCGGGCCGTCTGTAAAGTGTTTACTTGTTTTGATAGTAAACCACATTGGCATGTATGATTTTAGTATAAACAAAGCTGTTCTTGAAGTTCAGGTGAGGAGCTATCTTCACTAATGTACAATCTGAGAGTTCTGTTTGCTTTTGTCAACCATCTCGAATGTGATAAGTGCCCAGGATCTCGTACAGCCAAATCATCATTACAGGTTCCTGATTTTATTGCCTTTGATATATCAAGTAGGTATAGCTGATCTTTGCTAAGTACGTTTCTGTCTATCTCTGGGATCTGACAATCAATACTCTGGAAGTTAACCACCGGAAGTTTTTGGCAGCCTACTAACTTTTCACCGATTGGCCCTTTAGAAGTACTAGGCCCTGTTGTCTTGTAATTCAGGTGCTCAGACATGTGACGGAATGGTAACTCATTAAAATGAAGTAGGCAAATTGCCCATTGTAGAGGTTTCCTCAAATGAAGTTCAATTCGGCGAATCAGACCAGCTTTCCAACCTGTTTTCACAGCAGTACCATCACATCCGATGACAATTAGATTTTCAAGAGAAATACCACGCTCAGACAGGTAAGAAATTACAGACTTGACAATATCTCCAGAGCTTCCAAAATTTGGAGTAACGTGGCCAACGTACAGTGAGCCGGGTTCTTGAATCAGCGAGTAATGCTCTTCCTTAATAATTCTACGAAACCTTTTTGAATGAGCTTGCTCTATCACCAACGTGTCGTTCATTCTTCCGTCTAAATAGAGACCTAACAGTGGAAGTTCGTCTGATTTATTACACAATTCAGCCTTAACATTTTGCTTTTCCCTCCTTATTTTGTTCTTATCTATAACATGGGAGGAATCTGAATCAGTAACAACGCCAAAGTCGTGCAAAACACTTGATGCAATCGCCGCAGTGGCGCGATCGGAAATACCATAACGGTTGCTTAGTATTGCAGTAGATTTTAACTTAACTCTCATCTGCCAAATAGGTTTAGAAGATTTTTTTTGTTTGTACTAGTGTATAGTCTTCGTGGCTATCACTGTCCGAGTTCGTACTAGGAAGACAACGTCCTTCATCTTCAGTTTCGACTAAATTTAAAGCAGAATGTGAGCATGAGGGTTTTGACACATCTTCTACATATAAATGACTGTCACGTAACTTCCTCTGCAATGCTTTGTTACGCCTGTTTGTTTCACATATGTCTACCGCTCCAATTTTTCCTATTCCGTGTACTCGCAGTGAGTAAACAAATCTTAGCTCAATTGAGGGTATTTTTTTTTTATTTTTCACAACTACAATCAATAGTTAATTTGCACTGGCACAAATCTGGATTTTTCTTGCAAGTGCAATCAACAACAATAAGGCATTTGCAAGCCGCTACGTCAAAAAGGAGTGAGCACTTTCGTTTAAATTCATCAACAAATTTTTAAAAGGAAGCTTTGTTTTTGTCTCGTGTATATGATTTCCTCAGGCTGTAATACTTATCATGCAACGTAGTTATGAGCTGTGTGATTCTCTCATCTGTAACTGTAGGGATAGATGCTTTTTCATATAAGCTGATTACTATGTTAGTTACTGTACTGGCAACTTGTTTAAAACTAACGCTCTTATTAATAGTTTGTAGTGCCAAATTGTATCTTTCTTGAGAACAACACCGAATGATTTCCTCGCCCGTAGGCAGTTTGTTTGTTGGCAGGTCTTTTGGAGCACCAAAAATGGGGCAGTCAAATACTTGTCTTGTTATTACTTTCCTCGATACAGCCATGACGTCACAGTTTCGTTAGATCACAGAGTCAACACACAACAATGTCATAACACAAAGCGCCAAGAGTTACAGAACGAAAACAGCGAGATCGAACTAAACACTAACGCACTACAATCACAACTGACAGATGCAGACTGACAAAAAAATGGAAGGAGATAGGTGACGTGATCCTAGGAATGCGGAGGAGTGGAGTGGAAGGGAGCGATAAGGTCGTTCACCCCACCCAGGCGAGTGACATTGTCTTTCTTGCTG
This sequence comes from Thermobia domestica, assembly GCF_964235325.1. NCBI lineage: Eukaryota > Metazoa > Arthropoda > Insecta > Zygentoma > Lepismatidae > Thermobia > Thermobia domestica. The sequence continues at coordinate 37,520,236 of NC_137463.1, read as the reverse complement.
CTCGCCCTCTGTGCACGAGAGTTTCTTAGCCGTTGCGCGACTGGAAAGCATTGACTGGACTGGACGGGTGGACAGTTCTTTTTTTCTTCCTCATTATCAGTTCGTGTGAAAAAAATGGCTATTCCATTTAAATAGGGTCTACTAATTATTTGTCAAATACCAAAAATTCGTAAAAAAATGTAAATTTTTCATTATTTTGGAAAATTTCTGGGCTTATGCGCGACCGAAAGATATCAACTGATCTAAACCAAATTAAAATACAATGTTTTTAGGCTCTACTTGAAGGCGTTAAAAACTATTACATTACAAAAACATCTAATTCAAGAATTAAAAAAAATTATCGCAAAAATGATTTTTTTCATATTTTGTCAAACTTTAGGGTCTATGCGCGACCGGAAGATGTCAACCGATTTTGATAATTTTTTTATTTTTCTTTGTCTATATAATTCGCAACTTTTCCGCGCTATTACAACTTCGAAATAAAAAAATGAGTTTTTTCGGCCCAACCTAGTACCCACTTGCCTAACTTGTATGACTTACCTATCCCATGCAGATGCAGTCCTATTGTTTCAGAGGAATGATGGAACCTTTTCTGGAAGTTCATCATATGTTCGATCATCATCTTCCTCGGTGTTTACTTTCAGGGTCTCTTCATCCAATACATGTGGTCGTCCACTGTGAGGTTCATACAAAAGGCTTACATCTCCCGAACAGAATTTCTGGAAGTAACACCTAGCGTTACGTTCGTTCAAGGCATTCTCCGCAAATGCCTGGCGTATGCGGCGACTTAATGTGGCAGTTGAGCACTTTAAAGTTATACAACAAACACACGTGAATAAGCTGCTTCGAAACATCCGTTTCTTTTCGACGCTGGACGAGCTATGACCACTATATAAGCCCAATGTGCCTCTATTACTGGAGGTTGATAATCAGATTAAGTCCAGATTGCTTGTCTGCCACTTGCGTTACTTCGTTTCCTCTCTGTGAGCAAATGATTATTTGGACATCAGAAACAACAAGAAATTATTTTTTTTACCTTGTTCATATCTGTATTGAACTGAATTTGATACGGCTCGAAAAAATGAGAATCCAAACTCTTTGAGATGGTTTTACAGGAAAAAGTAATAGAAAGTACTCACCACAAAATATTGCAAGTAGCTTGAAGATTTTTTATTTTCAAGATTTAAATACAAGTATTTACTGCAATGTTTCCTTTTACCGGTAATTATTCCATTTTGAACACTCTTGTAGTGTATTTAAATTGATTTGGTTACCCCGTGTAAAAGTAGTAAAATTGCATTAGAAGTAAAATTTAAATGCCAGTCACACCAAACCATAATATAACGGCTTACTTTCACCTATTTCCTATATATGTCTGATCTTAATGAGTCATTAAACGTCACAAATGACTAATCAAGATCAGTGAGTCCGGCATGATATGAAACGTTTTTTCTATTTTAATGTAAGAGACTAGCTGCGATTAAAAAAACGAAAACTGCTTTTACGAAACATGTTTTATACCGTACTAGAAATATCGCACTACTTTCAGACCAATATGATAGTACTATAGTAATAAATAAAATGTAGAAGAGCTGCAGCTCTTTACAATTAAAATAACAATTTAATTGAACGATCATTGCATTAGAAATACCCGGTAAAATATGAACTGTTCCTAAGAAGGCTCCCATGTCTTCCGTGGCTTGTCTTCCGTATCTCCCATGTCATGAGCAGTGGTAAAAAAAAGGCACGCATATCGCTACGGAACACACTGAATATATCCGTCATTGTCAACCAAGATGACTTAAGTGACTTATGAAATTGCAAATTGTTCGGCCAGGAAAGCTGGTGCTAGTATGCCTATAACAGGTGCATTTATAGTGAGTTCAAGTACTCCAGTGTCAAAAATGTGTCAACAGTGGTTGAATAACAGTCAATCATCTGCTAGACAGGGCTATACACGTGCAGTGGACAAAGGAAGTGAGCAAAGAGTATAATGTATGGTATCACAGAAAATGCTTGTGATTTTGCAACAATTGAGCCAGAAGTAAAACAGTGGGTCAAAACGACGAATTTCAACAATGACCATGCAACGTATTTGCATCGGCTGAGATATCACTTACACTAGCATTAGGACCTTATCACAAGATAGCGGAATCTACAATTTTGGTTCGCATGGGCAAAGGCAAGATGTCATTGGGTTATGGATCAATGGCAAAATATTTTCTGGAGTGATGAGACCAGCTTTTTGCTGAAATATTATGAGTTCAAAGCTGGTGTAAACAACACGAATTTATGTCTCGGGGTTGCACGATGGGAGATCGAGGCTGGAGCGTTGATGTTACTTCTTGCGGATTAATCGTCTCGCTTTTCCTAGGATCATTATTTATCATTCGCCAAACTTTGAATGGCGATTAGGTGATCCCCTGAACACACACACACACACACACACACACACACACACACACATATATATATATATATATATATATATATATATATATATATATATATATATATATATATATATATATATATATATATATACGGGCCGAGTACCCTGACAACTGTGCAATATTCCTGCAGGGAAACTCAACGTGTTAGCGGACTTTTATAACTGTAGAATGGTTGAAGGAACATGAAAAAGAGTTCTCAACAAGACCCTGGCTTCCAAACGTGCCATACTTCTCCAGTATGGTTTTCTATTTTTTTCCACTCTAAAACAAGGGTAAATTACTGAGAGGTGAAATTCAAAGATTGCAATTTGATCAAAAATGATTCTAACAATTTTGTGTATATTTCATAAATCAATATTTCGTTAACCACCTCATAAGATGTGGTTTTTTTATGGAAAAACCGACATGGGACTTCGTACTCCTCGGGCTTAGTTTCTTGGCGGTTTTCTCAAAATCACTCTCAGGCGATTCTGTTCATACATGTTCACAAATAAATATTTCATTAACAGCCTGACAATGTGACCTAGCTCATTTATACTGAAAATATACGAAGCATGGATTACTCTTGAGGGTAAGATTTTGTAAGACGGTTTTTTTTTTTCGAAAAGAATCCGGTGATTTTGTTAATCCATAAATAAATACTACGAAATGACATGTCATTATTAACCTAAATCATTTATTTCATTCGTAACTCTGACATATGGCATAAGTAACTTTTAATGAAAAGTCTACGAATAATAATTTACTTTTGGAGGTTTGTTTTCTTTGGGTAAAGTTATTTGAAAAGTTGTTATAATTCCGTTCATATTACAGAACGTTTGCGCGGTATCATATCTTTTATTCTTCAAAATTTACCTCTCTTTAGTCATGGTACTTTCAATGCGTCGATGCTAGCGTTTGGAAAGTGGTGATAATCTGAAAGAGGTCACATACAACTTGCTTTGAACAGCGCAAAGCTGTATTGGAAGCATCTCAGTGCTGATTGGGTTGCGCTTGAATGCTTTTAGATTGTCAGTACACTTTCGGAGTGTAGCAGAGTGTTATCGATAGTGATGGACCCGGTGTAGCGGGGAAATTTTACCATCGGAAATTATTAACGGGTAGTAATAATACCCTGGAGATTTATTTCCCTCTCAAATTCCAAAGTATTTGAAATGATTGAACGGAAAATCATATCAAAAGATACATCAAACAGACACCCCAACGAGGGGTAATAATATCCTCGGGAATTAATACCCTCCTCGAATTCCCAATAATTTTAAGTGTTTGAATGGAAAGCCATATTATACAAAAAGATACATCAGGGAAACACTGCAACGAATGGGTTAATAATACCATAGGAAAATTTACTTCCCCAAATTCAGATTAATTTGAAATACTTGAATGGAAAATGAAACCACATCAAAAGATATACAAAAAGAACATCGACTAGAGAAACAACAATACTCTAGAAAACTATTATCGTCTAGAACTCCCAATTATTTGAAACGCTACAACGAAAAATAGTATTATATCAAAAGATACATCAATAGAGGGGGGATTACAGCGACGTGCAGTGTCCTGTAGTGCCCAAATGACGGGTCTGGAACATTTACTTAGAATTACTGTTAAACAAAATGCAATTAATCATTTAATAACACTCATTTCTATTAGCAGTTTTAGAGCTCTACAGCTGGATTAGACTTTGAAAAGGACAAATCCTGCTGCCGTGATTCATATTTTCCATAAATTTCACAAGGAGTACCTTCCTAGCTTGATGCAATGTGCAGTTTTTGAAAAATTGAAAAAATACAAATACAGGGGCTTATGAAGCTATGGGGAAATTTTGTAATTCTTTTATTCAGGCTTTACAAAAGCATTTCGAAACAAACGAATGGATGAGACGGTTTTAAAACTATAAAGGTTATAAACATGTTTCCTGTTTTTCTGAATGGAAGGAATATATTACATCACACAGACTGCATTAGATAAGGAGAGGATGAGAACAGGTTAGATTGAATATCAAGAATAGATAGTCGATCAAGATGTGTGTTTATGAATGCATAAGAACACTTCGCAAGAGTTTGTTGGTAATTTGATCATAGCTTTTTGTAACATTTTCTATGCCGCGAACTGTACAATTATACTGTAGCTCTTACATAACTACAAACATATATTGTATCTTTAATTGTGGAGAAACTATTGATAGACCTTTGTTTTGAAACAGTTTTCTGAAATACTTAATTAATAAAAACTACCGGTATTATATGAAAATTAATTGTTTCCTTACATGAAGCACAGAATTTCCGAAAGAATGATTTATATAATACGGAGTTCTTACTTTCTTACAATGGAATGTTCTAATTGTTTGTATTCTAATTTTATTTTTTAAGACACACACACACAAATAATTCTGAAACTAATTCTAGACATAATTTTATTGCTTAATACTTTACGTAAGGAAATGAAGAAAATACCTATCTTCTTTCTCTAAGTGTTTGAAAATTAAGATTGGTTACTACGTCTGTAAAAAGTTACATACTTTGGATAGAAATCAGTTTCATTATATATATATATATATATATATATATAGGGTGGGCCATTTTAATTAATCCATGGAAATATCTGAAAAATGATAAAACATAGAAGAAATTTTTGAAGTACACGTTATATAATACTAAGGGGGAAACCCAAATGGGAGTATCGGGGGGTAACTTTGAAATGTCAAAAGGGAACATGGGTCGAGTAATACCTCGTTCAAGAGGTCTTGGAAAATTAAGTAACGCTGTACCAAAAGATGTTTCATATTGTGCACCAGTTTCAAAATGGCCGCCACGATATGGTTCGGAAACTCCAGTACCCGTAGTATGAAAACCATGGAAGGTAAATAAATGGAACAAAATTGAAATACGTATATATCATAGGGCATATCGAATGATGTAATCCCTGTGATCCCAGTGGCCTCCCTGAAGGGGTCTTGTGGGCTAACTTCAAAATTTCAATGTCCGACCGGACAACGGTTCGGGCGTACGCTTGACCTACCCAATGCTGTTTGGAAGGCAGACTTCATGCATGGAGAATTGGTGCACTAAGTTAACGCGGATGGCCACAGTTACATTTTGATTAACTATTAGCATTCATGTCATATTGTAAGCTTGAGGGACGAAACGGTGTGTACGTATATCCCCGAAATGCTTTCTGGATAACCAGCACGCATTGCATAAAAGTTTCTCTTTTTTTAGTGACTACAGCGTCATCCTTACAAACAAATGTTTCAACCACACCATACCTATTTGTACGGTTAGCCTTAATTTACGAATTAAAGTAGAGTTCTCGTTTGAACTTTCACTTTACTTTCCACCCCACTCACATACAGAGCGCAGGGAGAGATTATTTTGCAGGACTTGGATTTCTCTCTATACATTATGGCAATTTTACTCTAATATTTTTATCTCTGTTGTATTATTCTCGAGCCTTGGAACGCCTCCCTGGTTTTCCTATTTAATTTTCTTTATTTTCATTTATGTCTAACCGTATTCATACTATGCTGCACTAGACGTTTTCTTAGACACAGTCACCATGTCTTTGCGATCATTTTGAAAACGGTGTCGAAAATTTTCTTACAGAAGCTGTTTGATATTAATTTGTCTATGTAACGTGATGTTAGTATCTTCAAGCTGCTATTTGAAATTTTCAAGTTGGCCCCGGATACCTTTCAGTGGCCCCTTGGAGTCACCCCGACAACACCTCTCGATATGCCTTACGTCACTTAGCTACTCCAGTTTTTCTTTTGTTGATTATCTCCAATCGCTTTCATACTACGGGTACTAAACCTTTTCTCTGACACGGACACTGCCATTTCACATCAATCGTTTTCTCCTGCAATATGTTAGATTTTGCAAGATTTATCGAACGAGGTACCACTCGACTCATGTTACTATTTGAAATTTTGAAGTTAGCCCCCAAGACCCCTTTAGGGAGGCCACTGGGATCAAAGGGACCACACCGTTCGATATGCCCTATGATATTTACGTATTTTAATTTTGTTCCATTAATTTACCTTCCATGGTTTTCACACTACGGGTACTGGAGTTTCCGAACCATATTATGGCGGTCATTTTGAAACTGGTGCACAATATGGAACATCTTTTGGTACAGCGTTACTTAGTTTTCCAAGACCTTTCGAACGAGGTATTACTCGACCCATGTTCCGATTTGACATTTCAAAGTTACCCCCCCAACCCCCATTTAGGGGGGGGCGGAGAGGGGTAATTCTGGAGGAATTGGGTTTCCCCCTTAGCAATATATAACGTGTCTTTGAAACATTTCTTCTATGTTTTATTATTTTTCAGATATTTCCGTGGATTAATTAAAATGGCCCACCCTATATATATATATATATAAATATATATATATTGGGAGTTCCAATTCATTCAGAGTATTTAGTGTTATCGCTGCCTAAACAGTGCAAAATATTCTACTTTCGACATTGCATATTTGAAATACACAAAATTCATGAATATATTTTATTTCAGAATATAATGAAATATGAATATAAATTATTTCAGAACTCTCCCTACTCGTTCAGTCAATGTGATGAGAGAAGGACATGTGAACTGTTAATCTTCTCATTTTTTTAATATAGAAATCGCAAAGCATGGCAGCCATATTGGATACCTACTAATTTTATACTTACAAGGTACATTCGCGAAGTCTCCCTTCGGGATTCGTGTAAAATTGATTTAAATTCAAAGTTCTCTGCGGTCCAATGTGTATTGTACTAATTTTAGCGGCCCATACGGGTAATTTGCATATTTATGGGCCTTCAGATATCCGGAATTCATACTCTACTATAACGCTCGGACAAAAATTGCTTTTAGTTTCCTTAGGTGTAAATGGACAAAAATGTGGGCATATGGAAAAATAATTGGATCAAGTGCGGCTTCTCTGATACATGTTACTCACCCCGGCGGCCATCTTGGATCCGCTATACTGGATTCAACTTTCGGTTTTTGAAATGGGAATAAGTGCAAGTGATATATCAAATTAATGTACAATTTTCTAGGAAATCCACTGGTGGTGTTAATTTTACGGTAACGTGTACGGTACCGTTTGGAAGATATTGCATATTAAATCCCTCCAGGCACTTTGGGAATAGACATTGAAAAGTAATATCAGTTACGGTTACGATGTTCACAAATCAAAACAACTTCTAATTGGAAAAATACTGTAGGCAGTGGCGTATTTAAGAGGGGGCTTTCGGGCTTAAGGCATCCAACAAAAGTTTATTTACTACTGTATCTTAAAATAAATGAAATATCTTGCAGAATTTTCACATTTCTAGAAATAAAGTTAGCAAAGCCCCCCAAACAAAATCGTAGATACGCCACTAACTGTAGGTATAAACAATCTCTTTACAACGTTGGTGTCATAATTATTACATTTCTGTGAGTGATTGTTCTTATTTTCATGTTATACTATAACAAGGATATATTCAATGGAAATACGGTCAAAATGCTTAATGTAAATCCAGATGCGACCAGATTTGGGTGAAGACCAACCATTTCCGTATTTACGTCTGTGTGTATGTATGTATTACGTTCAGAGAATATTTCGTCAACGATAAATCGCGTAAAAAATTACATATACATACGGGACCCTGCACAACTTACTATTTGGTTCAACATTTAACATGCAATACCTTCCAAACGGTACAAGCTACGGTAAAATTAACTACACCAATGAATTTCCGAGAAACTTTTATATGAGTTTGATGTATCATATGCACCTATTCCCATTTGAAAAACCGAAAGTTGAATCCAATATGGCGGATCCAATATGGCGGTAAGGATGAGTAACATGTGTCAGAGAAGCAATACTTAATCCAATTTGTGTTGCATATGCCCACAGTCATGTCCAATTATACCTAAAGAAACTAAATGCAATTTTGTGACCGAGCCTTATAGTAGCGGTTGATTGAATTCCAGATATATGAAGGACCATAAATGTACAAATTACCCCTATGGGCCGCTAAAATTAGTACAATACACATTAAGCCGCAGAAAACTACATTTAAATCAATTTTAGACGAATCCCGAGGGAAGACTTCGGGAATGTAGCTTGTTAGTATATAGAGTATCGGAGCTATTGCTTTTCTTTTATCTAATATAATGAATGGTATTAGATAGAAACGTTTTAACTAAACACGTTCTAATTGTTTTTCTCTTTTTCTTCATTACAGCACCAGCAATTTTACCCTTGATAGGACACCTTCATGTGATTGTTGCGTATTGCATAAAAGCTCGGTCCTATGTTCGGGCCATGGAGATGATATCGAAAGATTACGGACCAATCTTTGCGTTTCGACAATCAAGGATCTTACATGTCATAGTTAATGGAAAGTCTGCTGTTGAGAGTGTGCTGAATAATAAGAATATGCAAGGGCGTGATGTTGATCCTGCTCACAAATTTATTCACAATGCGAACGGAAGTAAGTATATTAAAAGAAGGTACTCATTACTAAGAAGGAACATGCTCTGTACGAAATAAAAATTTATCACTAACAGCTAGTTATACAGACGATATTCAAACCAATATTCAATTGAGCCAAGCTCAACTTAGTCGTGGTTTTGTAGTCACAGTTCAAGATTTTGTATTGTACCATACCGTTGACAAACTGCTTTCAGAAGCTCGAGACTAATCGAATCTATATCAATTTATTAAATTTTCTCTGATGATTTTGATTACTTAGTTCTGATCATTTCTTTCTAGAAAACAATTTACTATTGATTTGTGAACTAAAAGCTATCACAGAATATACATATATACACTGCGCATTACAGGCACCTATGGCCTTAAGCCTTTCAGGTTTGAAGGATAATGTCTCTGATACCGAGAGATGGGAAGGAAGGAGGAAGGAAACAATCTAAGGTCTGTATGTTATTTACAGTCCGTAGCACAAAACGTGCTACATACGCATGTAAGTTTATTGTGAAACGACGAAATCTTTTGCTTCAAAATAAGTGTGCAAAGTAGAACACTGAAATTTCTCCTGGTGTGATTCGGGCCACTTAGACATTATATTGATTCCCTGGGCTGTTAGGTGTAGTTTCACAATAAACTTGCGTGCTCGTGTTGCAGGTTTTTTTGCTTCGGACTGTATCATCCAAGCACTTGCCTGGTGTGAAATAGGAAGACGCAGGAAATACCCTACTGAAGATGGCTGGCCTCAATTGTGAATACGCAATTTAATGAAAGTAAATTGATAAAAATCAGATTCGAAGTAGGTAGTAACTTTCATTTCAAATTCTTTTCTAACAGGTCAATGGCTTTCCCGTGATGCTTTCACAAACAAGAATACTTTAATGCTAGTTTATATAACTAGTGCAACATAACATTATTCTCTTTCTCTTATAGGTATAATGTTTAACTCTGGAGAAATCTGGCATGCAAGGAAGGCCATGTGCGCTAAGATCTTGAGACAAGTTGGTTTTGGTAACAAAGCCATGGAACAAGCGATCATTGAAGAAGTTTTGCGTACGGTGTCATATTTTAAGGAAATGTCTAAAGAGGTGGGTTCCTCTGGAATACCAATGAAGACCATATTCCATGCTCCTGTTATAAGCACCGCATGGCGCATCATTGGAGGACATGGTTACAAATATGATGACCCAGAATTGTTGAAACAACTTGATCTTCAGAAGAAAAATATGAAAGCTAAAATAAATTCAGCAGTGATATTGGACGTCATTCCTATTCTCGAATATATTGCTCCAAACTTTTCTGGATACACAGCAGCAAGAGCTATAGGAAAGCAATTCTTAAAGGAAATCAAGGTACATGACCCAAATGGTATTGTTTTCCTTCAATAATATCTGAGTTTAATAGCACAAATTTACTGCTTTCTTCTTCAAAGGTACTTATAAGTTCAATATGTCGTAAAGATTTTGATGGTAATTCTGGATTGTGTATGCATGACTTCCTTTACGCTGATAACTATCATCCACAGTTTCTCAAGTTCGAAAAAGGGCCTGTTGAAATTAAGCTTTTACGCGACTTTAGACAGCCCTAGTTCTGAAATCATGCACTTCTTCCCGTTATATATATTCCGTTAGTCCGTACCAGGCCTTTAAATCAAAAACGCTCTGAGATATGTACAAACTGAAAAACACGTATCCCATTAGTTGCAAAGGACAATGGAAAGAGGGGTCAAGTGGTATATCGCTTGAAAGCTCTTGTAAAAGGAAAGAAGCTACAACAAGTACGGGTTCTCTACGATCATCCTATGCAAAATGGCGCGGGTCAAAATCTCATCAAAATTTGCATTGAAAACAATACGGTCACCCCTATAAATCTGAAACAGGCAGCCAGACGGAAAAACTGAAAAACAAGTGTCACATGATGTTCAAAGGACAACAGATCGAAGTAAAAAGTTTCGCTCCAGGTTCCTCCGCAGGGTCCTAGATGGGGTCCAACTCAAAATTGTCAAATGGAAAGAGGGGTCAAGTGGTATATCGCTTGAAAGCTCTTGTAAAAAGAAAGAAGCTACAACAAGTCCCGATTCGCTACGATCACCCTATACAACATGGTGGCGGGTCAAAATGTCACCAAAAGTTGCATTAAAGTGAATGTAAAAAAACACATATTCCAGTGGAATTGGTGGTAAAATTGCTGGACAGTGCCCGGTAGCCCTGGAGAGTTGTGGTGTTCATCATAGAAACACATTAGCGAGTGGTGCACACAGCCGAAATATTGAGTCAATGACACTAGTCGGTCGGGAGAAAACAACTGTTTTCACTTTGCTTGCACAGAATTCTTCGAGATGTGGAACGAGGCAAGCATGTTCCTGCATCTGTTTTATAAGAGGTCTGGGGCTCTCCCCAGATCTTGACCTTAGTGTCCGCACAGGATGCGTGTTTGAAAACAATTTGTCGGTAGTTGTGATGTTGCTTCTTAGGGTGGCCTCTCCCCTGCCAGACCTCCGACACTATGGGATCAAAAAATTGAATACTGTATCATCCCGACTGGCTAGTGCAACGGACGAAATATTTCGGCTGTGTTCACTACGCTATGATTTGTTTCCATGATGCTCACCATAACTCTCCAGGGTACAGCAATTATACGGAACATTCCCCTGGGACATGTTGTTTTGTACCATTTACCCGCATTAAGCCCAGAACCCAAAACGGCGGTATAAATAGATCAGTATTCTGGACTTGCAGTGAGCTATCTAATGACGTATAAATCTTGCCAATCCCCGAGTGTCAAGTTGCGACCCTCTCCGCGTTATTATGTTATTTCCGTTCGAGAATGCATTTTTCTCCCAATTCCCGACCTAGGTTTGAATGATGTCACAGCCTGGTTCGTCTGTATAACTATCTTAATCTCAGTGTTCCTCAGTAACAACAGGCGAATAATAGGATTGACGCAAGGTTCCAACCCTGCCCTTACTTGCCTTTTTCTTCCCTTTGTGTCGTGTAAAAATGAAATTCATGAGATATGAATATCGTGAAACGTATAACTTCAAATGAAATACCAAAATGAATCAACATGCACATCTTTAATAAGGATTACTGCAACTGTATCGTGCTGTTTGTTGGTTTATGTTTGTTGTACAAGACATACGCTTTTCGAGAGAAACTGTGGCAGACAACCTTGAATTGAAAGGCATGAACGTGAGGTAGGCTGGAACACAGTTTGTTCGGCAGTAAGTTGAGCAGGCTTTGCTGAAGGGTCGTTGTACGAATTGTAGTAAAGTAATTGTGCTGTGCAAAAGTAATACACGCTGCGAATTGAGTTGTGTGTGTGTGTGTGTGTATGTATGGCAGACGGCTTCCATTTCATTGTAGAAGGTGGCACGTACTACCCTAATATCGTGTGCTAGTGCAGTGTCGGCTAAAGATAGCATTGTATTGGAACAATGCCATATAAGAACGGGGAGGCATTTGACATGTTAATGGTATTAGGGAAATGTAGGCAAAACAATAGAGCTGCAGCCCAAATTTGTAACGCAACGTTCCCACTGCGACAATCAATTTCCCATAATGTACTTCGACGGTTAGTAAATCGTCTGAAACCAACAGGGTGCATACCTCTTCAATATGGGGGTCACAAACATGCTGCAATTGTAGATGGCAACGATGTCGTTATTGATGTTTTGGCTGCTGTCGAAGTACGTCCTAATGCATCTTCAAGAGATATTGCCCGGGATCGCGGAATTAGTCAAACAAGTGTACTTCGTATGCTGTGGAATCATAAACGCCACCCGTATCATATCTCCTTGTGCCAGGTGCTAACAGATGCCGACTGTAATAAGCGCCTCCAGTTTTGTAATTGCGCCCGTCAGAAATTGAGGACAAATCCAACGTTTTTCAGTATGTACGTGCTGTGTACAGACGAAGCAATATTTACAAGTGATGGTCATGTCAACCTACACAATGCACATTATTGGGCTGCGGAGAATCCACATGGGACACTACAGATCGACCGACAAAGACGTTGCAGCATGAATGTGTGGGGTGGTATCATTGGAACACATGTAATTGGGCCCTGGTTTATTGATGGAAATTTAACGTCGGCTCTGTTCCATCAATTCTTGACAGAACATCTACCGCAACTGCTGGAAAACATCCCATTTCATGTGCGGTGTAATATGTGGATGCAATTGGATGGTTGTCCAGCACATGCTGCTCGTATATCAGAGATGCATTAAATACTTTATTTCCGCACAGTTGGTTAGGAAGAGGGTCCAATATTCCTTTCCCTCTTCGCTCTCCAGACCTTACGTGCATGGACTATTATTTCTGGGGTTGACTCAAGGAGCTTGTTTACACGAATAGATCAAATACACCAGAAGATATGAGGCAACGTATAATGACCGCATTTCGAAGCATAGGAGAGGTAGAGCTTGAAGCTGTGGGCTATAATTATTGTCGCCGCCTGGACCGATGTCTTGCTGTACATGGGCGGCAATTTCGGTAAAACATGATGTAAAACGTGCTGTGTGAAGTGCACGTCTGTTACATAACGGAAAGCAGCCCTCTCCAAGGTAAATATCATATATCCTTTGTACGTTATGCGATGGTAAATTAATTCTTAGAGCAACGTTAGACGTTTCAATATAATATGCTTACCTGTCCACCATAACGCTTCCATTTCCATACTGTGTATGTTACCAGTGTTGACTATGAGACGAGACAAGACAACACTTTTCAATAGTGTCACGAAAGAAGACTGAACAGTCTCTGTAGTATTGTACCCGGAAAACGTATGTTACCAAGGAAATATACCTGTTGAAAATGTTCAGGGTCTTCCCTCCAACACAATCATACAACTGCTAATTTGGAGGTGGAACCTGTCTGGATATCTAGAACTGGTTACCGTGATATGTTGTATTTTTGAAATTGAGACACTTGTTTTTCAGTTTGTAAGTCTGTCTGCCCGTTTCAGATTTATAGGAATGGCTATATTGTTTTGAATGCAAATTTTGATGAGATTTTGACCCGCCACCATTTTGCATAGAGTGATCGTAGATAATCGGGACTTGTTGTAGCTTCTTTCTTTTTACAAGATCTTTCAAGTGATATACCACTTGACACCCCCTTTTCATTTGACAATTTTGAATTGGACCCCGTCTGGGACCCTGCGGGGGACCATGGGACGAAATGTTTTACTTCGCTCTGTTTTTATCCTTTGCAACTAATGGGATACGTGTTATTCAGTTTGTACATATCTCGGACCGTTTTCGATTTAAAGGCCTGGTATGGACTAACGGAATCACCCGATATATATATATATATATATATATATATATATATATCGGTGTTGCGAAATAAGTGTTACAACTCTTGGGAGGTGACTCCTGCCACTATGACAAGATCAAAAAGTTCTCTTCAACTTTCTGCTTTCGGACATAGTTTCAGATCTACAAGGTGCCGAAAGCGTGGGAAAATGACTTTCGGACGCCAATAGTTCTGAAACTAACAAACATAAAAGGGCGGGTAAAAAATTCACTGAAGAAATCATACCTGCTCTATTGAATTTTGTATGTTTCACAATCTCACCGTGCACGCGCAAGGGATTCCCCAAAGGAAGGTAGGAAGTCCCGGATAATCTGCTAAATGAAACTTGGTCTAAATGGATATGAATTGATAGGCTTTCTACCAGGTAACAATAATTCGTTTGTTTAAGTCGATATCTGGAACAAATACAAAATGGCAAACACCTTTATGCTCGCTGTGTATGGTTGCATAATCGCCAGGTACGGATGCTGGCCAACAGTGACGTTCTGAGTGTTAATTGTACCGAATTTGTACTCAAATGCTCTAGAAAAACATCTGGAGTTTTGGTAGAGCATAACAGATGAAGCAGGGTGATTTACATGTGTGGAAAAACTTAACGAAAAATGCCCAGAAATGTACTCATACTCAGTAAACTTGAGTTAAAAGCGTCGGAAATGTAAGGATTAGCGTCAAGAACATGAAAGTCAATGCCAATTCACCAATAATATTCCCTCAAACCGATGCAATATGATGTGCACTGTTGCATACCAATAGGGATGCAACAACTGAGTCCAAGTGGAAATTTGCAATGGACTCACAAAGAAACTGAGTAAACTAAATGAATGTCACTAGTGGGATCGCATGATCGATATTGAAATGTGGCCAATGTGTGCGTTGATATCAACATGTAGCTAATGAACAAATATCAATATGTTCCGCTACTGCCGGGACATCGTCTCACGTACGAAAAATAGGAAAATAACTACTCGGGTCTTGAATCTGTGGCCGTGGGCTCCCAGTTGTATTTGAAACTGCGACCACGCGAGCAAAAGCGAGCGCTCTAGCCCTGAGGTTCGAAGGAGCCTCACTTTCTCTGTATTCATTTCTTTGAGGAGTACCCATTTTGTTTGGCAAGCCCTCTTGTACAGCCTCCCGCCATACTTGTGTGTTTTATTTTGTTACTCCTACTGCACAGTTGTAAACAATCAGAGCTTTAAGACGTTTCTTCCTCTTTCTCATGTCGTTTTATTTTCCATATGTATGGTGTTCCAGCTGTAGTGTTAAATGTGCCAAATCGGTTCATTTTCGTCTTTGTCTTGGCATGTGCACTGTGTGTAAGATACGAATTTATGGCGGTATTTTCCTTTATTTCGAGTACGTCATATCTCTCATAAGACGTGGAAAATGATACAAGTTTGTTATTTTGACGCTTTATCAGAATTTGAACCATGCATTAAGAGATTTCTTTTCATATGTGTCGACTGGGTGACAATGTCCCAAACAAAGAGGGACATTGATACAATCGTGTTCTAGTTACGTTCTACCAAAAGGTGCACCAGATGTAATAGCAGAATGTACAACGTTATTTTCCTAGTTTTCGCACGTGAGATGGTGTCCCAACAGTAGTGCGACATGTTCACATTTGTCCATTAGCTACATGTTGATATCAACCCACACATTGGCCACATTTCAATATCGATCATGCGATACCACTAGTGACATTCATTTAGTTTACTCAGTTTCTTTGTGAGTCCATTCCGCAATTTCAACTTGGACTCAGTTGTTGCATCCCTATTGGTATGCAACCGTGCACATCATATTGCATCGGTTTGAGGGAATATTATTGGTGAATTGGCAATGACTTTTATGTTCTTGACGCTAATCCTTACATTTCCGACGCTTTGAACTCACGTTTACTGAGTATGAATGCATTTCTGGGCATTTTTCGTTAAGTGTTTCCACACATGTGAATCACCCTGCTTCATCTGTTATGCTCTACCGAAACTCTAGATGTTTTTCTAGAGCATTTGAGTACAAATTCGCTACAATTAATACTCAGAACGTCACTGTTGGCCAGCATCCGTACCTGGCGATTATGCAACCACACACAGCGGGCATAAAGGTGTCTGCCATTTTGTATTTGTTCCAGATATCGACTTAAGACAAACGAATTATTGTTACCTGGTAGAAAGCCTATGAATTCATATCCATTTAGACCAAGTTTCATTTGGCAGCTTATCCGGGACTCCCAACCTTCCTTTGGGGAGTCCCTTGCGCGTGCACGGTAGGATTATGAAACATGCAAAATTCAATAGAGCAGGTATGACTTCTTCAGTGAATTTTTTACCCGCCTTCTTTATGTTGGATAGTTTCCGAACTATTGGCGTCCGAAAGTCATTTTCCCACGCTTTCGGCACCTTGTAGATCTGAAACTATGTCCGAAAGCAGAAAGTTGAAGAGAACTTTTTGTTCTTGTCTCAGTGGCAGGAGTCACCTCCCAAGAGTTGTAACACTTATTTTGCAACACCTGATATATATATAGGGTGGTTGTGCATGAATGTCGGAAAATTCGGGAGATGAATCTACAGGTAAAAGCAAGTAAAAAATGTCATATGAACATTGGGTAAATGCACCTTCGTTTGGACGCTAGAGGCGTCTGAAATGTCACCTTCCGAGGCGGCAATTTGCAATATCTCAAGAACGGAGAGAAATAGGAATGTCGGGTCAAAACATATCAAAGGAAACCCCATTCGAAGAATCCAATTATGCATAAGTAATGGCGAAACAGTGGCGGCGCTAGAGGGGAGCACAAAGAAAGTGAATGAAACATGGAGAAAAGTGAACAATTTACACTGAAAAATTGTAGGAGGGGATGTTACTTGGAACATGCAACAACAAATGTTAATGAACAAAGGCAACAACGGCTAGTCTGTAGGGAGATTATGAGAGGCGGATTGTAGGAATACAGTATCTTTGTAATGGTGAGAAATAGGAATATCGGGTCAAAAGATATGAAAGGAAATCCTATCCCAAGAACCCAATTAGGTATAAGTGGTGGCGAAACAGTGGCTGCGCCAGGGGAAGCATAAAAAAAGTCAATGAAATGCGGAGAAAGGTGAACAATTTATACTGACAAACTTTAGGAGCGGATGTTATATGGAACATGCAGCAACAAGTGTTAATGAACAAAGGCAACAATGGCTACGCTGTAGGGACACTATGAGAGTTGGAATGTTGAAATACAGTATCATTTTAACGGAGAGAAATAGAAATGTCGGGTGAAAAGATATCAAAGGAAATCCCATCCGAAGAATCCAAATATGCCCACGTACTGTGGAACAGTGGCGGCGCATGGGAGCTGAAAAAAAGCAACTTTTAAACACTCATAGTGATGAAACGTGCAGATCGTAAAAAACACCTGTGGAAGATGAGACCCAGTGTACTGTAAAAACAAGAGGTCTTGTACTTACCATGGTCAACATAATGCCATTCTATAGCAGCTGATCAATATGTTCTCCTTGTTCTTCGAGACAGACAGTTACACGATGGCGTAAGGATTCTCTGACTGCTGCCAATATCGCTGGCGTTTGCCGTAATATGGCAAACGCAGCACATACACACTGGCGAAGATCTTCAGCATCATCCAGGGGCCGTGTATACACGAGACTGTTCAAGTAACCCCACAGAAAAAATCTACGGAATCAAGTCGGGTGAACGTGGGGGCCATGCTTTTCTTCTACCACGACCTATCCACCTGTGTGGAAATGTTTTGTTCAGATATGCACGAATGGTGTGACATGAGTGGACAGGGGCGCCATCATGCATAAACTACATACACTGTCGTGTCCTTAGTGGCACATCTTTAAGCAGAATAGGTAGGTTCTGAGTCAGAAACTGGAGATACGATATTGCGTTCAATCGCTGTGATAAGAAGTGTGGTCCCACAACGTTGTCGCCAATAATACCAGCCCACACATGCAATTAGAAACGCTGTTGATGCTTCGTCTCTACCTTGCATGCGGGTGGTTGAATGCCCATCGATGGTCATTGTGGAAATTTGTGATGCCATCCCGTGTGAATAATGCCTCATCCGAGAACAATACCTGTACTAGAAAGGCTGGTGATACACGGCAGCAGCGGTATAACCAACGATAGAAACGTCGTCGGGTTTCATAGTCACCATCGTATAACGCATGCGTTCGTTGTACGTGGTATGGTCTGAGATTATTACAATGCAAGATGCTTAGCACGACTTGATGTGAAACGTGTTCTTGCCTTGCTATTCGTCGGGTACTAATACTCTGGTTCCGGGTCACATGTCGAAGTACCCTCTCTTCCAGTGGGGGTGTTCGTCTCGGAATGTCTGTGTTGGGAAGGAATGACCCAGTGTCCCGCAATCGCTGATGAATACGAATAAACATCCCCGGTGCTGGAATTTGTTGATCTGGGTAGCGTTCCGCATATAACCTACGTGCTTCTTCTGCATTACCTTCCGCCAAGCCGTACATCAATTGCATATCTGCCATTTCGGCCTTAATGTATACTACCCAATTCATTGTGGTGCATTACACATAGCACTTGTCCGTCCCGCGGTTGTCAACATCAACACTGTTTCACACAACACAAAGTAAACCACATTCATATGCATATGCATCACTTCTCTGCCTGTAGTGTTTAGCACTAAACCGCTTGTGCTGTTACTGTCATTGCCCCATTCAGTACGATGAACTATGCGCTGTCCTCTGCACCTTCGATGCGAACGCTCTCGTTACCCACGCTTTCACTACTCCTATAACTAACTCTACTACCCGACGCTCTGCACGCCCCCTTGTTCCACCTACTGAAGCTATGCGCCCTCTGTCATCGGACATGTATCATACAGTACACCTAGAGTTGTATAGCTTGTTTCCTGATTGCTTTCAAATATTGTGTTTTCACCCATTTCAACTTTTCTCCGCATTTCAATCACTTTCTTTGCGCTCGCCCTTGACCCGACATTCTTTTGATATGTTTTGACCCGACATTCGTATTTCTCTCCGTTCTTGAGATATTGCAAAATACCGCCTCGGAAGGTGACATTTCAGACGCCTCTAGCGTCCAAACGAAGCCGCATTTACCCAATGTTCATATGACATTTTTTGCTTGCTTTTACCTGTATATTAATCTCGCGAATTATCCGACATTCATGCACGATCACCCTATATATATATATATATATATATATATATATATATATATATATATATATATATATATATATCGAGAGAGAGATACTTCACTGTACAACGCGTGTTGCGTTTGCCGATCGTTTTTTCTTTTCAATGTGTCGTCTTGACCTACCTCTTCCGTCAGTAGTAACCAGTTCACCTGTGAGTGTCGTAGTGTGAAAGTGGTGCGGTAAAATGGGCTACCTGACAGACTTCCAAAGAGGCATGATGATTGGTGCCTGTCTGGTTGGGGCTTCAGTGGCAACAGTGGCGTAGATTGTGGGGGTATCGAAAGGTCCTGTGTCCAATGTCAGGAGGGCATACACAGTTCATGGGCAAATGACGTCTGCAAAGATCAACAGTGATCGAAAGAGAATCCTTTTAGATAGGGACCGGAGAACATTAAAACGGATTGTAGCAGCTAAAATGAAGACCACTGCAATGAAAATTAAGTCTGAACTCAATTCCGGCCTTCAGAACCCGGTTTCTTCGTAAACAGTGCGACGGGATCTTCATAAAATGAAAATTTATGGCAGGGCCGCTATCGCTAAACCCCTGGTCTCAGTAGTAAATGCGAAGAGGCGTATCCAGTGGTGCAAATACCACAAGGCGTGGACTCATGAGCAGTGGAAACACGTAATATGGTGCGATGAATCGACCTTCACCTTGTTTCCAACAACTGGTCGTGTTTACGTATGGAGAACACCGTCGCAGGCCTATGATACAGATTGTCTGCTCCCAACTGTAAAGCATGGGGGTGGTTTTGTTACAGTATGGGCAGTGATATCGTGATTTTCTGCAGGTCCCATCATAACCCTGCATGGAATGATGAATGCTAAGGCGTATGAGGCCATTTTGTGGGACCAGGTTCTACCCATGGCCCAAATATTGTTCCCTGATGGTGATGGCATCTACCAAGATGATTTGGCACCTTGTCACGCTGCAAAAACGGTAAAATCATGATTTGAGGACCATGACCAGGAGCTATCATACCTACCTTGGGTCCCAAAATCACCAGATCTGAACATCATTGAGCCATTGTGGTCTGAGTTAGAAAGGCGTGTTCGGTCTCATCACGCTCCACCAGCATCCCTTAAGGAACTGGATCATGTTTTAGAAGAACAATGGTACAAAATTACACACACCACGAGTCAGGAGCTATATACGTCTATTCCACGTTGGATCCAAGCTTTTTTCGACACAAAAGCAGGCCCCACACCATACTAGGTATGATTTTCACAATTTTGCAAACGTTTTAGATTTTTGTCCACCCTTATATATATATATATATCCTGAATTGATTCTCACTGCCGGTTTATTTTATAAAAAATCACTAGATAACAATATTTGCAGGAAATCAGGAAATACTACAAAAGTGTTTTAATCTAATTCATCAGATTGAAATTAATTAGTCCCTGAACGTGTGGCCGAGAACAGGATCTCAACAGAGCTCCGTAGCAGGCTAAGCAGATTGGCGTAAAAAAAACCACTGCTCCGAAGCAAGCGAAACAACTAAGGTAGGATTTCTAACAGGACCCCGAAGCAGGATAACCCAGAAGGAAAAGAATAGCCAAGAGGCCCAAAGCAGACTAGAGGCTTTGGGGTTAGGTTATCCTAATGCTCCGAAGCAAGCGGCAGGAGGGACACCAAAGTGCACGTACTTTTCCGCTAGTTGCAGTCGAAAATAAAAATCTCCAAGGTGGGGGTGTCGCTGCTGCTGACCTGTCGTCATTTGCTTCGTATTAGGTGTCAGTGGTCCGTCGTCTGTTATTCGTTGTAATCCCATGTGGTGTGTAGTAAATCCATGTGTTGATATTTACAAACAAGACCACACGGTATTGTTTGTGTATATATAAGCACACGGCGCGGTACATTACAATATACCTATATATATATATATATAGCTCTTTCAACTACTTTTCCTTATATTTGATGATATGTCAAATTTCATGTTATAAGAGTAAAGCAGACTTTGGTAAATGAACTTTGGGGTCATCTTTCTTGATATAATTGTGCACATTTACAGTTTTAATATTACAAACTGGGAGAGCACAATAGCCAGAAATAGTCCAGAAAAAGCGTCTTAAATTTCCTACCCGCCGCATAAATGGTAAAGTTATTAAGTGATGGCATGACAGAGTAGGGAGCATCTATGACTCTCGTACAAAGTGTCTCGGGTTCGACTCCCGCTTGAGTCAGGTTTTCTTTTGTCTTTACCAATAGAATAGTTATTTCTAACTATAAGTAAAATATTAATTCACCATTTTTTTATATCCATAAAACAATCGAAATGTTTCAATCAGTTGTAAAACTTTTCAATATCCCATGCTAAAAACAAAATGTAATCTATTCCTTAAATATATTGATATCATGAGTTATATTACGGTTACCATAGTCGTTGAGTAAAAAATGTTCTTGACGCTTCGTGTCTATATATGTGGATAGCGTTCTAATTGCAAGGGGGATGATGGGGCAAATACACTTTGTTTATAGCACTCATCCAGTATTCCCAAAGGGGATTTTTCCTCATCAGAAAAGGAAAGAAAAACAGTTTCCAAACATGAATTTTATAACTTCATTGGCAACTTGTATGCTGTGAACCTAATTGTTTTGTGTGTTCGTCGCAATTACTGGTCAAAATCTGATGGTATATATCCGGCACCAGCGTTTGGCCGGAGATTAGGTACAGGACTTCATCGTTTCGAAGAATTTCTTGTGTGTATGGCATTTGCTATGCCTAATGAAAATGATGACAGATTTTATCAAGTTAGGTCATTGGTCGAAAAGACTCTCCAACACTGGAAAGACATACATTCTTCGGGATACAAACTTACAGTTGATGAGACTATGTTTGGTTAGCATGGGAAGGGAAGTGACGATACTGAAGGCATGTCAGCTGTAATGAATAGGAGGGGAGATGTTAAGTGAAAACGATCTGTGAAAGTGTTTCAAAAATTATGAATGGAATGAATATGAACGAGGAAAGAGACAGTAATGCGTGAGTTAAAAATGACAACAGGAGCTAAGCGTGGGGACTGCAACAACATTACGTTTGACAGAACAGGACATGGTACAGAAAGAATAATTGTTGAGGATTCTTATTTTGTCTGTCACAACTGCAGTAGAACTTCGAAAGAGGAGGTTATATTTTCTAGGCACAGTAAAACAGCTCATAGAAATGATCCACTCAAGCTTTCCAAAGGCATCCTACAACCAAAGGGATTTCAATTTTTGCTACAGCAGAACGGGATGGTATTCTACTATTTTGTGTTGTATGGAGAGATATGTAGGTACACGCCTTTATTGGAACTTGTTGTACCACAATTTTTGGGGCACCGTGCAGGAAAAACTAAAGAAATTTAAATGGTAGTTTTCTATAATGAGCTGTGTCTCCTAAGTTGGTTGAAGAATATTTTCCACTTGCACCTGTCAATGATATTCCCAACCATATTAAGATTGATGATCTTGCTTTGGAAGCAGTTTGGAATACGCAGAAGTGAAAGCATCGAGTACATATGCTTATATTTTTAACATTATAGAAACGAATGTATTTTTGGCATTCAATTATTTCAGGAGAGGAAGGGAGGAAACGGCATTGTCTCACGCAGAATTCACAGAACATATGGCTCTTCAATTGATTCACAACGCTTACTATGAATCCGAAGAAAATGCACAACCACAATATTGCATGCTGAACGTCCTTCAAGAGGAATATCGTAACAGTGAAAAAGACTATGCACTGAATGCTCTATCAGCAGATAGCGAAAGAAAACGAGTTCAACGCAAATACTTGATTCGTCCCATAATGAGAAAACGGAAAGTAAAAGCTACTTACTTTTGCACAAAAAGTGGAATCCATGCTGTGTTGTGTAGCCCTCAAACTGACAGAGCTTTTAGTCTATCATATAAGATATGGTATTCCTCTGAAATCCTAAAACTTAGAAACACTGTTTGAAATTTCTGTGATAATGTCGCCATCTTTTATTAAAGATGTCAAAATGTAATTTGAAATGTATTACTGAAACTTTGATGGCATATCTGTTATGAGTATGACATCCCCACAATTTACTTTTACAACAAATTATATTAAAATATATCTAGTATTTTGCTACCACTAAACTTACTCTTATATTGTTCATTGTATATTTTAAAATCCATACTGCTGGAAGGCTTCCGTCCTTCCCGAAGGAGAAACTCACATTCTTTTCATTGAGTAGATGCGTCCTGCCGGCAGGACGGCGGCTCGTGTACAGAAGTTCTTCCGGAAGAGTCTTTCGGCAGAACAGAGGTTTGTAAGTTCTGTCATTAAATTCGTCCCATGAAACGGATGGAGTTTCTCGGCTAATACATTAATATTTGAGATTGTGACTAACAACATCGTGGTGGTGGGATTTCTCATTTCATTGTGTTGATTTCTTTAATTGAACAATCATCATTTGGCTCTCTTCTTCATCTGATTATGGGCAAAAAACTAAAAATATCATTCCAGAATTGATTAACAATTATAGCCAATTTGTTATGTGTATTCTTTTCTGTTGCAGGACCTCATTAAAAGATATTGCACAGTAGTGCAAGAGAACAGAGAAATACAAAATTTTGTTGAAGGCGTTCTACGAGAACAAAATGCAAATCCAAATTTGAAATTAACAGGTAATTTCAGGTAATATTTTGGGAACTAAATATGTAAAATAGGGTATGACATTAACACTCAACAGTCGGGTATGGATTAATGTTTAGAACACTTGTGATCATAGCCCGTAACATAAGGTACTTGGGTGAATGTCTCTAAATTTCATATCATACAGTGGTGACCAATTTCGTAAAGTAACTTGATTTTCCAGAAGCTACTCTTCGGAGTACTATCAATCTTTACAATGATCAATTTACTTTAGTAATATTTATTTAACGAGTTACTGAGGTAAGAACTTCCGAAACTTTAAGATAATTCCATACATAGGGAAGATACTAGTGGCTAAATCCTTAAGGAAGATTCAAGTGTACAATATGTCAAAACCATATTTTAAATCATGTTCAGCGCTCTCCAATAAGGATTCTTGATTTTGTTTAGATATTTTACTTCTCCTGGAAATTTTCTGACTTTGTTTTGTTGAATGAATTGATGCTTTCAGAAATGAGGATTATGAGGGTAATGGGAATTATTAATTGTATTTAACATCTAGAAAAGTTATTCTAATAGTGTTACTCTCTTGTTATTAATTGATACGTTGAACGTTGGTAAACATTACAGTATTGTAACTAAGGGATATTGACTAGCGTTACTAATGGTTCAAATTTAGCACTTGTTTAATGGTCTCCAGTCTATTTCCATTGTAGTTTCTTCACATTGAAACTCCTCAAATTCTAAATTACTAATACGAGAGTATTTCTACCTTGAGACTCAGTTGGGGTTCTTTCCACCAATACAAGTGCGAGTAATAATTATAGAAGTATCCCACTGTAAACGATATATTTCTCCTCGTGAAATCTTGATGCTGAAAAAGGACATTAGACACTAACCAACATTCACCACAGAAAAATATTTTAATTCATTTCTTTTTCAGATGAGGTCATAAGTGACATGTGCTATGATTTATTTGATGGAAGTCTCTTTACTGCCAGCAACAACTTAAGTTTTGCTTTTCTATACATGGTTTTATTCCCAGAAATTCAAAGAAAAGTCCAGCAGGAAATGGACGATGTGCTTGGGAGGGATGTTACTCCATCATTTTCAGATATAAGCAGGTATAAATACATAAGTCGAAATCAAACTTTATAGAATAACGAAATATTAAAGAACACTAGAAAATATGCGAAGAAAATATGTAGGATTAAAATTTAATTTTTGCTGTGGTCTATCAATTCTAATTCAATTGTGAAATTATTTAATTTCTTGTATATCAGAAAAAACACAGAGCTGTTCTAAGTAACAAATGTGGTCTAACGACATTCTAATTCGCTAAGTTGCATTTTTATAAATTGTTTCTATCATTTTGCAATTAATGTGTAAATACCCTAATGTAAATATAGATTAAAGTTTTATGCTCTACAGCAATCTAAATTAAATAAAGATTATCAAAAAATCGCTAAATATAAACTACAAAGGAACGGTTTCATTTATATTGATCGCAACCCTTTGCGAATTCTTATCATCGTGTAGTTTAAGATTTGAAATACTTTGATGCACCTTAGTTCTTCATATAGTTTGAATTGATAATAGTGAAAGAAATAGAGCCGTTTTTTTTAAAAAAAAACATTTTGTATATGTCATTTTCTCCGACCGAAAAATTGTATTTTAATTATTGTCTATAAAGTAAATACTTTTAACGAAGGCTGGAAAAGTTCCGGGCGCCAGGTTGCCATGGTGACTGCATATATAATTTCGGAGCCTAATGTTTTCTGACATTATAATTCCCAACTATTGTCTAATAGTACTTGTGATGATTATTGCTTAAATGGGATAAAAACAAATTATAGCCAATTTGTTATAGGATTTATAGTTTCCACTTTATCTTCAATCTAACTTATATTTGATTCCGAAGAGTTTCGAGTATTGTTCTGTGCTGTAGAATGTATGACTGTGTTTAATGAACCTTTTAAACAACAATTTGAGACCATCAATAGGATCGAACAGTCTTAATTGAAGGGGCATTAACGTAAATGATTCATTATTAGAGAATGTTGATCCTTTTAGGACAAAACGATTGGTGCTCGAAGTACGAGATACGCATATGGAACTAACATACACAGCGTCCCTTTGTAAAACTTCATTTATATTAGAATTAATCGCTGGTGTCTTCCGCCGTTTTATACCAGTGAATGTAATTTGTGGCCAAAATAAGAAAATCTATGTGCCAAATACATGTGGCGTCTTGTCTTGGGAATTGCCACCTACATCATAAGAATATCTTTCGAGTCCTTTTAGTAACCATTTTCATTTACTGCAATTTGCTTGTAATTATTACTATTTTATCTTACAGATTACCATACACAGCTGCTACAATTTTGGAGATTCAACGGACTGCCAATGTATTATATGCTATAAACCGTACAGCATTGGATGATGTAGAAATTATGGATTATGTAATTCCGAAGGTAATATTGATAATTCTTTCCTCACTGGTTGACAATAAACGAATTTGAAAACATTACATTTTATTAAGTTTTCTCATATACAGAGACTTATAGGCTTCTATGAAGATGAAATGCAAAATGCCAGATAGAGAACATTGACAGACAAGAAACGTGAAGGTTTCACCATTGGTGTCGTAGTGTATGGCAAGCCTCCTAACAAAGTATTCATGTTAATTATAATGTAGTCTCGTCGCAAGTGAATAGATCTTGGGAAGTCCATATTCTAGTATAGTCTGTCAGGAAAGTAAATGTACACCTGTTTTTTGAGTCTGGCATTCCTGCTCTGAATCTGAATAAGACATTGTAGAGGGGCACAAGCTGTGAATACGAATAGTGCATAGTGCAAATAAAGGACGACACCGAACGAGAAAGCCAGAAACAGCTCCTAAACGGAGAAAAAAGAGTAAAAATGGTCGAAGTAGGAATATAAAACACAAATAGAACACATACGCCGACAACTAAACATTCACCAAGCCATGATCTTGGAGTAATGGTTAAGGTGCTTGCTTTCAAATGGAAAGGGCTGCAGTTCGAATCCCCTGCAAGGAAATTTTTATTTTTTTAAATAATACAATACAGCTCATGAGAGATCTTAAAAGAGGTCGTATTTAGTCTTTCGTAGCAATTATTATTGGTAATGTTTAGTACTGATAATACTTTTTGTCTTTGCGTATTGCTTTTATTCTTGTCTTCATTTCGAAAGAGAAGAATATCCGAGCAAATGGCACCAAAATTCCTCTTATTTTGAATGTTAGCGCCATTTGTAATTTGTAAAGAATAACAATTGAACGTTCCGAAGCAGCTGCAAAAAGTAAAAAAAATGGAGATGGAGAGGTTCAAAACCTATACTCATGGTTATTAAAAATACAATCACTACATGCCTTAAACCTCTCGAACAGGTTTCTACGTTGAGTAGTAAGAGACTTGTGTTTAGCTTAGGCTGGTCAATACGTTTTGCAAAGAGGTTCGGTTTAGCTCTGACACAGCACAGGAGCGAGAAGGGAGAAGGGTGCAAGGCACATTTTCTTGTTGGTATTTAGACCTACATGCTTTTCATATAATGTAATAAAAGGGTCATGCTGGGAATAAGAAAAAGAACATTCCTTGGGCAAAACGGAAACTATTGGTATCAGAAATATTTATCTACGAGGCATGCGCAGTAAAATAATTCAGAATAGTTACTGTTTAGTTCAGTAACTGAAGAAAGGGGTATAGAACTCAAACATGTCGCGTCAACGATATCGACCAGAGTTGACAGAGGCGGAAGCAGATGTGTAGTAATACAACAACTTTAGATAAATTGATATTTCCTTCTGTATCCGAAATTGATACTTCGTGTAGATCGTATCACAACTTTACGGGAGAGCAGAGAAAAACTTACTAACCCTATCATATAGAAAGGTTTACTAACCCGATCATATAGACAAAAATGGATGTAACTGTGAATACTACAACTTGGACTTAAAGAAGGCCATTTAGACATTCATTGATTTGCAGGGTTGTATAAGACACAAAAAGATTAGACACAATACAATTCTTCATACCTCAGCTTCAAGTAGCTAGATACATGCAATTTCTGGTTAGATACTGAAACTGCTGTCGGATTTTATTACATGACGTATTGCAGGATACAAAATGCCTTGCATTACTTCTTTGTTTGTAGACAGCTATTAGTTTAGTGTTCTGAAAGGTTGTGTGTAAACTAGGGATGGCCAATTTTTACTTTCCGCACTTCCGAAAGTAAAACCGGACAAATTCAGGAATTCGGAAAAATCCGATTTTGGAAAAAAATTCCGGAATTCGAAAAAATCCGGAATTTTCCGAATTTCTGGATTTTTCTGAATTCCGGTATTTTCTACATTCCGGATTCCTTCCGAGTTCCGGAATTTTTCTGAATTCCGTTATTTTAAAGAATTCCATAATTTTCTGAAATCCGGAAAATAAAACTTCCGCTTCCGGAAAATGAATTTCTGTTGGTTAATCTGTAATGTGGGGGACATAAGTCTTTGACCAAGTAATGGCTACTGCTTTGAAACAAATGCAAAGTATGAGAATTAAATCTGTCTCTCTGTAGTTTCGTGTGGAGAAAATACAAACTTGTGAAACAAAGGATTAAGAACAACTCAAGTTATTAATACAAAGTTTGGCGAAGATTATTCACAAAAGAAATACGAAAGATGTTTTGAGTCAAAGAAACATAACATACAACTTCGCAAGCGGAGGCAAAGGAACCTACCGTAACCAGACTAAAGTCGAATCGCTTACCGCGTAGCGATCGCGGTTCAGTGGTCAAGGTGCTTGTTCAAATCCACGTTGCACATTTTTTTTTATTTTAGGATTTTTGATAGCGATTAATCGGCGATGACATACGTTCTATTATATTCAGATATTTGAATACTCGGATGTTTCAATACTTGAACTATCAAATCTTCAGGAATAATAATAGTAATAATAATAAACTAGTAATAATTATTATTATTTTGTAGGAGATTAAAAGCTAGGAGCTTATTATCACTCAGTTCAAACCATTACAAGGAGAAACGTGACATTTGGAAAGAATATTTCGTTTTTGTTTAATGCTGCCCACGAGAAGACTAATTTCTCATCTCGTTTCTAAAACAAGCAAAATAATATGATAATTAACATTTTACATTTGAGACGGGACAAGGCTAACTCAAAGTATCGTCTCACTTTGGAGATGAGAATCGAGACGAAACGAAAAGTATCGCAAACATTTTCCGCCTTGTCTCGATTCTCAAAATAGTGTATGCCCATTCCTCAAGTAACAATTGCTCTGTAGACTGAATCTCATAGGCTATTTCGTTACATTGTATTTCAGAACTCATTGAATTATGTTCTGTGTAGGTATTTCTGTAGCAAAGCTTTTATATTTACCTCTCCATGTCCTAAAAATTAGTTTATTATATGCCTTACTGTTGCGTGATATTCAGTTATTTTTATTACAGTTATTTTCCTTAAAACATACAGAAGAATA
The DNA here is from genome assembly GCF_964235325.1 of Thermobia domestica. NCBI lineage: Eukaryota > Metazoa > Arthropoda > Insecta > Zygentoma > Lepismatidae > Thermobia > Thermobia domestica. The sequence continues at coordinate 37,490,691 of NC_137463.1, read as the reverse complement.
CTTTCTACATGACACTTTAGTGGAACCCTTTAGTTTAAAATTTTGGTGGTTGAGAGGTGTTTCTTAAAGGTATAATCTTTAAAAGATATGCGGTTTGTATCTGAATAGAAAAAGCTAACTGAATGTCGATCTCGGTCGTCTTCAGAAGGCAAGGACATCGGTCACGTTCTGGGTTTGAGTTCCGAAGGGGCAAGTATTCGGGCTCGAGCCAAACATTGTTAAAAGTTATAGGCGTTAGCCAAACATGTTGAAAACAGCTGGGGCCGGGTTTATGGCTCTCAATGGCTCGGCTTACAGCTCATTCACGTACCGAACCGGACCGCGAAGTTGGCGGAGCCAACAGCTCACCCAACCGAGCCGGTTCGAGTCGTCGGCTTACTTGAGCTGAGTCGAACCGTGCCGATGGACTAGTTTCAACATAGCTGGATCGAACCAATAGTTCACATGATCCGAGTAGATAACCCATGCCAACCGAGCCAGCTCGAGCCATCGGCTCAATTGAGCCGTCTCGATGGCTCGTTGAAACTGAGCCGGCTCAGGTCATCGACTTAATTGGGCCGAGCCGACGGCTCATCCCAACCGAACCGACTCGAGCTGTCCGCTGAGTTGAAACGAGCCGAGCCGGTTGGTGTCATTATCCGGGTTTGTCTTTTGCTTGGGCTCAAGAATTCGACCGTGCAGGTCTCAGTCTTGATTTTAAGAACTACAGTATATACTTATATTGGGGATCACGACGTTTGAGGCTATCTCGTAATTTAAAAAAAAAAACTCTTGTTTTCTCGTTATCTAGACGAGACGAGACACACTAAAATTGCCCTACGGGATGCACTAAAATTACGAGACGAGAGACACCCATGTCGTGAGCAACACTAAAAGTATTCCACTTATTGCTTACATTTCTCATGGTTTTCGCTTTCCAGCCTAATCAGGCCATTATTTCAAAACGAGTTAGAACAAGCTGAACGAGCGAGCGAGCCATTATCAAACTCGACTCAACTCCAAACTCGACCTCGAAAACAGTGACTAGGCTCGGAACTCAACTCAAGAAAATTACCTTTTGACTCGTGCTCATCCCTATTCGTATTTGTATTTTATGTTTCCACTTCAACAATTTCTACTCTTTTTTCTCCGTTTTTCTGGTGTTTCTGGATTTCTCTTTCGGTGTCGTCCTTTATTTACAGCATGCAGTATTCTTATTCCCAGCTTGTGTCCCGCTTTAATCCCTTATTCAGTTTAGGCTTTTCTCCTTACCTTGACTACACATGTGATTGATTTAATTTTTACTTTCCGCGCAGGAGCGATGGAAAATTATTATTATTATTATTATTATTATTATTATTATTATTATTATTATTATTATTATTATTATTATTATTATTATTATTATTATACTATTGAATTTGCACGGCAAAATTACTGTACAGTACGATATCATTTCTTTAATTTTCCTCCATTGTATGTTATTTAGTTTATTAATGGGCACTAAACTGTCTTCAGATCATCGAATAAATTAACTTCGGCATTCAATTTGGTGGAAATGTAATTACAGCATGAACATTGCCGGTTCGTTCCAAACATCGGGGCTAAACTTAGCAATATTTAGCTTATGATGTTGCATGAGAAGATAATGTAGGGGTGAAGTGCTCTACTTCTGAGTAATACAGCTAATCAATATAGCTTAAAATCCTTTTGAAGTTTCTTTTTTCAAAGCAATCGTGAAGAATTAAAGAGTGACTTCTGATAGTAAATGACCAATCCTTAAGAAAGTGGACGCAAATGCATGAAGTGTGGAAAGAGGGATCTTTTTTTTCTCTTGAATTGTCTGTAATGAATTGCTTCTTCCGTTCACTGTATCATTATCTGTCCTCGCTGCTTCCTTCAGGCATTATTCAGCGTGCCTCGGAGGCTAGCCTCTGCATAGCAAATCTCACGAGTGTAATATGCATGATTCACGTGCAACGCAGTGTTGCAATAACTTCGCTTTGTCGTTAACAAATATAGTGCTTTTGCTGTCTTGAATATGAATAAAACTTGTTGTGGAAAAATAAAAAAGAATACGAATCTGCTAAAAATCTCCTTATATAGTTTAATATTGTAGTCTCAATATGGCCCCTCATTCCAAAACTTGTGATTGTTTTCACAGGACACATTTGGGGAGGGGGAAGTTGTGCAAGTCACAATATTTTGGCATTCGGGGTATTAGTGGTATGTTGTTCGGATCTTGGAACCTTAGGTGATAACGCTTGCAATTATTACTTTGCTGTTTTACAGCTGTTTATATTCGGCACTCTTATTATGAAAGCGTCTATTTGTCATCTCGTTGTTTTGAATGGAAGCACCACACTCTCAGTTCCGGGAGCATCTCTCTCTTTCTCTTTCTTTTCTTCTCTCCCTCTCTTTTCGTCTCAGAGGTGATGATCGGCGAAAGGGTAAAAGTGCAGAGAAATTTTACGGCATTCTGACATGATGGTCTCTGAATACGCAAATTTCTGAAGAAATTTGCCTATCGTAGAGGCTCACATGGGCGAACTTCGGGAAATTTCCAGTTTTTCCGATCATCACCCTCTGATACAACCCCTGATTAAATATACTTTCTTCCTCATTTTCATTGTTTCACTTCTCTAATAAATTTCTCGGAAATTTGTAATTAATTTTCACTTAACATACTAAACGGGAAGTGCGCTCTCTTTTACCACCTCCTTTCATGTGCTGTATGCATTATTTAAAAATAAAAATAAAACTGTACTGTTTGGAGCAGATTCGAACCGCCGTTCTATGGATTTGTAATCTAGCGCCTTAACCAATTTTTTTTTTATATATATTTATCATGACAGCTTTATTTCTAAATATCAAATTTAGCACTTTCAATTCTAAACTCCTACCTTATTACAATTTGTAGAACCTTATTAATACAACTGGACGGAAAAATGAAATGAAATCTTTGAGTTTTATTTCCCGCGGTTATGCTGGTCAGGCTAAAGGAGACGGTGATTATGAGTGAAATGAAGAAAATGGGAGGAAACGGGAGAACCGCCAGAAAACCGACGCACACGGTGTTTGTCCACAACCAAGTTCACTTGGCGGGGGCTGGGATCGAACCCGAGATCCCAAGCACCAGAGGTGAATGCTCTACCAGTTTTTTTTCTTTTTAATACTTTATTGTACTCTTATTTAGCCAATTACATCAGAAAGGATTAACAAAGAAAATTGTACTGTGAGCATCCAATTATACCAACAAAAAAAAAAAAGTACAATAGACACATCAATAAATTGCTGCTAGAAAATTAGCAAACTTTTGTTTACGAATTGAAAGTGCTAGTGTTTGCATACGGAACAATAATTGATTGACATACAAAGTCACATTATTATTAAAATCATTACATAAAAGAATATCGATAGTTTGGGACGTGATCCATAAAATTGCATTATGTTTAGTGCTGGGATAAAATTGATAATCCGGAAGCAGCATGAATGACGTACAGTGAATATTAGAAGGAGTTGTTCTGCAGATACGGGCAATAATTTTTTGATAATGAAACCATATAGCTGTGTTTCGTGGGCAACTTTCGAACCGGTGTTGGAGAGTATCGAGAACATAACAAGTACCACAGAAAGAAATATTACAGATACCCAATTCATAAAGTCTCCCGTTAGTAGGATATATATTGTGAACAACACTGTACCAAAGAGATTGTATGGCAGGAGACAATACCGGAGTATGAATGTTTTCCCAGATTTTCTTCCAGTGTGTCATTGGGTAATGTTCTACAATACGGGGAACCGAAGTTGTGGTGCCATGATAATGATTACATAATTGTCTAACAGAAAGATCTTCAAGGTGACTCCGTGCGATAAGCGAGTAACTAATATCAAGAAATACGTCCTTGAGGTATGGCACAAGGGAAATCCAAGGTTGTATATGCAGGGGAGCTTGTAACTCAATATGACGTAGTGGTACACATAACGCCTTGCTGGAAAAGGATTCGGAGTAGGAGCATAATGTTTGGCAGACGCGATGAATCAGCAGCGAGTAGCTCTGAAATTTAATGTCTTTAAGGCCAAGGCCACCATCACGTTTTGATAAACACGCAGTCTCGTGACTTACCCTTAGGCAGTGATTATGCCACAACAGTTGCCCTGTGTGTTTTCGTATGATACTTAGGTATTTCTTCGGCAAGGAAAAAAATTGAGTCAGAAACCAAAGACGACTAAAAATAAAAACATTTAAAAGGTATACTCTGCCTGCAAGACTGACCTGCCGGACTTTACTTTGGTGTATGAGTGCAACCAAAGTACAGGTGGTGGTATGAAAATTGTAGTCTATAGTATCTGCTATGCGACGTTGCCAAGTTACGCCTAAGATTTTGATGCGATCAGTAAAGGGGAACGTAGACAAATACACGTATTGGTCAGCCGGATTTATACACATCAGGCGTGACTTTTGTTTATTGAGAATAGCACCTGAAACGCACTCATAGTTCGATATGAGAAGTTCAACACGTGACAGTTCCTGTGGACTGGTAATGAAACAATGTATATCGTCTATAAATGCTTGTAATTTTAAGGATGTTGCACCAATCTGTATACCTTGAAGTTGTTGTTCCAGTGTTAAAAGAAAGGGAACAAGAACCAAGCTACATAGAATGGAAGACAGGGGGCAACCTTGTGCAATACCTCGACGTACATTGATAGGATATGTAAGTGCACCATTAACCTTTAATCTTACATATCGTTGAGTATAAAGAAATTTAATCAAATTAAGAAAACTGTCTCCGAAACCATAGTTTTCAAGTACCTTAAACATGTAATCATGTGACAATCTGTCAAATGCCTTATGAAAATCAAGCGCCAATAAAGCGACCTGCGGAGAACTTGTTTTCTGACACCAATGAATACCTTCTCGTATATTACTTAGTGCTAAAAACATAGGTTTTGTATGTTTTAAACCATACTGATCATTGTGTAAGACTTGATTCAGAAACGGTTCTAAACGAGAGGCAAGGCAACGAGATAAAATTTTCTGGTCAACATTAAGGAGGGTAATCGGTCTAAAATTATCAAAGTCATGCGCACCTGCATGTTTAGGTACAAGTACCATTATGCCAGCGGTAAAGGAAGAGATGCACGTGGGCGTGAGTCGGAGTTCGTTATACATTTCTGTGAGAAAAGGCGTAAGAATGCTGTGAAATTGGCGGTAAAATTCTAATGTAAGACCATCGGGTCCCGGAGATTTATTTAACTTCCCCGCAAAAATAGCTTGCTTGATTTCTCTTTCTGTAAAGGGGGCATTGAATATGTTACGAGCCTCCGGGGTGAAAGTGCCGGTCGGACGCTCGAAGCAAGGGTCAGAAGATTGGGTTGGAGCGGGGGAATATAGGTTTTGGTATGCATCGTACAAAGCTGGGATTACCTGATCATGCTCGTGAACTACACCGTTAGGAAAGGAGACCTTGGAAATAAGGTTTTGTTTACCTCTGCGCCTTTCACAGATAACTGTATGTAAAGAGGGAACTTCATGCGGAAGCATCGTTGTTTTGCCTCTCGTGAAAAAACCTTGATTTTTTTTCGATGTAAAGTGAGTAGGAGTGCCTTAATTTCCTTAATACGAGGGAGTACGTCTACTCCTTGAGCAAGTTCTTTATAGTAGTCACATAATAAGTGATGGTAATAATTATATTGCTCTTTAAGAAGAGAGGATTTGTCTTTGCAGTGCTGTTTACAGATAGACCGAAAGGACGGTTTAATGTGATGTAACCACCATGAAAACAAACTTTTCTTTTGAGATTTAAAGTGCATTAAATAGTTCCACCTATTGGTAATTAGCAACTGTAGATCCTCGTCAGGTAAAATGCTGTTATTGAGTGACCAAACAAACGATGATTTTAAGTACTTACGGATGGGTAGATCAATGGTACAAACCACAGCACAGTGATCAGAAAAGCAGACCGGTTGAACGTTTATGGAGCGCACAAAATTAATTAAAGTGGTACTGACATAGATCCTATCCAAACGTGAGGATCCATTTCGTCGAAAAAAGTGTGCCCTGGGGTGTTACCTTTATAATGACGCCATACGTCAACTAACTTAAAGTCTTGAATCAATTTACGTAATGTAGGAGAAGTATTGTAACCAAAACTTGAATCTATAGGATCTAACACTGCATTGTAGTCTCCTACACAAATCAAATCTCTGGTACCAGAATGTAACTCCATTGGAACGTCGGTGAGATAGAAGGAGTTTCGCTCAGCACGTTTGGTATTCCCGGACGGCGAATATAAATTACAAAAGTGTATGCTTTCATAATTGGCTGCGATAATACGTCCTGACGGAAATTTTGAGAAAGCGGTTAATGAGATGTCTTTGCGATATATAATAGCTGTTCCAGAACCAGTTTCGGAAGGATTGACTTCCCACAAATGATTAAAAAGAAAGGAGAAATTGTCAATATTGCATTCTTGCAGGAAAATTATATCCAGAGACGATTGGTTGATGTAATCGGCTAGCGGTTTTTGCTTGGTGAGACTAGAAATGCCATTGACATTAAGAGTGGCTATACGCGTGGCATACATATTTAATGGCCACAGAAAAATAAAAAGACACCAAAAAAGCACGACACAAAGAAATGACACAATACACTTGAAAAAACAAAGACGGGGGGCAACACTCGCACACATTCCCATTCTATACTGGAAGGTGATATGATCACTTGTCCGAAGAGGTAGCACTGTCATTTGTCTTAGCACTTGCTTCACTATGATGGGGATCTACTCGTGACCTCGTGAAACCAGACACACAATTGTTGTTTACGGGGGGAACGTTCTTAGTTTTCTGAAGTTTATTGGCTCTACTGGTTGTATCACGAGGGGAAGACTGAGATCGACCTTTGCGACGTCTCTTCTCGGGTAGAGAGGGAAGCTGGGATGCTTCTGTAGATGGTGAATCTCTATCGAAAGAATCCGTCACTTCCTGGTGAGAGTCATCAATGCCCACTAACGGTGGGGTACTTACCGTGATTTCAGGTAGCGTATCCATCTCCGATGCGGAAGATGCTGAAACAGTAATGCTCTGTTGTGGAATATCCGAACTATTAGGCGCTATGGTAGTGGAACTGGAAGAGTCACTCTGCGTTGCATTAGAAGCAAGGGTCTGCTGGGAGGCAATAGCAGGAGAACTGGTGTGAGATGCAGCTGTAGAACTAGGGGGGACACCAAGCGGACAAGTGGATTCAGTTTCATTGAGTGCCTTAGCAAAAGGACTTGCAGCAGTTGCAGTTGAAGGTGGAAGGTTCTCCTGTAAAGTTGGAGGACGTTTCTCACTTAACACAGGAAAACTAGTAAACGAATGAACGTTCGGTTGAGTATCCACTTTATTCAAATTGCCGGGCATGGGCGGGGCTCTGGATGGTGAGACACTGGATACTGAAGCTGATACGGTTGGAGGAAGACGACGTTTTGTACATTCCATCAGAAAATGATTTGGTGAGTCACAAATGGCGCAGGTTTTAACTTGACCTCCATACGTTAACCACAAACGTAAACCACAGATAGTCACATAAGAAGGTATGGGGCGCTTAATGCTCATACGTATTATCTTTCTCCCAGTCCTTACTTCATAGATGTGTCCAGTAGAATACATTTCGTCTGCAATTGACTTAATTTCACCTTCCTGGAAAGCACACGAGAAATATGATGATCTTCCAACTCGGTGGGTACCAAATGTAACCGGACAGTCATAATATTGGAACTGGCAGAATCGATTAAAATGTTATAAGTACCAAGATCATCTGAATAACTAAACTTTCCATTCACTCGAAACAGAATTTGTTCACAAAGCACTTGTGAGATTAACTTAACATATAACTGTTTGCGACTATAATCAAACTCAATACTGACAACTTGATCAGGAAGCAGATGAAAAGTATTGCGGATCCATTCATGCAAAACCAATGTGTTAGGCTTGTTCACAACATCTTGAAATGACAAACGTAAAGTATTCACTCGGATAACAGACATAATGCACTTAGTAGGTAAACCTGTACTTCACACTAGACAATATGATGAAAAGAGTAAATATAACTCGAACTACTTGGTAGTAGAAAATACTCCACTTGACAATGCAGGTTGAGTTGAAGCAAGTTAACACACTCACTATTTCCACTCGAACACCTACCGGAACAACGAGGTGAACGGCACGGCGTCTGCCGAGCAACTCAACCACTAGACCACGATCGTTGCTTGATAAACGCTTAGTTGTTGGCATATTTGTTTGTATTTGTATTTTATTTTCCCACTTCGACAATTTTTACTGTTTTTTCTCCGTTTAGCAGCTTTTTCTGGCTTTCTCTTTTGGTGTTGCCCTTTATTTACATTATGCACTATTCGTATTCACAGCTTATGTCCCTCTGCAATGTCTTATTCAGATTAGACTTTTCTTCTTGTTCTTCAGTAAACATTTGATTGATTTAATTCTCATACTCTCCATGGATGGAGCGCAGGAATGCCAGACTCAAAAAATAGTTGTACATTTACTTTCCTGACAGACTGTACATTCTGATGCTCACATCGGTTGTTCTTACATAGCTAAACAGTGCTGGGAACACAGTGTAATGTTACATGCTCGACTCTGAAAGTCACAAATCGATGATACGCAGCGCAAACAGGACACATTGAAACGGACCCTAACGAAACTGAAACTATCGACTTTACATGGAAGCAAGACATTGAGAGCTTTAAGAATCCACTGAAGAGCGTGTTATCCCTCCTACTTTCGTGTGGATCAACCCAGTGTTGGCAATGACATTTTAAAAAATTATGACTCAAGATGTACAGGGTTTGTCCAAGAAGTAATGAGACTGGCCGGCGTGCAGCGCTCCAGTCGCCTCCAGAGCGCTCTCTTTTGGTGGTTTCGTTGTTTGTCGTCTTACCTAAGCATCGCACTGCACGGCAGTCGCTTCTGAGCAGTGAGAGAATGAGGATCGATCGTTGCGTAAAGTGTGATTTTTCACTGGACTAAACTGCTTTAGAGTCTCTTGGTTTGGTTGTGCAGGCCTACGGAGACAATGCCGTGTTGAAAGCAAAGGTTTTCCGCTGGCATAGAGACTTCAAAGATGGGCGGGAGACAGTTGAGGACAAAGATCGATCTAGACGCCCTTCGACGAGTTCTCCGTATAAAAAGGAGACAGGTGAAAGAACTTTTGTACTCTTACTGTCGGTTGAGTCGGCGATGAATAGCAGAAGTAGCGTGTGCAAGTGAACGGTACCAAACATTGTAACCGAGAATTTGAACTTGAGGAAAGTTTGTGAAAAATTGATACCAGAACTGTTGAGTGATGAACAAACACAACGACGAGTTGACGTGTGCCATGAAATGCTGGAGACTGCGACATGTAAAGCAGACTTTTTCCTGTTTTCCAAAGTGAAATCCGCCAGAAAAGATTGCCATTTTGATGACGTTGTCGCCATCCAGAAGGCCATAACCAAATCTTTAAAACTGAGCGTATGAATCATGGAAATCGCACTGGCAGCGGTGCTCGACGCCCTAGGGGACTATTTTGAAGAAGTTTGAGTAGTTGTTAAAATCTAATAAATAAATTCCTGTTTATAGACTTAATCTCATTACTTCTTGGACAAAGTCTGTATCATATGTCGAATGGAAGGGTACTGAAAGCGAAGCATTTCGTTCAACGTACAGTTAGATAAAATTGGCAATAAGAAAGTGAAGTTAGAAGGTTATGATTACGAATATTACCTTTCAACTGAGCTAGCAACTATCATTTCCTGTCAGTTATTAATAACGACTTCTCTAGCACAACAGAAACATTTCCACAAAGCTATACGAATGCCACCGGACCGGAGATCTGTAAAAACTTTGTAGACGAAATGTAAATAAATTTGCCCGATTTTGCAAAAGTTAAAGCAATTACGTACAGAAGTGTCTGTAAACAAGTACATCGGATAAGGCATGCAATCACAAAGCCGACTCTTGGCTGGTACTCTATAGATAGACGGCAGTCAGAACCGGATTTTGTGCTACTCTACTTACCAATAACTCAGTGAAAAGTCTCGATACCAGACCAATCGTCTATCGACTTCTGAAACATCGTCTTTCTTCTTATGGGGTGTGTCTGTAGAAAGTGTTCCAACAGGAATGAAATAAAATACCCTGTATACAACTGTAAAACGTCTCCTCAATTACAGGTGAATACATGGGAGTCGTCTACATAGTAGCATATCAGCCTCTGTGTATTTAATGATTAATTTCCTATTACAGACACCCTCACTTTTTACAGAAACATTACATGTTTTGCTCGTCGTAAAGTTATGATGTTGTAAGCATATTACATTTATCTTATTTGAGTTAATGAAACTAAAAAGAGTAACAAAAAGATAAAAGAAATTTAGATTTAGACCTTTGAGGATAACATTTGTCCTATACAAAAATAGTAGATATTATTATACTCTTGCTCTTCTACCATTATGTAGATAGCTTTCGCTATACGCAAGTTACAACAAGTAACATGAATTCGCATAAGGTGAATAGATTACGGATATTATAAGAATTAGTGAAATCATATAAGGCGATATATCTATTGAAAGGAAGTACCTGTACTATTGTTTGTTTTCCGCCAAATGTTATTAGTTCTTTTTGTGATAAGCCCCCTTTATAAATTAAATTGGGTTGTCATTAGGTAAATAAGCTGGACAGTTTACTCAATAACAAGAGGGTGTTGAATGATAAGTAACGCACCGGTGTTTTCTCTGCATAAAGAGCCTCTGTGAGATAGCCGAGCTCCTTCGTGGCTAAGTGGTTAGCGTACGCGCCTTAGGCGTGGGAGACCCGGGTTCGATTCCCTGCGGGAGCTCATGTGGTTCGGATTCCACGTTAATCAGTAGGTCCACGTCTCATATAGCCTCGCTGCTGAAAGGGACGCTAAACTAAAATCAACTCTGTGAGACAGCCTGAAAGTATGGAGCTATATTTCAGATTGCTCATGTTGAGTTTCTGATATCCAGATTATCACAAAGTTTTTGTAATAGCACATTGTTCATGATCTTGAGACAGAAAACCAGACATAGATTTAAGAAGATTATTTCCTCGGATCCAGAATCAGATAAAGTTATCAGATTGTCAGACTGTTACTCTTGTATGAAACCTAGTTCAAAGTTAGGCACAGTTTCGATACAAGCCTAACACAGTTGTCAGTGTTCATTTACAGAACCTAACATCGAAGAAAGCCCAACTTACAAATTGGACAAATTGCCCACATGAATGATTAAGACGCACAATTGCGTAATCGGTTAGAATTCCGAATTTCAAAAACTAAAAAAAGTCTCAATGAACAGATCACCAGCAAAATAGGTAAGATTAGCAGCAGAAAAGGTCAGAAAACCGAAGAGAAAAATTGTCCGGGTGGCAGGTAGCCCAAACCATAAAAATATTCAACAATGATAACAGACAAACTGGCTTCAGAAACTGTCAGAACACACAGAGGCTAAAACGATCAGAATCCCTAATCGCCAAAGTGGTTAAAAGAGAGACTAGAGTGTCGATGGATTATGTTTCCGAGAGATTAATTTATTACAGAAAACCACTTCTTGCTATATATTATGGTTATTATTCTATGCTGATAAACAATAAAACAGGAAGTGATTGATTTCTGCTACCCCCATTTTGAATAGAGGGCTAAGAAAGAAGAGAGTACCCATTCCTAAAATGTCGAATCGATTCCTAAAAACGCGCTTTCTGTTACAGTTTTTGCTCTTTGTAGATTTGTAGATAATATTAGAACCGGAATAGTTTTAATACAGACTTAAGAGTAAAGATGTACTATGTCTTTGACATGCTTAATCGATTACACAAAACAGTTCTTTCTATCTATGTCCGATTTTGTTCAATACACTTAACGTTAAAACAGGAAAGTGCTATGTTCTGTCATTTCTGGTTTGAACATCGGCTAAGAATACGAACTCTGTTCCTAACATTTCACCCCCTACATTCTGGCCAAATTTGGTGATAGTTGATCAATTAGTTCTTGGTATTTTTGTTTACCGGATGGATGGATAAGGTAAATATTAAAAAGAGTTTTGGTAAACCAATCTCCTTAAAAAGCTTCAGGTCACATTTTTCATACATTTTAATTATAAAGTTAACCTACTTTGATATTGGTTATAAAAGCATTTCAATGAGTGGAACTAATTAGGTTTGACAAATTCACAGCTTCTATTAAACTATATCTTGAAGTCTCATATACTTTTAATATTGAAAAAGTAGCTATTGTTTCACTTACGACCTTTATCAAATACAAATTTCTTATATTTTTTTCTTATTATAGGGTACAACAGTGTGGGTTAATTTACACAGCGTTCATATGGACAAGAAAATCTGGGGAGATCCTGAAATATTTAGACCTGAAAGATTCCTTCATGAAGGAAAAGTTGCAAACCAAGAAAATACATTTTTCTTCGGAAAAGGTACGTTATGCCATATATCTCTTAAATGAAATCTTTGAGTTTTACGTTGAACAGTTATGGCGGCTAGGCTGAAGAGACGGGGATGATGAAAAATGAATGAAATGGTGGATTGAAGAAAGTCGGATGAAACGGGAGAGCCCCGATAAAACCCATACACACAATGTTTGTCCACCACACTTGGCGCGAGCTTGGATCGAACCAAAGACCCTATGCACCAGAGGTCAAGCCTCTACCACTAAACCACCGCGGATATATCTCTTAAACTGAATTACATACAATGCTACTAAATCCAAACATCCTCTATAAAATAACGCTTGCAAATGATTTGAAACAATTTGCAAGCTATAATGAGATACTTCTTTCTTGCACCAAAATTCTCATATTACCAGTGTTATTTGATTGAAATTGGATTCGGATTACTACTAACGGTGCTAGTGTAATGTCTGGAAAACATTTTTGAGTTTTTCAAGACTGAAACAGGAATACCCTCAAATTGTTTCATGGCACTGCTTAAACCATTGACTTGAAGTATGGTCTATGACAGTATCTGACGCTGTCAAAGAGCATGTGCAAAACTACTATCGCAAGACAGAATACTATTACACATCTTAAACTACAACGATTGCAATAAGCATAAAATAGTACCAGAACAGCTAATAGAAAATTATTTCTACCTTAACAACAATGTTGGCGCGAAGAATGGATAAAAATTAACGGTCAACTAAGATAACACTATAACTGAACTCTTACTATAACGTATAAGAAAAATAGAGCAAAATTAGCAGCACTGTAGATAGACCACTAGAGCTCTACTTTAAATTACGATGTTGTAAAAAGTATTATTGAAACTATTAACTAAACTATCAAAACATTTTAAGTCAGTTTTCGATTCCGGATGGGAAAGCATTTGAACTCATTAGATCCTTCGGAATCCATTTTAAACTATTGATGCTCATCTCGTATAGGGTTTCTTTTGAGAAGAGACGCTAAGCTATTACAATTAGTATACCTTTGAAGCACAGATATAGCGAATAGCATGCGAAAAATAACGAGGATAAAATAACAAAATCACTCAGCCAAAGTACAATATTGCAGGAAGGAAGAGGAAAACTGACAACGCTACAGATGGAAAGTTTCAACTCGGCTTTAAATAACATTGCTATCTGAAGACAATACTCAGCGCGCAGCCTACGGAACATTGTTAGTTTTTTCTAAAATACAGTATAGCTAAGAAAGACTCGAAGAAAAGAAACTGGCACACAACGCTTTGATGTTATTAATATCACTTAAGTTACTTTCTAATTTTTGATAACAATATTAATTAGGAAAACGAAAAGAAGCTTTCGTATGGCTCTTGTGATTTGAGCAATTACCATATGGAAAAGATCATAACTTTAATTGCGTTTTTTATTACTTATCGTTTCAGGAAACTTAGGACAATGTTTTCTAAATAATAAATTTGCAGAGAGAAAAAAATTCGGCATTCTGCTAAATGTTTGGCCAAAACTGTGTATAACTTATGGAAAATATCTAACAAAAGTGATAATTATGAGGAAGAAATGCATCTGACTGTGAGTGCACTAAAGCATGGTCACCTATAGCGGACGGAAAGGGGAGCCGTTACTAGTTTGGACTTTCGAAGGGCGTTCAGCTCTTCAAGTACACGTGAAGACATACTAATTGCTTACACACATTATATGGTAGTTGTAGTACAAGTATTCATTCATCGTAGTCAATAAGAATATGTGCATAAATAACTGTTATTTAATAGATGTACTGTATTAGGTACACCTGTGTACGAAAATATGTGTATTTGTAACTGCATTTGTTTGCAGTCGTGTTTTCTTGCAGGTGTCCCTAACTACTAGTCCAGTCAATTTAGGTTTAAAAAGCGCTAAACATCAAAGTAACTGTAAAAGAAATAAAGTATCTTTAGGATTTGGAATAATATCGCCAACATCATAAGTCTAGAAAAATTCAAGCATGAAAAAGCCGTCATCTTGGATTTACATTCCAAATCTATAAAATGCTCAAATATACTGCTCAAATTAACCTCAAATCTGTATCGAGTAGAAAGTTTTTGAAAAGATAGAATGGAGAACAGTTCCCAAGAAGGTAATCACAACACACCATCTGTCTACTGCAGTAACAATAAAACTTACACAGTATCAGACAGCCAATTCACTTACAAAGATCAAGTTTAAAGAGGGGGCCGAGGTGGCTCAGTGGTAGAGCTTTCACCTTTGGAGCTTGGGTTCCTGGGTTCGATCCTAGCCAGCACCAAGTGAACCTTGTGGTGAACAAACACGTGTACATGGTTTCTTCGGGGTTCTCCCGTTTCCTCCAACTTTCTTCATTCCACCATTTCATTCATTACTCATCATCACCGTCTCCTTTAGCCTAACTGGCATACCCGTGAGACGTAAAACTCAAAGATTTCATTTCATTTTTTCAAGTTCAAAGAGTTAGAATGCACGAAGTCTTTAGAAAAGCTTCTGAAACTAGAGACTGAATCCCTTTGAAAACTGTGACTATTTGTAGCATATCCAAGACCAGAATGATTTGATTTTATGCACATGATTCATAAAGGTCACCAGCACCAGACAAGTCATTTAGTGCATTCTTGCCCATTATTGTTCTACAACCATCAAATATGTCGTGTATATACTCTGCTCTACTCTTTCTCAATAACCAATATACTCTTTCTACTTGGAGGTTTGCATACGGAGATGAGCTTTCTTTGATGTATAGGTCACCTAATAATAAACTCTGGTTTAAAAGAAATTTTGGAGCAGATATATAGCAATAACGCAGTAATTCATATGCTTAGTGGGAAGGCTGTATCAAGAGCAAGAAGACACATGTTAGTAGATGCTGCTTTGAACATATTATCAATATCAGATGCTTTGAAAATACCTTTGCCACATCAATTGATAACTCCTACTAGTCAGAAACAGTATAACACAAATCGGAAGCTGCCAGTAGATGATGATACTGAATCTGCAAGGGATGAGATGGATGGTCTTATTGTTAGTGTTGCAAGAATATACAATAAAGTGTTTGTCTGCTGATGGTGAAGGTCAATGTTTGGAGGATGGGTCACGTACCTTATTATTAGATATAAATAGTAAACTAGAAACTATCAAGGACAAATACAAGGTAGAAAGTAGAACCGGTATATTATGAGTACAATACATGAAAATGGTTGATATTTTAAAGAATATCCTTCGGCCAGAGCGTACCGGCAACTGAAATCTACATATGTTAATAATAAAAGGATATGGTAACATACTTTACTGCAGCAGGGCACAACTTGTACACAAGCACATTGTATGTACATCTTCAACAAATGCAAGAAATCAAGAAGCCTCACCCGATCGTGTACGTCAAGTTGCAAAAAAGTTTACATGTTGCTCGTCGTAGTAAAGAGTATTGGACAGGTCTTTCCAGTGATCTTATCATTGAACAGACACTGATAAGAAGCGTCAAATCCTGCAGGAGGGTTAACTAGAGCAAGCGGAGTGACAGGAGCACAGTGACAAGTTTCGATCCATGATTCTTTCTACAGAATTCAACAATGTCATACAAGAGTTCACTAGTGTCATTTATAATACCAGTGAACAACACAAAGAGCTGCATATACCAGGCGGACAAGAGATTGCTTAGATACCAAGATAATCTTGGTATTTCTATTAGATCGAAGCCCATTCATTCCTGATAAGCATTTGCGTAGTTTGCCCTCAGGAGTGGTTGCTCGTAGTAATGTCAATGTTGACAAAGCTAAAGAAGCTGTTGATCTAATTCCCCAGTCCATTCAGAGTCACAAAATTTGAAACTGTCATTCAAACGAAATTTACAGGTTTTTACCACGGGATCGAAGAATGTTGAAGTAGATCAAGATGTCAATATTGACCCACAATTGCTATTCCAAAGACTTGCATTTGTTTCTGAGAAACAGGACATAGATAAGAGAAGCATATTCAAGTATGAACTTTGCAGCTATCCAGCATCTTTGTTTGTTGATTGAATGCTTTCACGGAAAGCAAATAAATCGGTTCTGGCCAATGCCATTTGGGCCAAGATACAGAAATGTCAAATGTCTGCAGTAGGAACATCATTTTCGGATCCTCAATATGTACTCGATGAAGGAGCTTTACTACATCGATTATCATGATCGGTTGGTATGCTGTTCTGACTTATATAATAGCTATACAAACTACGTCCTGAAAAGGTATGGTTCGGTTGTGATTGTGTTTGATGGATATTTCGATGATCCTTTCATTAAGGACGCAACTCATATTAGGAGAAGCGAAGGTAAAAGTTCCCTAAAAATTTTATTTTCTATAGACATGAAACTGACAATGAAGAAATGTTTATTTCTGTCAAACAAAACGAATAAGTAGTGTTTCTTCTGATGATGTTTAGTGGAAGCTTTGAAAGTGTTGGATGTCAAACAATGCATGCACAAGATGATATAGCCTTTTAATCGCCCGAACAGCAATCCATGTGTCTGAACAAAGTGATTTTGTCATTACAGATGACACTAATGTCCTGATAATTCTATGCTTCTATGTTAAAATGGAAAGTAAAAAAAAAGTATTCTTCAGACCAGAACAAAAACGTGGTGCAACCAACATTCGAAAATGGAACATTTAATCTTCAAAGTCGTCACTAAATTAGATATCCTGATTGGCTTGCATTTTAGTCAAGCGATTTTGAGATGTGACACCACGTCACAGTTGTTTGGGATTTTCAAAGGCAAAAGTCTAACGAAGATCATGAAAATATATCATTTATGGAGTATGCTGAAGTATTCAACAATGTAAACAGTTTGGAAAATGACATAAGTACTATCGGGGAACATGCTACTTGTGTGATGTGTGGAGGAAAGACATCGGATGCCTTAGATGAACGCAGATACAGATGTTTCAGCATAAAGGTTGTTCACAACATTATGGTTCAAGCTCTTCAAGCCTAATCACTTTCACCGACTGCAGCTGCTGTTAAATTCCATAGCTTACGTGTCTACTACCAAGTTCAGGATTGAAAAGGCAATAGGTATACATCTCTTCTACTTGAGGATTGGGGTTGGCAGTTACAGGATGGGCAAATCCTCCAGTACTCACTGATCTTCCAGCAGCACCACCAGCTCTGCTCGATATCATTATATGTAAATGTAAGACAGATTGCAGTACTTCATGGTGTTATGCAGAAAGCATGGTTTGGAATGTTCATCAGTCTGCAGTGAATGTAATTGTATACTCTGCAGTAACAAAAGATAGTGTAAACGACGATGGTGTTTCTGATGGAGAGTGATAGTTGATAATATTGGAAACGACAGCAGTATCTTACTTGTGTTAGTTATTTGTGATCTGTTAGTATTTTTAAAGAGTGTCTAGTAATTTAAACGGGTCTGTACAAGTTCAACCATCGCACATCAAGAATTCAAACACAAATACCGCTTCCTTTTAATGTTCATAACTTTGCTACCTATATTATTATCATTTTGTAATAAATAGAATATGAATAGAAACATGATTGGATGATTCCTAGTTTAAAAAGCTATCCTTTTGATATATGTTTCAAGTAAATTGGAGTAAAATTGAAAATTTCTAAATTTTGAGAGTGAATTCAATATGGCGGCTTTTCCCTACTTGGATAGTTCTAGACTTTTGATATGTTGTTGCGGATATTATTCCAAATCTTAAAAAATTACTTTATTTCTTTTACAATTAGTTTGTTCTTTTCTTATGTTTTTATAACTGACTCAAATATTTGTATTTTATTCAGCCACTACTGAAATGCCCGTTCTCATTAGAAGAATGGGTTTATGGGAAATATGAATTCACTTACCCCTTGAGATATGCAATCCCAATGTAATGATAGAACCCATAATGTCCTCTACTTTTCACTTACATTTTGAAACACCGTACTCTGCTCCCTAGAACATGCTTTTCAATGAAATTGACATAGTAAGAACTTAGCTTGAGATGGGTACTCATTATGTTCCCCAAACGGATCGTTGGTGTTCCCGACCCCAAAAATTATGGATTAGACACTAATCTGATCCAGTTTGGAAATTTTATTTTTCACTCCTTCTACCCTCCATGCCAACAGGGTGCACTTGGACTTAACCGGTATCAATACTGTCACTATTCATCTCAGCTACTTCCCCCCGAAAACTAAGGATTCGACAGTAATATCAGTAACTTTCGATTCTTTTTAAATATCACACCTTCGTACCTCATCCTGAGAGGCGATACACATCTCGTATCCCACAGTATTTTTGTTCAAATTGAATATATATACAAGTTTGCTTGAAATAACTCGGGGTTCCAGAGTTATATCGATAGTATATACACAGACATAAACATGCACACACTTATATCCATTATGTAAATCCACAATATTTGTTTCGAAATTGTAAGCCATATGTATATCAAGTTGGGGGAATTGCAGCAGACGTTCCAGACTTATGCTGAAAATACACATATACATTTATATGTAATAAAGATATAAAACACTACATTAAAACAAAACTTTTCAGAACCACTGTGGCAGGATCCCGTGAATTTTTAATAAGAGCTTTATATACCGACTTTCATATTCTGAGATTGAAGGAGATACTAAAAATTAAACTACGTAATTACGAGCCAAAAACAGGATGCTTTTTTATTTTAAAAATTCATCTCATTTGATATTTTTCAGGACACAGAACGAGTCTAAAAAGTAGAAGAATATCATCAGAAACTGAATTTCTTGTCACCTTAATGTACATTGATATCTTTGAATGAAGATACCAAAGTGATAAAATTGTTTGTTTGTTTGATTATTTCCAGGTAAAAGACGTTGTCTTGGAGAAGGTGCTGCAAAGATGATTCTATTTTTATTTTTTACAATTCTTCTACAGAAGTTTAAGTTTAGTGCTTCTACCATTGGTAAGAAACCAACAATACAACCTCTGGAAAGAATAATCAACATGCCAAAACCGTATCGTGTCATTATAGAAGAAAGAAAGTGAAATTGTAAAATGATATCAAAATACTTGTTATGTTTCAAAATAATAATAACATTGGCCAACAACTTTTAAACAATTTCCGATAACATGGAAAGCAAATACTGTTTTATACTAATTTTTGGATGCTGATTTCAGATAAGAACTAGGAAAAACCACAGAATGTAAGAGTTTTCTGTATCCCTATTTTTCTCATTGTCATATAATTTATGTGTAGATTTTTCTTATTACAAAAGCCATTAAGTAAAGATTTTACGTTGTTTTCTTTGATCTCTGCATCTAGAGCATGTAGAAAATATAGGAACACAGTTCAACACTAACACAAAATATTAGGTACAATTATAATTTTATAAGTTTATATATAAATTATTACGTTTACTCAGAAGAAGTTTAGTTATAGTATAGTTTGAGCATGGCGAAAAGTTACCGAAATGACA
The DNA here is from genome assembly GCF_964235325.1 of Thermobia domestica. Lineage (NCBI taxonomy): Eukaryota > Metazoa > Arthropoda > Insecta > Zygentoma > Lepismatidae > Thermobia > Thermobia domestica. Next base: position 37,470,769 of record NC_137463.1, on the reverse strand, counting down.
GCAGCAGTCCAAACGTCTTCTTAAGATTTTACTTATTTCTTTGTGTTGTAGGGTCTTCTTTCTGGAAGCACCAACAATGATTTCCCATCATTCTTGGATCCCATCTTCCTTGGTAGCGTTTTCCCATTACTCGAATATCCTGTTGAAATCTGTCTTGCTAATTACTGACGTCACCCAAGTTTTCTGGAAAAGAATTTCAGATGTGAATGAAGAAAATTGACTACATTCAACATTCTATATTTTTCCAATTTATCAGAAAGTTCTCCACTAAAAACTCCCAGTTGTTCTCCTTATCCTTTCCAGGGAAACCTTTCACCACAGATACGAAAAATTTCCAAGCTGTGAGTTCCTTAGGCGAAAGTCTGGTTCTAAAATTTGCATTGTTTTCCTATTTCCTATTTCAATCCCAATGAAAATTTCTTCCTTTAACTTAACATCACTGAGTTACGGAAAAAATTCCTCAAGTGTTTGAATTATTGTCCTTCCTTCTCCATTCCTTTGACGAAATTTTGCGCTAATGCCAGTTTAATGTAAAATGGAGGAAACATGGAAGCAAAATATTCTCTGTGTGCCACAAATATAGAATATCTTAATATAAAATAAAAGAAAACTGGTATATGATAGAAAATTTTCAGTTATATATCTCTACTCAGCGCAAAAACTACAATTAGAGTCAGCTATTTTTCTCCATGATATCGATAATTTGTCGACCACTGTAATAGATGTGAATAATATTTCAGTGTTTTTTTCTTTACCAAATTATAGTACATGTACTAAGATTTGTAAGAGTTTTGTTCGGTTCATTGGTTTACCATTATCTCTCTATATGAAAGATGTTCTGACCAACTGATAAACATGTAGGTCGAATTTCATGTATTTCAGTAGGGCATGAGATATTTTCATGTTGCTAATGAGATATTTTCCTGTAATGATGGAATATAAATGTTTCTGTTTAAGAGTGAATCATATTTATGTAATTGGTAAAAGAGAAGTGAAAGACTTTAAAATATATATTGGCCCCAGGTCATTGTAGTCACACAAAGAAAAGTTGTCTCTTCATAATACTACTAATAATAAAATGGATAAAATTTGTTAGTATTTTGGGCCGCTACTTTAGCAGTGGTAAGAATAAAGTTTTCCTACGAAACCTAAAAAGTATTAATATTAAGTGAAATCATAATAAGGATAAATTCTGTTTTGGGAGGACCGCTAAGAGTATACTTTGTGCAAAACATTTACAGTAACCGATACAATAAATGGCAGAACGAGCAACTACACTCTATTAATTTCAACAAAATGGGTCCAAACGCCCATAACCCTAAGCTAGTACGAGCTACCCTACTTATTCCTACTTTGCGTCATGCCAACAACGTGACAAAATAACTTGTTCTGGATAAAGTGCACTCTTGCCCAGTTTGATTAGGTTAGGTTAGATTATGTGTTTCAAGGGAAGTTTAACTTTGTACTTAGCTTCACGGTTTGTATAGATCAGCAAAGGCTTCTACTTTTTTCGTAATTATGCTCCCTGGCAACATTTCGTGTTTCTCCATTACACACACTGCATTTCTATTCTATTCACTTCACAGATTACTCACACATTAATTACGCTTCCGTAACAACAGCTCATTTCTCTTGTAAACATTTTGTTTTTTACCTAGTTTTGGCTTCCCAAATAAAGATTTCAGAAGAAATACAAATTTCAAACTTTCAACATTTCAGAAGATAATTCCAAAAACGTGTATATTCTTCTAAACCTTATTATAATGATAATTTGAAATAAAGTGAAACTAAATTTTACAAAAATATTTTATTCAATGCTGAAATGAGAAAATATAGATAGTATTGGCATTTTCTTACGTAGTATTAATTTCAGCCACTGACTACCCTGATGAACCACTTCCTATATACCTAATGGAAATTAATTTTTCCTACAATGCAACGAAAACGATTCTGCGACACTACCGGCTAAATTTGTAACTAATTGCATCGTCTGCTACTGGCAGTAGCTAAGTGTGTCATTGGCTAATTCTATCAGACTCATGCGCTCTGAATGATCTGATTCGTTCTTGCTTTTAGTAGTTCGTGGTACCCAACTTCCTTGAGTGGTGGCGATACGTTCTTCACAGTTTTAACGGGAAGGGCAGCTGAAAACTCTTATACTACATAATTACTATATGGTTTCAGCTACTTTTGTAATTAGAAGAAAAAGAAGAAAGGATTTATGCTTTTAACTCCATTAGCTGATTTTATGTAATGTGCTGTTTTGCTACCGGATATCTCTGTATCGTATTTTTTAAAATCATTCATTCTGTGTAAATAAATAAATAAATATTGTGCTCTCAAATAGAAATATGTAAATGTTATTAGAGCAAAATTTAATCCCTCATCACAACTTCAGACTTCCAAATAAGAATTTATTTGGATATTCATTCTCTCGTATAAATAAAGAAAATAACAATACTTTTGTACTTAACTAGTATCAATATTACATGCGCGCAATGTAATCTAATCTACTTCAGGTATCAACGAATTACTACCGGTCCATATATTCGAATTCTATGCTTTCGACGATATACTTTATATATATATATATATATATATATATATATATATATATATATATATATATATATATATATATATATATACAGAGTGAAAACAAAAGATGTGCACAAACTCCGGGTAAGATTCGTGACATCAAGAGAAGACAAAAAGTCCTCTTTCATATTGTGGAATTCCGTGTCCTGTAAGTGTAACGTTAATTCTTCCGTTACATTCCCTGGTCCCAAATATATCGAATATTTATAAAGTACATGAGATTACAATAAATCACACAACACAGTTAGGCATTATATATATATATATATATATATATATATATATATATATATATATATATATATATATATATATCAATATTCAATATATATATTTCAACATATACATATTTTTCAACATTTGTCACATTAAAATAATATACATCCTATTCTAACAATATGGTTCTTCGTTCTATCTTTTTCTACTTATCTTAACAAGATAAACAAGTTGTCATAGAAACTAAAACAAGAAATATATCGATATAATACAAAATATTTTAAATTATTTCTTTATATATTTTCTTCTTCTTTATAACCGTTTGTGCTCTTTTAAACAGCACTTTTGCCCGTAAATAGAAACAATACTTAGAAGTACATACAAAATATATATTATCGTTGTATATATGGCTCCCGAACTATAGGAATTCTTGAATTGATTACAATTGAAGAAAGAATCCTGGATAGTTAAACATTTCATTTGCCTGGTTACCTTAGTTATTGAATAACCTTTTGTATAGATATAAAAATTACAATTCATGAAATAATGTAGTATTTTCATCTTATCTCAATATAATTCTTATATTTGTCCAATAATCAATTTTAATTTTATAAAATTGTCGATGAGAAAGACATTCAAAATACGATAAGTTGGTTGATTATTTAGGTCCTAAATAAATTCTTTAATTCAATACTATTTATACTTGTTAACGATAAATTTGGTGTCAGTTAAAATACAACATAACATGCTTTATTTATTCGGGCATAATTAGCATAAGTTTGATAGATAATATTTTGTATTTATGCATAGATGTGATTGCATAGAATTTGAATGAAGTAAAAATTAAATAAAATCATAACAATATTCCAAGTGAAACAAAACAGAAACCAATTAATATCACAAAAAATAATCACACAATAAAGAAATTATTACATTAAGAATTAATCTGAAACTCGACATTGATATAATTGTCCTTCAAACGAAAAAGGTGATTACAATCATTTAAAAAATTTGAAGCATTATCATATAATTTTAAATCATTGTTCGTATATTCTTGGAAATAAATTGTTAACGTGGCTTTAACCCATTTTCCGTCAATCACATTTAGGTTAAGTAGCCCAGTCAATGAAGGTAAAAATAAGCTAGATGTCGGAAGTAATTCCCGAAGAGCTGATTTTTTCTTGTTGATAGACTATGATGAGACATGTAATTTCCCAAAAGTTCCCGGTTCTCCCCCTTGTGCTTTCCCCTCAGCCCCCTTAAAGATGAATTTGCCGTCTCTCAGAAAATTAGCCATAACTCCGAAACCAGTGGCGCAAATGCTTCGTTATTTTTTAATTTTCTTTGTCTAATGTTAAGCTATAAAAAAGGTGTCCTTCATTTTTCTCGAGAAATGTATAGTTTCGTGGCAATTGTGTCTTAAAGTAAAAACAACAGTTTTTTGGCGGGAAACATTCCCTTTCATTTTTTTCTACGAGGTTAAGTAAAATAATGTTTCAAATGAAAGTTTTAGATCGAAGTCTAAGCTTTAAAACTAGGTATATTATGATAGTATTTATTTGACACATAACGAAAAAAATAACAAAAATGTGCTCCACCGGGTCAGCGAGCCTCAGTGCTGGTGTAATCCGACGAAATAGTGCAGTGAGCTCAGAAATCTTAGTAGGAGCACAAAAGAGTTATGTACAACTTTTTACCCGATAAACTTAATTTGGATGGGAGGTATAAAGAAGCAACCTGGCTGGAATAGGCTTATGAACTTTATTTACAGCACCAAGCATTCTTCTGAAGCTACATGTGTTATGGCAGTACCATTTATAAACTGAGACCCAAATAATATATCTACCATCTATTCTGCTTTATCTTTTGCTGCAGATCAATGTAGAAAAAGAAATCAATCTTGCATTGCTACGTTTGACCAACCATTGTATCTGAAAGCAACAGAAATCGTAGAAAGGTTCAGATCCTAATAGTGACTTATCAAAGGTTATTCTTAGGTTAGGTGAATTTCACCTTTTAATGTCTTATATGGGATCAATGGGCCGCATGATGGAAGGAAGTGGCTTACAAAATCTATGGGAAACTGTTTATGGCTCGGCAACTGTTAATCACATGTTAAGTGGGCATGCGTATTCTAGAGGAATAAGAGCTTAACGTTTAACTGCAGTGTCTCTCATTACGGTAATGAGAGAAGAATATCCAAAGATTGAAGAGGACTGCAAGAAATTAGAAGACACATGTCAGCAGCTTATTGACAAAGAACTGGATTTCGAGCAAATTAACTTGGATGATAAAGTTACAGAAACTGTTTTAAACGTTGAAACAAATTTTGAAGAGAGAAAATAATCTAGCAGGACAGCAAAGCTTTGGCTAAATCTAATTAAGTGCATATATCTTATGTTGAAATGTATATTTACAGAAAGAACTGGCAACTGGAACATGCACTTAAGTACAGTAGTAGACATGCTTCCATACTTCCATGCTGCAGGCCATTTGCCCTATGCTAAATTCGTGCATTTATATGCTCAGAATATGTTGAAACTCGAATCTAAACTATCAAAAGAAGAATACGAATTATTTCCTAAACAAGGTTATTTTACCGCTCGAAGGAATGGGAAATATTGGTCAGGAACTTGGACAGACATGATAATAGAACAATGCCTAATGCGTCCAATGAAAACTTGGTAAGTCTGACGCATGGAAGAGGAATAACAATAGTACTTTGTCAAAATGGATTCATGGAACACCGTAGTTTTAAAGATACAAGAAGCCTTAGATAAATTTGCAGGAACAGCCTTAAAATTTACTGAACAGCATGTTGAACTGCGGGAATCAAGGAAAGAAAGAGATAACAAAGATATCGAGAAATTTACATTTTGGCTGAGACAGCACAACCCTTTTACCAAGCTTTCAGGGGATCTCGTGTCTTTACATTCCGCTTTTGTGTCAAATGATAGTGTTAACAGTGATAAAGCTTATGAAATGGGTTTGGTAGCTATGGAAAAAATGAAAGGTAAGAGTCTTGGAGAGCTAAAATTGAAAGGAAAAGACATGGTAATTACTCAAGCCAGTATAAGTCTGTATCGGTTCGATCATTAAAGATGAACATACACCCACAACAGCTTTTTAATAGAATTTTATGTGTATGTGACAGCCCCAATAAACTGATAACGTATTTGGAATATGAAGTGTCTTCTGTACCTCCATCGATTTTTGATGATACTTATCTTCGGAAAGGAACTAAATCGTCTATAGATAAAGCATTTTCAGAAGGAATCGTTGAGCAACCATGCTTAGAAGATGCTGGAATAGTTATCGATGAAGGGTTCCTTCTTCAATATGTTTCATGGCCTAAGGATGCTACATATGGAGAATTGTTAGGAACTATTGCTCATTTGTAGTGTCCAAGTATGGAAATAATTGTACGGTGGTGTTCGATGGTTATCCAGAAGAGGCGACTACGAAAGATGAAGAACACCAAAGGAGAACACTGAAATATTCCTCATGCGAAATACAGTTCGACGAAAATAATAAATGTGTCGTAAAAAAAGAACCTTTCCTTTCTAACAGAAAGAACAAAAAGAAATTGATCGAATGCATATGTAAAGAGTTGGAAAAGGTTGAATTAGCAGCAGTTATAGCTGAAGAAGATGCTGATACTGAAATTGCAAGGACTGGAATTGAGAAACTTAATACCTTTTCCAGAGTGATTGTTGTTGGAAATGACACGGACATTTTAATATTGTTAGTTGCATTACCACCAGAGAAGAGACCCATTTTCATTCGAAAAGATGTTGGAGGAAAGAACCCGTCAAGTACTTGTTTTGATATCGATAAATTGAAAAGATCCAACAAAAATATAGCCAAACGTCTGCTTTTTGCCCATGCTATTTCTGGCTGTGATCAACTTCGTCATTTTTTTGGAATTGGGAAAACAAAAGCAGTTGAATTAATTCAAAAAAACACAGAGGCAAAATGTGAGGCCGAATGTTTCCTGCAACAAGATGCATCAAAAGATACTCTTGTCCTGAATGGAGAAAAGTTTGTTCTTTCAATGTACGGGCTAAGAAATATTCAACTTTAAACGAAGCTCGTCAGCACCTCTTCAGAGTGTACTTACAAGTGCAATTGTGGTTAGGGAGCAAAGTTAATCCTACTGATTGGGATTGGAAACATGAATATATCAAAGAAAGTGATGGAAAGTCTTAAGACTGATACTAAGTATGAAACTTTTTGCTCCTGATGACCTCCTAGCAATAATTTCATGCTCTTGCAAGACAGCGTGTGGAGATTATTGTCGCTGCAGAATATCTGACTTGACCTGTTCAACTATAAGTGAGCACTGTAATGGGTTATCATGCAACAATGTACCTCAATACAATGAAGATTTTGAAGATCAATTACACGAATAATCTGGCTTCATTTTAAAATGAATTTTAGAAAACATTGCACACAGTATTCTTAGGTTATAGTGGTGGGTGGGTGGTCCGTGATGCTGTTTTTGTTATGAATTTATTTAAAAGTATAGAAATTAAAATAAACTCATAATATAAGAAAGCTGCCTGTTGTTGCCAGTCCAGGACATGACGGGTCCATAGGTGGTGGATAATGGAAAGCCCAATTTGAGGGTAGGGAATAGTCCCCCCGAACCAAAACTGGCATTTTCTGATCTTATTTCTATGAGCCTTGAAGCATATTCTTATGATGTTCAAAGCTACGTTACTCAGCTCTGGCTTTACGTACTGTGACAATATATACCTCGTTTCAAAGCTTAGACTTCGATCTAAAACTTTCATTTGAAACATTGTTTTTACTTTACCTCGTAGAAAAAATTAAAGCAAATTTTTCCCGCCAAAAACTTTTGTTTTCTCTTTAAGACACAATTGAAACGAAACCATACATTTCTAGAGAAAAATGAAAGACATTTTTTCTGTAGCTTAACATTAGACAAAGAAAATAAAAAATTGCAAAGCATTTGCTCCACTGGTTTCGGAGTTACGGCTAATTTTCTGAGAGACGGCAAATTCACATTTAAGGGGGACTGGGTGGGAAACACAAGGGGGAGAACCGGGGACATTTGAGAAATTACATATCTCATCATAGTCTATTAACAGGAAAAAAAAGCTCTCCGGGAATTTGTTCCGACAGAAAACCAATTTTGACTGGGCTAAAGTGACATTACCAAATGATTTGATTAAGTTGCATTGAATGGCACAATCTTGAGTATAGTCCTGTATGTTATTTACTTCACCAGTTCTTTGGTTGCTGTTTTGGAAATTTCTGCCACCTGAGAATAGCAGAACGGGAGAATCTGGAAGTACGTGAAGAATGAGATCGATTATTTACATTATATCTAAAAGCTGTATTATTATTATTTCTGTTTCTTCTAAAATTAGGTTTGGTCGTATTGCCAGAACGAGAAAATCTAACATTTACCTCTCGTATTATGATTACAATCTTCTCTAACATTTATATTTCGAACAGGAATATGGTTAGCTTGATTTCTGTTATTATTACCTTGGAACCTAGACTGACTCTCATAATTTTGAACTATCATTATTCAGTGCTTAAAATTAATACACTGCGAAGAAATCAATACTTGCTGTAGTGTAAACGGTAATAATGTTCTTATTGATACAATAATGCCTGATTTCTGCTGATATGGATTGATCCGTTTCAAGTCGTTATATGCTGAAATTACAAAATCTGTAACACTTTTGTCCACTTTAGGATCAAAACATCGGTGTCTAATTTGATCATCCCGGTCTGCTAACATAAAATCGTTTTCAAAATTTGCTAATATTTCATTTTTAAAATCTGAATATTTACGCAGACAACCTCTGATCGCTTTATACCATACCAAACAAGGTCGTAACAAAATATGTGGCAATATTTTCAGGAAATTATCCTTATCTATACCAATTACTTCACATTGTTCTTCAAATTTTTCTAAAAAGGTACTCGCTGGGATGTCCTCAAATCTACCGCTGAAGTTAGTTAAGGATTTTATTTCACTAAATTTCACGCGATTATTAGTAGAAAATTCCTTAGATGCCTAGGTTTTACGTGTGTATGGTTCCTTCGACGTGGTCTTCCTTCTTCGTCCTCGATATTAGAGATGGTGTCCTCCCTTTCAGTATATCCTTCTAATGAATTGCTGTCTTCTTCCCAGGGTCTTGATTCAGTTCTCCTATGTTCCTCATACACTACATTGAGAGCACGATCAGGATTACACTTTGCTGTACTGATTTTCTCTTTGATGGTACGTACCTCTTCTTGCAGTCTCCGAATTTGGTTTGTATGTTCATTGACTTGCATTTCTACTACATCAACGGCACTTCTCACCACTGCAAAACTATTGATAATTTGCTCTATCTTATTGTCGGTTATTTCCAGTTTGGTATTTATCTGCTGCGTTACTTGCTCCAAGTTGGAATCCATCTGCTGTCCTATTTGTGGTTTTACTTGTTCCAGTCTGGAATCCAGACTTTGTGTTACTTGTTAAAATCTGGAATCCAAATTTTGTGTTACTTGTTCTAATCTGGAATCCAATTTGGAATCCATCTGTTTCAAATTTTCCGTCATGGAATTCATTTTGTGTGTTATGGAATCCATCTGCTGTCCTAGCTGTCGTAAAAGATCAATCACATCCGTTCAAGTCTCAGTTGCTGAAATATTCACATCTTCAACACCTGTACTAGTGTTCATTTTTGTTCTTCGATATATTTTTCTTTTATTACTTAGTAAAATGTAATCCGTGATGTTCAGATAGTTTACTAAAACTTCTGACTAATCTCTAGGTCTCCACGGTTTCGGCACCGTGTAAATATGCAACGTTAATTCTTCCGTTACATTCCCTGGTCCCAAATATATTGAATATTTATAAAGTACAGGAGATTGCAATGAATCACACAACACAGTTATGCACTTTTGGATATATATATTTTTCAACATATATCGTATTTGTTACATTAAAATAATAGACGTCCAATTTTAACAATATAGTCCTTCGTTCTATATTTTTCTAGTTACCTTAATAACAAGATAAACAAGTTGTCATAGCAACGAAAACAAGAAATATATCGATATAATACAAAATATTTTAAATTATTTCTTTTATATATTTTCTTCTTTTTCTTCGTACCGCTTGTGCTCTTTTAAATATCATTTTTGACCGCAAATAGAAAATACTTAAGGTTAAATACAAAATATATATCATCGTTGTATAAGAGTGATAGGGGTTCCAACTTGGAATCGAAGCTCGAATCCTGACAATTGGAAAGAACAGAAAGATGTGCATATACTTCGAGACGTGTTTCGTAACATCAAAAGAAAACAAAGTATCCTCTTGCATGTTATCGAATTCCACGTCCTCTATCTTGTTTACATCTATCTATCCTATTCCAATTGTCAGGATTCCAGTTTCGATTCTAAGTTGGCGCCCCTGCGACTCGTACACCACGCGGAATTAGGCAACATGCAAGAGGACCTTATGTCATCATTTAATGTTATGAATCACCTCCCGAAGTATGCGCACATAATTTTGTTCTGTTCAAATTATCACGATTCGATATTCGATTCTAAGTTGGCGCCCCTATCACTCTTACATGACGCGGAATTCGACAATATACAAAATGATTTTTTGTTTTCTCTTGATGTTACGGATCGTTTACCTAAGTTTGTGCACATCCTGTAGCTTTTCACTGTATTAAATTACATTATTACGCTCACATTACTTCTTATCTTGTGTGAAAACATATTTCTTGTGTATCTAATTATTATTCCTTATTTCTTTATAGTTATACCTCGAATATATCTTCTTATTACAGCATATAAACAAGTAACTATCAACATTTAATTAAGCTATGAAGACACAATAACAATATTGTTTAGGGCCATAGTAAGTGATCGGATATCTTAAATCGTAAATGATAACTAATCGCAGAGTGGGACTTTCTAATCAGGCCGCAACCAGAGGGGCGCTAGCGGGACCTGCCCAACTAAAATTTTTCGTGGCTCCTCCAGACCTCAATATACAATACTATTATTACTACAAATATACCAATTTAGATATTTGTAAGAGAATTTTAGATCACTTGGCCACCCCTAACATATTCATCCCCCCCTAAAGCTCTGTGGCTGATTTCGGGCCTGTTTCTATTACGGTAAAACAATGATTTACATTTATTTTAAACTATGACTATTATACAAAAATTTTAAATCTCAATTAATTGCCTTTTAATAAACAAAGCAAAGTCAAATTGGCCACTTAACGCCATAATTAACGGGCAGGTTGTGGATAAGTTTGTTTTCTTTGGGAAAAGGACGTTAAGTTCCAGTTAGCCGTACCGGTATCATAAATCACTGTCAAACACTCAGAAACTGAACTGAACATGATTAGATTATAACAGTTGCTAATTTATTAACTTCTAAACTTAATTATCTAAATTTCTATTCATATAACGATTTAAAAGAAAAATTAGGTTCTTAGAATCTTTCCAAATGTATATAAAAATCCTATTTATATCTAAATTGCTCTTTTATACTTCTCAAACTAGTTTTTGGTCACGATATGCAATACTTAAGAACTTTAATTTCTATACCTTTTAATTTTAACTTAACTGTTTAAATTATAATGTTCAAAAACGTAAAATTCATAATATACCAATATTTTGTGCAATTTGACCTTTGGTATGTTATTCTGTTGACCTAATCTGTAACCCAAATGCTTTTTCTAACTTTATTGTATATTTGAAGTTCATGTCATCATTCCCATCATATACTGCCAATTTAGCCAGTTTATTGTTACATGTGGCCATGTAGTAGTTTAGGTATTAGCTAAAAATGTAGTTTAGGTATTAGCTAAACATTTTACCTAATTACACTTATAAGTGTCAATTTCTAGTTATTTGTCTTTAGTAGTAACTAACATTTTTGTGAAGCAAGACTTCTTTTAAAATATGAATAAAAAATAAAACGTATCTTATTTTAATCTATAGTAGTGCTTACGTAAATTTTTGCTCCATAAATACAAATGTGCACACATCTTAACTATGTATTTAGATCATGTAAGATGCTAATTGTGAGATGTAATGCAGAAATTACATAAGTAACAAATTGAAACGAAAGAAATTCAAATTAACTAGATGATGCAAATCATTAAAACAAACATCCATTACAATAAATGAGGTGATTCCTGACACCAAGATAAGGTGAAAAGTATAGACCAACCTGGACGCACAAATGCTTCCTTTCGGAGTTATAGGCTGCTGAAAACATGAATAAAATTAACTTGAAAGGTCCATAGCTCCGAAACTACACTGAGCAAAAAAATTGTAGGTGTCCACCTTAAAAGATAGGTTACATGCGTAATTCCTGCAGACGTATAACTGAAAATGCATGTTTTATAATACTTTCTGTATAAGTGTTCCATCTATACGTACTTTCCGTATGAAACAATGTAGGCGGTCAGGATCTCACATACAAATGGACGTATATAACATATAGCTGACGAAGGTAACATAAGTATATGCATATGATATACGGAAAACTGTTAGATCTCAGACATTCTTCAACGGCATGATGTAACATGTAAGGACAGTGCCTATGTAGCATACGGATAACGTATGCTCGGTACTAATTACTATAGTAAGCAAGAGGATATCGTATATTTGTACGATATAACGCTGTCAGGAGAACGGACTTTTCTATGTCTATGGAACCTACCGTAGTCGGGTCAAGACTTTACTCAGGAAATAGTATGTGATCTATCCAAATATCCATGTTTCAGAATTCTGCGATATCTCCGCAGCAACTTTTATAGAGGTAGTTGGAGTGTACTTAAAATTTTATGCCCTTAGCCTAACTCCCTCTATGAAAACTGTTGCGTAAGTACCTTGGGATTCTGAAACATTTTTTTTCGGTAGCGCACATATTAGTCCCTAAGTGAAGCTTTGACCCGACTACGATAGATCACATACTTGTGAAACTATAGACTTTTAAAGTTTATACTTCCATGTTTTCGGCAGTATATGACTCCAGAAGGAAGCATATGTGAACAAAGGAATCATCTTCCAAAACGTTGCTGGTGTTGTTTTGAAACACTCTATATAAAGTTACCTACTCGCTCGCTATGTATATATATACACCGAGAGAGTCAAAAGTCCCTTGCCATAGGTGGGCTTCTTCGTGGCTTAGTGGTTAGCGTACGCGCCTTTGGCGTGGGAGACCCGGGTTCGATTCCCGGTGAGAGTTCATGTGGTTCGGATTCCACGTTAATCAGTAGGTCCACGTCTCATATAGCCTCCCTGCTGAACGGGACGTTAAACTCAAAATCAAGTCAACTCCCTTGCCATAGGTCATCTCGGTAACTACTGAAGATATGAAAAAATGATAAGAAAGCATTTTGATTCCCAAGTGTGGGTTGTCAATCTAAAATGATGGGATTTTCGTAATCGGATCAACCATTTAAGCTTGCCACTGGTATAGCACCCAATAATAAACAAACATGCAACGTTGCCACATCAGTGGGGGACAAGATGGAATGAAATAATCTGGAGCGTGAAAGATCCTAGGCCAAGGAGAATAGAAAGGGAAACAAATTAAAGAAAAAAACGAACATATCTATTTGCATGGCCCACGACAGTGGCGCCAGCCCATAAGGGAGGAGGGGAAGGAGAGAGGAGGTAGACGAGGAAGACAAACAGATGAAAATAAGTCGTGTCGTTTTCTGACAAGCTTACTGTACATGTTAGTGAGAAGAAATGTACACACTTCACAAACTCACAGCACTTGCTTCCAGACGCAACAGTCCTGGATACTAGGCCAATAGGTACTCAAATTGGTGTCCCTCCTGCTGGTGGAACAAACGGATACGGCGTCGCACACTACCACGCACACGCCGGAGTATTTAGGATGTTATTGCTCTACACACGTTCCGAATATTCTCCTGCAGCTGGTCCAAGTTTTTGTGTCTATTCCGATACACAACGGACTTTAGATACCCTCACAATTTAAAGTCTAATGGCGTGAGGTTAGGTGATCTGGGTGATCATTTCACAGGACCCCTTTGACCAATCCATCAGCCAGGAAGCACCTCGTTGAGCCATTGTCGTACTGTGAGGCCGTAAATTGGCGGTGCTCCACCGTGCTGGAAATAAAATCCACGCCACAATACAAAAGGCATTTCATCCGGATACGCCTGTAATGTGGTGTGCAGATGCTGTAGATACTGGTCTGCTGGTATCTATGGGGCAAAAATACGGGCCTTAATATGACGTTGCCGTGTATTCCACACCACACATTCACTCGCAGATCGGCTTGATTGTGCACTTCAACAATTATGTGGGGGTTCTCACGAGACAAATACACAGCGTTGTGTCTGTTGACTGTGCCGTTGAGATGGAAAGTAGCCTCATCACTAAATAAAATGTCAACCTCTAGCATTGGATGTTGATTTCGTGTCCGGTGTAATCACTCACAGAACTCTGTTCGTCTGTCTGTGTAATTCCCATGCAACGCTTGTACACCGAGGGACACTTCTGGATGGTACAGCCATATGGAGGTTTACGGCTAAAGTACTCCACCAGTTGAGTCCGAAGCATTTGCCGGGAAGTATTCCAACCGAATTAACTTTAAAAGAGGGAGGGTGGCATAAACGCCAGGCACTGAAAATTCCCGTAAACTTGGGCGACATTCCCACTATCGTCTACATCATTATTTCTCCAAATGAAATGAATCTACGTCTTATAGCAAACATATTACGTGATATTTGTTCTATTTGTGGAGATAAATTGAAACAAAAAATTGAAGTCCAATATTGTTGCTGCTGGAATGAACACTCTTTCTGTCGTTTGATCTGAAATGACTTTGGAGAGTAGGAAGAACGGGTACCACCCCCCTCCATCAGTGTGAAAACACATACATTTAATCAAATCCGTAGTGAGAGTGAGCCCATTCGTATAGCACTTTTATGATTTCAATACTTGCTCCCAAGCCATCTTACTTCATAGCTGATGACCTTGGAAAACGAGAGATGCAAATATGATAGAAGAGAGATACACTCACATTCGCAAATTTAGAATTTGAGACAAAATGATCGGATAGCATCCATATTTTGTCAAAAATTTTGATTTGGTAAGTAGACATGTAAAAGCTCACCAAACCTGAGAGCATCCCACTACCAATTGTTGAATTCAAGTGAAGAACTCAGTTGAGAGCATCAGAGGGGGAAAAACATCTTCAGATATGGGAAACAAATAATGAAAAAAATTGGTCTTCTCTGAGCAGGACTCGAACCAGGAAACTGCTGATTACTAAGCTAACTGATTACTAAACTAACGACTCTACTCACACATCCACGGAGCCACACTGAACACTAGGAAGTCATACGTCAGACACAGAACGTTTGTTACTTACAAAATGTTTTTGTAAGGGGGAAAGCTAGGTCGACCGCGAGGGTGAATCAGTGGTCGCGATGATAAACAACCGAGTTTGTTTTTCGAATTCGGAAAAAGTGAGCCTAGATCCGTCACAATTCCCGCAAATCTATACACAGGGAATTGCATGTTCCCGCCGTTCTTTATATAGACACTAGCTACAAATCGTACTGTCATCCGAGCGATGTGAAAATGTAAAAACAAAATCAACCTACTTTTATTTTTTAGATTAATATTGATAGCACACCTCATGCATAGTTCCAATATGCAAAATCAACCATTATCTTAAGCAGAAATTGCTGAAAACGACAGAAAATGGATATTTAAACATCCAAGTAGAAACCTTTGCCGGAGAGATTCTATTATCAATATTATAATACAAGCTCTTGTAAGTTGCGTCTGTGATCAAGAGGGTTTAGAACTGCCATTGACATTTCTGAAACGAAGGGCGACGGTTCGAACTTCCGTGGGGAAAGTTAAAGTTATTCTTCCCTTTTTTAATATATGAGAAGTTTTTATAAATATACATTTCTACTGTGAAGTGGTTGGAAACACATTATCAGACAAACTGTCACTTTTCAAATCCCTGTCCCATTTACTAGTCCGCCATGTCGATAATTCATATACGGAAACGCTAAAAATGAGAAATGTGAACACAGTTGAATACCTAAAGCCACACGTCCAAAATGAAAATTATTCATATATATATTTCGGGGGGGGGGGGGGCTTTGCTAACTTCATTATTGAAAATGTGAACATTCTACAAGATATTTCATTCACTTTACAATATTTTATATGAATAAACATAAAATTTGGGGGGAATCAAGCCCGGAAGTCCCCTAAATATATACACCTATATCTATCTATCTATCTATCTACCTATATATATATTGTATATATATATAGGTAGATAGCAATATATTTATTGTATATATATTGCATTACAAAACCTTAGGGTATCTCATAATCTGGATTCTTAGAAAGCAATTTGAACAATTCTTTAGATAGTATGTACTGCTTAAAATCAGATTAAATCGCAATGGCAGTAAACTGTAATATCTTACATTTTTATTTATTTACATTGAATATGTACTTGTTTTATACTGTATTGCATGAATAGTAGCTGCCACATAAGAAACAATTATCTATAATTGAATTTAAGTAGGAAATCGATATAGTTGTTATAAGAAGAAGCTTGTGAAAATAAAGTTTATAATAATGGTTGTATCTGAAATAGATACTGTCTATCCTTAGGGATGCGCAGAGTCGAGTCGAGACAATTTTCAAACAAAATTCAAGTCGAGACACAGCTCTTCCCATAGAAAAATATACATTTTTCGATCGAGACATCACTTTTACAGCATATTGTCGAGACGAGACGACCTCAAATCTTGTCTCGCGCATCCCTATCCATCCTACCTACATAAAATCAATTTTGGATACGAATATTCAATTTCTCTTAACGATAATTGTAATGTACGATACAGATTGAAGTAAGATATTGGGTTGAACTGCTTTATTACCCACTTAACCTTCGTATACTGCAATTATATCTAAGTTATAAATTTTTATTATTACTAGAATGTAAACACTGAAGAATATATATTAACACACAACGAGGAAGAACTTAATGCTCGTAGTAATTAACAGATTTTTTGCATGTTTATTTAAAATTAACTCTCTTGAAATCTAAATAATCATTATTAGAAAGAAAGTAAGAGACCCGTTTTGTTAATTTGGACATATTATAAGAGATTGAGGAATGTGTATGTAATCGAACAGAAAATATAAAACTAAATGGAATGGCACGTGGAACTGAACTTGAAAGAGGATACGATGTGTAAATGAAAAATTAAAGGAACCAATTATTAACAGCAGTAGTCACTACTTACAGCAGATGAGTGAAATTTCGCCCAGCCTCAAAAGTTCAACCATTCTGAAACATAAGGGCGTCACATTTTATTTGTTTCCTGAGAAAATTGAAAAATGGATTTTGCATATTGTTCGTCTATACCTCTTCAATATAGTTAGCTAACAAACCAAGTACGATCGACTGACTAGACGTCCCGTGAGTGAAAATTTATATAGGAAGTTTCGATAGAGCGTTCACCGAAGTGACGCAGACGTGGTGTTGAAGCTTCTGGTAGGTCCTATTACGTAATGGATTTTAGGTCAGTGAGATTTCTTTATACGTATCAGAAAGCTCTTTAACTCCATACTAAAGGCGTGTCGTATGATTTATTCAAACCGCCAGGTATTCGTACAACCATGAGTTCAACTCGTTTTGCTTAACTGCTTACATGTTTAACTTGAAATAAATTCTTATTTCTCCACGGTAAAGCAAACTGTTTTAATGCTCATTTTCTTATGGGTGAAATGTATAATTCTCCAAGTAATAAGAATTTTAATGTCCTTCGAGATTCGAAACCCTCGTCCTTTGGCTCAGCAGTTCGACACTTAGACAACTAGACTAATTGTCGTTGTGTAACAGTTTGGAGGAAAATCGGTTTCAACTGCACGAAGGAAATTGAGGGCATTGGTTATAGCTGGAAGGAGGCAATTACCATGTTCTCCCATGTTCGTAGTGCCACTTGCTGTTTTTGGAAGATGAAGACAGCCTTAGGGAAATCACGTGTACTGATTGCAAGCACCTGGAAGATTTTGTCGTAGATTTGGCAGCTCCAAATCAATACTTTCAGTGAGTGAACTAGGAGTGAAATGATACCGGTAATCTATTTTACTTTGATTGGTGTTGTTTTTATAAAGATGGAAAACGAAAATATTTTACCGTTCTAACATTTGAAAGATTACTTTTTTCTTAAGAGCTGAGGATGATGGTGGACAAAATTTAAAAGTAAACAGTCTGAACTGCCCCGGAAGAAAATATTTATCAACAACTAGGGTGCCATAATTAACGATTTATAGTAAGGGGTTAATATGAATAAACTGTGTTCTGATGAGCAGGCCTACTTTATTACTAGAAAATAGTTTGCTGATGGTATGTAATATTGGGGTTCTTTCAGATCAGTTTGCTTATCCTAGAGTCCCGTTGATTATAGAGTTTGAAACTAGCTTTAAACAACATGTAACGATTTTAGAGTTACTGGCAAGTTTTGATTCACTCCCAGTTCGTGTGTTCTCATTTTATTAGTTGTAATGTAATGTTTCTCTATATTCTGTATTTTTAATTTTACATAACAACATTGTTATTATTATATAATTAATTTAGCAGAATAATAATAAGCAACAATTTTTTCTAACTCATAGGGATGAGCACGATTCAAGCTAAAACTCTACTCGACTCGAGTCAAGTCAGAGGTAATAACCTCGATTCGAGCTCCGAGCCGATTCAGTTTTTCGCGTAGAGTTCAGTCGAGTTTGAAAAATGGTTCGTTCGTTTTAACTCGTCTTGAAATCATGGCCTGATTACACTGGACAACGAAAGCCATGAGAAATGTAAGCTAAACAGTAATATAGTTATAGTGTTGCTCACGAGAGAGGACACTGCTTGCATCTCGTCTTGTCTCGATAGCGAAAAAACAAGAGACCTTTCAGGCTCACTTGGGGTGAACCATCGGCTCGAGCTGGCTTGGTAGGGATTAGCCATCTGCTCGGTTCGGCTCAACTGAGCCGAGGGCTCTAGCCGAGTCGTTGGGTGAGCTGTTGGCTCGGCTCACTTCTCGGTTCGGGTCGATAGTGAATGAGCTGTGAGCCGAGCTACTCGAGTCGTTGACAATTCTAAACCCGGACCGAGCAGTTTTGAAAATATTTGGCCAGTGCCGTATAACTTTTAACAGTGTTTGGCTCGAGCCCGAATACTCAACCTAGACCCTCAACCCAAATTCAGAAACTAGTGAACAATGTCCTTGAATCCTAGACTTCACGACTACCGAAGTTCCCATTCAACTAGTTTTTTTTACTATTCAAATACAAACCGCCTATCTTTCACGTTTACATACAGAGTTGTTACAGATAATACTAATAATAATTATTTATTTATTTATTTATTTATTTATCTACCTTCAAGAGAGAAAAAATTCTCCATTTACAGAAGGCTCTTACAATCTATTACATACATTAAAGGAACAATTACTAGATTAGTAAGTGATAAAAATTAGAAGGAAAAAAAGATAATATTAAAATTAAAAATGAAAATTAAAATACAGAAAAAACACAAAAAAACACAAAAATGGGAAGAAACATTCTTCTCAGATACACAAAGTTAGACAATAGATATCGCTATAAACAACAGTTATGGTTTATGCTTCTGAATATTTCCAGATACACATATTGAAGTACATACCCTACAGGCATATAGGTTTTATATGAATACATACACATATAAGAACACGCACATATACTTGCAAGCAAGAAGACATCAATACATAGATAAAATCCATAATTACACCTATATTTATTTTATCCTGTACTATTATCCAGTAAAAATGTTTTTTCATTAATTTTATAAACACTTGCTGGTTAAGATTAAGGTCAAATTCTTCTACACTTTGTGCTATATTATTATACAGCTTACTCATTCTGACCAATGGTGAATTATTGTATGTATTGGTTTTGGATGTTTTATACCACAACAGATTTCTTGTTCTTAATGTTCTGTCACTGATATTAAATTTAATGTATTGCAAAAATTCACCACTATCAAATATGCCATTTACTATTTTGTGTAGACATATTTCTTGTGCAATGTTACATCTAGCAGGAAGTTTAATATAATTGAATTCACTTAACAAATTAGAGTAAGATATTCTATTTACCAGAGTAGACTGTCCTGTTTTCTTATAATATAAGTACGTTAGGAATCCTTTTTGTATTGCTTCTATCTGATTTTCTTGAGTTTTACATTTAGCTGCCCTGATCACTGACGCATATTCCAATTTGGCAGTACTAGAGTTCTAAAAAGAATTCCAAAAACATTCACGTTCGTTAACAGTTTAGTGCTTCTGATTTCAAACCCCAATTGCTTGAAGGCATACTGCTTGAATATACGCTCCAGATATTGATTTCCTATTGAATATGGCAGAGTTTCAGTTACAGTTCTTTGTTTTGTAAATATCATAAACTTGAATTTTTTTAATGTAAAAATTTAATTTATTTATTATATTCCATGTATATATGTTATTTAAATCTTCTTGCAGTTTTAATATATCAGAATTTGTTTGTATTTCTTTATACAACTTAACATCATCTGCATCCAATATACATTTTGAGTTCTTAACATACCTTGGCAGATCATTTATAAAGAGTAGGAATAATAAGGGCCCCAAGTTTGAGCCTTGTGATACAACGGAATTCATATTATAGCAAAATGATTTTGATTGTTGAAAACTTGTATATTGGTTTCTTTGACTCAAGTATGATATAAATAATTTGAGTAACTCTGATGAAAATCCTAAGATTGAAAGTTTTGTAAGAAGTATGTCATGATTAATCATGTCAAAAAGCCTTTGCAAAATAATTATATATATTACATCTACACGATTACAATTATGAATAACCTCGTGAACAAATTGGGTAAAATTAAGTAAATTTGTTACTGTTGAGCGACCAGGATAGAATCCATGTTGATTTTCACAAATGTAGCTTTTTATGTGATTGAAAATACGATCATATAATATTTGTTCAAGAAGTTTCACCGGTGCACAAACTATGGCTATTGGTCGATAATTTTCTACTTTACTATTATCCCCACTTTTAAGAATTGGTGATACCCTAGTTGTTTTCCAAATATTGGGAAATGTTTGTGTTTTAAGTACTAAGTTAAATAATGTAATCAATGGCTCATGTAAAATTTCTGAACATGTTTTTATCAGATATTGAGGAATTCCGTCCGGTTCACATGCTCTCTTGGGTTTTAATTTTTTAGTGGCTCTTTTATATTCCTCATCTGAGATTTTATTCATTATCAAAGTATTACTTACTTCCATTTGCATTGAGTCAGAACAGTTATATGATGCTACATTTTTATCACATACTGATCGGAAATAAGTTGCGAAACCATCAGCTACTTGCTTGTTTGTATCCAATACAGCACCATTCAACGTCATAACATTATTACTAGAATTACTGCTATTTCTTTTACCTTTTATAAAAGACCAAAATGACCTTATATTTTCTTTAATTCCCTTCTCACTTTCTTTAACATAGTATTCATACGCTTTACGTATCATTTTCTTTGAATCCCTTCTCATTATTTTATACATATCACTATTATATGCAGAGCCTTTCATATGTTTTCTATAATACTCCTTTAATTTTAGCATATCGATTATCTCTTTAGTAAACCAACATGGATACTTTTTTACACTACATTCTCGTTTCTTATGTACTGTATTAGTAATTATTTTACGCATTACCGTATAAAAAGTTTCTGTTGCATCTTCAATGTTGTCAAATTGTCTTAAGATAGTCCAATCTTTATCTCGAATTAATTGATACATTCTTAATAATAATAATAATAATAATAATAATAATAAAAGTTTTAGTAGTAGTAGTGTCATTGATAATAATTATACTGTCTATGTGATATAGTTGAAGAATATACCAAATTTCACAATAGTCAATCCCCACGTTAAGCGGGTTTCCATATCCAGGCTTCTAACTATGAAAACATTTACAATCACTCCCCCAATCATTTCACAGATTCAACCTGTTGCATATAAGTTATTAGGACGTAAAATTGAATATAGTTTATACGAAAAAGACCTTTATGCATTGCAAGACCTCTAACGCCCAAATATTCACCCCAAACTTATAGTGGTATCAACATAAAAAAAATGAAGTGTGGAGCAGGAAACTGCTTTACACAAAAGTATAAAAAAGTTCAATGAAGACGTACGAACTGGTCGAGCGGTTTGGGTCAATAGTCTATCAATGACAAGTTTATGTGTTCAAGTCCTGTAGGAAGTATTCGTTCTTTTTCTTAAAAGTTTATTCCTTATTTTCATTAGGGGACTGAAAACATTTCTTTGAATAAATCTTTGGCAACTGCTTTCCTCTCAAATTCGATTTGAAGGGAACATTATATGAAATGCAAATTTAAAAGCCAAAACTGAAAACAAAATATTAAGTATGTTCAATATTTCATTATTATCTATTGATTTGTAATGAAAAACTAATTATAAGCATTGATGATTTCAGAAGATTCTCCCCGTGTAATGGTCAATATGGGAGGAAATTGATAGAATATTATTAGTGGACATTATGCAAAAATGATTAGAAACAATTGATGGCTTTCGAAATATGTGTGTGGAGAAGAATGAAGAAATAGCTGGGTCGAGAGGAAACCAAACGAAAAGGTGTTAGAAATGGAAGGAGAAAAATATTATTAAGAAGGGGAAGAAAAATTGGTTGGGACATTGGTTAAGAAGGAACTGTATCATGAGGGATGTGCTAGAGGGTATTTCGAAACCCTTCAATTGTTTCTCATCATTTTTGCATAATGTTCATGATTCTGCCTATAAATACAGTAAAATACAGTACACGAAGCGTTTTATGAGTCTTTTTCAACTCTATTCAAGGTCCCACAAAATAGTATTTTCTTCATCCTAAAGGCCTCTTTCGCCATTCTATTCTTGCTTTTATTTCACGTTCGCATATCATATCATCACCAATAATACTACTCAGATATCGAAAACTAGTCATTTTTCTTTTCTCTCGCTTCTACTTCTATATTTGACACCGATCGCTTCGTTTCAATCGCCATGGATTTTGTCTTTCTAACATTTATTTTCATCCCATATTCTTCAGAAGCCTTTCTCAAGTTTTCTATATCTTATTAATTTTCTTTTTAGATTCTTCAGCAACAACTATATCGACCCCAAACAGTATACACCTCATCATTTCATCAATAGACATATTACGTCAGGGCGAAATAGGCATAAAATTTCAGACACTTCAAAACAGATTTCGTTCGTTCTTACCGCTGGTCTAGTGGATATTAAAAAAAAGTGGTTAGCACATGTCCCTTTGGTGTACGGGGTCCCCGGTTCGATTCCCGGTGGGGGAATTTTCATTGATCTAAATATTTTTGCATTCGTGTTCCTGTCGTTCAAGCTTAAAAAATATTGTAAAACGTCTTTAACCGAGTAGAGAATAAAGACAACTTACTCAGATACGTTCAGTGAATCAGTTAACTTAAAGACAAGAAACAAAGTGTTTAAGGCATTTGTAACTTGAAAGGAACTCTTAAAGGTTAGTTCCAGTTCCACCAAAGTATTTGGTCTAGGAATTAATTCGTGCGGTTTTACAAAAGATGGCGTAACTAGCTTATTGTCCCATAGTTTCGTTGATCCAAACATGCGTTGAAAACTACTGTCATTGAGCATCTTGTTTAGTATATGTCAGTTGCTTGAAGCGGAAACAACAACATTTTTTCTTCAACTGAAAATGGCGCATTTTGTGCCTGATAAAGTGTTTTTGCGGGGAGTTATTCTTCATTGCTTTAACATGAAGAAAAGTGCTACCGCAAGTCATCATATTTTAGTGGAAGTGTTTGGTGACCATGCTCTAGCTGAGCGAACGTGTCAGAAGTGGTTTGCACGGTTTAAAGGTGGTGATTTCAGCTTGGAAGACCAAAAGCAATTTGGACAGCCAAAAGAATTTGAAGATGAAGAATTGAGAGCATTGCTTGATCAGGATTCGTGTCAAACGCAGGACGAACTTGCAGAAGCATTTGGAGTTGAGCAAACAACAGTTTCCAAACGTCTCAAAGCCATAGGAATGATTCAAAAGATGTCTTATTGGGTTTCACATGAATTGAAAAGAAAGACGTTGAAAGAAGAAAAACCGTTTGCGAATTGCTGCTTCAAAGACAGAAAAGGAAGGGATTTTTGCATCGAATTGTAACTGGTGATGAGAAGTGGATTCATTACGAGAATCCTAAACGAAAAAAGGCCTGGGTGAAGCAAGGTGAACCAGGTCCTTCACAACCGAAACGAGATATTCATTGTGCAAAGGTTATGCTGTATATATGGTGGGATTTGAAACGTGTGGTGTACTATGAACTTTTGAAACTTGGTGAAACTATTAATGGACACCGCTATCGACAACAATTAATGCGTTTGAAGCAAGCTCTGGCCTGAAAACGACCAGAATGGAATAACAGGCATAATAAACTTATTTATCAAGATGATAACGCTCGACCACATGTCGCAAAACCGGTCAAAACCTATTTGGAAAATGTCGGATGGAAAGTGTTACTCCACCCGCGATATTCACCAGACACTGCTCCGTCTGACTACTACTTGATCGGTTGCATGAATAACGATTTGATTGGACAGCGGTTCACTTCTTCAGAAAATATCGAAAAATGGATCTTTGATTAGATTGCGTCAAAAGATGAGGAATTCTTTCGACACGGAATCCGTAAATTGCCTGAAAGATGGGAGAAAGTAGTGGCTAGTGATGGACAATATTTTTGTTAACGTATTCATTTACTTTGTTTTTGAAATAAAGCTTCAATTTTTATTAAAAACCGCACGAATTAATTCCTAGACCAAATAACATTTTTCTTTTACCTGTTCTCGAAATTTCTCTTTTTATTTCTATCGGATTCGAATAAATAGAACTTCAAATAGAGACCACGTTGAATTCATTTATTGAGTAAGCCTGAAATTCTTATAAGATATGGCTATGGTTTTATTATTATTATTATTATTATTATTATTATTATTATTATTAGTTAAAGTCCGAAGTTTCAAATCAGGCGATGCAGTATGTACGTAAATTAATGATAATTTATTTGATAATATTCACTAGCCCACTATACATTTGCGAGGTTTTGCTTTGAGAAATGAAGTGTATACGACATTGAAGAGTAAAAATATTATAATAAAAATATATTATTAAAAATATTGATTAAGTAATTGAAGTTAAACATGCTTTCCAGTAAAAATTATATAGAGAGGGGATTTATTTTAAAATGCGATGCAAATGAATATTCTAGTTTTAATCCGATTAGAAACCGATAAGTTACACAATACTATTTACTTCATTAGTTGTATAAACCTTTATGCTTATCGTATTATAATTATCTTTAAAATTATGATTTTGTCATTTCGAAACGTAGAACGAGAAATAAACGTAATATTCTATCTAGGTATTTGTTAAGGAAACCTTTGAAACAGTGATGATTTCAGGGCATAACCTGTGGGAGAATTTGAGACACTGTCGACATAAATTCATGTCCATATTTTCGATCATGCTCAAAGTGGACTAATAATATTCTATCAATTTCGTCTCATATTGACCATTACACGGGGAGAATCTTCTGAAATCATCAATGCTTATAATTAGTTTTTCATTACAAATCAAAAGATAATAATGAAATATTGAACATACTTAATATTTTGTTTTCAGTTTTGGCTTTTAAATTTGCATTTCATATAATGTTCCCTTCAAATCGAATTTGAGAGGAAAGTAGTTGCAAAAGATTTATTCAAAGAAATGTTTTCAGTCCGATGATGAAAATAAGGAACATACTTTTAAGGAAAAAAAAAAAAAAACAAAACGAATACTTCCTACAGGATTTGAACACATAAACTCATCGTCGGCGGCAATTCAAAACCTGTTATGTGCATTTTGCAGGAGAAGCGAAAAACAGTATCCTGGTTAGCTTTTTGGCTTTATAAAAGTGATGTTATAAGTAATATTTGATGCTGCACGTAACTTGATACCTTTTCAAGTAACTTGAGAAGGTACCAGTTACGTGCAGCATCAAATATTACTTATAACATCACTTTTATAAAGCCAAAAAGCTAACCAGGATACTGTTTTTCGCTTCTCCTGCAAAATGCACATAGCAGGTTTTGAATTGCCGCCGACGTCATGATTGATAGACTATTGACCCAAACCTCTCGACCAGTTTTTTTAATTCATTTTCAATTGATTACATTACAGGAACTTATAACATCTCAGTGCATATATTCATTATACAAGATTCGTAAGTAGTGAGCAAAATATTTGTTTTCGCACTGTACAGAAAATCTTTTACAAGCATTTTTCAGAAAAATAATGTAATCAGACATATTGCCACAAGGATACGTATCCATGATATAGAAAAGTGATTGTCCAATTAGCCAGATGTCAGTATTATGTTTGGTGATCGAAAAAGAAACGATAGTCTGGAGATAGTATATACTGAGGTTCAAACACAGTTGCATGTAAACGGCAGATGACACTTAACATTCGTGTTAACGTTCTCCAGATATTAGGTGCTTGAGCACAGAATTGCAGTCTGTGTTCAATCATATCAGGTTGATCACACTGTTGACACATATCCGTTTGTAGTACTCCAATACGTTTTAATTTAACATTAGTAGGAACAAGCTCATTCACAATCATATACCAGGTACTCCTTGCCTGCGTTGACAGAGTTACATTGTGCACATTATGCCATATCATTTTCCAGTTTTTTGTGGGAAACTTTTGCTGAACGTGCAGAACCATTTCGTTGTATAGTGGTGCAAGTAAGTACTGACCCAGAATTTTTACATTGAAATAATTGGTGGGATCCAAGAGAGGTAGATACGACCAACCTTGTACATAAGGGCGTCTTTGAGGGATTCCATATTAGGGGGTTGGGTGCTGGAAATGAGACCATCCAGCACGAAAGCCACTGATGTGTAATACTGTCAGGAAATTGATATTGCTTATAATTGGTGGTTAAGAAAAACGCCTTACATTTCTCACGTATCGAAATGAGCTGTAAGCCCCCTTGTTTCCAAGGTAGAATAAGGGTATTACGTGTGACACGAAAATAAAATCCTGCCCAAATAAACCAACCAATAACAGAATGAAGTTTTCGAAGATATAGGTCCGATATCGGATACATGTGAGCGTAATACCATAATTTTGCACACAAATAACTATTTACATACCAAATACGTTGGATAAGGTCTAATTTGCGTAATTTTTGTTGGAGACACAGCCCGCGCACAGTATTCAGTAATGGATCCCAAATTCTTTCATAATGGATACTGTCACTATTCGAAAATATAACACCCAATATTTTAACTTGATTTACCACTTCAACAGTTGAGAAGGGCTCTGGAATGACATCCGTTTTCCAGTTATGAAATGCCAACACTTTTATTTTACAGAAATTGATACGTTCACCACTAATATCACTGAATTGTCGTAATTGGGCAATAATATAGTGAAACTGTTGCAATGTCGTGCAAGTAATATTCACATCATCAGCATAGGCCCTGGCGGAGAGATTTTGCAGGTCGTGAAGCGGAGGTTGTATATACGGAGCAAACTTATATAAGAGAGGTTCAAGAGCAAGACCAAAAAGAAACATGGACATTGGACAACCCTGGTGAACTCCGTTGTTTAGTGAAATGGACTGAGTGAGATAACCATTTATCTGTAGTCGAGCTGTCGCCGTGCTATACAGTTGCTGGATAATATTAAGGAAGCTAAGCGGAAATTTATATGCGCTGAGCACTGCAGAAAGATAATCATGTGATAAGCGATCAAAGGCATTTTGAAAGTCCAATGACACAAGACAGGCCGGTTTTCTAGCAAAAGGAAAGTATCCTAATACATCTCGGATCTTCGTAAGTGCATAATACACATTCTTTTCTTTATTGAGCGCTGCTTGAAAAGGACTAATTTTATCAGCAAAGAGATTGCGCAGGCGCTGCACTAAAAGTTTGGTGAACAATTTTAAGTCGGTATTTAACAAGGTTATGGGCCTATAGTGTGTTTCATCTGTGGCGTCTGTAGATTTTGGAAGAAACATCACGTGACCCTCATTTTGTAGAAAGTTTGGAGATCGTAATAGTTCATTATAGAGGGCAAGCATGTCCTTCCCGACTATATCCCAATACTTTTGATAGAATGCATACGATAATCCATCTGCCCCAGGACTGGAATCACGATTACACTGAGCCAGGGTCCTATTTATTTCCTCTTCTGTGATGGGCGACATCAAGCAGTGGCGCTCCCTGTCCGACAGGACGGGAAGGGGGAGATTCAGGTATTGCTGGTATCCATCTTTAGGTGCCTCTTGTTTAGCGTACAAGTTCCTGTAGTGATCGAAGAATACCTGCTGTATCTCGGGGAGGGACGTTATCGTTCGATTATCATGCTTTATTACGTCAATAACCTTAGCAACGCGACGTTTATGTTGAGCCATGTAATGATACAGGGTAGTATGTTCATCGGAAAGACAACCACCAGGAGGCAGGCAATGGGCATATTGTCTGACCGAAGTAGCTTGAATTTGTTTGATCCAAGCCTTCGTTTTGTTAATAGCTATCATATTTTGCTGTGAACTGGGGAGGAACCACAACTCCTGGAGAGCTCGATACAGATATGCGAGACTTTCTCGTTTTTCTCTTTGTACTTCAGCACCTTGCCATTAAAAAAAACTCTGTATTTTCGGCTTAACGTATTTAACCCACCATTCATTTAAAGTTTGATAGTAATGACGTTGTCGGAGCCAGTACTCCCATTTCAGACGAAAGATACATTTCGTTTCAGCATGGTTAAGTAATTGATTGTTTAATTTCCACTCAGTCTTTCCGTAATTAACCGAAACACCGAGGTTGTACTTGCATGTGCAGAGTATTGCTGCGTGATCACTGAATGGTATAATCAGTAAATGAATATCGGTGACAGAAGCTATTAAGTCAGGTGTTGTATGACATCGATCAATGCGACTAGACATATTTTGAGTCTTATATGTAAACTGAAGATCCTGGCGGTGTTGAACCCAAGCATCCTTGAGTTTGAGGGAGGAAATTAATTTTTGGAGAGCAGGGGAAGGAATGAACTTCGTGGTAGTGTCTATCCCACGATTCTCAACATTAAAGACCCCAGCCAATATTATTTTTGTGGGAATAGTGGGAAATAGGGGTAAAATGTCTTCATTGTAAAACTGTTCTCTTGCATTCCTATTATTTGAACCACTCGGGGCATAAATGTTAATCAGAGAAGGATCATCACAAGTTATGGCGATACCCCTGCCAGATGGAAGATACACAACATTCCTAACCTCGACACCTCTTTTACACAAGATGGCAGTACCTCGGTGCTGAGGGCCCACGTTCACATAGGCTCGATATATAGGGAGGAAGTCAAAATTCTGAAACGCTACTTCTTGTAGTAATATGAAGTCAGCCGATGTTTGCATGATAAAACTACGTAATAGATTACGATTACTATCACTAGAAATCCCTCGAATATTTAACGAGATAAAGGATCGTGAAGTGGAATTAGGAATTGCTTGCATATACAATGTATAAACAATTAAAATAAATAAATAAACAATAAAGGGCAAACACTTCCCTGCGAAACCTTGGACTTCCCGACACATTAGTAAACACTATGGTTATGTTCATAGAATATAAACACCAGCGATAACGATGTATTGTGGATAAAAGGACAATAGGAGATTCTTACCTCTAAAGTATAATCAAGTAACACTCCTGCCCTTGAAGAGGAAGGAAGCCTTCACATGGAACACGTGCTTTGACCGTCGCGTGAGACATTTGTGTTAATCGACAGGTATACACGGAGCAAACGTGTTATTCATTGACTATTGCTCTGTTGTCACGTGCCACTGCTGCTGGCAGCGATACAGTCGGAGAATTCCACACAGACAACTCACTTGTTTTCGATGCATTGTCTTGCAACCTTTTGTTTTCCTTTTTTTGAAAACTGGGTCACTCATTACAGCCACTGAAGGGAGAGAAGGAACTACCACAGTGGAGGGGGAAGAGGAAGGAGAGCTAACAGACTCTTCTTGTTTTTGTGGGCACTCAAACGAAGAAACATTATGCACAGCGTGTTGTGGCTCTCGTAGTTGTATAGGGTGCTCACAGATGACACCACTATCTTGTTTCCGTTCCTCTGGTTCTGTTATGGCAAATGATTCAGAATGACTTGAAAGAGGGGGAAGTCCTTATCAGCATGGAGATTAACATCCTCGGCTACTGAAGTGTTTTCCAATTCCATATTTTGGGCATTAGGCTCATTAATCATGGTTTTTGCACTAAAAGATGGATAAAAGTTCGGAGTGGGGAGCATTTTTCCAGTAGAAATTTCGGTCATCTTAAATCCAGTAACGGGAACTGAAGGCATCTGAGCTTTCGTTTTGCGAGGGCACGAACTTGCGACGTTGTTAAGAGCCAGACAAATGATGCACGTGGGTGGTTGACCTCGATACATCACAGTAGCAGGACAACCCCATACCACAATTTTTGAGGGAATATGTTTTCCTAAACACATTTGCACAATACGATTGCCATTGTAAATGGGAAAAGGGAGGGTATTCGACCACATTTCTTCATTTATAGACATGATCTTTCCAAAGGGGCAAAGCACAGCACTAAGTTCATCGTTACTAATTTCCATCGGGAGATCCAAAATGCGTACACGAGTGTACTGTATACTAGCATTTGAAAGTTTGACCTAACTTACTGTTCCATTTTCATGTCGAAAATCCAGTGATTCCGGGTGTCGTCGTAAAAATGTGTCAACATTCTCTTGCGATTTAAATTTTAAATATAAGCTATAATCATCATTGTGAAGTTGAATAGCTTCAAGATCGTGTATTGATAACTGTAACTCGTTAATTAACCAACTCTGGATGAGCGCAACCGAAGGCCGGATATTCCGTGTCGTCTTGTCAAATGCAAGCCGCGCAGTATTTCTCCGAAGGTTATTCATGGCAAGAAAAAACAAAACCGAGTACTATATTCAATAAACTTCTTGTCACTGGTATAAACTGTTAGTTTTCACTGGTACATTGTATTTCCTACTACTGAAAACACACGACTGAGTACAGTAAACAAAACACTCAAACAATTTCAAACGAACGTAAGAAGCTCGTTGAGATCGGAGGCACACCACAGCGATGTTCACTACACCGCTACTCACGGCAAACTGAACCAGTTCGTACGTCTTCATTGAGTTTCTTTATGCTTTTGTGTAAAGCAGTTTCCTGCTCCATACTTCATTTTTTTTATGTTGATACCACTATAAGTTTGTGGTGAATATTTGGGCGTTTCAGGTCTTGCAATAAATAAGGGTCTTTTTCGTATAAACTATATCCAATTTTACGTCCGAATAACTTATATGCAACAGGTTGAATCTGTGAAATGATTGGGGGAGTGATCGTAAATGTTTTCATAGAAGCCTGGATATGGAATCCCGCTTAACGTGGGGATTGACTATTATGAAATTTGGTATATTCTTCAAGTATATCACATAGACAGTATAATTATTATCAATGACACTACTACCACTACAACTTTTATTATTATTATTATTATTATTATTATTATTATTATTATTATTATTATTATTATTATTATTATTATTATGAATGTATCAATTAATTCGAGATAAAGATTGGACTATCTTAAGACAATTTGACAACATTGAAGATGCAACAGAAACTTTTTATACGATAATGCGTAAAATAATTACTAATACAGTACATAAGAAACGAGAATGTAGTGTAAAAAAGTATCCATGTTGGTTTACTAAAGAGATAATCGGTATGCTAAAATTAAAGAAGTATTATAGAAAACATATGAAAGGCTCCTCATATAATAGTGATATGTATAAAATTATGAGAAGGGATTCAAAGAAAATGATATGTAAGGCGTATGAATACTATGTTAAAGAAAGTGAGAAGGGAATTAAAGAAAATATAAGGTCATTTTGGTCTTTCATAAAAGGTAAAAGAAATAGCAGTAATTCTAGTAATAATGTTATGACGTTGAATGGTGCTGTATTGGATACAAACAAGCAAGTAGCTGATGGTTTCGCAACTTATTTCCGATCGCTATGTGATAAAAATGTAGCATCATATAACTGTTCTGACCCAATGCAAATGGAAGTAAGCAATACTTTGATAATGAATAAAATCTCGGATGAGGAATATAAAAGAGCCACTAAAAGTTAAAACCCAAGAGAGCATGTGGACCGGACGGAATTAATCCTTATCTGATAAAAGCATGTTCAGAAATTTTACATGAGCCATTGATTACATTATTTAACTTAGTACTTAAAACACAAACATTTCCCAATATTTGGTAAACAACTAGGGTATCACCAATTCTTAAAAGTGTTGATAATAGTAAAGTAGAAAATTATCGACCAATAGCCATAGTTTGTGCATCGGTGAAACTTCTTGAACAAATATTATATGATCGTATTTTCAATCACATAAAAAGCTACATTTGTGAAAATCAACATGGATTCTATCCTGGTCGCTCAACAATAACAAATTTACTTAATTTTACCCAATTTGTTCACGAGGTTATTGATAATCGTAATCGTGTAGATGTAATATATATAATTATTTTGCAGAGGCTTTTGACATGATTAATCATGACATACTTCTTA
The DNA here is from genome assembly GCF_964235325.1 of Thermobia domestica. Lineage (NCBI taxonomy): Eukaryota > Metazoa > Arthropoda > Insecta > Zygentoma > Lepismatidae > Thermobia > Thermobia domestica. Next base: position 37,438,133 of record NC_137463.1, on the reverse strand, counting down.
CAAAACTTTCAATCTTAGGATTTTCATCAGAGTTACTCAAATTATTTATATCATACTTGAGTCAAAGAAACCAATATGTAAGTTTTAAACAATCAAAATCATTTTGCTATAATGTGAATTCCGGAGTATCACAAGGCTCAAACTTGGGGCCCTTATTATTCCTACTCTTTATAAATGATCTGCCAAGGTATGTTAAGAACTCAAAATGTATATTGTATCCAGATGATGTTAAGTTGTATAAAGAAATACAAACAAATTCTGATATATTAAAACTGCAAGAAGATTTAAATAGCATATACACATGGAGTATAAAAAATAAATTATATTTTAACATTAAAAATGTAAGTTTATGATATTTACAAAACAAAGAACTCTAACTGAAACTCTGCCATATTCAATAAGAAATCAATATCTGGAGCGTATATTTACGTATAAGGACTTGGGAGTTACATTTAGCATCGAAATGTCATTTAATAAACACATTTCATTGATCACACAAGATGTCTACACAAAATAGTAAATGTCATATTTGATAATGGTGAATTTTTACAATACATTCAATTTAGTATCAGTGACAGAACATTAAGAACAAGAAATCTGTTGTGGTATAAAACATCCAAAACAAATACATACAATAATTCACCATTGGTCAGAATGTGTAAGCTCTATAATAATATAGCACAAAGTGTAGAAGAATTTGACCTTAATCTTAACCAGCAAATGTTTATAAAATTAATCAAAAAAAATTTACTGGATAATAGTACAGGATAAAATAAATATAGGTGGAATTATGGACTTTATCTATGTAATGATGTCTTCTTGCTTGCAAGTATATGTGCGTGTACTTATATGTGTATGTATTCATATAAAACCCATATGCCTGTAGGGTATGTACTTCAATATGTGTATCTGGAAATATTCAGAAGCATAAACCATAACTGTTGTTTATAGCGATATGTATTATCTAACTTTGTGTATCTGAAAAGAATGTTTCTTACCATTTTTGTTTTTTTGTGTTTTTTCTGTATTTTTATTTTCATTTTTTCTTTTAATACTATCCTTTTTCTTTTCTAATTTTTATCACTTACTAATCTAGTAATTGTTCCTTTAATGTATGTAATAGATTGTAAGATCCTTCTGTAAATGGAGAATTTTTTCTCTGTTGAAGGTAAATAAAAAATAAATAAATAAATAAATAAATAAATTATTATTATTATTATTATTATTATTATTATTACTATTATTATTATTATTAACTGTAACAATTCTGTATGTAAACGTGAAAGATAGGCGGTTTGTATTTGAATACTAAAAACCTAGTTGAATGAGAACCTCGGTAGTCGTGAGGTCTAGGAGTCAAGGACATTGTTCACTAGCTTCTGAATTTGGATTGAGGGTCTAGGTTGAGTATTCGGGCTCGAGCCAAACACGGTTAAAAGTTATAGGGCACTGGCCAAATATGTTCGAAACTGCTCGGTCCGGGTTTAGAATTGTCGACGACTCGAGCAGCTCGGCTCACAGCTCTTTCACTATCGACCCGAACCGAGAAGTGAGCCGAGCCAACAGCTCACCCAACGACTCGGCTAGAGCCCTCGGCTCAGTTGAGCCGAACCGAGCAGATGGCTCCTCCTTACCAAGCCAGCTCGTGCCGATGGTTCACCCCAAGTGAGCCGGCTCGAGCCATCCTCTCAGTTGAGTCGAGCCGAACTGAGCTTGTTATAAAAAGTCTCTGGTTTCTTCGCTATCGAGACGAGACGAGACGAGATGCCAGCAGTGTCCCCTCTCGTGAGCAACACTATAACTATATTACTGTTTAGCTTACATTTCTCATGGCTTTCGTTTTCCAGTGTAATCAGGCCATGATTTCAAGACGAGTTAAAACGAACGAACCATTTTTCAAACTCGACTGAACTCTACGCGAAAAACTGAATCGGCTCGGAACTCGAATCGAGTTTATTACCTCTGACTTGACTCGAAACTAAATTTGAATTCGAGTCGAGTAGAACTTTAGCTTGACTCGTGCTTATCAGTATGCGTTAGAAAAAATGGTTTCTTATTATTATTCTGCTAAACTAATTATATAATAATAACAATGTTGTTATGTAAAATTAAAAATACAGAATATAGAGAAACATTACATTACAACTAATAAAATGAGAACACATGAACTGGGAGTGAATCAAAACTTGCCAGTAACTCAAAAATCGATACATGTTTTTTAAAGCTAGTTTCAAACTCTATAATCAACGGGACTCTAGGATAAGGAAACTGATCTGAAAGAACCCCAATATTACATACCATCAGCAAACTATTTTCTAGTAATAAAGTAGGCCTGCTCATCAGAACACAGTTTATTCATATTAACCCCTTACCATAAATCGTTAATTATGGCACCCTAGTTGTTGATAAATATTTTCCGCCGGGGTAGTTCAGACTGTTTACTTTTAAATTTTGTCCACCATCATCCTCAGCTCTTAAGAGAAAAGTATTCTTTCAAATGTTCGAAAGGTACAATATTTTCGTTCTCCATCTTTATAAAGCAACACCAATCAAAGTAAAATAGAGTACCGGTATCATTGCACTCCTAGTTCACTCACCGAATGTATTGATTTGGAGCTTCCAAATCTACGACAAAATATTCCAGGTGCTTGCAATCAGTACACGTGATTTCCCTAAGGCTGTCTTCATCTTCCAAAAACAGCAAGTGGCACTATAAACTTCGGAGCACATGGTATTTGCCTCCATCCAGCTGTAACCAATGCCCTCAATTTCCTTCGTGCAGTTGAAACCGATTTTCCTCCAAGCTGTTACACAACGACAATTAGTCTAGTTGTCTATGTGTCGAACTGCTGAGCCAAAGGACGAGGGATCGAATCTCGAAGAAGGACATGAAAATTTTTATTACTTGCAGAATTATACATTTCACCCGTAAGAAAATGAGCATTCAAACAGTTTGTTTTTCCGTGGAGAAGTAAGAATTTATTTCAGGTTAAACTTGTGAGCAGTTAAGCAAAACGAATTGAACTCATGGTTGTCCGAATACCTGTCGGTTTGAATAAATCATACGACACGCCTTTAGTATGGAGTTAAAGAGCTTTCTGATACGTATAAAGAAATCTCACTGACCTAAAATCCATTACAAAATAGGACCTACCAGAAGCTTCAACACTACGTCTGCGTCACTTCGGTGAACGCTGTATCGAAACTTCCTATATAAATTTCACTCACGGGTCGTCTGGTCAGTCGATCGTACTTGGTTTGTTAGCTAACTATATTGAAGGGGTATAGACGAACAATATGCAAAATCCATTTTTCAATTTTGTCAGGGAACGAATAAAACGTGACGCCCTTATGTTTCAGAATTGTTGAACTTTTGGGGCTGGGCAAGATTTCACTCATCTGCTGTAAGTAGTGACTACTGCTGTTAATCATTGGTTTCTTTAATTTTTCATTTACACATCGTATCCTCTTCCGTTTGTTCCACGAGCAGAAGGGACACCAATTTGATTACCTATTGGCATAGTGTCGAGGACTGTTGCGTCTGGAAGCAAGTGCTGTGAGTTTGTGAAGTGTGTACATTTCTTCTCAATAACATGTACAGTAAGCCTGTCAGAAAACGACACGACTTATTTTCATCTGTTTGTCTTCCTCGTCTACCTCCTCTCTCCTTCCCCTCCTCCCTTATGGGCTGGCCCCACTGTCGTGCGCCATGCAAATAGATCTGTTCGTTTTTTTCTTTAATTTGTCCTCCTTTCTATTCTCCTTGGCGTAGGATCTTTCACGCTCCAGATTATTTCATTCCATCTTGTCCCCCACTGATGTTGCAACGTTGAATGTTTGTTTATTATTGGGTGCTATACCAGTGTCGAGCTTAAATGGTTGGTCCGATTACGAAAATCCCATCATTTTAGATTGACAACCCACACTTGGTAATCAAAATGCTTTCTTATCATTTTTTCATATCTTCAGTAGTTACCGAGATGACCTATGGCAAGGGAGTTGAGTTGAGTTGATTTTGAGTTTAACGTCCCGTTCAGCAGGGAGGCTATATGAGACGTGGACCTACTGATTAACGTGGAATCCGAACCACATGAACTCTCACCGGGAATCGAACCCGGGTCTCCCACGCCAAAGGCGCGTACGCTAACCACTTAGCCACGAAGGAGCCCACCTATGGCAAGGGACTTTGACTCTCTCGGTGTATATATATATATATACATACCGAGCGAGTAGGTAACTTTATATAGGGAGTTTCAAAACAACACGGACAACGTTTTGGAAGATGATTCCTGGGTCCACATATGCTTCCTTTTGGAGTTATATACTGCCGAAAACATGGAAATACAAACTTTAAAAGTCTATAGTTTCAAAAGTATGTTATCTATCGTAGTCGGGTCAAAGCTTCGCTTAGGAACTAATATGTGCGCTACCGAAAAAAAATGATTCAGAATCCCAAGGTACTTACGCAACAGTTTTCATAGAGGGAGTTTGGCTAAGGGCATAAAATTTTAAGTACCCTCCAACTACCTTGCTGCGGAGATATCGCAGGATTCTGAAACATGGATATTTGGATAGATCACATACTAGTTCCTGAGTAAAGTCTTGACCCAACTACTGTAGGTTCCATAGACATAGAAAAGTCCGTTCTCCTGACAGCGGTATATTGTACAAATATACGATATCCTCTTGCTTAATATAGTAATTAGTACCGAGCATACGTTATCCGTATGCTACATAGGCACTGTCCTTAGATGTTACATCATGCCGTTGAAGGATGTCTGACATCTAACAGTTTTCCGTATATCATATGCATATACTTATGTTACCTTCGTCAGCTATATGTTATATACGTCCATTTGTATGTGAGATCCTGACCGCCTACATTGTTTCATACGGAAAGTACGTATAGAGGGAACACTTATACAGAAAGTATTATAAAACATGCATTTTCAGTTATACGTCTGCAGGAATTACGCATGTAACCTATCTTTTAAGGTACGCCACCTACAATTTTTTGTTTGCTCAGTGTAGTTTCGGAACTGTGATCCTTTAAAGTTAATTTTATTCATGTTTTCGGCAGCCTATAACTCCGAAAGGAAGCATTTGTGCGTCCAGGTTGGTCTATACTTTTCATCTTATCTTGGTGTCAGGAATCACCTCATTTATTTTAATGGATTTTTGTTTTAATGATTTGCATTACAATATTGTTTTCTTGTCATGTCCGTAGCATCTAGTTAATTTGAATTCCTTTAGTTTCATTTTGTTACTTATGTAATTTCTGCATTACATCTCACAATTAGCATCTTACATGATCAAAATACATAGTTAAGATGTGTGCACATTTGTATTTATAGAGCAAAAATTTACGTAAGCACTACTATAGATTGAAATAAGATACGTTTTATGTTTTATTCATATTTTAAAAGAAGTCTTGCTTCACAAAAATGTTAGTTACTACTAAAGACAAATAACGAGAAATTGGCACTTATAAGCGTAATTAGGTAAAATTTTTAGCTAATACCTAAACTACATTTTTACCTAATACCTAAACTACTACATGGCCACATGTAACAATAACTGGCTAAATTGGCAGTATGTCATGGGAATGATGACATGAACTTCAAATATACAATAAAGTTAGAAAAGCATTTGGGTTACAGATTAGGTCAACAGAATAACATACCAAAGGTCAAATGCACAAAATATTGGTATATAATGAATTTTACGTTTTTGAACATTATAATTTAAACAGTTAAGTTAAAATTAAAAGATATAGAAATTAAAGTTCTTAAGCATTGCATATCGTGACCAAAAACTAGTTTGAAAAGTATAAAAGAGCAAGTTAGATATAAATAGGTTTCATTCTATACATTTGGAAAGATTTTAAGAACCTAATTTTTGTTTTAAATCGTTATATGAATAGAAATTTAGATAATTAAGTTTAGAAGTTAATAAATTAGCAACTGTTATAATCTAATCATGTTCATTTCAGTTTCTGAGTGTTAGACAGTGATTTATGATACCGGTACGGCTAACTAACTGAAAATTAACGTCCTTTCCCCATGAAAACAAAAATATCCACATCCTGCCCGTTAATTATGCCGTTAAGTGGCCAATTTGACTTTGCTTTGTTTATTAAAAGGCAATTAATTGAAATTTAAAATTTTTGTGTAATAGTTATAGTTTAAAATCAATGTAAATCATTGTTTTACCGTAATAGAAACAGGCCCGAAATCAGCCACAGAGCTTTTTTTGGGGGGGGGGGAATGAATATATTAGGGGTGGCCAAGTGATCAAAAATTCTCTTACAAATATCTAAATTGGTATATTTGTAGTAATAATAGTATCGTGTATTCAAGTCTGGAGGGGCCACGAAAACTTTTAGTTGCGCAGGTCCCGCTAGCGCCCCTCTGGTTGCGGCTTGACTAGAAAGTCCCACTCTGCGATCAGTTATCATTATTTACGATTTAAGATATCCAATCACTTACTATGGCCCTAAACAATATTGTTATTGTGTCTTCATAGCTTAATTAAATGCTGATAGTTACTTGTTTATATTCTGTAATAAGAAGATATATTCGAGGTATAACCATAAAGAAATAAGGAATAATAATTAGATACACAAGAAATACGTTTTTTATAAGAAATAATGTGAGCGTAATAATGTAATTTAATACAGTGAAAAGCTACAAGATGTGCACAAATTTAGGTAGACGATTCGTAACATCAAGAGAAGACGAAAAGTCCTTTTGTATATTGTCGAATTCCGCGTCGTGTGAGAGTGATAAGGGCGCCAACTTAGAATCGAATATCGAATCGTTACAAATGGAAAGGAACAAAAATGTGTGCACATACTTCGGGAGGTGATTCAGAACATTAAAAGAAGACATAAGATCCTCTTGTATGTTGCCTAATGCCGCGTGATGTACGAGTCACAGGGGCGCCAACTTATAATCAAAACTGGAATTCTGACAATTGGAATAGGATAGATAGATGTAAACAACGTAGAGGACGTGTAATTGGATAACATTCAAGAGGATATTTTGTTTTCTATTGATGTTACGAAACACCTCTCGAAGTATGTGCACATCTTTCTGTTTCTTTCAAATTATTAGGATACGAGCTTCGATTCCAAGTTGGCACCTCTATCGCTCTTATACAACGATGATGTATATTTTGCATGTCCTTTTAAGTATTGTTTCTATTTAAGGGTAAAAGTGCTATTTAAAAGAGCACAAGCGGTTACGAAAAAGAAGAACAAAATATGTAAAAGAAACAATTTAAAATATTTTTTATATATCGATATATTTCTTGTTTTAGTAAACTATCTCAACATCACGGATTACATTTTACTACGTAATAAAAGAAAAAATATATCGAAGAACAAAAATGATTACCAGTACTGGAGTTGAAGATATAAGTATTTCAGCAACTGAGACTTCAACGGATGTGATGGATCTTTTACGACAGCTAGGACAGCAGATGAATTCCATAAAACAGCAAATGAATTCCATGACACAAAATTTGGAACAGATGGATTTCAAATTGGGTTCTAGATTAGAACAAGTAACACGAAATTTGGATTCCAGATTTTAACAAGTAACACAAAGTCTGGATTCCAGACTGGAACAAGTAAAACCACAAATAGGACAGCAGATGGATTTCAAATTGGAGCAAGTAACGCAGCAGATAAATACCAAACTGGAAATAACCGACAATAGGATAGAACAAATTATCAATAGTTTTGCAATGGTGAGAAGTAAAGTTGATGTAGTTGAAATGCAAGTCAATGAACATACAAACCAAATTCGGAGACTGCAAGTAGAGGTACACACCATCAAAGAGAAAATCAGTACAGCAATGTGCAATCTTGACCCTGCCCTCAATGTAGTGTATGAGGAACATGGGAGAACTGAATCGTGACCCTGTGAAGAAGACAGCAACTCATGAGAAGTCTATTGTGAAAGGGAGGACACCTTCTCTAATATCGAGGATGAAGAAAGAAGACCACGTCCAAGGAACCATACACACGTAAAACCTAGACATCTAAGGAATTTTGTACTAATAATCGCGTGAAATTTAATGAAATAAAATCCTTAACTAACTCCAGCTGTAAATCTGAGGACATCCCAGCGAGTACCTTTTTAGAAAAAAATTGAAGAAGAATGTGAAGTAATTGGTATAGATAAGGTTAATTTCCTGAAAATATTGCCACATATTTTGTTACGACCTTGTTCGGTATGGTATAAAGCGATTAGAGGTAGTCTGCGTATTCAGATTTTAAAAATGAACTATTAGCAAATTTTGAAAACGATTTTATGTTAGCAGACCGGGATGATCAAATTAAAAACCGACGTTTTGATCCTAAAGTGGACAAAAGTTTTACAGATTTTGTAATTTCAGCATATAATGACTTGAAACAGATCAATCCATATCAGCAGGAATCAGGATTATCAATATTGTATCAATAAGAATATTATTACCGTTTACACTACAGCAAATATTGATCTCTTCCCAGTGTATTCATTTTAATCACTTAATAATGATAGTTCAAAATTATGAGAGTCAGCCTAGGTTCCAAGGTACTAATAACAGAAATCAAGCTAACCATATTCCTGTTCGAAATATAAATGTTAGAGAAGATTGTAATCATAATACGATTAGTAATGTTAGATTTTCTCGTTTTGGCAATGCGACCGAACCTAACTTTAGAAGAAACAGAAATAATAATCATACAGCTTTTAGATATAATGTAAATAATCGATCTTCACGTACTCCCAGTTTCTCCAGTTCTGCCATTCTCACGTGGCAGAAATTTCCCAAAACAGGAACCAAAGAACTGGTGAAGTAATTAACATACAGGACTGTACTCAAGATTGTGCCATTCAATGCAACTTAATCAAATCATTTGGTAATGTCACTTTAGCCCAGTTAAAATAGGTTATGTGTCGGAACAAATTCCAGGAGAGCTGAATTTTTTCCTGTTGATAGACCATGATGAGATATGTAATTTCTCAAAAGTTCCCGGTTCTCCCCCTTGTGCTTATCCCCCAGCCCCCCTTAAATGTGAATTTGCGTTTCTCAGAAAATTAGCCATAACTCCGAAACCAGTGGAGCAAATGCGTTGCAATTTTTTTATTTTCTTTGTCTAATGTTAGGCTACAGAAAAAATGTCTTTCGTTTTTCTCTAGAAATGTAGAGTTTCTTGACAATTGTGTCTTAAAGAGAAAACAACAGTTTTTTGGCGGGAAAAATTCCCTTTAATTTTTTTCTACGAAGTAAAGTAAAAAAATGTTTCAAATAAAAGTTTTAGATCTAAGTCTAAGCTTTAAAACGAGGTATATATGGTCACAGTACGTAAAGCCAGAGCTGAGTAATGTAGCTTTGAACGTCATAAGAATATGCTTCAAGGCTCATAGGAATAAGATCAGAAAATGCCAGTTTTGGTTCGGGGGGACTATTGCCTACCCTTATATTGGGCTTTCCATTATCCACCACATATGGACCCGCCATGTGTCGGACTGGCAACAACCGGCAGCTTTCTTATATTATGAGTTTATTTTAATTTCTATACTTTTAAATAAATTCATAACAAAAACAGCATCACGGATCACCCACCCACTACTATAACCTAAGAATACTGTGTGCAATGTTTTCTAAAATTCATTTTAAAATGAAGCCAGATTATTCGAGTAATTGATCTTCAAAATCTTCATTGTATTGAGGTACATTGTTGCATGATAACCCATTACAGTGCTCACATATAGCTGAACAGGGAAGGTCAGATATTCTGCAGCGACAATAATCTCCACACGCTACCTTGCAAGATCATGAAATTATTGCTACTAGGTCATCAGGAGCAAAAGGTTTCATACTTAGTATCTGTCTTAAGACTTTCCATCACTTTCTTTGATATATTCATGTTTCCAATCCCAATCAGTAGGATTAACTTTGTTCCCTAACCACAATTGCACCTGTAAGTACATTCTGCAGAGGTGCTGACGACACGCTTCTGAGGTCGGTGGTAATTTAACTAAATCAAAGTTTGACTTCAAATAAGTCTTTGCAGTTAGTCTTGTAAATCTGAAATAACGAGCTTCGTTTAAAGTTCAATATTTAATTAGCCCGTACATTGAAAGAACAAACTTTTCTCCATTCAGGACAAGAGCATCTTTTGATTCATCTTGTTGCAGGAAACATTCGGCCTCACATTTTGCCTCTGTGTTTTTTGAATTAATTCAACTGCTTTTGTTTTCCCAATTCCAAAAAAATGACGAAGTTGTATCACAACCAGAAATAGCATGGGTAAAACGAGACGTTTGTCTATATTTTTGTTGAATCTTTTCAATTTATCGATACCGAAACAAGTACTTGACGGGTTCTTTCCTCCAACATCTTTTCGAATGAAAATGGGTCTCTTCTCTGGTGCTAATGCAACTAGCAATATTAAAATGTCCGTGTCATTTCCAACAACAATCACTCTGGAAAAGGTATTAAGTTTGTCAATTCCAGTCCTTTTCAGTATCAGCAATTTCAGTATCAGCATCTTCTTCAGCTATAACTGCTGCTAATCCAACCTTTTCCAACTCTTTACATGTGCATTCAATCAATTTCTTTTTTTCTTTCTGTTAGAAAGAAAAGGTTCTTTTTTTACGACACATTTATTATTTTCGTCGAACTGTATTTCGCATGAGGAATATTTCAGTGTCCTCCTTTGGTGTTCTTCATCTTTCGTAGTCGCCTCTTCTGGACAGCCATCGAACACCACCGTACAATTATTTCCATACTTGGACACTACAAATGAGCAATAGTTCCTAACAATATCTCCATATGTAGCATCCTTAGGCCATGAAACATAATGAAGAAGGAAACCTCCATCGATAACTATCCCAGCATCTTCTAAGCATGGTTGCTCAACGATTCCTTCTGAAAATGCTTTAACTATAGACGATTTAGTTCCTTTCCGAAGATAAGTATAATCAAAAATCGATGGAGGTACAAAAGAAAATTCATATTCCAAATACATTTTCAGTTTATTGGGGCTGTCACATACACATAAAATTCTATTAAAAAGCTGTTGCGGGTGTATGTTCACTTTTAATGATCGAACCGATACAGACTTATACTGGCTTGAGTAATTACCATGTCTTTTCTTTTCAATTTTAGCTCTCCAAAACTCTTACCTTTCATTTTTTCCAAAGCTGCCAAACCCGTTTCATAAGCTTTATCACTGTTAACACTATCATTTGACATAAAGGCGGAATATAAAGACACGAGTTCCCCTGAAAGATTGGTAAAAGGGTTGTGCTGTCTCAGCCAAAATGTAAATTTCTCAATCTCCTTGTTGTCTCTTTCTTTCCTTGATTCCCGCAGTTCAACATGCTGTTCAGTAAAATTTAAGGCTGTTCCTGCAAATTTATCTAAGACTTCTTGTATCTTTAAACAGTACGGTGTTCTATGAATCCATTTTGAAAAAGTACTATCTATTATTCCTCTTCCATGCGTCAGACCTCCCACAGTTTTCATTGGACGCATTAGGCATTGTTCTATTATCATGTCTCTCCAAGTTCCTGACTAATATTTCCTATTCCTGCGAACGGTAAAATAACCTTGTTTAGTAAATAATTCGTATTCTTATTTTGATAGTTTAGATTCGAGTTTCAACATATTCTGAGCACATAAATGCACGGATTTAGCATAGGGCAAATGGCCTGCAGCATGGAAATATGGAAGCATGTCTATTACTGTACTCAAGTGCATGTTCCAGTTGCCAGTTCTTTCTGTAAATATACATTTCAACATAAGATCTTTGCACTTAATTAGATTTAGCCAAAGCTTTGCTGCCCTGGTAGCTTATTTTATCTCTTCAAAATTTGTTTCAACGTTTAAAACAGTTTCTGTAACTTCATCATCCAAGTTAATTTGCTCGAAATCCAGTTCTTTGTCAATATGCTTCTGACCTATGTCTTCTAATTTCTTGCAGTCCTCTTCAATCTTTGGATATTCTTCTCTCATTACCGTAATGAGAGACGCTGCAGTTAAACATTAAGCTCTTATTCCTCTAGAATATGCATGCCCACTTAACATGTGATTTACAGTTGCCGAACCATAAACAGTTTCCCATAGATTTTGTAAGCCACTTCCTTCCATTATGCGGCCCATTGATCCCATATAAGACATTAAAAGGTGAAATCCACCTAACCTAAGAATAACCTTTGATAAGCCACTAATAGGATCTGACCTTTCTACGATTTCTGTTGCTTTCAGATACAATGGTTGGTCAAAAGTAGCAATGCAAGATTGATTTCTTTTTCTACATTGATCTGCAGCAAAAGATAAAGCAGAATAGATGGTAGACATATTATTTGGGTCTAAGTTTATAAATGGTACTGCCATAACACATGTAGCTTCAGAAGAATGCTTGGTGCCATAAGCCCATTCCAGCCAGGTTGCTTCTTTATACCTCCCATCCAAATTAAGTTTATCGGGTAAAAAGTTGTACATAACTCTTTTGTGCTCCTACTAAGATTCCTGAGCTCACTGTACTATTTCGTCGGATTACACCAGCACTGAGACTCGCTGACCCGGTGGAGCACATTTTTGTTATTTTTTTCGTTATGTATCAAATAAATACTATCATAATATACCTAGTTTTAAAGCTTAGACTTCGATCTCAAACTTTCATTTGAAACATTTTTTTACTTAACCTCGTAGAAAAAATTAAAGGGAATTTTTTTCCCGCCAAAAACTGTTGTTTTCTCATTAAGACATAGTTGCCACGAAACTATACATTTCTCGAGAAAAATGAAAGACACCCTTTTTGTAGCTTAACATTAGACAAAGAAAAGTAAAAAACTATGAAGCATTTGCTCCACTGGTTTCGGAGTTATAGCTAATTGACTGAGAGACCTTTAAGGGGGCTGGGGGGAAAGCACAAGGGGAAGAACCGGGGACTTTTGGGAAATTACATGTCTCATCATAGTCTATCAACAGGAAAAAAATCAGCTCTCCGGGAATTACTTCCGACATCTAGCTTATTTTTACCTTCATTGACTGGGCTACTTAACCTAAATGTGATTGACGGAAAATGGATTAAAGCCACGTTAGCGATTTATTCCCAAGAATATACGAACAATGATTTAAAATTATATGATAATGCTTCAAATTCTTTAAATGATTGTAATCACCTTTTTCGTTTGAAGGACAATTATATCAATGTCGAGTTTCAGATTAATTCTTAATGTAATAATTTCTTTATTGTGTGATTATTTTTTGTGATATTAATTGGTTTTTGTTTTGTTTCACTTGGAATATTGTTATGATTTCATTTAATTTTTACTTCATTCAAATTCTATGCAATCACATCTATGCATCAATACAAAATATTATCTATCAAACTTATGCTAATTATGCCAGAATAAATAAAGCATGTTATGTTGTATTTTAACTGACACCAACTTTATCGTTAACAAGTATTGAATTAAAGAATTTATTTAGGACCTAAATAATCAACCAACTTATCATATTTTGAATGTCTTTCTCATCGACAATTTTATAAAATTAAAATTGATTATTTGGCAAATATAAGAATTATATTGAGATAAGATGAAAATAATACATTATTTCATGAATTGTAATTTTTATATTTATATAAAGGTTATTCAAAAACTAAGGTAACCAGGTATATGAAATGTTTAACTGTCCATGATTCTTTCTTCAATTGTAATCAATTCAAGAATTCCTATAGTTCGGGAGCCATATATACATCTCAATTATATATTTTGTATGTACTTCTAAGTATTGTTTCTATTTACGGGCAAAAGTGCTATTTAAAAGAGCACAAACGGTTATAAAGAAGAAAAAAATATATAAAGAAATAATTTAAAATATTTTGTATTATATCGATATATTTCTTGTTTTAGTTTCTATGACAACTTGTTGTTAAGGTAAGTAGAAAAAGATAGAACGAAGAACCATATTGTTAGAATAGGATGTATATTATTTTAATGTGACAAATGTTGAAAAATATGTATATGTTGATATATATATATATATATATATATATATATATATATATATATATATATAATACGTAACTGTGTTGTGTGATTTATTGTAATCTCGTGTACTTTATAAATATTCGATATATTTGGGACCAGGGAATGTAACGGAAGAATTAACGTTACACTTACTCGACATGGAATTCGACAATATGAAAGAGGACTTTTTGGCTTCTCTTGATGTCACGAATCCCACCCGGAGTTTGCGCACATCTTTTGTTTTCACTCTGTATATATATATATATATATATATATATATATATATACTAGCAGCGTTCACCCCGCTTCGCTGCGGTCACCCCGGAACGCAATAAACTTTGTTACTTAGATAATTTTTACTTTTTCGCTTTCAAGTGATATGATAAAAACCATAGAAGATTGCAGTAAATCTTAACATTATATCGCCTGTCATTTATGTTAACCCGCCCCGCTTCGCTGCGGTCACCCCGGAAGTTTTCGCTTTCAAGTGATATGATAAAAACCATAGTAGATTGCAGTAAATGTTAACATTATATCGCCTGTCATTTATGTTAACCCGCCGAGTGACACGGTCATGCGGGTTGCATATAAATACGTTTATTTTTACCTATGATGAACTAACAAAGGATTTGTACGTTATGGACACTTGAATGGTCAATTATCTCAAGACACTGGTAATTAAAAATTAAAGTGATATGATAAAAACCATCTAGGGTCCAAATCCTAATAACCCCCCAAAAATGAAATAAATTGGTTCAGCCGTATTAGCGTGATGAGGTAACAAAGGATTTGTGCGTTCTCTTTTATATATATAGATATATGTATATATATATATATATATATATATATATATATATATATATATATATATATATATATATATATATATATATATATATAAAGTATATCGTCGAAAGCATAGAATTCGAATATATGGACCGGTAGTAATTCATTGATACCTGAAGTAGATTAGATTATATCTAATTGCGCACATGTAATATTGATATTAGTTAAGTACAAAAGTATTGTTATTTTCATAATTTATACGAGAGAATGAATATCTAAATAAAATCTTATTTGGAAGTCTGAAGTTGTGATGAGGGATTAAATTTTGCTCCAAAAGCATTTACATATTTCTATTTGAGAGCAAAATATTTATTTATTTATTTACACAGAATGAATGATTTTAAAAAATACGATACAGAGATATCCGGTAGCAAAACAGCATATTACATAAAATCAGCTAATGGAGTTAAAAGCATAAATCCTTTCTTCTTTTTCTTCTAATTACAAAAGTAGCTCAAATCATATAGTAATTATTTAGTATAAGAGTTTTCAGCTGCCCTTCCCGTTGAAACTGTGGAGAACGTATCGCCACCACTCAAGGAAGTTGGGTACCACGAACTACTAAAAGTAAGAACGAATCAAATCATTCAGAGCGCCTGAGTCTGATAGAATTAGCCAATGATACACTTAGCTACTGGCAGTAGCAGACGATGCAATTAGTTACAACTTTAGCCGGTAGTGTCGCAGAATCGTTTTCGTTGCATTGTAGGAAAAATTAATTTCCATTAGGTATATAGGAAGTGGTTCATCAAGGTAATCAATGGCTTAAATTGTTCAATACTATGTAAGAAAATGCCAATACTATCTATGTTTTCTCATTTCAGCATTGAATAAAATATTTTTGTAAAATTTAGATTCATTTTATTTCAAATTATCATTATAATAAGGTTTAGAAGAATATACACGTTTTGGGATTATCTTCTGAAATGTTGAAAGTTTGTTGTATTGCATAAGTAACCACTGAAGTTATTATGGAATTAAATCTGTATTTGGGGAGCCAAAACTAGGTACAAAACAAAATGTTTACAGGAGAAATGAGCTGTTGTTACGGAAGCGTAATTAATGTGTGAGTAATCTGTGCAGTGAATAGAATAGAAATGCAGTGTGTGTAATGGAGAGACACGAAATGTTGCCAGGGAGCATAATTACGAAAAAAGTAGAAACCTTTGCTGATCTATACAAACCGTGAAGCTAAGTACAAAGTTAAACTTTCCTTGAAACACATAATCTAACCTAACCTAATCCAACTGGGCAAGAGTGCACCTTATACAGAACAAGTTATTTTGTCACGTTGTTGGCATGACGCAAAGTAGGAATAAGAAGGGTAGCTGGAGCTGATAGGGTTATGGGCGTTTGGACCCATTTTGTTGAAATTAATAGAGTGTAGTTGCTCGTTCTGCCATTTATTGTATCGGTTACTGTAAATGTTCTGCACATAGTGTACTCTTAGCGGTCCTCCCAAAATAGAATTTATCCTTATTATGATTTCACTTAATATTAATACTCTTTAGGTTTCGTAGGAAATCTTTATTCTTACCACTGCTAAAGTAGCGGCCCAAAATACTAACAAATTTTATCAATTTTATTATTAGTAGTATTATGAAGAGAGAGCTTTTCTTTGCGTGACTACAATGACTTGGGGCCAATATATATTTTAAAGCCTTTCACTTCTCTTTTACCAATTGCATAAATATGATTCACACTTAAACAGAAACATTTATATTCCAT
The DNA here is from genome assembly GCF_964235325.1 of Thermobia domestica. Lineage (NCBI taxonomy): Eukaryota > Metazoa > Arthropoda > Insecta > Zygentoma > Lepismatidae > Thermobia > Thermobia domestica. The sequence continues at coordinate 37,421,520 of NC_137463.1, read as the reverse complement.
CATTACAGGAAAATTTCTCATTAGCAGCATGAAGTGGCATCCCCACCTGAAATACATGCAATTCGACCTACATGTTTATCAGTTGGTCAGAACATCTTTCATATAGAGAGATAATGGTAAACCAATGAACCAAACAAAACTCTTACAAATCTTAGTACCAAATTTCACATAAGTAAATCCCCACGCTAAGCGGGTTTGCATATCCAGGCTCCTAACTATGAAAATATTTACGATCACTCCAACCCCAATCATTTCACAGATTCAACCTGTTGTATAAAGGTTATTAGGACATAAAATTGAATGTAATTTATACGAAAAACCCTTTTATGCATTGCAAGACCTGTAACGTCCAAATATTCACCACAAACTTATAGTTGTAT